>NC_072731.1:43039776-43727724 GCF_026930045.1 Uloborus diversus
CAAAAACTTGTGAGTTTATTTGCTAGGGAGCAGCATTAATGTGTTATGACTGTTGGCTCTCCATTTATAATTCGTTTTGAAAAAAGCACGCCCCGGTCTACTTTATCATCAAGTATTTACATATAATTTATGAATAGTATAAAGAATTTTGCTCTGGAAGCTGAATATCAAGTGCTTCAGCTTCAAATCGAAATGAATTAAGGCTATGATTTTAGCTCGATTATAAAAATAACAACGGTATAAATTATCAGTTAAATCATATCTTCCACATAAGAAGAGTTTTTCAACATATTAAGAAAAAAAAAAAAGTCAAATTTGCATACTACTGCGTTTTGAGAAGGGACCAATTTATATGATTAATGTCTATAAGACTCAATGATGTCTGGAAGCACCAAAAATAAAGGGGGGGGGGGTCGTCAATTATCATAACAAAACAATATGTTAACTTTCAGAAACTACAAAACTGGTCAAAACTCAAGAGTTAGATTTCTGACATGTATCAGTCGCATTCGCTCAGCGTTTCAGGTAGTTCAACTGATTGTTGAAGTAGCTTTGCAAAGATAAGAGGTTAGCTTCCTAGAATCCAAAAGTTTTAAAACTAATATAAGTTTGTAGAATGTTAATGTCTTAATACAAATAAGGACTGTTCAAAACTCTGACTCGTTATCCTCCCCCCTCCCCCAGAAAAGATTTTTTTTCCTCTAGTAAATTTAAATTATTTTTCTGATATAAATGTACAGTGTAATTTTTCTCTTCATATAAACTTGTACATTCAACTTAAAATAAAAATTTAGTTTTTAAAATTAAAATCTAATATTAAAATAAACATTTAGTAATATTTCAAATATAACTCTTACAAAATTAAAAATGCATAGGATTTTTTTTTTTAACTAAACATGCCACACATTTTAAAAACCTAAGGTAACATTTTGGAATGAGAAGCAAATTTTTCAAAAAATCCTGACTGTTTCGCCAGCTGTCTAAAGCAATTTTCATGGTTATTTTTCTCTTTTTTTGGAAGCGGTATTCCTTTCACATTCTGTAATTTTAAACATCTAATGAAATTAAATATTTGATGAAGATATTAGTATCAACAGTTCCTTTAAAATTCTTCTCGGCACAAAAAAGAGACATTTTCTTCGGACGTGTCGCCTATCTTTAACATTATCCAGGAAAGATTTCCTTTGGATCTACATAATTTGAAACGACATATAATCCCTACAGATTTTTTCCCTCTCTCAGAAAAGATATCGTTGAAATATTTCTTCCAAAAGTAATGCATCACAACTCTGTCATTGGAATGTAGAGGGAGATTTAAAGGCATATTGCGGTGGATTTTCTTCAATGTGTTCTTGAAATACATCTGTGAAATAATGTGATTTGTCTTAGAGACGATTTTACATTTTCACCATTATTCTTTATTTCATGCCTTTTTTGTCTATGTTTATAGAGTTTATCTTTTCCAAAGATCCATTTATACTATAAATGAAATAATGGTTGCGATTGTCGTTTTTTTCTGCTCAGTCAAATTTTTATTTTCACCTTTTACGTAAAATGAAATGTATTTCTTTTTTTCAGTATTATCGCAGTGAGTGTATTTGTAATCTAGATTTCTTTGACTTGCCTAGGATTGTAAGATTTATTTATTCCAGTCGAGTTTTAGTTTTAAAAAGCGGTGTTAGTAATTACGTGTATTTTCTTGTAATGCTACTTACGTAAAATTCCAAAATATATTTTTAAGTGTCCAGATTATTGGAACTCTGAAAAGCAATCCGAAGGCAAAAAAAAAAAAAAAAAAAAAGCACTCAAAAATGTTTTTCGATAATCAAATTAACTCTTAAGTAAATTAACATGAAAGAAAAATGAAAATAATAATAGTAAGACAGATTTTTTTTTTTTTACGTTACACTCATCAAAATATATTTGTTAGCTCTTCCGTCTTTTCATTTTTATTTGAATGTATTTTATTCTTTAAACACTAACTAGTTTAGAGGGTAAGTACGCATTAACTTCAATATTAGGTTACTTACATTTTTTTAATTTTAGATTTAAACTAGCCATGTGTATTAATAATGAATAGTTTAAGGAAAAATCCCATCTTATTAAATTGACATTCAAAACGATGTTGACTTAATATGTTTCATAACTAATTATTTTCCTTTTCTCCTCTCTGGAAAAAAAAAACATAACAGTTTAAAGTTTATGTTATTACGTATAAATTAAATGTGTTTTTTATGTGTTTGAGGTATTGCGTAACGATGTTACAGTACGAAAAATGCAATCATATGTTATAAAGTTAGATCAGTTTTATTTTTTAAGCAATTATTTGTAAGATTTTTTTAACTTATCTTAATATATTATGCTTTTAGTATTTAATCATGCACATAAATTAATAACAGTATTAGAACTTTGAAAAAATCGCAGAAAATTGAATATATAATGTACAACTAATAAGAAAATACACATTTGTTTTTACCAGTAAAATAATACGAAAAGTCTTGATTTATATTTTAAAATGAAATCATGCATTAATGTGCATGTTGGAGGGATTGGTCCGCTTTTTACATAAAATATTTTAAAATTAATTGCTTAATAGTAGGTCTTAAAAATAGTGTTGCGGGGTGGGAGCTGGAGTCGGACTGCTTTTGGAATAAAGAAGTCGGGAGTAGAAGGTTTAAAGTTTCAAATGTCGGAGTCGGTCATTTTCCCTCAAGGTACGCAAGGTACTTTGTCGATATTTTGGGAGTCGGAGATTAAGTCGGAGTTGGGGCTGATTTTAGGGTAAAGCTTGTTTTATATATGATAACTATCTTATTAACAATAAAAAGACTCTAATTTATTTAAAAATAGGCCAATGCAATATTTTAATGTGTGCAGTGCTTTTTAAAAAAACGCATTTTTTTTTTTTAATAATCATTATTTGACAGAAACTAGAATTGGGATTTTTTTATGCCCGCAGTTAGTCATTCGAAGATTAAAAGAAAAAAAATCTTATATCTGTAGGTTGTATCCAAATTTCTTTTTTTTTAGTTCAAAAAAAGTGAAAATTTGATGATTAGCGCAAGCATTACTAGGCGTTCTTCTAAGAAGGTTCTAAGATGGTTTTTCAAAGTAACTCTGATATAGATAATGATTTTTTTTTCTCATTTGGAGGGAACAACGCAGAAACTTCTCAGCTGCCATTTCGTATTATTACGCGGCATGTAAAATATGCTTTGGGTATTTTTTGGGTATTTGTTGAGGTTTGAATTCTGTATTCAAAAAAAAAAAAAAAAATCGATAATGCAGTTTTGCATCAAAAAGAGCACAGGTACTTCGATGGAGTGAAAACTGGGGGGGGGGGGCGTTAAAGCTATCTGTGCCATTGACATCCGCGCCTTGATGGTGACACATGGAAGACTGGATACAATATAGAGGAATCGCACTAGGTCTTCAAAAGGCTTTGGGCCTAACTCAGCCCCATTAAAAAAAATACATATTTCACAAGAAATCAGTGATTATAAATCTGAAAGACTGATTAAAGAAAAAAGGCAAAACTAATTACATAATTTTATTAATTACTCTTCATTTATAATTTCATAAACACAGTGTACATAGTATCAGCATATCATACTTTCAGATGTCATAATCTACGATCATATACAGAGATGTGAAGCAATGCTCTATTTACAATAGCAACATGAATGAATGTCTGTTACAACGTAACTGATTAGCAGTAACGAATCTTGTGCTCTTATTGAACAATGGATACTTACAGAAGCACTCAGCTGGGACGTCATTTAGGAACGGTTTAGAATGGAAGAGTACACGATAAAAGTTGTCAATGATTTATTTTTCAATTATTATTCAGGGATGATTATTTATCATTATTTTTTAATCATCCAAAATTATGACGCGTAAATGTAGTCAGTTTGAAAAAAGATTTTGGGGATTTCAATATATATATCTGCACTGTATGTTTTAACCTTATATAAGATAACATAATTAAGTTTTTAATTGCTTTTGATAATAAAAGAATCAAGTAGTAAAGATAAATGTTTTTCTTATTTGTTAAAGTGATTCTTTTGCTAATGTATCCGATTTTTTTTATAATTTATCAGATTGCATAGGATGATTTGTAAGTACTGTCAGCAGTTCTTTAAATAGTTTTTATTTGTATGTCGCTATTGGAATCATATTATTCTTTATTTCTAAAATATCGAAAAAAGGTAAGTTGTTATCTTTTTTTTACGTTTACTTCTATAAATAAAAAGTGTGACACGTAAACTGTATGTTACCGCAACAAAACTCTGTAATCTGCAACAAATACAAGACATGTGTCAACATTGAATTTACCTTCCGTAAAATTGCCGTTTAAAAGTACAATCTTCATTCATTGGAGTACATAATTATTAATTTTTGTAAAGTTAATAATTACGAAAGCATTAAAAATGCAGAACCTTCATTTCTTCAATTAATTATTTTGTTTCAAAAAAGTTAAAAGTTATTTTATGAATCATGATTGATATCACCATAAATAATTACATAGTCTAAAAAGAATTTTAAATTAATATTATGAATTAAAATTATGAATATGATGTTTTTATCGCTATTATTATTATTATTATTATTATTATTATTATTATTATTATTATTATTAATAATATTGCTGTTTTTATTATTTTATGATTGTTATTATTATTATCGTTTTAATATTTTAATTTTTGTTATTATTATTTCTAATAATATTGTGACATTATATTTGATCCTGAATATTATTCTTCAAATAATGAATATTGTCGGAAGTTTTTTGCAAACCTACATGTATGTTATTTATATGCTCCTAAAGTAAAACTTGATATGTATAAAGGTTTGTTTGTATTAAATACGAAAGGGTTGTAAAGTGTGGAGTCAAATCGGTTTACCTTAATTATTAACCAAGGGAAAAACAAAGAAAAGGTATAGATTGTTTTCCTATTGTATCATGTAAATGTTGTTTCGGTCACGCTTCCTAATACATTTTTTATTGAACTTTAAACAATTAATAATGTTGTCAATAATTTTCTTCAACAAGCACTTTTTTACTAACCTAATTGTAGCACCATATTCCACGCTAATACTAAACCAACTGTAGCAAGCTCTTTCTTTCTTTTCAAAACTGTAATGTATTCAACTGGCACAACATTAAGATGTTAGCAATTATTCTGAAAATAAATATATTTACATTGCATCTGAATATTTCAGGGCTGCACTGATACTAATAATAAATATGACTATTTACATTACTTTTAGTAAATGCAGTAGAAGTCAGCAGCATTTAGAAATAAACGTGAGGACAACGTTGTGGAAATGAAAAGAGGAAAGGATTTTCTGATATTGTGCAGTACCGGGATGGTTTCAAAATTTAACTGTAATTGAATTCGTAATGAATGGATTTTTCGTTTTGTTTCAGAAAACATCTTATACAATAGAGTGTATTACGACGTCGTAGTTTTGAATTAAAAATGGTAATATTAGCCCTTCCAGGAAAATGTCGCCATTTTGTTTCGCAAGTGTCAGCTAATATATTTACTTTTCGTGTAATAATTTGAAAGAGTAATGAACAAAGTGTTTCGCTTAAAAAATTGCATAAACGTTTGAGGTTTCAGCAACAGCATTTTGTTTATTCTTAAAATAATTTTTTGTCAATAAAATGTATGAAATGTCACTTGCTTTACAAAATGTCCTTTTTTCTATGAATTGACACTAAACTTTTTGTTTTCCGATCTCTATGTAATAACCCCATATCTATTTTGTACCAGCAGTAGGTCAGTAGTTGAAAATTTGTATGTCTGCGTGTGTAATGAAACACTTAACTGGAACTGACCGCAGAACCTTTACTGAAGCAAGATGCGTGACTCATTCACCATAAAATAATTGACAACACTAAAAATACAGCTTTTTTCCTTATTTTTTTATTTGCAATAAATCGAAATTAAAAGCTAAAATAAATCTTATTTTTTTATGACTAGGCAGTATTTATTTCAAAATTTGTATCTTTAAAAAAATTTCTAAGGTCAAATATACGTACTTTTAATCTAAATATTTTATCAGATACATTTCTTGAGTTTCAACTTTAAAAACAAAACAAGAATCATTTTAATATTTTAAAGGTATTATTACGTACATCGTAATAAATAGTAATAATATTGCAATAAATCCATTAAAAATATATTTTAAAAATATTATGTTTTGAATATATTAGGATTACATTTCCAGTACTTGCGATTCTTAGACGTAATAAAGCAATTATCAATGCAAAACTTATCAAAATCGACTCCCACTTCCTCTAAAACTGAGCAATAACAGTTAACCATTAGCAAGTTTTATTTATTTAATATTATGGAGCACATGAACTCAAAAAGCAGAAAAATAGGCATGAAATAAATAAAACATTATCTTTCCCTAAAATTGTAACCAATATTTCCTGAATCATGTTAGATTGACCAGATTAACGTCCTTTCAGAAAAAAATGCAGCATGATATTTTTGTAGTTTTTTTCGAATATTGAAAAATTAATATCAAAATTTTACGTGGCATTTTGCAGTTTATGTTGTACGACACATTGTTGTAATTTTATCGTGATTCTGAAGTATGTTTTAGAAGGGGTCGAAAATCATATCAGTTAAAAACATAAAGAAATAGATGAAAGTTTTCATAATATACCCATAGATTGTTGGCATTTAATAATTTCCTTACAAAAAGTATGTTTCGCATGTACAGGTAGGATACCTTAGAAGTATCGAATATAAATACAAAAACTGATGAATCATGATTGATTGCCAAACATATTTTAGATTGGTTTAATTCAAGAAAAACAGTTCCCACGAACGCCATCCGTTAGACAGTAGATTCTACACAATCGTAGGATCACTTCACCAAAGAACCGCATCTCTTGTAATGATAAAGGATTGTATTGAGATATAATATAACTGAAAATACAAATCATTCACCTCATTCTCACGGATAAAAATGGCTATTTATCTCCTTGAATATAGTGAATCTTCAAAGATAATTTTCCATTATAATACTAAAATGATTTGTGAGTTTTTCACAGAGTGTCTTTGTCTTTCACAAAATCTGAAGGAGAAAAGGCTTACAGAAACAATGTCATCTGTAAGAAGTTCCACACAAACTTATTTCGAAGATTTAGTACGCACACATCTCAAATGTTCTATGAAAATGAAATTTTCAGATTTAAACATCATTGGTACACACGGTGGTAAAATTTGCCTTCCAGCCGTAAGAAATGTCATTTTATCTTGGATTTAGAAATATTGTTCATCACCACATCACGACATAGTTGGAGCATCCTCTATCTTAGACTTAAGTTCTAGTTGACCACACAGATGACAGTAACAATAATTCCAATCACCGTGTAAAAGATGGGAAGAAAAACTCTGTACCGAAATGCTCACTTCTTTTGGGGAGTTTCTGAAGATATTTAATATTTTTTATAAAGAGCCGAAAGCTCGTTATTGTAGGTGTCTGGCAATAGATGGCGCTGTCACCTTGGGACGATGACTGTTAACAGGAGGAAGAACAAGAAGGAGAAACTCGGGCTGGAGGATGATGATGTGGAAATATTAGCATCGTGCTGAATTGCTGCGGGCCGTTCTCCTGCAAGAGAATACATGAAAAATTCATACTTTAATCAAACTATACTGCATTCACTGCAAAATTTATATTCAGTTGTCGGGCATTTCATTGCATGATATTTAATTTATCTTTAGACTGCAAAGCCAGTCAGCGTCAAAATTTAACAAAATGTAATGCAACTTTTAGATTTTCTTATTCTTTTACTTGATATTTCTTTTTTGATGAGAAAAGATATTTTGATTCATTTTTAGTTTAACGTCGAAGTTTATTTTACAAATTAAGTGTTGCAAGTTCTTCTGCGTTTATACTTATTTTACTGAATTTAAAAAAAATAACTTTTCAGACATATATGACACGTAAACCGCTTGTGTTTTATTTAATTGATGATATTTAAGGTACTTCCTTATATTACTTTCATGAAGTAAAAATATATAAACAGTTGTTAAAGCCTCAAAAATGTAGAATATATGATAAAAATATTTTCAAAATGGTAAATGTGATTCATGGTAAATTTAATTGTACATACAATTTATTTTAATTAAATACTATGCATAGATAAGTTCAGCTTAACTTCAAAAACATATTAACATACTTTTCTTCGGTGTATATATTGTTTACTATGAACAATTGACGACGTAAAGTAGGTGATTATTTTATGCACAAAGAAAACAAACACCGAAAAAAGAAAAATAACACATTTAAAATATTTTCAGCACTTAAGTTTTGATGTCAATTTGCTAACAGTAAGAAAGCTTTTGTTTGAAATTGTTTAAAAAACGGTCATTTGGTGAAAAAAATTATTATATTAGAAGTATTGTACCGATCGTTTTCGTACACGGTATTAGTCAAATCTTTACGTTTTCCGTCTTAGAGCCATCGGAATAATGGGAAATCAGATTGGTAAATTTCGGGTGAGCATAATAAG
Source organism: Uloborus diversus (assembly GCF_026930045.1). Classification (NCBI taxonomy): domain Eukaryota; kingdom Metazoa; phylum Arthropoda; class Arachnida; order Araneae; family Uloboridae; genus Uloborus; species Uloborus diversus. The sequence continues at coordinate 43,048,319 of NC_072731.1, forward strand.
AGTAACAATCACTCACATTTCACTTGATTTGAGCAAGGAATATTTCTCGCCAATCTGTTGAAAATCGCTGAAATATACTCAGTTAGCATTGTACCATCCGATTCCTTTTCTTCCGATTACTCGATCTTCACATATTTTGCTCAAAAAACGAAGTGATTTTTACTAATTCAGGATTTAAAATTTGCTCACTAGTTGATTATGATAGCAAATAAATCATTAACTAAAAATAAAGATTTAGACGGAATGTATATACTTGAAAGAAAGAAAGAAAAAACTTTTCGGTCACCCCACATAAATATTGAATATCAAAGTTTCAAGATCCCTTAAAATGCGGAATAAATTTATTAAAATAAATAAACAAAGACAAAGAAACAAGAGATCACAAAAAAAACTTGTTTCTAGGTTTACCGCTACGATATTTTTTTTATTTTTTATGATTGAACTAAAAAGAAAAAAAGCATAAGTCTTTTGGATGATTGAAGTATTTGAACTTACAAAAGTCATTATTCTGCTGAATCATATATATATCTTCTGGTATTTGCGTATACAACCTTACGAATTCAAGCCATATAGCTGTATGACATTTATCGCGTCGCGTTTATATTAAATGAGAAAATTCATAATCAAATATAAAACTTAACACTCTAAGAAAGGGCTAATTTTTCTTTAACTCATATATATTTTCTCAAGTCGTAATATGCAACTAATTAATATTATTTACTAAAATTTCTATTAAATGCTTAAAGCATCGAACTTAAAAATAAAATTGAATTTTAAATTAATAAAGGTAAGAGTTGAAAACCAAGCAGTGCCCATTTAATTATACCTAGCTTGTTTTAGTTTCTTCTAAAACAAATAACAAAACTGTTTCTGTGTTAAAATTTAGAAACCATCAGAAAATGTTTCAAATCAGTAACGTACAAAACACATAGATGACAACCATTTAAATATACTTAAAGTCATAACAACTTACAAATACGTAAACGTGAAGAAAAATGTGTACAAACTTTAAGTGAACAACTAAAAATATTCCAGGTTACTTATGATAATATTTAACCCATTACAATACATCAATGTGTCTTTCATTGCAGAATCTTTTCATACAAAAACACAACTAGAAAAAAAGGTAAATAAATCTATGAAATTACTTTTTAAAGCTGAAAAAAGCAGATGTTTTTTATAGAGATTTTTGCGAAGTATTATTATGTTTTAATCTTTAATAATAAGTAACATAACAAATTTGGATATGGAATTGGGAAAAAAAGAAAGTTTAATGGATAAAGACGGTAACATAAAAAGATATATGACAGAGAAGAAGGCAGTAAATCTGACAATCACCACATGTTTTTCCAAAGTATTATTATGTTTTAAGGTTATATAATAAGTTTAATAAGTTAATAGGGGAGGATGGTTCAAAGCGGGTAGGTTTTCGAAGAACGCTCAAAAATTTTAGTTTTTGGATTTTTATCGCAACAATTTCGGTTTTATTTTCTAGAAGGTTCTTGAATTTCAAAATAAAAAGTGATTTTGGTATTATTTAGAACCCAATATTTATATCTTATCAAACATTACAAACACATGAAACCAGGGGGCCCAAAGCGGTTAAGCTTAACTAATTGTGATTTGGATCATTTTCCAGTCAAATATGAAGTTATAAATGAATAAAATAATTGACTAGCTACCAGCCCTTATAATATATATATATATATATATATATATATATATATATATATATATATATATATATATATATATATATATATATATATATATATATATATATATATATATATATATATAAAGGATGTGCTTATCCAATTTAAACCAAGTCAGCACATTTGTTTATAATGCATGAAGAAATAACTGATTAAATTAATAGACTAATTAATTGCCATCCTAAAAAACTTTTTGAAATTTTACTTATCCTATTCAAATAGAAAATCTAAGTCAGCACTCGAGTCAAGAAATTATAAATATTCATTTTTAAAGAATTGTATTTTTTTTTAATTTTAAGCCTATTTGCGCCATTCTGCTTCACTGCTGCTTCGCTGGGACCGATTAAAACTCGGGGGCGTTCATGTAAACACGACATACGTACGCATCGCCACTTTCACACCATGGGGGGCATACAAAGGCCTACCTGCTTTGGGCCACCCTCCCCTATAATAAGTTTGGCAAGGGTGTTAAAAAAAGGGTAGCTTTAATGGAGAAAGACGGTAACATGTAAGGATATATGGCAGTGAAAAACGCAGCAAATCTGACAAGAACCGAATGTTTTTCAAAGTAATTTTATTTTTTAAGTTTGAATAATAAGATTAATAAGTTATTTAATAAGTTTGGCAAAAGAGTTAGGGAAAAAAAGAAAATTTAGTTGATAAAGACAGTAACGGAAAAGGGTATATGACAGTAAAGAGGAGAGCGAATCTGGCAAGTACCATATGTTTTGCAAAGTATGGTTATGTTTTTAGGTTGAATAATAAGTTTTAAATTAAAAAAAAAGATAATGTATTGGATAAGATTGGTAACATATAAGGATTTATGACTGAGAAGAAGACAGCAAATCTGACAAGTACCATAAGTACCGTTTAAGACGTATACGGAAATACTCGTGGCCTCCGTATTAGATGGACAACACGTGTAGTTTCCGGAATCATCAGCTGTTGCATCTTTGATATAAAGTCTACTAATGGCTGAATCCCCAGTACTTTTTTGAATAGTGATTTCACCACGAGACGAGTCATAGTTGATCATTCTGTCATCGTGGTACCAAAAGACGAAGACTGGAGGCTCCGGGCTCTGAGTAATGATGCATGTTAAGTTGATCGAACTGCCAGTTTTTACAAAAAGAGGATGCGGTCCCAGAATATCGGCCTTGGCAACTGAAAACAATGGTTTAATTTAAAATCTATATTTTAAACATTCATATTAAACTTAGAAATACATAAGATAAGCACTTGACATTTCACCTTATTTATTAGAATGATTGAGATTTGAATTAGGGGAGGGAGTAACTTTTATTTCACTAGGTGCTGGTTTTACAAATTGAATTCTTTCATAAGAATTGAATTTGCCATGAAGACAAATGGCAGAAGAATTTGGAATTGATTTTCGATCTAACTTGTCTATTACATAAAAGTGTTATTCAAAATGACTTTTATTTAAAATGTATATTTTTAACATTTATATTAAACTTAGAAATACATAAGGTAAGTACTAGAAATTTCACCTTATTTATTAGAATGATTGAGATTTGAATGAGGAGAGGGGCTAACTATTATTTCATTCAAAATAAAAGTTGAATTTCTTGCCATGATGACAAATGTCATAAGATACATGAAATACACCGCCAGCTCAGTCAGTTCGAGCCGAGGACTGCAGTTTTGTGCTTATTAGCACTCATCAACCGGGCATAGGAGTGACTGAGCTGGAGGTGAAAAACCTCATAAGGAAGCCAAGAGTGCCAAACAAACTGGTGGCTAATACAGAATTAGCTTCCTTGAGGTTTTCACCTCCAGCTCAGTCACTCCTATGCCGGACTTATGAGTGCTAATAAGCACGAAACTGAAGTCCTCGGCTGGAATTGACTGAGCTGGCGGTGTACTTCATGTATTTCTGCCTTAACCTTGGCTATAGGGCGGTAATTTACTAAAAATGTCAGAAGACTTTGAAATTGATTTTCAATCTAACTTGTCTATTGCATAAAAGTGTTATTCAAATCATTTCTGACACACACACGTCATATTTATGACAGATTACTAAGAAAATGGTCTGTTTATTACTGTAAAGATAAATATTTAACTAGTTAAGCAAGTTTTATGATTATGGTAAAAAACAATGTTTTATTTTGATTTTGTTTTTTCGTTTTGACTTTTATAGATGAAAAATGTGCTCGATGAGAAGATGAGAAAAGCAGATACATATATTTAATTTTTGATGTACAATTCGTAAAAATATATGTCTCACTTCCTAAAGCTAATAAGACAATTGTCGCAAACGCCATGTAATTATTATGTTTTTTACCTCTACCGCTGTAAGTTATACTATTTAATGCATTTTTTTTTTTTTTTTGCAAAACCTCAGTCTATAATCCTTCTTTTTAAAAAATAATATGGTTATAAGAAAAGCATACTGCATTTTTCGTATTTGAGCAAATAATTCATATTATTTATTTACGAAAATATATATTTATGAACTTTAAGTACAACAAGTCATCAATAAATTGGATATTATTATTTATCAAGCAAAGTTACTTTCTGGGAATTAGAGAACAAAATTTAGAAGAACAAATTTTTAAAAAACAAGCTAAAAAACATAAATTTAAAAAAAAACTTATGATGTAAAAAATATCGAAAATTTGGGAGGCAAAAGAAACAATCGTTAATAAAATCATCGGCTGCAAAAGAGAGCTTAAATTACCTTTTTATGCATATTTTTTAATGTTATCTTGAAATTAAAGTTTCCTCACAATAACTCAAATAGATGAAAATAAGAAAAATGCATTTCGATTATTTGAAGCGTCATTATGTTGGTTTACTGCCGATCGATGTGTAATGGGTGCGGCAATTATTTCTGAAAACGAAACTTGAGGAGAGAATGGAAGCATACAAATGACTTTCAGATTTTGCTGGACTAATTACGCTAAACTCTGCGGTGATATCAAGAGCACTGAGCTTCTAGCCTTTGAATCGGGATACGGATATTACATAGTAACCACGAATTGATTTTTACCCAAAAGTTTTTAATGGAAACATTTTTGATTGGCAACAGATGATATTTTAAAAAGTTGAATGTTTGTTCTGATTTTGTTACAAGTTAATAATATAAATATTATTGCCAGAGAGAAAGAAATTATCTAAGTGTATAAGAAATTAGTTTTATCTCTGCTTTTATCATCAGGTTCTGAAAGAGAAAAGGAATTGTTAAACAAAAAGAGTTCTGAACATGTTTGTAAAATCATTAGCTTCCTAAATCTGATACAAAATGACTTACGTCACTTGTAAAATGAAATACAAATTTTAAACGCACAAATTTAGCACGTGTTTCGGGATTTCAAGGAACCCCTTTTACTACGCAAAATAGTGAGTTTTTGGACAGAAGGATATCCAGAAACAGGCTGTAATGGATAAGTTTTACCGGATATCCTCATATCCAAAAGCACACTGTTTTGTATTGAAAAAGGTGTTCCCTAAAATCATGAAACAAGTGATAAATTTGTGCTATAAAACGTTGTTGATTTCTTTTTACTTCTCTGTACAAAAGTACTTACAGGGTGTCCTGAAAAAGACTGACTGTTTTTCAAAAAATTATAACAGGAAAATGGTTAAAGATAAAAAAAAAAACTTTTGCAGAAAATGCATGTGGCGGGTCGCAAGTTTCGTCCCCCAGATTTAATAAATTTTAGTTTAAAACCTTTTCAATGGATGGCGTTGCAGATAGTATTACCCTAAGTCAAAAAAAAAAAAAAAAAGAATTCACCGACTTTTCCTCCGATTGCGGCATTTGGTTTAGCCGGCGGCAGGCATTTGGAAAGTATTGTTGTATAATTTTGTTTATTAAAAAACGTTTCGAAAAACGATGCAGTAATTTTCTTTCTTTCTTCGATTTACGGCCTTACTCTGCAGCGCCATCTATTGGAAAATTCTTGAACTGAAATTTATAAGTTTGTAAAACGAAACTTATAGCTCACCAAATGAATTTTTTGCAAAAAATATTTTTTTTTCATTATTAACCATTTTCAGTTTTTAACTTTTGAAAACAGTCACTCTTTTTCAGGACACCCTTGTATTTATTTCATGTATCACTTGTGTTTTTTTTAAAAATAAAATATAAACGTTAGGATCATGTGGCAAGTAAAAAATATCTTAAGTGTTTCAATATAGCTATCAGCAGATAGAATTTACCAAATTAAAACATAGACTGAAATACATTTGGTCTGCAGATAGCAAGAAGCTAATCAACATCCTCACAAGGATGCCGAACTTTTACGAACAAGGACATTTTTTCAAACTTACCTACAACACTGAGATTTACAAATAAGCTAATCTTTGGGTCAGAGCTGACTTGGCACTCATATAGTCCTGCATCCTTTAGCTGAGCAAATTTAACTTTCAAAGTCCAATCATTATTTCTTTCCATATGAACAGCCTCAAATCGATCATCCGTGGTATAAGTATCTAATCCAACGGTAAGTACGTGAAAATCTCTCCGCCTGATCCAAGAAACCTATGAATGGAATACATATTTTGATTAGGTTAAAAAACGATTTCAACTTCAGCAGTATGTGTCAAAACAAATTTAAAACACACGTAAAACACACGTACGTACGTTGGTTTTTTATCATTCCAGTTTTATATTAAAACTTGAACTTGTTGACTCGTAAAACAGCGTGTAAATATAAAGCACTGAATAAACTACTCGATAAATAAATTACAATACACTCAATTTATATTGAAATCATAAATTAATACAGACAGACTTATAAGCAAAAACAGTTGACAGGCATTAATTTGAGCACAGAATTGTAATCAATTGCAGTGGTTGAGATCATAGCTATTTGCAATTTAATAATGATTAACGCAGTGCAACATTGTTTACTGTAAATCATAAAAGCAAGTTTTATTGTTTTGGCAAAGCGAAATGCTTGATTAAACGATATCTATGTTATACAACGGATGTTGTCACAAAACAATTCCATGTACACACACTAAATATTAATTTTGAGCATACTTGCACAATGAAATAGCATGTTTATATCTTTACTACAATCACTATTTCATTGCAAATAAATGTATGGGAAATTCCGTACTGACATTTTGAGATTATATGGTTTACTCTTGTTATATAACACAAGTATAATAGTGGAGCGAGGAGCAAAGTGAAATGATTATTTGATGCAAAATGCATTTTTCTGAATATACAACTCGAAAATTTGCTTTGAATACGTTATACATACAAAATTAATTCTCTATTTTGTACAAAATCTTGTAATTTCACATATTGAAATAATTAATAACTAAGTATGTAATGAAATTATAACATTGTTACTTTGTCTCAGACATGTGGAAAAGTGATAACATTTTATATCTTTATAATGACAAATTTTCCATTTGTTTATGATATTAATTTTCTTTAAAGGAATGAATAGCCGGTAAATCACTAAACAGTTAACAATACTAATAAATAGGTTACTGAGTAAATAAATGTTCAAATATATTAGTGAAAGAATAAATTAGAATGACTCTAAATTCAGTAAATAATAACTGAATGCGTAAATTGTTTATTAATAACAAAAAAATAAATGTAACAATCGATTGCAGTTGTCTTATTCACTTCGCTCCTCATTCGTTTGAGACATTGAAAAAGTAATAATAATAAAATAAAAATAATAAATGTTGCTCGACTCTGAAATGTACACATCAATTCATGTTTAAAAGGCATAATAAAAGAAGGACAGCAACAAGAATGTGTACTGAAAAACCACAATATAAATTTGATATCGATATCAAATTTTAAAAATGACTTGAATTAGCATACACCTCCATTTAGTGGTACCTATACATTATATTACTGGACTTAACCCTTGTTAAACTACATAGTTAAAATATTCCCAAGGCCGTGGTAGCCCGATCGGTAGAGTGTCAGATTCGGGGCCGGAGGGTCCTGAGTTCGAAACTCGATGGTCGAAGATCCACCGTCGTTATTAAAGGGGACTGGACGACGTTAAATATGCTCGTGGTCTCAATGTCCTCCAAGTGAAACGATACCTCTGGGGGTGCTAGCTCCAGGTAGCTATTAGCTCCTGGACTAGTTCTAAATTATCACTAACTGTTCGATCCGGTGATGGTGCTGCCATCTATCGGTATAAAAACATAATGGAGGCAAGGCACTTAGTATGCAGTCCTCGACATAAATACAATTGTAGTCAGTTGTGACTCGGAATCGGAAAATATTCCCAACAAGGTAGCGCTACAAATTTAGTAATTTCTTTTTTTTTTTAATTATTTGAATTTGCTCCGCTATTTCACTACATTCTCTACATTCCGCGAGTTATCAGCACCCTTTGATACTTTTTATCATACCATTTTTTAATTTTACTAAAATAAGCAAAATATATAAATAAAAAAATAAATAAATATTAGAACCTTTTTTGAACAGCTACGATTAGCTTAGATACTTCCTTGACACTAAGTGATGCATCTTTGACTTTTTAAATTATCTTGGCTATAAGAATACGTGTATGTCGTCGCTTTTATTATTTATTTAGACATACTAATTTTTGCCATTATTGTTACAAATCGGCAGCTGCTTACATTCCTTCAGTTTTGTTTTTTAATTATTACCTCAAGCAGATTTTACAAAAAACGCGTTTTTAGTTAAAATAACGCTTTTTAGAAAAATACTGTTACAAATTCTGTAAATAGTAATTATTGTAGGAACGTAACCTGTAAATAGTTTCCCGTAATAAATATACAACCCCTTTTTCATTCGGCTAAATTATACGACCCCTATTTTCTTTCTTTTCATTGATAACGGTCTACTACTTTACAGAAGCGTGTGGAATATTTGAGAAATTTCTTTCCGGTGTATTTAAGCCGTTAGCGATGGATAAACAGTGAGTTTCGATTCAGATTTCGAACGGAGAGCATTTTTGCTCTGTTTATAGCGAGGCATTTCGCTGTGTTGTTTTCGTATTTGGAAGTAAATACGTGTGTAAACGTTGAGTTTACGGTGTTGTGTGATAATTGCTTAATTGCTGATGAATGATTTAGCAGTTGTTGAAGATCTTTCCTGTACATAGTGTAAATAAATTTCCTGTGTTTTTATCAAGAACTGTGTCTTCATTTCAAGAAAGTGGAAGTCGCACCGAATCCGTTACAATTTGGCGCCCAACGTGGGGCTACTTCAGGACTTTCTTGCAGTAAGTGTGACTTTGGACATTTTTTCATAAAGACTTTTTAAATTTGGACTTTATTTTTATGGTGATTACTCGCGCAATGGATGAACAATTAAAACAACTGCTTGATGCAATCTGCAAGTTTTACAGCTAATCAAGAACAATTAAAAAATGATATGGCAGCTAATCAAGAACAATTAAAAAATGATATGGCAGCTAATCAAGAGCAATTAAAAAATGAATTGGCGACTAACCAGGAACAGTTAAATAGTGATTTAACTGCTAAAATTACTACAAGTCAAAATGAAATAAAAAGTGACCTAACGTCGATGAAAACCATGATGGAGAATCAACTAACCGCCATGGGAGATAAAGTTGATGCTCTGGAAGAAAAATTTGATACTGTGGAAGAGCGTATCGCCAGTGTGGAAAATAAGTTGGAAGAAGAAGACAAGAAATTTACTTCATTTAAGGAAGAAATAATTAAAGACATGGAACGGAGATTGGCGACCGCGGAAAGCAGCTCTGTACAGTTTGGCGCTCCCACATCTGTTGCTCGACCGTCCATTAAACTGGCCACATTTGATGGGAAAAGTTCGTGGCAGGTATACAAGACCCAATTCATGATAGTGGCGGAAGCGAACGGATGGGACTCTGCTACCAAGGCCTGCCATCTTGCAGCATCCCTGAGAGGTGACGCAGCGGACATTCTTCAGACCCTTCCGGACAGCCAGCGCCTGGATTTCGCCGCCCTCACATCTGCGTTGGAGCTTCGCTTCGGTGAGAAGTGCCAGAAAGATTTCAGCCGACTCCAGTTGAAGTCCCGTTTCCAGAAAACCGGGGAAACCCTGCAAGAGCTAGCGGCGGACGTCGAGAGATTGTCTCATCTTGCTTTTTACGACTGCCCTGCGGATGTTCGAGACAACCTGGCACTCGACTACTACATCGACGGGGTTCGAGATCCGGAAATCCAGAAAGCTCTACGGATGGCGGATGTCAAAGACTTGAATTCTGCCGTTGTGTATGCGATGAGATACGAGGCCGCCCAAGAAGCAACCCGTGTGGATCGCCATCTAATCCGGACTCAGGAAGCTGATGAGTCTGATTCCAGGTCGTCCCACCTCGCTGAACTTGAGAGACAACTCGGTGACTTGACAAGACATTTGAGCAGCATAACAGCCCAAAAGAAACAAGAGCAGAAGTGCTGGAAATGCGGTAGTGAAGGACACCTGCGAAGGAGTTGTCCGGCTCGCCAAGCTACGCGAGGGAAGGAAATCACCACCACTAAAGCTCTGCAGATTTCCTCTTCTAGTAGTGGCAGTGATGGACTTTTCATTTACGCACATGTAAATGGGAACCCCTGCAGACTGATTGTTGACACTGGAGCCAATGTTACGATCATTAGAACAGATGTGGCTCGTCAATTTGGACTCAACATTCTGTGGACGCCGCCCTGCGTTACCCTCCAAACTGTGACAGGTGACAAGATCGAGATTGAAGGTAAAGTGAACTTAGAAATTGTGTTTGGAAATGCCATTTACCATCATACCGCATTCGTTGCTGCTATCATAGACCCCTTCATTCTCGGATTGGACTTTTTAAAGAAGTATGACTTCAACCTCGATTTCAAGACTAACGAGCTGCACTCGACGAGAGAAGACATAGCAGTCTTTCCCGCAGAAAGTGATGTAAAATCCGCTCATCAAATAATTGCCCAAACAGATTTATCAATTCCCTCAAGGTCAGAATCATTAATACCCGGCTCCATTGTAGAAAGCAATAGTTTTAGATTTGGACTCATTGAATACCCCAACTTAAGCAATAACCCAAAAGGAGTGCTGGTAGCATCTACGCTTGTGGACCTTTCTAAGGATGTAATTCCTGTAAGAGTCGCCAACGTGAGTGAAAGGCCAAGGAATATTCGGAAAGGTGAAGTGTTAGCAACTTGTACTCCGGTAAACTGCATTATTAGAAGAATCAATTCCCCCGAAACTGTGTCTTCTGAGTCCTTGACATCGAAGTTAATTGGGAGTGCGCCATTATCGAAAGATCAAAGAACTGCTGCGGAACAATTGGTGGACGACTTCAAGCATCTGTTTTCATCTACATCGGAGGATGTGAGCAGGACGAATTTAACGCAGCATCGGATCTACATTGGAGAACACCCCCCTATTAAACAGCATCCAAGACGACTACCGTTCGCCAAGAAGGAAGAGGTTGAAACCCTCCTGAAAGAGATGAAGGAGAATGATGTAATCGAACCGTCATCCAGTCCTTGGGCCTCTCCCATCGTCTTGGTCCGAAAGAAAGATGGCTCCACCAGATTTTGGGTCGATTACCGACGACTGAATGAAATCACCAAGAAAGGCAGTTACCCTCTTCCACGGATAGACGATACCTTGGACACTCTTTCCGGACACAAGTGGTTTTCGACCCTGGACTTGAAGAGCGGCTACTGGCAGGTTGAGATACACCCTGAGGACCGAGAGAAGACAGCGTTTACAACTGGACAAGGCTTATGGCAGTTTAAAGTGATGCCCTTCGGCCTCTGCAATGCACCAGCTACGTTCGAGCGTCTTATGGAGACAGTGTTAAGAGGACTCTCTTACGAATCCTGTCTGGTCTACTTAGACGATATCATCATCGTGGGACGCAGCTTCGAAGAACATCTGGCAAATCTTAGGAAGGTGCTGCAAAAGCTTAAGGAAGCCAATCTGAAGTTAAGCCCGTCCAAATGTAATTTGTTCCGCCGGGAAGTGAACTACCTTGGTCACATCATCTCTTCTGGGGGTGTACAAACCGATCCAGAGAAGGTATCTGCGGTCAGGAGTTGGAGTCGTCCCGAAAACATCCATCAGTTGCGAAGTTTCCTGGGGCTCTGCACGTACTACAGGAAGTTTGTGAAGGGTTTTTCCAACATTGCACGGCCTTTGCATAAGCTGACGGAGAGCAAGCAAAAGTTTGAATGGTCCAAAGAATGCGAAGATGCATTTCTACGACTGAAGGAGGCTTTAACATCAACGCCTATCCTCGCCTATCCTCAGCCTGAAAAATCCTTCATCCTGGACACTGATGCGAGCAACGAGGGAATTGGAGCTGTTTTATCCCAAGAAATTGACGGAAATGAACATGTCATCGCTTACTGGAGCAAATGCTTATCAAAGTCGGAGCGAAATTACTGCGTCACCAGAAAGGAGTTACTGGCCATAGTGAAAGCTGTAGAACACTTCCATCATACGGCCGAAAATTTCTGCTTCGGACAGATCATGCCTCGTTAACTTGGCTTTTGAACTTCAAGAATCCAGAAGGCCAGATAGCCAGATGGATACAGCGGCTCCAGGAATATGACATGGAGATCAAGCATCGAAAAGGGTTATCTCACGGTAATGCTGACGCTTTATCAAGGAGACCCTGTCCTGAGAACTGCCACTATTGTTCCCGAATCGAGAAACAGTATGGAACGACTAGCCCTACCGCCTGTCAGGTGACAGTGACTCCATCATCATCAGAACCTGATCCATGGAGTGATGACCAAGTTCGAAAAGATCAACTTAAAGACCCCGACATAAAACCAATTTTAGAGTTCATGGAAAGTGACAGTCGACGCCCTAGCTGGCAGGACGTTTCCATCTTCAGCCCTGCAACAAAAAGACACTGGGCTTTATGGAACTCACTCCATTTACGGAACGGCGTGCTACACCGGAAATGGGAATCTGACGACGGCAAGACATCTAGGTGGCAGTTACTACTTCCTCGATCCAGGATTTCAGATGTTCTGAAAGAAATACATAGTAGTGCGACTGGAGGACATTTTGGTGTCTTGAAAACTCTCAATAAAGTTCGGGAGCGCTTCTTCTGGAGCAAGGCGAAGGATGACGTGGAGAAGTGGTGCCATTCTTGTGACGCCTGTGCTGCTCGTAAAGGACCGAAGAAGAGAAGCAGAGGGAAGCTACATCTGTACAACGTTGGAGCTCCTTTCGAACGAATTGGGATCGACATCCTGGGTCCTATACCAAGAACTGCTGATGGGAACAAATACATTCTTGTTTCCATCGACTACTTCACCAAATGGCCGGAAGCATATCCCATTCCAGATCAAGAGGCTACTACCGTAGCAGAGACTCTAGTCCAACATTGGATCTCGAGATACGGAACACCTTTGCAGATTCATTCCGATCAAGGGAGGAATTTCATCTCTGCTGTGTTTAAGGGCCTATGTCAAATTTTCGGAATTGAGAAAACTAGGACAACACCACTACACCCACAATTGGACGGCATGGTGGAGAGATTTAACCGCACAATCCTAAATAATCTCTCGCTTATGGTATCCAGAAATCAACAGGATTGGGACAAGAAGCTACCTTTGTTCCTGCTGGCCTACCGCAGTGCTGTCCACGAGACTACCGGATTTGCCCCATCTCAGATGCTCTTCGGACGAGAGCTTCGGCTACCTTGTGATCTCGTCTTCGGTCGTCCTCCGGATGCGCCTGCATCGCCTGAGGAGTACATCCAGGATCTCCAGGCCCGGTTGGAAGACGTTCATAACTTCGCACGAGAGCGAATCAACATCGCGGCGGAGAAGATGAAGACCCGATACGACACAAGGTCTACTGGACATGAATTCAACGAAGGCGACAAGGTTTGGTTATGGAATCCCATCCGACGGAAAGGTCTTTCACCCAAATTGCAGTCGCATTGGGATGGACCCTACAAAGTCGTTAACCGACTAAATGACGTCGTAGTGAGGATCCAAAAATCACCTAATGCAAAACCTAGAGTTGTACATTATGATCGGTTAGCCCCATACTATGGCCATAGTTCATGAGTATTACGTAAACAACCATGGTTGATAACATAAAAGTTGTAGATAATTTTTGCTTTTAATGTTTAGTAATATTTCTTGTTATTATTGTGTTTTCTGTATCTGTTAGTTATTAATTAATGTGTATATTTGTAAACTTGTGATAGAAGTTTGGCACCCTTTCTGGGGATTGTACTGCCCGGGACGTGCAGTCCTTAGGAAGGGGGCAATGTTACAAATTCTGTAAATAGTAATTATTGTAGGAACGTAACCTGTAAATAGTTTCCCGTAATAAATATACAACCCCTTTTTCATTCGGCTAAATTATACGACCCCTATTTTCTTTCTTTTCATTGATAACGGTCTACTACTTTACAGAAGCGTGTGGAATATTTGAGAAATTTCTTTCCGGTGTATTTAAGCCGTTAGCGATGGATAAACAGTGAGTTTCGATTCAGATTTCGAACGGAGAGCATTTTTGCTCTGTTTATAGCGAGGCATTTCGCTGTGTTGTTTTCGTATTTGGAAATAAATACGTGTGTAAACGTTGAGTTTACGGTGTTGTGTGATAATTGCTTAATTGCTGATGAATGATTTAGCAGTTGTTGAAGATCTTTCCTGTACATAGTGTAAATAAATTTCCTGTGTTTTTATCAAGAACTGTGTCTTCATTTCAAGAAAGTGGAAGTCGCACCGAATCGGTTACAATACCTTAAATAACAAATCATCTTCCAAATACAAAACTAATGCACAAAATTTAATATTTATAAGAAAAAAAAAACATAATGGTATCAGCTGTTAATATAATATGTATCGTAAGAGTACTTGTGCAAATCAGTCATTACAACCTTATCGTTATTACTGCATCATAATCGCTATTTCGTTGATATGGAAATGCCTCGTATTACCTAATCTTGAAAATCACCAGTCATAATATGACAAATGCGTTTCTTCTAAATTCCTATTCCATTTGTATTATTAATAAACCCAACTATTAGGGTTTATTAGTAATACTAATAGGGTCATAACGTAAATTGTGATTGAAAAAACATAATTTGAATTCAAGATGTCAACATTTAAATGAATGCCAGGGGCTGGATGATGGATTTTTTTCTTTTCTTTTAATACTGGAACTTATGTAATCCAAAAAACTTCGCACACTTACTTTAACATACGTACTTATTGATCTTTTAAACGTATTATTAAAAATTGTTTTTACTTATAGTCTCTTCTTAATGGTGCTTCTGTGTGAAAAATTGTTTTTACTTATAGTCTCCTCTTAATGGTGCTTCTGTGTGAAAAATTGTTTTTACTTATAGTCTCTTCTTAATGGTGCTTCTGTGTGAATCTATACATATATGCCACGTGGAATAAAAACATAGCTTTTCACCACTATTTTCGTACTACCAAATCAGAAAACATATCCGCTTAATGACTAAAACGCTTTGTCGACAGCCAATCAAAAGCGGGACATTAAATTACAAGCCGCGTGTCGGAACACAAAACGGTATTCCGGAAAATTAAAAGCTCGCTTATCCGACTGATGTATATCCACGGTAAATGGTATAAAAAGCTTGTTTATAACATACGTCACTCCAGCAAAATACTCCTCAACGACATTTAAGCGTACATTATGTAAGAAGTGAATGGTTCTGTTACGCGGGATATTTCGGGAGAATATGATTTCGAGTAAAACATTAAAATAGCTCTCTTCGTAATGATAATGCATATAAATGTGAACTGATTCTGCTAATGTTTGATAATAAAGCTAATAAGCTTTTACTTTGAGTGAAAAGAAAAAAAGTTTGTACTTTGTTTTTATGAAACTTAGTTTCGATGTAACATGGCACACATTCCTTGATTCACATTATATCAAAGTCTCGTATAACACAGTTTCAACACGATACATATTGACATGATTTTTTCTTTGTGCGTGATTAAATAGTATATATATATATATGTATCGCGTGGTGTGAAGACAGCGAGTTTTACTACTATTCCCATACTAAGAAACGAGAAAACATATCCGCTTAATGACTAAAACCTTTTGCCGTCAACCAATCAAAGACAGGACATTCAATTACAAGCCGCGTGTCGGAACACAAAATGGTGTTCCGGAAACTGAAAAGCACGCTTATCCGACGCCTGTATATCCACGGTGAATAGTATTAAAAGCTCGTTTATAACATATGTCAGTGTAGCAAAATACTCTCTCGCTAGTCTCCTCAACGGTATTTAAGCGTAAATTTTGTCAGAAGTGAATGGTACTGTTACGCGGAATATTTTGGAAGAATATGATTTCGAGTAAAACATTAAAATAGCGCTCATCGTAATGATAATGCATATAAATGTGAAAGGATTCTGTTAATGTTTACAGCGGTGGTTATAATTTAAATAATAATTGCTTTTGATAATGGGTAGTCTCATTAACTGAAATGGTTCTGAAGGTACAATTCAGATTTGATAAATGCGAAGAAATGCTGGGGAAAGTGGAATTTAAATGACGTCATAAATTGTAATTTTAACTCAATATTTTGTTTCGCAGATTTTGATAGGATAAAGTCTAATTTAATGACACATATTTTAAATGAGGTTTTATGTTTCGAAAACTGATGTAGCAACAAGAGCAGCAGTACATTTTTGAGAAATGAAATTAATTAAGGAATAAAATCCAATGAGATTTTAAAGGCATTTTTTATTAATGATATGTCTCTCTCTTGACATTGAAAGGTATCTTGTTTACTTGGAAAAATTATTTAACCGCGTCAGCTCGGTAAAAAATGCCTATATTTAAAATTGAATTGAGCGGTAATGTACAACGTATGATTCATAAATAGTTTTATATTTCAAAATCAGGATGTATTAAATTTGTTTTGAACAGACTGTTACACAGCATGTCTTATGTTTAAATTTAAGTTGATATATTTTTTTTTAACTTTAGAAACCTTACTTAGATCTTTCTAGTCTTATTTCATAACAGAAAGACCACTTATTTACCATTGTCCCTAATTGGAAATTCTGAATTCGATTAAATCAGATAGGGTAACGACAGCGGTAATTGGCACTTTAAGAGTTGCCCTTAAATTGTCCTATGTTTTCATTACTTAGCAAAAAAATATATTTACTTGCAAATATTTTCGTATCAAAGAATGCACATATGTGCATCTTTTTAGTTCACTAAAGGCAAAAATATTTAAATGGATATTTTTTCAAAAATATATGTATAAAAAGTTACAAAAATAACAAGTAATTGGCACCTGATACCCCAGTGTATGACACCTTGTGATGCAGTGTTTGGCATATGTTAATAGGACTTGAAAATCAGTTTTTTTACTTTTATATTGCATACAACTTTTATCCACATAAAACGCATAATTAATGTTAATTTAAAAGTGTTAATTTTACGTAAATTAATGTTAAATCACACATCTTGACGTTGAGAAAGTATTTTAGAGAAATAAAAATAAATTTGATTGTTAAATGGAAATAAAAAAAACATATCGAGATTATTCATGTGTCAAAAGTCGGTATGCAGTTTTGATTTCACGAATTATAGCTGTTTCTACAGAAAAAAAAAATAATCCGATGATTCTAAAGAACCATAAAAAAGGAAGATACTATAAAAAATGAAGATTCTCCGCTGTTTCAATATCTGAATGTGATGGCCAAACATATTTGTTTTTTATTGTTTCTCTTAAAAATGTAAATGTCTGTAGAATTCAAATCAATAGTAGAAGCTATGTAATATTGTTGCTGTAAAAATATCAGAAATAAAACTAGTGACCCATTGCACAACACATTACTGATTTTAGGCACATTTGCCAATTACTGAGGACTAGCAAAACTGAAGCCCTACTAAATGGCATCCTTCATTACTTCAAAAATCCAAACAGGGACAAAAATATACTTCCACCCACTCAAAGTAACATATTTCAACTAAACAAAACTTTTGACAACTAAAATTTAAAATATTTTTAAGTCATATTTTGATAAATTGATGCGCATAATTCATTTAAGCCAGAGGAGAAGCTTTTGCAATGAAAATGGCTGATTAGACACAGGCCACAATTGTTTATCTTTCCCATGCACTGCTATCATTTAGTAACATGAATTGAAGTTAGTATCCTTAAAGTAAATGTACATTCAGTTGGTATATAACATTATACATTGAAAATACTGGGTATGAATCTTATTTTAGGACATTTTTGTTGGAAATGCCAATCACTTGGGCCCTACCAAATACTTTAGGTGTTACACTATAACATTTTTATTTACAACTAGCATTCCCGTACCCAGCATTGCTCGGGTAATGGAATTAGCAGGGGTTAACAGTGCTTGGTGCACCTAGTTTCGAAAATCCCCTATAATAATTACTTATTACCTATCCTGGGGACCCTGGACTCCTTTTATATATGCCCTTGTCCTTAACCGATCTTTAACTGTTATTAACGATCCTTTTAAAGTTTTGATTATCTTTGCAAACACATTCCATCCACATTTTATTGTTATACCTATATTTAAGCAAGAACTTCTTTGTATACAACATTTTTAGTTTTTTTTTTTTTTTTTTCTGGTGCTAAAATTATTAAACTGCTTGATGAACTGACTTTGGAGCAAGCTACATAACATTGTCCGTGTGAAAAAAAGTCTGCTCTTAAATCGATTCTTGCTACTTTAAATATCTGTCCTTGTGACTTATTAATGGTTATTGCAAAGCAAACTTTAACAGGAAACTGAACTCTTCTAAATTCAAAAGGATAGTCCGCCTGTGATAATGTTCTTAAAAACTTCGTTTCTAGTTTTGAGAAAATGAAAGCAAAAGACAGAAACACTATGATTTGACTTGAGAAAAGCCTCGAAGAATCACGTGAGAAACAAAAACAATATCAAATTTATATTTCGCAATCGACCAAAAGTTTTGAATTTCAATGACAGGTTTTAATTTCGCAGAAATTAAGGGGTTTTAATTAATTTCTCCCGAAATAATTGAAATTTCGAAAAATTCTTTCTTAGTGGTCACTTTCGTAATCATGCGGACTTGCCTGCCAAATTTCAAGTCTAAAGCTTCAGCGGTTTCGGCTGTGCGTTGATATATATATATATATATATATATATATATATATATATATATATATATATATATATATATATATATATATTATCTCAGGACATTGATTTTTATATATTAAGATAAAATGGGATTTGTGTAACTTACGCACATGATTTTTTTCGTAAACGGAAATATCATATAATAAATATACCATACGTTTAGTTTCAAATATGAATATTGAATTGAAAAAGCTGTTTCTTGTAACACCGAAACACGTGTCTGCCGTAGGTTGCTAATTGTGTACTTAAAAACGTTGGTTAATTGATTCATTTAATTTTCAGCACAAAGGTATTTATTCGTTATGTACGCAAGATAGTTAGCTATATGACTGATGTAAGTAGCGTTTTTCTTGTTGAATAGCGTTATGCATTTTGTGATTAAAAAACTTTTTTTAAGGAAAACTATTAAAAAAACAAATAGTTTACAAAAATATTCACTTAAAATTAGTGAATAAGAAATGAATATTCACATACTTCAAATTATAAATAATTTTTAAATTAATGAATCATGAGAATTTTATTTAATTCCCGAATTTCAAGTTACTCTTCTACAAAGACTTAAAGATATGAAAAAATACATTAAATGAGGCTAAGAAAACTCTAACAAAACATCTAAATCGTATTGATTCTTAAAACTCAAAAACAAAAACAAATATTTGTTTCCAATCTTTAACGTTTTCTATCGAATCTTCAGTTAACACAAGGATTCTTCAGCTGCACAAGCAATTGCTGAAGAAAATGATAAATGCACTGACATAAAGAACGAATTGAAGATATCTAACTAACCCGCAGCAATCTTCTTCTAGCATTGAAGTAGCTAGAGGCAATATGCGTCTTCTCCTGAATACATAGAAAGTAAAAGCTATCATCGGTCAAGTTGTGATTTGGACTCCATAAAGCCTGGTTGGCATTGAGCCATTTGTCGACTTGAACAGCCTTTGGGAATTCTTCACCGCATAGTGATTTCTCTTGTCTGGTTCGCAATATGAAGGACTTTTCTCCCTATATTTTTTTTCTTCAGTTTTATTACTTCTTGGCTTAGAGATCTTATTTTTATTTTGTATGCTACTGAATCTTTTTAAAGCTTTGAAACTCAAAGCTGTTTGATCCAAGTTTTAGTACTTTCCCTAAGACTCTTTTTTGAAAATTTGGATTTTATAACCCGCTGTCAAATCCGAAGTCTTGTTGAGAAATTTATGTTAAGAACATACAAATGCGGGGGTTTTGTTTTGCATGAATAAAATGTTGCAACATTTCGAAAGCTGATTAAAAGAAAAAAAAACTTTTGATTTATCTTTTGTCTGCAAGCTGTAAGTGCAAGAAAACTGCACTCTTTTTTTCATGCGCAGTACTTAATGATATAAGTCGTTAGATGTATTTGAAAATAACAGAAATTAAGGTATTTGCTAAGTTTTTGTTTGCTGTACATACATATATATTTTTATTTTGAACAATTAAGTATTGGAACATAAATTTTGCATTTCCCTTTTTAAAAAATAGTTTAAAAGTTCTATTTTTTGTACTTCGGAAAAAGTTAATACCGCATTTTATATTATTTAATTGTATTTACTATGCATTTAATAGTAATAATAGTAACTCAGTTAATAGTACACATTTAATAGTATTTTCCCGTTTGAAATACACTGTAAACATGTAAGTATACAGACGTTCAGTTCAGATATTCGCAATTATGAAATCCTTTAGTTACTGTTTGTGACAGCTGTTTTGTGTTCGAATTTTAAGAAAACCTTCAAAACTTTTTCACTCTTTTGCAGCACATAATTTTTTTTAATTTGCAATTAATATGCATTTAGTTGCTTGTCTTTACTCTTACAAATGATGTAAGTAGATAATTTATTTCTGGCCTTTAGCAGTTATTTAAAAATTCGTGGTTCGAAATATTCTTTACTGAGAAGGGATAAATTCCGATCAGTTAAACGTAAAAATAAAATAATAAAAAAAACTAAATCTTTTAGTGAGAGTTTGTGTAGAATTTTTACGTTTTCAGCTCACAATCACTATAATAAACGGTCTTCTTTCTACGTCTACAACCCATTTTAACGTCACAAGCGTGAATGGTTTGACAAGTTGGCTTGATGCCGAATTTTCGTAATTCACTTTCTGATGTAGTTTAGCGTTCGTCCAGTCCATTTCTATGATTGCAGCAGCTGAACAAAACCTATGTTTCTCATTTTTTAACAAAACGATATTTCATTTCAGATACAAGTGCAAAGTTTCAGATGTATTTTGAAAATAAGTGCTTTTTCACCAAACCATATATCCATTTTAATCTTTAAATTTTGAGCTCATTTAAATTCAAATAAGTGGAATAAAGTATTTTGATTTTCATATATAAAGAAGAAAATGAAATATGAAATAAATTCGGAGAAGAATTATTAGTCATATTTGTGTACAGATACAAATCCCTAAAATTTTTGTTTTACAAAATTTTTAAATCTTTGCGAAATATGCGTAGCTAGAATATGTAATACGTAATTATTTCATGCTTGTGTGCATCGAAAAATGCTTTTGGAAATTTACCATTCTAAATCAATAAAAAAAGGCTCATACAGACCCACGTATACCACATTTTTTTAAATTCAAATTAAAGAAAAAATATTTAGGTCTCCCGCGAAAGATCTTGCCATACAATTTTATACAAAATATTTTATTTTCTACTCATGCATTTTTTTTTTTTTTTTTTTTTTTTGAAAAATGACATTTAAAAATATCAAGAGGAATGATGTGAACTACGTGGTTGAATATAATTGTTTTGAAAAAAGCTCTAATGCAATATTTAATTCTCAGACATAACATTCAAAAATAAACGTTTTTTAAAGTGAAAGTTACATTCTTTATAATAAACAAATAATTTACACCACGCAGCATGAAAACTGCTTTGACACTATTCATACTGATTCTTATGCTAATTGATCTCCGAAATCCCACCGTATTCTCTTTTTCCCTTATCTTTTTGTAAACAGTTCCCCCTTTGGTTTTTACTTTTATTCATTTTCATACCAAATACATTTTTAAGCTTAACCATGTCTTTCTAGTGCAAAAAAGAAAGAAAAAAATATAAAACAGTTTATGTGAATAATTTCCATTAAAAAAGTAACTTTAGGTAAGGACGTTTACAGATGTGCACAACTTTATATTTTTACGGGAATAAATTTTCTCACAGTGATAACTCCAACGAAATAAGATTCCTTTCACACAAATAGTAATATATCATGAAAAACGTTTGAGCAGATCGGCCTTGCACAATAAATTGCTGCATTTATTATTTTTTACTGATAGTATTATTATTTTTAGTTCAATAATTGCCTTTAAAAGTAAAGATTGTAATTTTTTTTTTTTTACCCTCTGAGTTAAATGGACGTTGAGAACCATTTAACTGTGGTTTAGCAAATCATTAAACAAATTCGTTACACATTGCGTATCGAAAGTTATACATTGCATATAGAAAAACACGATATAGTTGAGACTGGGTGGCTAAGTTTGGGACCGTGGGTAACTTATAGTTTACGAGGCTCTCTGTTGGACACGCTGCTTTATTTCAACCTGCAATCACGTCTATTACGTAGAGCTATTATGTGCAACTACCTGACGGTAGTTGTCAGAACCTGCGTCAACTGCACTTGTTGTGCAAATTTATTCTCGCTATTTCAAAATTTTTCTTTTGGTGAAACTTTCGCTTTTACTTCAGGAACTGAACACGCCAACATTCACTAAGGTTTTTACACAAATGAATGGATACCTCCTCAAGTTATTGACCCTTGAGTAGTCGCGGATTAGTTCCCTGCCCGTTCGTTTATATTTTGCTCTATCCCACCTTCCCTAATATTGATGATGGATAGTTCATATGTGTAGCTGCCCTTTAGTAAATCCCCGACCCTCACACAGTACTCTGAAAATTTCTTTCGGTATTTAAATCTTGCATAGCTTTGTGAAATGCATTTTGTTTATTAACCGACTTCAAAAAAGGAGGTTATGATTTCGTCTTGTGGCTTTTCGTATTTCTCCAAGAATATTGAACCGATTTGAAAAATTATTTTTTTGTTTGGAAGAGTATACTTGAGTATGGTCCCATATTTACTTTGTCAGATTGGAAGGTGGCTTTGCTGCCCACCATACCATTTCGATACATCGAGTGAAAGGAAATACGGTGCTGTTTGCTTCGCAATATTGGTTCTGCAATCGTTAATTTGTGTCGGTACAACTGACTGTATTTTTTTTCTCTACTGTAACACTCTATATCATAGTAATATTTACCGTAAAAGTTTCCTGAATTTTCAACAATGTAGAACCCATGACTACACCCGGGTTCATATATAAGTATCCATGTTGTTAGAGGATTTATGTTTTATAACCTCTACATTTTAAATTTTCATCTTTTCCCGGGGTAATATTAGGTCTGAGAAGATTTCAAAGTTAAAGAGCTGTTAGTAAAGTGCAGTTTTTGTCAAACAAAGCCAAAAGCCCTCTATAAACTAAGTGTTTTAATAATATTAGTTATAATATCTGTTTGTTCAGTAACGCTTCAAAGCACCGTTTGAAATATCTTTGATCTTGAGTTTTACTTAAGTTGTTACTTGAGTTGTTCCTATGATCTGTTAAATAGCATATTCTACGATTGATACAAACTACCTTGTTGTTTTTAGTGTAGAAAATACATCTATATAATAAGAGTGGGGTAACATGGGTACAAAGTCATGAAAGCACTGCCCCAGTTACCCCAATCAACGGGGTAAGATTGGGGCGGATTATTATTTTTTTTAATTTATGAAATACATAGCAAATGAGTTCTTCTTTTGCCATATCTTCTAGGAGGACGTCTCAACACACATATTAATATTTTAATTTTTTTTTTTACTTTTAAAATACAATTAGGAACTGAGTAAAACTTTAAAAAGTGTCACAAAGTTAGCCTATCTTACAGTAACTAAAAAGGAAAATTATTATAAGAAAAAAGCAATATAAACACAGCATGCATATCTAAAAATAAAAGTTAATACAATAACAATTATGTTCCACTATGGCAAATATAAATATGGAAACGAATTTACAGGTTACGAACAATTAATCACAAATTTTTCGCAATCAAAGTTGATGTTATCGTTTCAGTATAACATTATAAAAAATCCATACTTTTTTCATAAACAATCTTATATAATAATAAAAAGCCACATTAGGATAAGACTCATTGTAAAATAAAGGAAAAAAAATATTGAAGCGGTAATTTACTTGTGTTCGGATGTAAAAACAGACAGTGATAAAGTAATCGCATTTTTTTTATTAACTAATGATCAGCTTAAACAGGGAAGTGATATATAGAAGCCATTTGACATCTACACAAAGTGCTAAGATTGCGACAATACAAAAGACTTTTGCTGTCGAATTGGAAGAAAAAGAAAAATAAGAAAATGTGTGCTAGAAGATTGAAAATAACAAAAGACAAGGTGCCAATCGTTACTCGAGTTATTTGAGTCTAAAAGCATTAGGCAGGGTGGAAAAGAAAGCAAAAAGAAACGTGGAACACATTTCGAGTAAAAAAAAGACATTCCAAAGAATCGGGCATTCGTCTTTTCTTCCAGAAATCAGTTTTCTCTCAGTGCATTATTGGAAATTGGAATTCGAAGTTGCATCATAAAATTGCGATAAATCTCATGATCGTTTTGATCAAAAAATGGACAGGATAGAATGAGGGAAATGAAGTAATGTAAATGTAGGTTCCAAATGAAATTGGCAATGTATGGATTTTTCCTAAATAATCAATGTCTAAAAAGTGATGAAAATTGTTTTGAGCATTTTAAAATGAATACTACCAACAACTACATATTTTCTTTTCAAATGATAGTAAAGTGTCAGAACTTTAACTAATTATTTATTTTTAAATGCCATAAAATTATCTTATTTTGAACATTGTACCATTAAATCACCACATTTAAATATACTAATAAATTAAAAATCAACAATATTAGCTACCTCTGAAAATTGAAGATTATTTTCTTTTAAATAACTCAAAAACTATGACACGGCCGATAATTAAGTTGAGGAGCTTCACCAATTAAAACCATTTTTATGCTACGTACGTAACGCCATTTTTGTCTCCTCCCTTGTCATAGGGTGTAAAACTCAATTTAAAACACACGATAAATTAATACATATTTCAGGTGCAAGCATAGAGCGTCAAGCGGCTTAACATAATAATTTCAGAAACTCGATGAAAGCATACAGCTATATCCTTCTTTCACAACCTAGATGAAAATACGTGGCAATAGGATAAGGGTACTCAAACAAAGTCTGTTTATTTTAGTGAGGAGGAATGCTCAAACTTCATTCATTGGTCACACGCAGTCACGCACAGAACGGCGATGGTAAGCAGTGCTAATCTCTTAGGTAAAGTTACACGCAGGATTTGCAATTATAAAAGTACGGTTCCTAACCCTTTGTTCGCCTATGGTTGCTCACCTTAATTGGCTAAAAGAATCATAGATGATGTAAAGAAGGGAAAATTTTAAAATTCTGAGCAACATCTTAAATCTCTCCGCTTATTAGAAAAGTACACGTAATCTTCGCTGGCATTTTTCGAGATAATGAGTTCTAGGTTGAAGATGTCAATTTTACGTCAAGGCTTCGAATATGCAAATCCAGTGCTCGGAGAGGAAAATGGGGAGGCAGTTCGTGACTTTTGCCGTTCTGGTTCTGAGCTCTATATCTATAAAACGTATTACTCCGGAACTAATTAGGGTGGTTGTATTCATGCACGAAACGGAATATTTGTTAGAGGATGAAAAGATTCTTATGAATTGCTTCTGGTGTACCTTCATTTCAATTGAAAATATTAAGTATTAATTAGAACATTTATTGATACGGTTTAAAGATATTCTCTCTTTTTGCATTTTTCTTGGTTTGCGTGTTTCTGATATTAGTACATATTGTTGACTTTTCTTTGCCTTGTTCTGGGTCAGTTGGGGTAAAATGAAATAAGGTGTAAATGTAAACCGATTATATTAAAACACTTGTGGTAATTTTTTAAACTGAATTGTTCGTTATTACTAATGGCTAGATGATACATAGAACACATGCTGAGAGTTTCGCATGTTTTTAAATTATTGTCTAAGAGTCAGCATTGTTTGACAATGGCATGATAAAACATATGTTTTCAAGTTTAGTTATCTTATATTTTGTTTTGCAGCATATCTGTAAGTGTCAGGAAACTGGTTTGAGCTTGTTTTACTTGTCAAGAGGAAGGTTACTAAAAATATTTATTTATGAATTTCGCCTATTTTTTATGTATTGTGTTTCCATACGCCTAGTAAATAATGTATTCATAGGAAAATATTACTACTAAGTTTTTCATTCTTCATAGGTTTTTGGAAGATTAAATTTTATTTAATTTACACTGTTGTGTATATTTTATATATTTGATTGTATATAATAATATGGTGTGACTATCTATCTACATCAACCTTACCGGGATAAAGATGGGGCGTTTCCATCCATTCCCAAGTATCTGGGGTAAAATAAAATATGCCGGTGTAAAAGATAACATTATTTTATTTGCTACTAGTGGTAACCGCACGGCTTTTCCCGTAGTTGAAAATGAAAAGATCATTCGGATCGCCTGTATATTTACAAGTAATGGATGACGAATTTCTCGCCAATTAACTATGTTCATTCACTCTCCCATTCTACGTCATTATAATTTCGTAATTTACTTGTCCATCTTATGATAATTTTGCTCCGGAGAGCGTTCTTAAAATTGAAATAGAAAAAGAACAAAATCGAATTTTCGAAAAATCGCTTCGACGTGCACACCCCCATGCTACAAACTATTTCTGTGTCAAATTCCATGAAAATCGGACGAACGGTCTAGGCGCTATGCGCGTCACAGACATCCTACAGACATCCAGACATCCAGACAGGGAGACTTTGAGCTTTATTTTTAGTAAAAAGACTAAACAGAGATAAAGTCAAATTTTATACACCCAGTTACCTTCTGAGGGCAGTTTTAGACACAATGAATTGACAGAATTAACTGAAAAGAAAGGTAAGGATTTAAAATTGAAGCATCACAATTACTTACCCCTTTTCCTCAACACAGCCGACATTAGTAAATATTGTTTGGTTCTTAAACGTTTGACCATTGTTTTGTTTCAGTTTTCAATCATAGAGTTTAAAACATTGAAGAAAAAATTCATCCTAGATGAAAGCCTCCGTATAACCGCTTGAGTGTGGCGACGTGCAATGTTTTGGGTTGCGCCAAAAATGCATAAGAACGTGAGTGCACTCGTAAATAAATACTTTGCAGTAACTGGAGACAGATGAAAATATTGTTAATGTCATCCCGTCGTGGGTTTTATTGTAGCATCATAAGAAATAATCTCCGAAAAACGAGACAAAACATGTAATTCCTCTAAATTATAACACGAAAGTATATTTTTAACTACGAAATCAACTCATATCGAAGTTCTAACACGCTTTTTTTGCGCTATGTGAAAAAAGAATGAGAACGTGAAACCAGTCCTGTTTGTAAATAATACTTTTGAAACTCATGAACGCAGGTACAAATTTTGATCACCCACCCAATCATGGCTTTTATCAAAATAAGAAATAATGTAACAGGATCAAAGTGCTACTATGTTAGTCCATTTTGGTGAGAAATCATTAAAACTGTTTGATAGTTTTTCGTAGGTTTTACTGTATTTCCCATTTCTATTATAATGTTTTGAGATACAACTATCTCTATACAGGAATAATAACCGATTTTGATTTTGCTAATATTATCGGTTTTTATAAACCATCATATTATTTTTCCGAAATAAATAACCAAATGTGCAACGGTTATATGATAGAGAAAGAAATGTTGGTAGATAAGAATCCAGCCGTATAACAGGCATGGTACATGTCGTTCAGTCAGTTATTCAGGCAACACACCTAAGGTTTATGCATCTCGTAAACGTCTTTGTTGCAACGTTCACAAAAATTTTTAAACACTCATGAAAAGAACTGGGATATCAGGAACAGTTGAGTTAGAATACTTTTTTCTGAAACTCAAATAAAAGGTTTGCAAAAAGATGATCTCGGCGAATCTATAGCTTTTTTTCAGTATTTTATTCCTCACTTTTAACGCGAATTAAAAATAGCCTATTTTACGAAAATCTTTCTTTTCTTAATTTTTTTTTATAGCCAACGTATTATGCCACCGTTCTCAATCGAACAATTGCATTTTAATACAGTGAAATCCCTCTAATGCGGACACTAAAGGGACATTTTTTTTTGTCCGCAGGACAGGGATTTAATAATGTTATTTGCATTGGAACCGGGGAATTAAAATTTGTCCGCATAAGAGGGGTGTCCGTTAGGAGGGGTTTTAATGTACTTTTTTCAAAACAAAACAAAAAATAAATAAATAAGTAGAATTAAAAAATTAAAGATTTTTTTAAATAAAAAGGCATTAGAAAATGTCTTAATTGATGTTTTTATCGTAACTCATATTATTACGCATAGGTTAAAAACAAACGTAAATGTAAATACATACATAATAATTTTCGTACAATGTGAAATTCAACAAAAGATAATTTTAAACATTAGTTTAAAAACATAAAGTACAACACTTTTTCTTCATAGAAGCGTAACAAATCAAAGCAACGCATCCATATATTAAAGCTGTTGCTTTCAAAGACAAACTCGATTCATTTCAGTTATTTTTAAAGAATGAATCGAGCTGGAAAGAAAAATAACTGCCCAATGTGTATCGTTTCATATCCAGCTTCAGAACTGTCACAATTCCAATAGCGTTTGTTTAGTCCCGAAACGACAGGCATAGAAAAATTTCTTGACACGTCTCAACACGTTTCTATTGAAACATCCCGTCTGACGGAAAAGAAGAGGAAAGAGCAGTGAAAAAATAAATTTATTTTTCCGACAGAATTTAATATGGAGAAGCAAGCAAATGACAGGAAAATATATTTTTCACTAAGAGTAACAAATATAAAGATTCGCACATTATCTGAAATGAATATAAATGTTCTCATCTTACGTCTAGCGATGTACGTCATTTTAAATTCCACTCATTTTTTGCCAATAAAGTTTGGATTAAAAAAATAATTTCCGATGTTGTAATTTCAAACAACTTATTAAGTACTTAAAATTTCGTGATTGATATGTAATTCAGTACACAATGCAGTGATATAACATTGAGTATTTGATAAATCGCTCATTTCTAAGAAGAATACCACAATACGAAGAAATAAAATTTTGCAGAAGAAGCGTTTGAAGTTGAACTCTTCATGCAATTTGCACTAAAAAAAGTATGTACTCAGCTATCCAGTAGTTAATATTAGAAGGAAAAATCTGCCATTATTTTCAAAGGAAGCTGACGCCATTTGAACATCTTTAAACGAAAAAAAAAAAAAGAAAATTCAAAATTTTGTATTGTGGCACTCTTTTTCCAAACGAGCGATATGACGAAGCTTTATTCTTTATACTGTCTCAGAAAAGTATCTGTGCATAATTCTTGACGCTATAAAAATTAAAAGCACGGTCAAAACAAACCGTGTGATTTTCACGTAAAATATTTCCCCCTAATCTTACCACTCCATTATTCAAATGACGCACCGCGTTTTGTGCAGAAGTTATGACTTTATAAGTGTTTTGTCAAGGTTGGTATGCAAATGAACAGAAGAAAAAAAAAAAGGGACTGGCATTTATAGCCCGAAAATTAATATTTAAAATATTTCCCTCAGTAATGTTATTCTAAGTTATCCCTATTATTATTACTATTATTATTTGGTCAAAAGGAAAAAAAAATAATTTGTTTTGAGTTTATATTAATTTATTTTTTATCTGATATCATAAAAAATAACTCGTAGCATTTGCAAAGCTTTTCACGCTTGATGGTGAAAAAAAAAGTTTAATTTTTTCCTAATCATTGGAAAATAAATTATAAACAAAAATAGAAAGTAAAATATGCATGTTGACAGAAACACACAGTATTTAAAAGTGATATACGAAGAAGAACAAATGCAATCAGTGAAACTAACGAACAAATTCATTGCAATTTAAAAGTAGTCAACAAAAATACGAATTAGTCAATATTTCCTCTTGAAGATCTATGTTTCATGTCTGTAAAGGAACATGACTATATTTAAAATTACTGGATAGTACTTGGGGAAGGAGGGCTATAACCACATGATGATAAACAGAGAACTCACTAATTTTATAACATGAATTTCCATTATTATATTTTTTTTTTCAAATGAAGCATTACAAATTCATACACGCAGTAGTTATAGTAACATCAAACCCTTTGTAGCATTTAGTATTTTCAAATAGATATTTAACTGCAAAAGTAAGCCAATAACTATACTCTGCAGGTATCGATACCAATTTAATGTTCTGATTTTCATTTGCAAAATAAATAATTCTGAAGGTACTTCTTTAAATCATTTCTTGAAAAGTAATGTGAAGCATTTGAGATATCCTTTCCTACCCTGTAATAGCAAAACGATATAAGAAAACACATACTTTTTAAAATGCTAATTAGTAATAGTGGGTTATTTAAAACATTTGGAGAAACTTTTTTCCTGCTTTTATTTAACTATTTTTTTTATCATCACTTCTATTACTTGTCTGTGCTTTACACTGACTGCAGGCTAACTTTGAACATGGCAAAATGTTCCTTGACATTTGCTTTAGTAATTATCATTGTTTT
The DNA here is from genome assembly GCF_026930045.1 of Uloborus diversus. Classification (NCBI taxonomy): domain Eukaryota; kingdom Metazoa; phylum Arthropoda; class Arachnida; order Araneae; family Uloboridae; genus Uloborus; species Uloborus diversus. The sequence continues at coordinate 43,078,844 of NC_072731.1, forward strand.
ATCTTAAATTAGTTATTTAGGAGTATTTCTTTAATTTCACACTAAAGGCAAATATGGGAGTGAAAATAACCTTGCGAGATTGGGCTTTCTTCATTAGTTAGTTTAACTATTGCTTCACGTTGTTAATGTACTACACAAACTAAACTAATTATACCGCGCAGTATCTACAGAAATACGGTTTTGACATAATTCGAAGAACGCGTTTATAATTCCATACTAACAATATTGATTGAGCTTGAACAATGAAGCTAAATCTCAGTAGATGACAAAAATGCAAAATATAAAAACATTTGCAGATGCTGCGTTTTACTTTCCCACTTCAGTATCCATTTAGAAATATTTTCTAGATGAAATAATGAAGTTTGTATTAACATAAAGTAAGTATTTCTCTTTAAAAGTTTACTTTTATTATTTTAGTATATGATTTTTAATCAAAGAACACGGGGATAAAATTTTTATCATATTTTATTACAATCTGCTTAATATTTTTTTAAAGTTAATTTTAAGTATCACGTACTGAAATCAAATGATATTAGGAAAGATCATTAAATATCTTATTCACGTAATTACAGCACATTTTCATGACTTTATGCCGAAGGAAATTTATTTTATCTGCATTTAAAAGTTCATTCAACTGGAGTAAAGATTTATGCTCTGAATTATTCCATCAATTACTTTAATTAATGTATTCCAGGGGGATGTTGGAGCATTCGATATTTTATCATCGTTATCTCTTTATGGTTTCGAGATAGGTCGTTAAGTTTAACTGCATTGACTGTCTTTTGAATTTTGACAAAAGAAGGAAGATGCATTAATTTGGAAAATGAAAAAGTAAAGTAAATCGTTATAAGTTAAATAATCTGCTACAATATTATACCAAATGAATCAGTCCGTTGCAATTCCTTTCAAATTTGTAAAATAAAACCTTTTTTTTTCTCAACTTTAAAACATCAGTCTGCACCAGAAATAATAACAGTATTTTTTAATTGGAATTTTGAATAGAGTTATGAGGAACAAATATAATAGTATTCATAGCATAATGCTACGTGAAGGGGGATATAAGATGCTGTACGGGTCACGCAAATTAGGAAGACAAAGTGGAGAGGGCTGGCATTAATGCTAAAGTTCGACATTCCATGTAGCGGTTATGGGAAGCGAGTATTAAAACCCTACATGCTGTGTAGGATCACAGACATGAACAGCTTCTCGCATTGACTCCTTATTTGGACAAATCTTCATCAAGAGCTCACAAACACACGCACGCATGAATAGTGTTATAATTTTGTGTGTGTATACGTAAAGTCTGTGTGTATACAGGGTGAGTGTGAAAGTGGGAACGCAGCAGGGCATCGGAAAAATCGATATTCTCATATTTTTCATTTGACTCGTACCCCAGTATAGTAAATTCTTCAGCTTTAAGGGGTGTTAGAGGGGAGAATAAGAAACACGAATTATATATATACAGGAACATATGGTCGCAAACACAATGCTAACACTCTACATGCACACAAAGCCAGAAACCGATAACGCATAAGAGGTCACAAATTTATTTGACAAAGACGATTTTACACGACATTTTAGCTTTTAAGAAATAATTAAAGCGACTGTTGAAATTTTCGACCTGCAGCCATAATGCATGCGTCACAATGACGAAGTACACCCTGTCGCAACAAAGAGCTATTTTAAAAAATCTTCATTGATCGCTGTGCCTGTGTTGTAACGCGTGCATTAAAGCTGCTACAGGCCGCAACTTTTAACAACTGCTCTAAATCTTTGCCATGTTTTGCATCCACCAATTTCTGGCTTTTTGCGCATGTAGTGCGTCAGCACTGGTGTTTGCGATTATATGACCCTTATGATTATTGCAATATCCTCCCCTCCAGCACCCCTTAAAGTTTTGCCCAAAAGTATAACCAACCTTGTATGATACCATACGAGTCAAACGTAAAATATAAGAATATTGATTTACAAATATTCCCGATGCCCTACTAAATTGCCACTTTTGCTATACTTTTTATTTCAAATTATTATAGGTTACTAGTGGTGTTTTGGAAACTGATTGTTCGAAACAGATAACGTGAATGCTAAGCCACAGGCATTTTTGGAGTACCTCCCAAAATCAAGTATTCTTATCAAGCATGAGAAAAATAAGAAAAATGGAGTACATTTTGAAGTCTTATCTGAAAATTTCAATTTTTCATGCAATAGGTTTCCGAAAAAGATATTGGATAGCGTATGTTTCGTTTCCATTTCGCGTTTTCCCATCTGGCCTGAATATCATATATTTTCTAAGAATAATCTCTTTTCCAGAAATATGCCAGGGAAAGTAAAAGTAATTTCCAATCTCTCAGGAAGTTAAAGGTATTTATAGGTTTTAAACTTTTATTGGGACTTTAGCCTTTGTTTTTGAATCTAACTCAAATAGTTTTGTTAGAGGAGATAAAAGGGATGGTGTTTTAACATAATGGAAGAAACGAGAGACAGAAAAACGTTACATATATGTTTCTTTCTAAAAATAATAATAATAAAAAAAACATATAATCTAAATCAAATTGCTTAAGGGGATGAAAAAAAAACAGTTTAGAGTTTTGATTTTTTTTGCACATTTATTTAATAAGCAAAATTATAACATAACAAATTAAAAACATTTTTTATTTTAATTTAATTTGTTCTTAAAAAATAAAGTTGCTTTGAATCGCTAAAACTCAAAATATTCTTGGTCAATTTTCAAATGTTTTTATATTCGCTTTATTTTTTATTCGGCGATTTAAAAAAATATTAATTAATTAAAGAATAGAAAATAATTAAAGTAAAAATTCATAGATTTTTATTTATTTATTTATTTATTTATTTTTTTGAGTCTTATTTTTTGCAAAAAACGTTTGTGTCAAATTTGCTGAAAAAAATTAAAGTAAACTGTTTGAAAAAGATATGCTCCAACTTCCATTACTTATTCTGAATCAGCAATTGACTTAAAAGAAATTGAATGCAAAAAATCGGGAAAAATTGCATTATGAGGAAGAATGCGTTTAAAATTTTAAAGTTAAGTATACTATTAGTTAAATGGATGCAACAAAAATGATTATATCGTTCGTTCTAATTAAGAGAGAAACAATATTTTAACGTTCTTTTAAGCAGAAAAAAAACGGATATTTTTTTTAAATAATAGAAACAAATTGCAAAATTTTACGATTTTTGTGTTCCAGATCCCCTTAACATTATATTTTAGAAATTACATCTAAAAAAATGTATAGTATAAAATATAAATTGTTAAACTCTATTGTCTTTGTGTCTTGTATAATTTACAAACACAGAAGAGGATGCCAGAGTTTTTAAGTTTCTTCGAAAATATAATTAATATTATCTACTATTTTGTTGTCATATAGTTTACAATTACCAATAAATAACGCATTTTTGTGGATCAATGCTAAAAGTAGTATAAATGTGTAATTTTACCTATCGATATTGCATAGCATTCTTTTTGTTTTTCTTTAGACTTCTCCACTCCGCCTCCAAGTATTCATCGATAATTTTAAAAAGTAAGAATACCTTCATTCTTGCAATCCGATAAAAATAGTAAATATGCTGCTTAATAATTTATTCAACCAACGGATACTTTTGCGCAATGATGTCAAACTATACATTGCGCAAAGTTAATGTTTTTAGCCAATTTTTCCTTAATCAGTCATATAAAGCATCGGTTCCCAATTATTTTCAACCACCATAAATATATTATTTACAGCAAAAGAATGCAACGAACTTTTTTCTTAAAAATATTTTGAAAGTCATTTCTGCTGTAAAAAATAAGTCTTTTTCGAGAAGCATTATTCTTATATTTTTTTCGTTTTTTTTTTTTTTTTTTTTTTTTTTTGCATAAAATGTTGAATTTAGAATGTTGTTTTGAACTAAACGTTTTACAAGTCATAATTACTGGATTTTGCTTACGGTAAGTCATGTGTGAACAACGTAGTATGAATTTCAATTTAAGTATTTTTTCGCAGGACCTCTGTTAATAATAAAACATTTTTTTTCGTATCACTAGTAAAGTTTCAGTGTTTGTTCAAAATGTAGTATCTTTCAAATTTTACTGACAATCAACACACTTTCAAAGTGGTATTTTGTGATTTCTTTTTCACGAATTATGCGTACTGTATTTTTGGGCTAAAACATTTATAAATACAATTCTTTTTAGTTAAAATTATTTTTTTTGCCATAAAATGCACTCATTTAGTTGGTAAATTTTAAAAATGCACGTATGCTTCTTATTAATTTCGAAAGAGCAAATTCTGCTTTTCATAATGTATCCGCTTATTACAGTCACATAAAGACGATGCAGCGGTAATCTAATTCATTGGAAAATTACATTTCTTTAAGTCAGAAATAGAACTTAGAGGGCACTAGGGGCTTCACCTCTAAAATAGTATTATTCTTGAGGTTACATTTTAACATACACAATTACTCGTGATGTAAGAGAAAAAAGACATTACACGACTACTCAGTCGAATAAATGACAGTTAACCAATAAATTTAATTTATTATCTTACACGCTTGAATCAGCTATTTAATATATTTTTAAACGGTATTTTTAAACAACTGCATTTAATTGTAAAACGAATCAAATGTGATTACTCTACTTTTCTCCATTAAAGAAACAATAAAATAATGTTAGAAAATATGAGGTAAATTTATTCGCATCGACCGCAAAAATAAGATTTGAATATTCCTATGGTTATCTTTCTGAAATAAAAGTATTTTTTGTCCCATTTATTCTGCAGAAGATTTTTCCTATTGATAAACGATGGAAAAGGTATCAAATATTTCACCGTTCAAATTCCCTTCATTAATGACTCTACATGCTGACGTCATGGTAGTGTTACCGAGGAAAATTGAAAATAAATTGTTGTTGTAGTTATAGATAAAAGAAGTAAAATATTTAATGCATGCAAAGTTTTGAAGCGGGAGAATATATTATTAAATTTTACTATCACGAAAGGAATACATTTTAATCTCAAGCATTATTTTTTCATAGATGTTTTGCAAAATCGGAAATAAACTTATGAAATGATATTATGCTTACTCATGTGTAAATATGTGAGGAAGGTTTTTTTTCTTTCTTTTTTTAAAGCAATGATTATTTTCATCTCGAAACATTGTACGATACAACACTTATTACTTTTTAATATATAATAAGTATTTTTCTTGATTAAACAGAAATACCACTGGGTTAAATTCTGAAACAAACATTACGTATGTTTACAACAGTAAACTAAATTACAATTATTACAGTTAGGGGAGGGTGTCCCAAAGCGAGTTGTTAACAAAGAAAGCTCAAAAATCGTATTTTTTGGATTTTTATCACAACAGTATCGGTTTTATTTCCTAGCAGGGTTCTTGAACTTAAAAACAAAAAAGTGACTTTTGTATTACTTCAAATCGAATATTTATTTATTATCAAACATTACAAACACTTGAAAACCCCACTTTGCCCTACCAGGGGGCCCAAAGCGGGTATGCTTAACTAATAATGATTTGGTACATTTGTCAATCAAATTTGAAATTATAAACCATTAAATTAATTGATTAGCTACTTGCCATTATAATATATATATATATATATATATATATATATATATATATATATATATATATATATATATATATAAGTTGTACTTATCCAATTTAAAGTCAGCACATTTGTTTATAAAAGAAATAACTGGTTAACTTAATAGACTAATTAATTGCCATCCAAAAGATAAACTTTTAAAAATCATACTTATCCTATTGAAATAGAAAATCTAAGTCAGTACATGTATCAAGAAATTATAAATAAATATATGGATTAAATCCTACACCAGCTTTGCCCGAAAGAACGTTTTTTATTTCAAAAATTATAAACTTAAATTTAAAAAGAAACAAACGAAATGACCATCGTAGTTTGTCGGTGGTTGGTGTCAGAATAACGTAATATTATTGATAGTAAAAAAAAAAAGTAAACTGTTCTCGACTTACCACAAGTTTCATATCTCCAGTTTTTTAGATGTGTAACATAATTCTTATTTTAAGTATGGTTACTCTATGCTGCTTCGCTGTGACTGCTTGAAACTCGGGGGTGTTCGGGTAACCAAACTTTGCAGCTTGCACATCACGCTGCGACATACGAATGTCCACCCGATTTGGGCCACCCTGCACTACATTTTAAAAACTCTCATGCCATATTGATAATCAAATGGATCATTTTTGCACATGGAACTTAAGCTTCAAAAATAGAATCTATGTAGTAAAATAAACTTAAACTTGTTAGTTCACATTAAAAGCAACATGTTAACGATTTCAAAATAATACAACTATACAATTATTTCTCAAAACATTATCTTCTCAGTTTTAAAACCTAAAGACCCTATATTGCATTTTTAAAGGTTTACACTTAATAAAAATTTTGTATCCAAATTTCTCCTAATAATAAACGAAACATTTATACTCTGATGTTTCGTACTTTGTAAGTGAAATCATTAACAAGAATTGTTATGCTAGCAGAAAATTTCAATGTAACGAGCAGAAACTCCACAACAAATGGAATTTTAATATCATAATGCCTTTCTCTCGTGATGTGACATAAGGGACAGCTGTTTTCACTTTCAATATATCTGAGGGAAACACCCAAGCTTAGGAAGAGCCCATAATATATAGCTCCTGGACAAAATTAAGCTTGTCATTGAATATCCAAAGTGCACACAGGTCATTCCGGAAATGACCGATCGTAGTACGGCCTTAGAATTCATTATACATTTAGTGAACGCCTTTCTATCTCAGAAGTCATTACGCTGCCATATATATGCAGCTAATGTGGAACAGGAGCATTGATAGTGTGTGGGAATAGGAACAATCTCTAGGCTCATGTATAGTTTTCATGTTTACATTGGAATTGAGTTCATTTGGGATAACGTGCGCGATTGATTTTTTTGAGTTATATATACGTTATAATAATAGATGGAGAAGAAACTTTGCAGATTAATTCTCTTCCAAAGGTTCTAAAACAAGAATATGTAAGTTTAAGCAAACAAAAACATTATAAAATATTTTTTTAAGGTTTAAATTTTATGTGCATGGCTGTAAAATTATCCTTAATACGCACGTAGTTTGTTTTTTGGATATGAAATATTGAAATATCTGTAATACGTACTATATATATATATATATATATATATATATATATATATATATATATATATATATATATATATATATATATATGTGTGTGTGTGTGTGTGTGTGTGTGTGTGTGTGAGAGAGAGAGAGAGAGAGAGAGAAAGATAAAGAAAGATAGGTTGATTCCGGTCTCCCCCTAATGACTTACGAGACTTAGCTTCACCCTCTTTCCTTGGTATTATTTTGTATTTGATATGCTCCTTCTAAAAAAAAAAAAAACTTTTTTTTTATTTTGATATATTTATTATATTTCAGTCTCTTAATAAGTTATTTATATAGGCGCCTTTCACAAAACCATAACTTTTGCAATACGTTATCAAATTTCACAAGTGAGGGAAAAATTTAGCGATTTTTTTCACGGATTTCGGCAAGAAAGAAGGAAAGACGCAATTCGCTTATAGACTTTGGCAATACATAATGCTGTACCAAAAATTATTTAAAAAATTAAAAAATTTAAATTTAATAAAAAAATTTAAATTTTAAATGAACGTGTTTAAAAATTGCTCCAGGCGGCTTAAATTTTGAGATATTGCTTTCATAAAAATGTTGGGGGTTGTGTCAAAACAGTGGAACAGAATCCACCCAACACCAACTACGTAGTCAGACAGTGAAAAATAATAAATTTAAAAAAATGTGAAATTATAAAAAAAATCGTAAAATTCACGATTGTGAAGATTAATTTTACAATTACAATGTGTTACCTACTTTCGAAAAATTTAGTTGGCTAGCACAAATTAATCTTACACATATACTGAATGCACACAAAAAGTTTTAAATAAATTGAATAAAAATTAAGCCGCCTGGAACTTTTCGAAATTTGTAAAATATCAAAAAACTTGAATCTGAGAAAACGGCAACTTTTGGGAAATTTTGACAATAACTACTTTTTAACATATAAGTTGTACGTTATTTCACTTATTATATTGCATTATGGAGTATATTCAATATACTGTTACAAAATAAGAGAAATTTTGCAATATTGAATGTTTTGAGCTTTTTTCGCTAAATCGAACAGAAGCGTGTACAAGATGAAGTTGCTAGAAAAATCAAAGTATTGGTTACATTTTATAAAACAGGTAGATATGTTTTGGTTGAATGTTAAATTCCTTTCATATAAGTATTAAAAAGGCATTCTGTGTAACTTTTTTGATTTTTTATTCCAATTTTTGGAATATTACGTAGATACTTATTGAGTTACCGTACAGTTACTTGTCATGCAGGGCCATGCCACAGTGCAAATTGCTGCATTGTATCAAATATTGGCTGTGTTGTTTCAGTCTTTTTGTACCTTTCATTTCTTATCAAACTTATTTAGTTATGATTTACATTCCACCTGGCTAGACTTGTTGCCTTTTCATCTCTAAGCAATATAGCAAAAACTATTGTACTAAGTTTGAAAAAGCTGTGAAGTTTCAACAAGATAATGTCGTAGTAGTTTGGTTAAAAAAATTATTCAACATTGCAAATTTGCTATATTGCATATTTTATACACCAATAAAGATAATAGTACCTATTTTCTAATAGTTATTATCCAACAGTAAACTAAAAACTTGATTTTGTCTGTTTAGTATCATACCCAGCGTTAGAAATCATTACTAGTCCTTCGGACCAGTGAACATGAATATATACTGGTTCGCAGACAGCGACACGGTCTGCAATTTAATGCTAAATAACTAAAACCACATTTTTTTTATTGTACAAAAAAATTGGTTGTCCCGCGAACCACGGATTATCTTTTTATGGTGGTCCGAGGCAAGTTTTACTGGTGGACCAGCAGTAATTTCGAACGCTAATACCCATACTGAAACTTTGTGTTTATGATGAAAATACATATAAAATAAATCATTTATTTGATGAATGAAAAAATAAAGAAAATTTTGCGAATAAACAGTAAAATATATAATTAGTCATGGAAGAAAAAATGCATAACACAGTAAATGGTTTTATGCAACATTAGGAAACTCAGGAAGAGTTATAGTGATATGTTCAGTAAATTCAGTAAGTTACCGCCCTATAACAAGGGCTAAGGCAGGTTCGATACTAGAGAGCAACTATTCTATGTTATTCAGCTAGTTTTATGCACATAATTGTTGATATGCAAAACAAATATTTAAAATCCCCCGCTCCATATGTTGCACCTTCTCGTTTCAAAGTTGAAGCATTATTGGCACAACTTTTTCGCCTTTTTAAATTTCTCTTCAGTTTATAGTCACTTGACTTTCTTTTTTGCACTTGACTCTGCCGCCGATTGTCTCTTTTTTGTGCAATAGCCATTGAAAAGTCATTGACATCTACATTTGTAGAAACCATTTCAAACGCTCCAAGGCATCCAACGTTAAATTCTCTCACAGCAGATAGCACTGCTAATTCAAGTCTCTTTTTGGACACAAATATCTCTTTTGGGCACTTGTTCCATATAACGCTGTGCAAGCATTCATTTGTATTTTGAGTTTTTGCAGATGCACATCTTGTTAAGATTTCATCGGATGCTAACCGCTGATATAGAGGCATTATTTTTTCTACCACTTCCTGTGATAGCACGGTTTTCATTGTGGTGTGGCTAGCCGGCTTCCCACCTTTTGCTAAAGCTCGTTGAAAGAAGCACCAAGAACTTTTGCCAACTGGACATTTTTTGTGCATGGGCTTTTTATTTGTCGACATGCAATGAAAGATAGAAGCAAAATCGCAGATTTCATTTTTGCAACATCAGGCGCATTGTCTTTAATTGAATTTCTGTAATAGTTGTGAAGTCGCTTTATTGTTTCATCTTTTACTGCACCTCGCTTTTTGCCGCCTAGGGTGATACCTTTACTTTTCCATTCTTGCACCGTTTTTTTCAAACCTGTCACTAATCTTTTTGCAACATGGTTTATGCACTCTTCTTTTATTATTGGAGTCGCTCCATAAACATGCTTTTCATTCAAATTATGGAATGATTTTGCATCCCCATCGCAAAGCATGGTAGTATATCTCATTTTGTGATCAAGTGATCTTGACCACAATATTACGGCTGCAGATGTTTCCATGCTGTTAGAGGATCCAGTGTGATTTTTTTGGCAATCAGCCTTGTGAGCCGCATACCACACATGAAATTCTGGACTGTTCACTCCTAGGTCATTCCTGGTTACTGTGCACTCATGACAATATTTACTCAGTATCTCGTAATCGATAACTAATCCAGTCGCGTTATCGATTACGAGGCCTATACCATATAATGAGGAATGTCCTCGCTTTTGCCATGTCCCATCGTAAGAAACGCAGATGTCAAGAATATCTGAAGTTTCCGAGAGCTCATTTTCATAATGTTGGCGCACCATATCACGAGACAGCTTTAATACTTCTTCTTTTGCTTCTTTATTGTGTGCGACAAGTTTGTCCACACACTTCGAAAACGTTTTGCTGTCCATGCAAGGAACACCAAGCATCATTGAAAACATTTCTAATGATCCATGTCCTCTTCCCATTGACAGAAATGCACTAACTAAATTCCTGTTCACAGAAAAAGTCCTACTATTATTTTCCCGAGCACTGGAAAATGACGATTCATATTTATACTGGCATGGCATGCAGATCAGTTAAATTTTTGAAGATGAACCATAGGACTGATGAGTAATTACATCCAAGCTTTGGTTTTTGCACTCACTGCAAGGCACTTCACCTAGAAGGGAACTCCACATCGAATTGTCCATAATAGTGTATGCAGGTTGGCTACTACTTGCATTCACAAAATTGTCAGTTTTTGATTGAGTAACCGACTTATTTTCTACAGCAGACTTTTGCTCAAGGCCTTTTTTATAATTTGCAAGACCTATAGCACGTCTCTTTGACGGTCGGCCTTTGGGCTTCCGCCACTTAGAACTAATAGCGTGCATTATAAAAATAACACAATTTAACAATTGAAGTTCTAACAACAAAATATAATTAAAAATAACAAATAAAAACAAAACAAAACAACAATCCGGCAGAAATAGCGAGGAAACTGAAGTAAAAAAGCAAAAGAAACTAGCGTATGAGACAGCGATGTAAACAAACACAAGGCTGACAACGTTACGGTTACAGTTAAAGACACTCCTGGGAAAATTTGCTCAAAAAAAAACGTATTTAATATAATTTTTTTATTAAAATAATGGAGAGTTTCGATTTGCTTACAACTTTGACAGCTGTCAAAGGGGGCGTGGCCTTTTGTTTACCAAATTTTAATCGTCAATAACTTCCCTAAAAATGGTCGGAATTGAATTTTTTTTTCGCATGAAAGCATACGATATCGATTACTAAAAGCAAGTAAAAAATAAAAATCGATATTTTTGTCATTTTTCATGAATTTGAAGGTCCCTTGTCGCCTTAAGTTCGTCAGCAGTAATCAAGTACAAGTTTAAATTGTTTTTACATTTAATTAATGCAAGCATTTTACTTTGCTCCAAAGTGACTATCACACTGCACATTTAGCTGACAGAGATATAATTTATATCACAAGGAGATATAAAAAGTTTTAATCGAACCTAAGAGCGAAGCTAGTTCTTTCACCGCTCGAACACGGAAACCACCATACATAATGTTTGTTTAACACATTTAATTGCCGCACCCCCCCCCCCCGTACTGCACATAACACAAACCTGCGTTTGTCCTTCTTTATTTTTAACTCACATTCATATTTCTTAACTATTTTGTTATCTATCTATAGAGCATACACCCAGGTTACTATACATTTTTTATTCACTTCATCGGCACATATAGATTTTAAAAAAATATTATTTTCTTCTGTGATGAAATACTACTTTATTTCTTTATAGCTTGTATGCTATAAAGAAATAAAGTATTATTTCATCGCTTTACTGGTTTTTAATTTTCCTTTGTAAATGTTTATGAAAGTGAAATGCATGTGTAATCCGAAACTGTTTGAGAAATTATTTTCCATCGTAGTGCTGCTGCGTAACTTCCCAGTCTTCGCTTTCTTCGGAAACTATCCATTATTGTTATTAAATTTACAAATGTTTAGTGTTGTTTTACCTACCTCTGAAATTAAATCATTCTTAATTTCATGGACTTTTAAAATGTAAACGTAGGAACAGCTTTTTTGTTCTTTGATTTCAACGTATCTAGGTAACACAAAATATTTAATGCGATAAGTAAAACATGTAAGACTATTTTATTAAAAACTTTCAACTTTAATTAAGAACAAAAGATCATGAGTAATGAATTGAAATATTTACTGAATTTCAACGAACTAATGTATTAATTTTTAATGCAATAACTTCATTAAAAGATGTTACTTTCTTCAATATTTATCCGTGAAATCTAAGGAAATATTTTCAATTTAACTAAACAAATTTAGTTGCAGAGATGATTTGTTTATGTAAATGGCTCCAAAATGTATATATAAAATGCAAAAAAATGCAATGTCTTCTTTTTTTATATATGGTGCTCTTTTTCGGATGTTATTCAATTATTTTTATGAGCTAATTATTAAAGATAAATAAAAAAGTTGAAAAGTGAAGGAGTTGATTAGATTTACTTTAGTGGAGTTTACTTCCGAAAACATGACTTAGCTTATGTTTTAAGAGAGAACATAAGAAATATATGCACATTGTTCTTAATTTATGATCAACTTTAATTGCTGAAACAAAAAAAAAAAAAAAACCTTCTTATGAATCAAAAAATTTAGTCACCATTTATTTTAAGCGCAAAAACTATTCAATTTATAGCAAACACTAGGTTTTGAAAAGTCTCTTACCAGTTGGTTTATACAGCGTTTACTAAATTGAATATTAAATGAGAAATAACAGCGTCAAAAAGCACAAATTCCAGATTACTGCAGACACATGTTTCGGCGTACAAGGAACACCTTTTTTAATGCATAAGAAATGAGCTCATGGATGAATTGACATCCAACAAGGGATAATGTTTCGGATTTATTTTCATACATAAGCTAATTTCTCATGCATTGAAGAAGGCGTTCCTTGTGACGCTGAAACACGTTTCTGCAGTAATCTTTAATTTATCATTTTACTTTTTTGCATAAAGGTATTTATTTATCATAAATTGAAAATAATACCTGATTCAGCTTATTCTGTCCAAAATAAAGTTTTAGTGTATTAATTTACTGACATTTTTGCCGAAATCTGATTATTTTTATTCATTTATGTCGTACTACAATTTACTTGAGTAAGTTTACACGTCCTTATAAAAAATTGCTCTTTTGGTTTCAGGAGTGTCATATTTCAAACTTTAACAGCAATAAGTTAATTAAATATTACAAATGAAACTTAAAGAGAAAAAAAAAACTTGTTATGTTAAAAAAGTGGTACTTCGTGTTTTACAAAAAAATAATTGCTTTTGTTTTCAAACAATTTATTCAATCGTCAAAGAAGTAAATTAAACAAAAAAGAAAAAAACAACTAGTCGATAAACATCCAGATGACCAATCACAACTTTTAAAAATTGGGTTACATTCCACCCCGTCAGATAAAAAAGAGGAATATTAAAATTCCACCCTGAACTTACAGCAATGTTAGGAAAGCGATTGAACAACGCCGAAAGTCGCACGATCAGAATTATTACTTTGTGAAAAACTCATAGAAAATCAAAACGTCGCCCACGCTTGTCATTGCTTAGATGATACCATCGGCGCTGGGCCGTTTTTAAAGGACAACGTTTGCTCCGACTGCCTTTCTCCGGTATAAATATTCTGTTTCTTATCAGTAGAAATTTCCATGCGGTAAATCCTTGATAGTCTAAGGTTATATGCTACGTAGGCAGGAACAAAATGACGTCACTGGCAATTTCTTCTATTGCTTTATCTCGCAGGAACCGTTTCTGTAATTTCCCCTTTTCTGTGTTTCAGAATGGAATGTGGCCCTATGTTCCTGTATAACTACGGGCCGTTTTAGGGTATCACCCGGTATGGCCATTTTTGATGTCGCTCCAAATGATCCGCAAAAAAAAAAAAAAAAAAAATGTAACTATGGAATTTATACATTTTCAGAAACAAATTATATTTATTAACGGTGTTACGAAATTTAAAGTAAAGACAAATATAAATTGAGGCACTTAGAGAAGCTATTACTGAAAATTTTTTGTATAGCAGCCCCTACCAGGACTACTAGTACTATATGTTACAACAAAACAGAGAAGTGATTCACCTACTATTTGAGATGGTTGTCTCAAAATCTTAATTTTTTCACTTACAATATACTTTTGATTTTCACTGCCTCAAGTATGAACGCATTTTAAGAAATAAAAAAAATAAACTTCTACACATGTATCTATGCTCCATTTGACATCCTTTTTTGAATATCGGAAAGGGCTAAAAAAAGCGAAACCTATATTTTTCATCATCTGTTAAATTCAGTTTGGTTTTGTCCCTATGCGGTGTACCGGCCTCTGTACTCCCACTGGTGGTTCTACTGCGTTTTATAGTTTAAATATAATGCTCAACGTTCGGGAAGAATGTTCGAGTTGAAACATTATATTTTTCCCTAACTCGTAAATTCTTTTTGGATCTTACCCTACAGTTTTACAGGTGACATTCGAGGTCGGCGTAACCCCGCCTTCCCTCCCGTACTGACTTTGCGGTACATATATAAAAAGATGAAAGTTAAAATTTAAAAAAAAGACGAAACAATATCAAAACTAATAAAACAATTTTGAAAATTAATGTTATATTGACAATGTTTTGAGTTTTGTTTGTGTATAATTCTGATATTTTCTGCGAAAATGTTGTGAACAATTTACATAAGTGTTATATTCAAGCTATCATATAAAAAAAGGGGGTTAATAATTTTATCATGATTTTAAATAACATCAAAAGTATTTTACGAAGTTTGTTTATTTATTCATTTATTGGAGAAAAGTAAAAATGCAGCTATGCCTTCAAAGACTGAACATGCGTTTCTGTATTTTAAAGCGAAGTTTGTAGCTCAGAAGTAAAATTTATAAACATTATGATTTATTTAAAACATATCATTGTAAATTTCATTCTAAATTAGCTCTTTGTGAGATTTAAATCCCTGCTGATCTCAATCCAACGACAAACGACAGCCGCAGCAAGAGAAGAAAAAAAAAAAAACTTCTACCTCAATAAAGGAAAAAAAAAAAACAGAAATCAGGAAACGGATTAGCATATCTTGAATAAAACATGAGTCTAAATTTAAATCGCATTTCAGGTCTATAAAGGTAGCTGTAGACTCTTATCTGCAGAGTAAACGCATTTCACGAGAGCATTTTCCGGTAATAAAATTTAACACACTGAAATTCCGAACTAAGCCAAATAATCCTTCCAAATTAGCTATAGCTCTTGCACAAGTGATTTCAGAAGACATACAAAGTCTCGCATAATTGAATTTTAGATTTTTCTGGGACTTGTGACGTATAGAAAGTTCGGGTCATAATGAGTTTTGCGATGTTAATACAGCCTCAGCAATACGTGAGACCTTTGAGAAAGTGATTTTTCTGCTTATGTAAACCTATGAAATGGTATTATATTTGATGCGATTTAATTTTGTTTTCGAGGTGGGATTTTAAAAATAGGTATAGGTTTAATGCTTATACATTGCCGCTTTGAAATGATTACCATAATTTGTTTTGAGGAAAGAAAATATGCTTAGATATTTAATTAGAGGGCGAAAAAAATAATAATTTGTAGCGTTTTTTGTTGTGTTTCGTTTGATATTATTTAATACTTGAAAAATATAACATGTACAAATGAATGAACTACCGACGTTTTAATGCACGTAAATTACAGCAATTTGCAATTTTTGCGCATTGAAACGTGGGTAAATAATTAATTTTATTTTCAAGTATGCAATAATTTGCTTTTTTGCATTAAAACAATGGTAATTCATTCATTTTGTTTTCCAGCCTGCAGTAATAAGCAATTTTTGCGCGTTAAAACGTTGGTAATTCATTTATTTAATTTTCAAGCATGCAGTAATTTGCATTTTTTTTGCAGTAATACGTTGGTAATTAATTAATTTAACTTTCATGCAAAAAACATGAAATTTCGTGTCTAAGTAGCCCCAGTTTACCAGTTTACGGTATTGGGCACAAAATTATTCTGACATTTTTCTAATTTCAAAAATGGCGTTTAGTTTTGCTTTTGATGCTTATTTGCAAATGTTGCTACGAACTCCACTAATAGTAAGACTATCTTTTCTAGTCGTCAGATTTTCATAATTTGGTAGCGTTACATAACAAATGACTTTACAATTCAGAACACCTACCTATTCAATAAGTACTATGTGGAATGATATCTGATCGGTATTATTACATCTGTCATCTACTCATTCCATTGCGAAAGTTGTATAATAATTGAACTTAATGACAGCTACCGATAATAGACAGATGTCTATCGCAAAAACGTGTTCTACAACTACAAAGACAAAATATGAGTATGCCGACTATAATTTAGTCTTTCACGGAAAAAAAGTGTATTTCTGAACATTATTTTGCTATAAAGTATACTTTATAGCAAAATACGATATTCTTACAATGGATTTATGACTTCTTTTTTCATTAGTTTATAGAAGAAGATTCTTATAAAGTATACTTTATAGCAACACTATAACATTCAATATATTTTTCAACATAAGTCAGTGTTATGCTGCTGCATGCGCAATAAAAAAAGGAGTATCAGTGGCTCTAAACAAATATTTTTTAAATACTTATGAATTTTGTTTGGACAAAATGTAGTAAAGTTTGGAGAAATGCATGGTAATCAAATTGAGACTTATTATTCAACAAAAAGTACAAATTTATGGTTACAATTTACAAAAATAAATTGATATCATTCAAATGTTTTCTCTTCTAAGGTTTCCTCTCGTCTGATACTTCTAAAATCCGGGTAAATCCCAAAATAATGGCTTTATAATGACAGTATAGAATTATTTTTCTCTGAGAAAATCTTCCAAAATCCTAGTCACGACTACGCAAATCTTGAATCCTCCAGAATACCGGAAGAAGATGATATCCAAGAATCCCCTGACGTACGGTGTGGGATGTTGTCTTTTTTTTTTTTTTTCAACGATATTCTTACAATGGATTTATGATTTCTTTTCTCACCAGTTTTCAGAAGAAGATTTCCTTGTATGAGAAAGCCCTATTTTTATGTTGTAGTTATCAAGATACTCGTGAAAAAAATTGTTTTTTACGTACTCTGCTCAATCTTTTCTCATTACTTTTATTTGTCTTAAATGTGGAGGGTTACTTAAAAGAAACTTTTTTTTCCGAAAAGAGTTTTAAGAAACATTATTAATGTTTTTTGTTGTAAAGTTTACAGTTTTGAAAATGAAGAAAGAATATAATTTCTGGTCATAATATAATATAACTGCGACAGTTTCTGTGACGAAAGGAGCTTTCATTGAAATTATACATGATTTTTTTTTTTAAATTTATGTTATGAAATTTTCGTGTTACATGAATAAATTTAGACCACCTTACTTTAATGATATATACTATAAATCGTTAACCAATGCTGGATAAAACAGTTACTGTTCAATGTAGGGTAAATTTAATCGGTCAAGGGGTAATTCCACGTCAAATCAATCAAAAAAAATAACTTTACCATTTCCGATTTTAACGACAATTGGTGTTAAATTTTTTTACGAAATACAGGTGGCCGTTAAAAAACTGAAAAAGTAGGAAAAGAACGAAAAGTTGTGACGTACAAATGACTTATTTCTTTCCTAACTATAATAGAATAAGAGTTCAAAAATTCCGATTATTGGCGGTCGGATTATCCGCGGTTCGGATTATCCGCGGATTACATTTTTTCTCTTTTTGTAACAATCATTAAATGATTTTTAAACTTATGATTGCGCTATTGTTCGTTTTTAGTTTTCACATATGTATATTTTTTGCATTCAATGTTAGTATTTTCAATGTAGAAATGTTTCTAGGCATAATTTAAATGTATGTGTGAGTGTTTTTCTTTCTTTTTAGCTATTGTATATTCTAATATTAAATTTTACCTATTATTTGGATTATCTGTGGCTTTCGCTTAACCGCAGTTACTGCCACCCTCTTCCGCAGACAATTGAGAGTTTACTGTGCTTTATTAAAAAAAAAAAAAAAAAAAAAAAACATTGCGAGTTGAACTATCAAGTGTAAATCCAATAACTAAGGCATTAGTATTAATTTGTTTTTTATAAATGCTAATTGGCTCTCTAAAATGCTTTAATATTCTCCATAAAACTCACATAAATGATTTTTTTAAAGTTGAAAAATATTTCACTTTAGGAACCTAATTAGAAAACTTGGAGTTTCAAAAACAATTTGAAAAAAATGCATGATGATATATCTGAGTAAATCTGGAGGGAAAACAACATATACATAAATACTTATATTTTAAGGGATAAAAAGGTTTTAATTCAGATTTTGATATTGCTTAGAGGTTATCGTGTTTTTAAAAAAGTTTCAATTAAGTAAATAATGTACAATTTTAGTACTGGAATAAAATTTTGAAAAATCAAAATATAAAAAGGACGATTATTTATTATAAGGACTTAATTTAATAATTACTTAATGGTTTCTAAAATAAATATCAAAGAAAGTGATTAAAATTTATACATTAGCTTATTAATGATGAAATCTATCCCTCTGCCTTCTCTTTAAAAGACCATTAATCTTCAAACCTGAA
Organism: Uloborus diversus; assembly: GCF_026930045.1. Classification (NCBI taxonomy): domain Eukaryota; kingdom Metazoa; phylum Arthropoda; class Arachnida; order Araneae; family Uloboridae; genus Uloborus; species Uloborus diversus. The sequence goes on from NC_072731.1 coordinate 43,097,682, forward strand.
ACTTCGAATGCATTTTCTTTTCTTATGCGTTTCTCGGGTTTGCAGGACTTGCAAAACTCATTTCATCTGACAAAGAAATTTAATTTTCATCTCGCGTTAAATTCCAGTTCGTATTTGATGGTATTTTAGCTTACGTGATATTTTTAAAAGAAAAAAAGAACCAAAAGAAAAGTTCAAGAATATCTTCCATATCAGAGTAAAACAAAAACGAAACTTTTGTGAAATAGTTTCGAGACTCTGGTCACGTCACAGGAGATCTAAAAATTTTCTTAAAAACTGCGGGAAAGCCAAGATGTGGATTCTTGACCTTTCTTTCAAATGCATTTTATTCTGCTTTTCTTTAGAACTTTTATTTTTGTCATAAGTCACAAGCTTTTAGCAGTATATATGCACAGAATAAATGTGTTGCTTTATCGATTTATCGTGTTATGACATTAGCAATGCATGTGTTGTGTGCTATTTATATAGATTTTGCATTCAAGTCAATAAATCGCATCAATTACGGTACATGTATCAGTCATTCGTCTTGACTGTCATTTTATTCACTAAATGGCCTCTTTTGATGTATAACGTATACACATTTCTTAACTTAAAAGTAATGAAATGTCATTAATTTAAATTATTTTAAATTACCTAAATATTCTTTAGAAATTAAAATATAATAATAATTAATTAATAAGTGAAACCACCAACAATTAAATTGTTTCTTACTTTCTTTTTTTTTCTCTTTTCAGATTTTGCTAATAAGTGATTCACCAATGATATATAGAGTTTACCCTCTTGATGGCAAGCCCGAGTATTCTCGCGTCGGTCTATGTTGTTTAAAAATGAGTGACTTTGATCCAGCTTATTTCAAAACTCAAACGAATAATTTACCAATTTTGAGATTTTAAAATTGGTAAATTATTCGTAGAGCACTAATAGAGCACTACCACTCGTTTTACTAATGAGTTGCATCCGAACTGTTGACTCCCATTAAGGCCCGGGTCTATAAGTTTTGGGTCCCCCTGCAACAAAATCTGTACGGCCCCTACCCCAAAGGCCAGAATTGTATATGTGCAACGTTAACAAGTCTTAGTGCTAGTTTTTTGTTCATTTTCTTGGACCGTTTGGCCCTTTAAGTACGTGCTCCCCCCCCCCCGTGCTGCGGGGTCTGAGAGTACGAAGATCCGGGCCTGATACCGTTGCACTTTTACATTGGATGGGCAATGAACTTACGACCTGCCACCTAATGTGCGATACACAATTTAAGGCAGCATTAAGATTTGTTGTTAGGCAGGTATCAAGTTAAATGACCACTTAAAATTCTTTTCTTTGAAATATGCAATGTGATTTTAATGAGTGAAAGAGATGAGGTCTACAGACCCTTTTAATGTTTTTTTAATGCTTTTCTAGAGAGCATACAATCTTGATTTCTCCTCTAAGGTAAGTTCACATCGAAACCCTTTGACAAATGATTTTCTGGGGGAGGGGGGTAATGACATTTGGGTTTGGATTAGGCAGCCAGCTCTAGAGTGTAAACTAGTAGAAGATTTCTAGTGTGCTCTGAAGTGGGCAGTTGCAACTCTTACAAACATCCAATAATGGAAAACAGCGTTTTTTAACTTGTGGAGCCTTTTAACGAAGGAGAGCAATATTTGATTTATTTTCTGCATTAAAGAAGAGTTAATAACTTGGATAACTGTAAAGGGAACCACACCGTCGATAAACTTATTTTTGGTTTGGCTCTGCAATCACCGGGTCACACAGTGTTTCGATTAATACAAGCTAGCTGGACAAAAGTCAAGTTCAGAATTCCTCATTTCATCAATCAAAATTAAAGTGTTCCTAAATTCACATGATATAATTGTTCAAGAAGAATATTATTTATACTGGCAAAGCTCTTCTTCCTAATTTAATTACTCTATCTGATAATTAAACAATATTAAAAATAAAAAAAGAGATAGAAGAAGGAGTTTTTGCTTGTTTAAAACCTTTCAAGTGATGGAATTGATAGTACCCGTTTATACCGTGACAAAATTTTCTGTATATTATAGCTGTACTTTCCCCAATATTGATAAGGCGTATTATAGTCAGCATACTCAAGTACAACATTTTTTTCTTATCTAAAGTACTTTCTTTCGAGTAGGAACTTCTTTGAAGAATGATTGAAGCACCCAAAGCTTTGGGTAAGAAAAAATATGTTGTACTCTATTGTTCTGACTGTAATGCGTCTTATTAATAACGGGAAAGCTGCAGCTACTATATACAGAAAGTTTAGCCCGAGTACAAATGGGTACAAGTCATCACTTGAAAGTTTTTAAACGGGCAAAAAATCCTTCGTTCATCTTTTAATTTTGTTTAACATTGTTTAACTTTCAGATATATTAATTAAATTAGGAAAAAAACTGTTTCAGTATAAATAATATAAATCTCGCATAATAATCCGCTGTTACAATCCGTGCGGTCAATTGGTACGTAAAGAAAGAGAAACAACAGTGCTTTAAAATATATTTGTTTCTATTGCATCATTCTTTGCATTTTCATTCTTTTACAAAATATATATTAATAATAAAACAAATGTGATAAAATATTAGACTATGCACTATTATGGTAATTTTGACAAACTACTTATTAAATTAAATTATACATGCCCTTCACCAAATACATCCCACAAGTTTGGGAGTATGGGTTGATACATGCATCAGTTGACCCCGTGTCGAATGTACTAATATATCCTAAATAGGGATCAACTGATTAGTCATTCTTGCATTTTTTTTTACATTGACATACATAAAAAAAATCAAGGATATTTGTCTATGTAGATTCGAAACAAAAAACTATAAGATATTCAATGCATTTAGATATTTTGACATACCTTGGCCAGGAATAAGAATTTTTTGTTAAAAAAAAAAGAATAAAGTAATTCTTACACCAAAAAAAAAAAAAAAAAGGTAAAGCTTCACAAGTTAAACTACTTTTAATTGTAGGAAGGCCTATTGTGTGTCATTTTATTAGGCATTACCTCAGTCTTATCTACATTGAAATTGCTAAGTGGTAGCATTTAAGTCAATCTAAATTAAATTTAAAATAGCTTCATGAACAACAATTTTAAAGTTTTAAAATATTGCATAGTGTAGATTAGGTTAAGTGTTCACAATCACACACCCAAAAAAAAGTTTAAAATTCGAAGTTTATTTATTAGTTTCATCGGTTATTGTTTTCTTAAATCATTTGTTTCCATTTTCAGTCATCAAATATATCAGTTGTACGTCATATACGATCATAGAAAATCAAAAAAGGGCGAGAGAAAAATCATGTATTCTTTGAGAGTCTTAAAAGAGATGAAACAAAATTTTAGGAAACAAAAAATGTCCGAAACAAATTTTTTAAACTCTTTATGGCCCGACGGGACTCAAAAGTCCCTTAAAAAAGTGCCTTAGTTTTTAGTAATTATGACTTTTTCATGCCTTAATAATCTCACCTCAAATTTATTTCTCAGCTAATAGTTTTAATTAAAAAAATATAATCAAGAGTTTCTAACGCATTAAGGTGTGTAAAAAAATGTCTCAAACTGTTTTTCGCATCATCTATATTATTTTTTGGTCTTAAAGGGTTAAATACATTTAACTATGCTGTATTTTATTCATATTATTTTTTAAAAAAATCTAAAACTACTTCAGAGTGAGGAAAAGGTGACTCTTTCTTGAACGTGACAATGCCGAACAGCACAAATCTGACTGAACTTGAAAAGAGGAGGTTCAGAAAATTAGGAATGACTGTACGTGAAATTGCAAAAAAATCAACAAATTTAAAACAATAATTTATCATTCAAATCCAATACCATTTTCACGACACATTACAATCTACTAGTGTCTAGTTTTGATGTTATTTATAGGCTTTTTTTTTTTCCTCACTGTCAGAAAAAAAAATGTTCTTGACGAACAGAGAAACACTACAAATCGTACTGTGATTTCGGTTATACTTCTAACTTTATTAAAATTTAAAAAATATGCGGACTTATTTGCATATGCTCGCTAATATAGTTTATACCAACACTATTTGTAGATAGTTATTTCTTATATATTTTCAATATATATATATATATATATATATGTGTGTGATAATAAATTTTAAAATGTCAAAAACAGTTTTATGTTTAAATGAACAAGTAAAATAAACCCAAGAAGGATAAATTTCTCTTTGAATCAGTTTAGAGAAAAAAAAATTGCTAAGAAAAAATTGCTCCTGGAGTATAAACACTTGCAAATCGCCTCCGTACTTGTAACTCTGCTCCTGCATAGCGGTCACGTGACTTGTTGCGCTATCAGCCGGGAAAAAGGAGAGGTGGAGAGGGGTGCTTGCGGTCGATAGGCACGGTCGTTACTATGGTAACGGGAGGTTAGCGTAGATGAACTATCTACAGCAGGATTCCCCCCCCCCCCCAGCTTTAGCGTTTTTGGAGTTTTCGAAGGTCAGATATTCCAGTAGTACACTTAGTGGGCGAGGGGATTAAGCATAGTTTCTTTTCTAGAAACTTTCTGGAATTACTGGTGGAAGAAAGTTTGGAGGTACTTGACGCGTTCCTAATCTTTTTACTCCAACACATGATTCCGTTTCAGATACCCTAAACTGGAACAAATGTATAAATAGAACAAGATGTTTCTTTTACGTTCCTTTCGAAATGTTAGAGGAAGCATGTGTCGGAAATATCCCACGAGACTCGTAAGTAATGTACTAAAAAAAAAATATCAAGACAATAAATTTAGCAATAAAAATTTTGAATTTTGACCTGTTTTTAGGAAATGACTTTGTGATTTTTACTGCAATGTTCGCTTTTCTGAATAATTCAGTTTTGGGTTTGCAGAAATACGTAACTATAGTGAGATATTGTTATTTGGTTTCATTAATAATAACATTCATTATCCGATAACAATTAATTGTTATCGTGTAAACGGTATATATATATATATATATATATATATATATATATATATATCGAATAATATTTAATTAAGAAATATCACTGTAATTTTATTTTCTAGTTCATGTAAGCTCAATCAAATAGTCTAGATAATAATACATATTATCTAACTAAATAGAGAAGTTTTTTACTTTTCTTCCATTCGAAGAGTTTGTTTCTGAACATATTAATAAACGTATATCATACAACAATAAACGTAGAAAAAAAAAGTTCCGAAATATAATTACTGGCTAATATAGAGAGAAATGAGATTTAATTTGTGCAGGTTACTTGAGGTCGATAAGTCATGTATAGCTCATACAGTAGTCCAGCGGTTCTTCCGTATATTTAGACAATTACAAATAAAGTGTTGTACATGTTAGCAGAACTCCATGTTCCCCGTCCTAAACAATGAGTTTGCAAAATAAAAAATGATGAAATAAGCGTTTTGCTTCAATATGATTTAAGTGAAAAACCACACAACCAGCAAGTAGCGAGAGAACACATCCTTTCTTTCGCGACTTTCTGGTTCCATGGTGAGTTTTTTGCACTGATAAAGAGGGTCTATTGGTGTCTCGAGCTATTTGCTGTACTATATAAAGAACTTGCGACACCCGGCTTTACACAGTCCTCCTCAAAAGTAAAATATTTCAAGTCACGCGTGTTTAATAATTAGGTTTCAGTTAGAGAAGAAAAAAATAAAGATTTCTGTAAAGTTTCCCTTCAAAATAATAATTCTTAACTTTCTTCAAAAGAAAATCTAGAAGTCTGGAATAAATTAAACGCAACCCTCCATTAATGAAACAATACAATCCTTGATTATCCTATTCTGGCAGTACAAAAAAGAGAAAAGTGGGGGTGGGGGCAAAAATAATCAAAAGGGCAAACGTGTACCTCAAAGAAAAAAAAAAATTGTTCACAATCGAGAAAAATAATGGCAACAGATCAAAAAGTGATTTTATTTAAGTTAATTTAAACTGACCTTGTTGGCAAACGATATATTTCCGACTTGATATGGATGTTCCATTAGGCTTAGAAATGCTTATAAAGTTTTTCCCGGTAATGTTAAAGCCTTTTTTTATTCAAAGAAAGTAAATCAATTTTAGGGGTATTTTTCGCAGGGCTTTGCCCCACATTCCCATAGAGAAATGTTTAAAAAACATCGATATCACATCGAACAGATACATCCACTCACCAGAGGGTTTCATTCCCCAGAGATTCCTGCCGTAACCATATAGTAAACTAAGTTTAAAAGTATTTAAAGAAAAAAAAAACATAACTAACTATACGATGCTCAAAGGAGAGCTTATACTCTTCTGCAATGCTTTATACTCTTCTGAAAAATTTGAATTAATAATTTACAGCATATTCAAATGCAAGGGTAACATTTTGTAACAGGAAGTCTCCAGTGATATGTCGTGATTTGAAGAAATGTTAACATTATGCGTTGCATTAATTAATTTAATCTTAGGGTAAATATAATTTTACTTACGAAATTCTTACTGAATGTGCATATTTTCAAGAAATTTATAAATTAAAAAAAAATTAAACATTCTAAAATTCAATTTTAAATTACAAATTCAATGTACAATTGTGTACATTCATCTTTCTAAGATTAAGCAATCTGGCCTCATAACGTTACAAAGCTACATACATACATTTTGATGTCCCACCTCGAAAAAATAGGGCTTGCTACGATATTCCTATCGCAAAAGCATTCTTGAAATACAGTCCTAGTTTCTGCAATTAATAATATACAGTAGAAATTCAGAAAAACATGTTTCAAAATTGTGTGAAAATATCGTACTCATTTAATAATATGAATGACTTTTTTTCCTTAAAAAATACAAGTAATTAATCTGCAAATTTAATATAATTATGATATAAGAAATTGAAGTTCCAAACACTTCCAAAACTACTTTTATCATCTTTGCATAAATACGTTCTTGTCGATAACATTTTAAAAAATTATTTTCACTTAACACACATTCTCGCTTCTTCTGTGGTCCTACAGACGTTATTTACAGTGTTACTCCAGACTGGGAATCAATATCCAATCCAATGCTCCGTATCACTCGGAGGCGTATAGAGGTTGCATTAAAATTTCGCAAAAATCTACTTAAACAAAGTTAAGTTATATCTTCATCCTCATATATATAATAGACAAAGCACTGATTGAGTAATGCTGACGTTACTAACAGTAAAACTAGTGCCATAGCATCATAATTTGATAATATTTTTTGATAATGTTTGACATGCAAGGAAATGCTTTATTTGACGAGGCAAAACTTGTTTTGGTAAATTAACTATTTTACTGGTCATTTTAGGAGAATGAAAAAAGTGGAATGAAAAGTGGTTTAACAATTAACGCTATCTGCGGGAGTTCAGTGTTGATCCACTAGAGGTAGAGTTAAAATTTAACTATCAATCACCAAACAGGCAATTGCTCCGTTCAAATGTAGAAGCAATTTTCACCCGTCATACCTTGACGGGCAATTCTCTAATTCTGAATCAAGAACACGGCGACTGTGAAATGAGGTATAATTTACATTCGTAATTTTTATTGCTAGTATTAATTCATTTTCCTTTATTTTATTTAGACATACGAAATGTGTTAGGAAGTGAAACCTCTTTTATAAATCCACTAGTGGCACCCGCACGGCTTCGCCCGTAATAGAAAAAATTAAAGGTCTTTTGGTTCGCTTGTATATTTACAAATAATGTATGGTGAATTTTCTCGCCAATTGGCTTGTACCGACGTTACAGTTCCACGTTATGATAATTTCGTATCTCGCCAATTGGCTTGTGCCCATGTTACGGTTGCACGTTACGATAATTTCGTAATTTATGATACTTTTTTTCTTAAAATTGGAATAAAAAAAGAACCACATCGAATTTTCGAAAAATCGCTTCGAGGTGCACACCCCCATGCTACATACTAACTTTGTGACAAATTTCATGAAAATCGGCCGAACGGTTTAAGCGCTATGCGCGTCACAGACATCCTACGGACATCCTACAAACATCCTACAGACATCCAGACATCCTCCGGACAGAGAGACTTTCTGCTTTATTATTAGTAAAGATTACTGCTCTTACGGCTAGTATTTATGAGAAAGTATGCTTCCCATAATTGATTTTCACACATTATATTAGTTATAACTCTTAGATCTTTATTAATAATTATCTTTTAAGTCAAAAAAAGCTATATTTTTAAGCACTACCATTAAGTGAAAACAAAAAATTGATAGTTTTATTTTTTAACTTAACTTGATTTCTTCCCCTTTACGCAAAGTGTTCGAAATAATATAAGATCTCAAACTCATGCAGACATTTTCAACCAGCAGACGATTTTTACCTCGTTCTATAGCTAATATATATATATAAAAAAAGTATTGGATTCGTAAAATGTTTTGAGTTTTGATGGAATTAATCGTTTTTAAGCGTGCTGAGTCCATTTTGACCGATCTCGGGGAAATTTCTGTCTGTTTGTATTTGGCCGCTTTTTTGTGGACGATCTGCACAAAAAAAAAAAAAAAAAAGACTCAAATTTTCTAAATTAATTTGATTTCTGAAATTTTGAATTCAAATTATGTTTTTCGTAATCACGAGTTGTGACAGGACCCTACTCATCGGTTACTACCCCACTCACTTGTTTATAGAAACGGTTCCTGTCCCCCCAAGCCTACCTTTCCTCTTGGGCGATTACGTGTGTATAGTTGTGTATGTGTAGGCTTGTGTGTAAGGGTCCGTGTGTGTATGTGTGTGAGTGTGTATGTGCATGAGCGTGCGTGTGTCTAGGACATGGGCGCTACCATCCAGGAGAATCGCTTACCGAGGAGTCACGCCTGCAGAGGACGGTAGCGTTGAAAAAGTAAACACAACATCACGGACGGTCAAATAAAAACAGTTATCAATCGTGATTGCTCAAAAAAAAAAAAAAAAAAAAAAAAAAAAAAAAAAAAAAAAAAAAAAAAAAAAAAAAAAAAAAAACATGGAGAAATTGAAAGTTTTCCCACAACGCATGACTGCATTATCTCAGAAAATAGCAAGGCAGAATCAAACGAAGTTTGTTCCCTATGAGGTACATTAGCTGATTTAACTTTGGTGTCAATAGATCAAAAATTGGATGAGACTTCGAACGTTTAAGTCGTTGTTGTGACTAATGTATCGTGAGGAGAAATGACGGAATGAAAAAAAAAAAAAAAGATCAACAAGTAGGTCTTAGAGTGTACAGGAGCGGATTCCGTTTTGACGCTAATAGCTCATAGCGGAAGGGGGTGGGGTGCAATCGAGCCGTATTTTTTGTTCACTGTGTCTGCTGTATCTCTAAAAGTATTGCTACAATTTAGATGACATTTTAAATAAATGTGAGCCTACTAGGAAACATGCGCTGATTTAGTTTTGATGTTAATCGATGCAAGTCGGACTGATTTTCTGCCATCGTAGCAAAAAGGAGGAAAAAAAACTAATTAATGCAACAATGCGAAACAAAAAATCATATTTAAAATGTCGTCTACTCTAGAAAACCTTTTCTGCAATTAGATTGTTGGCAACCGATCGGAAAATTTTAATTGTTCAAAGTGTTTATTTGTTACCATCTTCTACGACAGAATACAATTTTGTTCCTTCTTTCCAAACAACTATTTTTAATTGACTTATATTCACAACGGTTGCAAATGCTTGACTGTGTGAGGTCAATATTATGGTTTTAGTATTTTATAAGAAAAAATGGATATGTTTGGGAAAAAGCAAGCAAATTATTTATTGTGGTTTGCCTCCAAAAATAACTCTAACAAATCGTATTTAAAGGCAAATGATGGGAAGGGTTATGCTTATGCGTTAAGTTCCAATGAGCGCATCCTATTGTTTAAATCTCGTGCGCTTTTATGTTCTGTGCAGTTTTGTAATCGAGCTGGTGCACGTTATCTTTGCATCCATGCTCGATGAGAAGTAATGATTTTAATTGAAATATAAAATGTTTTCAAAAACTATATGCCTACATTTTTTGCCTTTACAGTGCACATTAATTTCAGCTGAATAATTTTATCAGTCACTAAACACAGTTAATCAACCCATAGTTACCCCCCAGTCATTCCACCCATATGTGATGCTGATATATATTTATAACGTAAAATCTGTTGTGTACGTTGTGAGTCATTGTGTAATATTAAGAAGTATCTAGTTCCATATTAAAACTAAATATGTATGTCTTATGTTGTTAAAAATTACAGTGTATGCTTGTTTTTTTTTTTTTTTTTTTGGAAGAAAGCATTAGAAACCTTTTTTTAAATATCTTTTGACTTCTTAGAACAAAACCAAGAGTACTGGAGCATGGATTCGAGCCAAGTACTTCATAGTCTTTAGAATCAGGAAATGCCACTGGCCTTCTTGTCATTTGAAGTACTCCAAAGAAAATAAACAGTGTTTATGTTCTAATTTATACATTTTTTTCTGCTAAATATTTTCACAAAAAGCTATTAGTGAAAAATCAAAATATATTTTTTAAACTAATCGCTAAGCAATATTAATCGCTAACTATAAAAGTAAACGGGTATTATTAATTAGCATTTTCTACTAAGGAAATATACATTTTTTTCGGAAATTAAAAAAATAAATAAATAAAATGCATTGCAAACAAAAAAGTTTAAAAAAAGTATTTTATGCAGCATTTTTATTTCGCAACTTTTTTTTATACGCGAAGCTATTGGGGAGAAAAAAAAAGTTACGGAGCAAACACAAAATGCTGTGCATTTCCGTCAAGCGTAAAATTTCCGTCTGAGATCGAGAAAAAAATATCATAGTGGTGTAGGAAATGAACAGTAAGGAGTGCAACTACGATTGTAAAAAAAGAACAGGGAAATGTAAAACAAACAAAAAATAAAGCAAAAGTAATGTTATGCGCTTGTTTCCAAAATAAAAGTTTCACACTTCCTAAAAACTGCACTTTGAATTGTTAATTGTCTTTTCACAATTCTTAGAAAAAACAATTTCTGTTTGGCGTGGTTTCTACGGTATTTCTTTTCACAACTATTTCTTTTAACTTTCTTAGGAAAAGGAAATGTTAAGGAAAAAAAGAAAATATTTTTTATTCCGTCATTTCCAGCATTCATTATGGTGTGACATCAGCGAAAAAACCAAATGCGGTCAATGATCAAGTCCATCGGGAAAGTGTTCAAGAATTAATTCGTAATTTGTTCAACATAACAATGAGTTATTTTTCAGTGTGTATTTAAAATGAGCTTTTCTTTCTGGTATTTTAAAAGCATCAAATATAAATAAGCGTAATTATTATAAAATGTAACAAAAAATAAGTTAGGATTTGCTTTATTTACTCTGAAGAAAATGCTGCTGAAAACAAAAATAACAACAGAATTTGGTAATGGGGTTGTTTCCGAAATTTTAAAAGTATTTTTTTCTGAATAAACAAGCTTAAAAACATATGGTTTGACCATTTTTTAAAATTCATTGACATTCAATATATTTTTAACACTATTTTAATCGGTACGAAGATTTAATTTCCTTTCTTACGCTTCTTCGCATGACATCACAAGTGATGAAATGCCATTCACTGATGTCATTAGCGCAGAGTGCAATATTTAATTAACTTCTTTACTCGCATGTACTGGCAAGGACATGGTTCATAACAAGCGTAGAGCGCAATAAGTAATTCGCTTCTGCATTTTCATATCGTGGAAACGCGGTTGACAGCAAGCGTTAGCAACCAGCGCGCCAATGGAAAGCGTGCCAAAATTCATCACTTGTGATGTCATAAAGATCAACCCTTATTTTAAAAATTGGACATTTAAAAAAATAATCAAAAATTAAACGTTTTGAAAATAAAAGATTTTCCCCCGCTCCATTTTTTTTTTATTTTGCTCATTCTATTAAGTGTAGTGACTGAAAGTAGTAATTTGACTTATGGAAGCAACCCCATTCTGCCTGAAATATTCACGTTGGACGAAATTGATATTATTATTAATTTATACTGGCAAAAGAGTTTGTGACCATTATTAATATTGTCAGAAACTACAACTACTAGAAAAGCAAAACTACTAACATTTACTCAAAAAATAAAAATTATTTAAAACTATGTTCTCCTTGTTTGTTTTTCTTTCTAAGCTAACTTTAAAGATGAAGTTATATTCTCAAAATTGTGTTTTGTTGATTTTTAAAAAGTAGCTAAAAACATGATAACTGAAAAACATATTGGTTGTATTAACTTTAGTCAGTTATTAGATTTGTGATTTTGTTTTAAAAATAAAAACATAATGAATATTGTGGAAATTCAATTGCATCTTTAAATTTAGCTTTAAAATAAATCAGGTTAAACTATTTTTTTACAATTTGAATATTTTTATGAAATATGTATGTTATGTTTCGTCTGAAAATTTCCTTCCAAAAATGAATTACAGTTTTCATCAAATAAAACAGGTGCTCTTGACAGAAAACACTTATAAATTTAGCTTTTGAAGTTCGGGTTCAAATTACTTGAATTTTGTACTCTTAAAAATATAATCTTTTAAGTGCTTGAAGTTATTCAATACCCAGCAAGAGTTATCCTGGGCTGTACGCACTTCTTCGAGGTAATGTTGCCTGAAGCATAATTCCACTTTCTTATAGTCCAATCAGAAGAAAAATCAATAATAGCCTCATGGAGGGGTTCATGGAATGTCTTACCACTTTTAACCTTGTCTTCCAGTAGCTTGCACAAATTGAATTTATTACCTGTTAATCGGTATTCAAAGAAGAACAACTCTTCAGAGCAATCGATCTTAGTGAGTCATTCTGTTAATAAGATTCTACTTCCGAGTAGAAGAGTTTAAGGCTAATCGCCAATTTCCGTGACGGTGCTTGGCCTTAAGTAGAAAGACTATATAACGCTTCAGAAAGAGGTTGCAGATTGCGGATGACGGAAATTAAGTGGGCTCTTGCGTTTTCTATCGTAAAAGAGAGGCGTTTCCTGTAGGTGTTGTTCCGAGGATGATTCCAGGAACTATATCCTTCCATTTTTTCAGTATACATTTTAATGATATTCTGTAGAAGTATTGCTTTTTTTTTTCTTTTTTTTTTTAAATGTTTTGTGGCGATTCGTATAGGTATTGTTAAAAAGACGATTTCAGGAACTATATCATTTCATATTTTTTCAATACTAGGGGGCTCTTCTCACTGCTCGCTGACGCTCACCAACCCCCGAAGATTATTACGAAATCTTATTTAAAACGCAAAGATTTAAATCGTTAATTAGAAAGAAGAAAATTCAAAACGCATTATGAGTTCCCTTTGTAACAAAAAGCACCCCTTCACCGGGTTTCAAAATACCTTGTTCTTGCAGTTCCGTAAGGGTTAAGGGGTTTTTGAGCATTGCAAAACTGCTGTTTTGTATGGTTGAAAAGTCGCTTTCATATTCGTGTTCCCTAGTAATATATTTCGGGATTGAATTGATTTGAGCCTGAGATGTTCCGTTAAAATCGAAACCCTTAAAATTTGCGAATAAGAAAGAAGAAACAAATGAATCTAAAAGACGTATCTATGGTAATGCCAAATAAAACTACTGTTTTTCTTTGGAGTTAGAAGCTTAGTTTTTTGTCCAAAGGTCGAGTTAGATCTGGAATTAAAAAAAAGACCTTCTTTATAGTTATGTCCAAAAAGAAAACTGTGGAACAATTCTTTCACTTTTTACTGAGAGATTTAATGAAGAAATGAGTGCCTAAATTTAAGCTAAGCATAAAACAATTTGAACCAAAAACGCAAATAACTCCCGCCGTAATTAAGTTAGAGCATTGAAACAAACTGCAAAGAACGCGGAAAATTCCACCCTTTACCACAATATGTACTATTAGTATGTGCAAGTAATTTTGACTCCTTCAACAGACAAATTACGAGAAATTCGAGCTTTAAAATTAATTACAAAAAATCTAATTCGAAATTAAAAAAAAAAAAAACAGGTGCAAGCTACCGGGGCTCGAAGTAATTTTGTACAAAATTTCAAGACTGTAGATGCTATGGGGTCTCCTGGATGCAGGTTCGCCACACACTTCCTTTCAGAATTTAATTGACCTTATTTTATTTAATATAAAGAGATAATACTTGAAGAACATCCTCATATAAATAATAGGCAATGATCGAGTAACCCACAAGCTTCAACAATGAAACTCGCGCCACGGTATGATAATTTGATAGTATGTTTCAGTAATGTTTAAGATGCAAAGAAGGGCTTTATTGTGACAAGGCTGAACTCGAGTCGGTCACTTATCTATTTTTTGGTAAGACTGTCATTTTTGAAGAGTGAAGAAACGAAAGAGTGGTCAACAATGAACGCTACGTACTGGAATTAGGGTAACAATTTCAAGTATCAAAATATCACTAAGCGGGCAATGTCTTCGTTCAAACGTACAAGCAATTTTCACACGTCATACTTGACGGGCGATTTTCTTGTTAGATAGAAGTGCTGTTATTTTTATGTCAATTCACTTTTATTAAAGCTTGTATTTCTCATAATCTCGAGACACTACTCTAATAATGAGGTAAATTGTTACAATTCGAATTAAAACTCGAAACAGTACGGGAATGTGGGGCAAGGGGAAATAGTTAAAACAATTTGTCTTGTTAAAAATGAACAAAAAGCAAATATGCTTTTAAAAATTCCGTACATGAAGAATGAACTATGTATTTAATGAGGATATTATGATGGGAATGTGGAGCAAAGTGAAAGTGTTAAGAATATGTCTTGTTTAAAATAAACAAAAGGAAAGTATGTTTCTAAAAGTTCCGTACATGAAAAAAATAAGTTTTTCTTTTATTTTGTTTAATTTATGATGGGAATGTGGAGCAAAGTGAAATAGTAAAGACAGCGTGTCCTGAACAAAAGGAAAAATCGGGAAATATGTTTTTATAAATAAGTGAAAAAACAACGTAAATAAAGCACAACTTTTGAAGAAAATACAGAATATAGCTATTTCAAGGCTACAATGGAGTCTCTTCATCAGTGCAAGAAGCTCACCAACACAACCAGAAGTTGCGAGAGAACTGACAGCAACCAAGTGGACACCCGTATTTATACCAAAGAGGGCCAAACAATAAGAATTCAGGACACAAGACATCAAACAACCAATCAGCGAACAGCATGTACACTCCGGGCTCAAAGCAAGGGGGAGAGATAACCAATCAGAAGCCAGGAGACAAAAAGAGTGCAGACACCGAAGAAACAGGAAAGGCAATTATGGAAATTGCTTCCAAATATCATGAAAAAATGAAGTGCTGAAAAAATCATTGACAACAGAATGATATTTTTTCCAAATATAGTAAGCTCCCCAGAAATCGAGGTCATAAACCGAAGAACATTTACAAATAATCTTTAAGATTAATAAAATTGATTAAAATTAAAAAAATGTATGGATACCGGTGTCAACTTTGTTGCTGTTAGTTCTCTTGCAACTTCTGGTTGTGTTAGTGAGCTTCTTGCACTGATGAAGAGGCTCCATTGTAGCCTTGAAATAGCTATATGCTTTACTTTCTTCAAAATTTGTGCTTTATTTACGTTGTTTTTTCACTTTAATCATATTGTAGCACAAAGCTTATATGATATTTTTTCATTTATATTTTTATAAGTTCCGTACATGAAGAAAGAACAATGTATTTTATGACGAAATTATGATGGGAATGTTTAACAAAGTGAAATAGTTCAGCAACTTGTCTTGTTCGAAGTGAACAAAAGGGAAATATATTTAGAAAAGTTCCGTACATGAAGAACAATGTATTTTATGATGGAATTTGCATTGAAACAATTCTTTTTTTTCATTTTCGGCAGTAAATTTGTACATCTAAAAAAAAGATGAAAATTTTTTCTTTTCCTATTTCTTCCTTGGTCCAAATTTAAGAAAAAAAAATCGAATGAAGTATTTTTCATATGATTAATAAAAATGCTTTTGATTAAACGAATGAGTAATTAAAAAATGATTGAATAAATTAAAAAACAATGAAAAAATAAGCGAATAAATAAATTTATAACAATCTTTATGTACATGAACTAACAAATGAGTGGTTTAAAGAGTCAATAAATAAATATATGAAAGAATAGATATAGATAAGTGATTTATTAAATGAATGAATAAGTGAACGAGATGAGCTTTTTAATTTTTCCCCATCCACTTTACCCCTGCATGAACGTGACTCATTGCAAAAAAATATTTAAAGTAAAAATATGCTTAATATGAAATACATAAACACCGCACCGAATATTAGTATGTCTCAATTATTATTAAAAATGTTAAAAATAATAGATGCATAATTGAATACAAACAAAAATAATTCATGACAGCAACAAAATATTACAGTAAGAGTATTAATTTCCGAAAATTACATGGCTAAAATATTACCAGATAGGTGGTTCTACGAACAGAGTAAATATTATACTATTTTACTCTGCCCCGCTATTTCAGTTTGCCCCACATTCCTCTATATTTAGTGCAATAGATATTGTTTCATTTCACCAATATGCAATAAACTTTCCTAAAAGAATATTGAAATGTTATGAAGTCTATTTAAAAAGAAACAGTCTTTTGGCTGTGGTTGGCTCTATAAATGATAACAATTGGGAAAACACACCCCTAAATTATTTACGTCTCAATATCTTTGAAATAGTGTTGGAATTACGTAAAACGCACTACAGGTGGTTAAGGCAAGCTTAAAAAAATATCCCATGGCAATTAGGAAAAGCTTCATGAAATAGAGGTCCCAGATTTTATTGAGTTAATCATTTTCTTTTATCTATATTTTATTTGTTTTATCTTTCGTTGGCTGAATTACTTTACCTATGTCTGTGTTGGTTAATTCACTAATCCAGAACTAAACTATAAATAGTCTCTGTGCTTACTATGCTTCGGTTCTTAAGATTTTTATAGAATGTCATTGTTGTGCAGCTATAGTTTCTTACATTAATAAATGCGTTTTGAACCAAGGTCATTTTAATCATTCAATATTCTCAACAGAGAATAATGTGATAATTCAAAATTTATTTTTTATTTTTTGCTGTTATAAACGATATTATAATCAAATCACGACAAAGTCCAGTTGTTGAGATTTTTTTTTTGAGTTTAATTGAAAGCATTACTCTTTTTAATCCTTCTGTAAAATTGCTTTAGGTGCATAACAATGGACGCGTTTCAGTGTTAAAAAATGTTCTTTAAAGTGTTCCCAAAAGTGGTTAAAAAGTATGTTGAACCGAATTAATGTTCTGAAAAGTGCACTCACAAGTTTCTTTTTTGAAACTGTTCCTGAAAATGTACTTCAAAATGTTCTAAAAAGGAGATAAGTTTCTGTGTTCAAAAAGTATCTGAAGCATTGTACACGTATGTTTGAATCATGTCTTACATTTTTATCCGTTTCGTTAAAGTAAATTCAAAAATGCCATAGGCACACTGTTTAAGTTAAGAACATCTTCTTTAATATGGAAGCGTAAAACTGCAGGAGACACGTTTACAAACGATAGCGAAAATTACCTTCTTTAAGGAAGTCTGTTAATTGGGGACACCCAATTAATAACTATAAAACACAAATAAAATAATAACGCCTTTTTATAGACCTTTTAAAGAAACTAAATCTATTGAAGATTGCATTGAAAGTAAAATATCCCAATACGATAATTAATCGTTAATTTTAATTATTTGTCCAAAAAATACTACAAAAAGTGATTTAAGAATATTATCTATTTTCTATAAGACATTGAAATTAAATCCGTATCATAAATAAATACGATAACTTGTAAAGTACGTTACATGAAAAAAAAAGTGTTTAACCCTTACATTGGCCCTAAAAACCTGTTATAAACTCCATGAACAAGCGCACTAAAATATGCTTGCAAAATATTAAAAAATATATTTAAGGGAAAAAAGGGAAGCAATATGCTTGCTGCAGAACCTTCTGTTACAATACCCAATAAAACCTCATTCTAATAGTTTAGCAACTAGTTCAATCTGTCATTGCAAAATTAAATATTACATAAATTGTCTATAAAAAAACATTTAATATCCATATCATAAGTTTATTCGAAAAGCCGTTAAATCTGTGTTATAAAATAAATTATCTCGGCTTTACGTCAACCCCAAAACCGGCAATAAACTTAATGAGCAAGCAAATTAAACGCGGTTTATAAAATAAACAATTTACTACTCTAAGAAAAAAAAATACGAAGAAATATGCTCCCTGCAAAAACTGTTGTCACAATACCCAAGAAAACATCATTCTGAATGTTCTTGAAAAATAGAAAGGAAAACTCAGAGAAGCCATACAAAAAGCCATTTCTTTCTCCCTGCTATTTGAGATGTCTGGTGCTGCTTGAAAGTGTCTATTCAAAGCTCCATTCAAGTTCACAATTTTCTTTTTTATGTTTCTAGTAAAATGGTTGTTTTTATTGTTGGTAGAAAAATTTTGAAACGCTTTCAAACGTAGAAATCTCAAGTTACCTTATGACTTTCTTTTCTGCGACCACTGTAAAATGTGAAGTGAGAAAACTTTAATGTAGCAATAAAGTTGCCTGTAGTTAGTATAGTAATCTTTATGATATTAAAAAGCATGTGCACATCTGTCTGAGTGTGTTACTCTATCGCATCCAGACTGTCTATGCGTAACAGGTCAATATTAGTACCGTTGGGTACAGGACATCCAGGAGAAGCAATTCCTTCTTGGTCAACCTTCTAAATCGTAAAGAGCCGGACATCCACGGATAAAATCATTGTAATTATCAATGGTCATCCGCCGCAGATGTCAAACGAGGGTTGGTGAGTATAGCGAGCAGCGAGTGGATCTCACTAGTCTTCACAATTTTAGTTAGTAAAAATGTACACAAATAGTAGAAAGTGTACCGAGAAAATAATAATGTAAATATTTACAAATGATTTAAATGTATTACCCCACAATAATATTCACATTGCGTAGAGGAATTGAGAACTGCTCAAATGTTCCCCTAGATGTTGTGTTCACCAGTGCGCTATCATCTACCTTAGAACTACCTTTCAAAAATAAAGAATTCATAATTTCATTGAGATATCAAACATTGTCATAAATTAACTTAAATGTTCATACAATGGATTACAACAATTAAGTTTAGATTATTAGTTGTTTAACATGTGCTTCTACGTGATAAAACTAGTTAAAATGTCTCTTAAACAAATTCGTCGCCACCGAAGCATAGACTGGTTTGTTGTTTGAAAGGTATGGCCAAAAGGTGGGATTGGTATTGCCATTGTGTAAAAAAAGGGCTTTTTATGAATTTATTTTATTAAAATAAAAACCATGTTCACCCCCCCCTCCTTTCCCCCTTAGGTGAAGACTTATTGCGAAGACAAGATCGAAAAAAAAAGTTTCAAAATAAGAAGTTATCAACGTGTAGCTATGATGATATGAATATTACAAGTGCATCAGTATAGAAATATAATGCAAAATGATAGTTGATCTTTTACTGAGCTTGATACTTTTACTAAGGGTTATTCAATAATATAACGTTCTAATATTAAAGGTGCTCAGGGTTTAGTGTGACTTTGCTTAATTTAGAGTCTAACACACATTCCCAAAACTAACATCCCTCAAACTCAGAGATGCATCCATTTCCGCCTGTGAACCGGATGTTAGTATTTCCACCTCATCGGTGATCAGACAGTATATATGTCTAAGCAATTCAAAACACGTCTCACCTGCCTTATAAGACAATAAATCATAAATAACTGAAGAAAGAAAGTGCATAGTTTAATGAGTGAAAGAGCAGCTTAATGCTATTATGTTTGAGCTCTCGTATTCAAACGCGTTTAGAAAATAGAATGAGAAACTTTGAACTTCGTTGGGTATAAATCATTCATGGGATATGAGCAAGAAGGCTGGCGCCAAATATACACAGCTTCAATTATTCTAAGAATTTTCACGACAATTCAAGAACATTATTTGCGCCCAACTTGTTTTCATTGAAGTACCTTTTAGCATTTGCTTTGAAATATGCGTCGCTTGAAAAGTGTTATGATTTATTCAAAAAGCAGGTTTAAAATGTCTCTGCTTCAGCTCAGTCGTAGCATTTAAAACATGAGTATGATTTTAAAAGCCAGTAGTAGCATGATGCTCCTTTGATGCATATGTTAAACTTCCAAATTCAAAATCTTCGATTTCTATGAGATTTCTATAATGTACAATATTCCCTGCTAAATTTTGCATTGAGGTCAATTTGTTTTAAGGTTTTTCTTCCCTGATACGGCTAGACAACCAATTCATTTTCCAAACAAGTTCAGTCATCAAAATCAAACCAATTTGTTCTCAAAAATATAAAACTGTTTTCCGTTTAACAATCTGCAAAAGCTTTAAAAAAAATGCAATAGGGGCGTAAATATCCATGTTTTATTTATTTATTTATTTATTTATATATACTTTTCTGAAGGACCTCACAAGATAACATAAATAGATACATTTCCTTGCTGAAATTCTCAAGACTTTACAACATTACGTGAAAACCTGTCAATTACGGCAATTCAAATAACATGCAATGCTAAAAAAAGGAGGCCTACTAAAATCGTGGCAGTGAAGGTATGCTTAAAATTGTTATGCCTACGGGAGTGCTGACACATAAAATGCTTTATTTCAGACGATTTAACTAATGTCGATATTGTTTCTAAAAGCTATTTATCGTTCACGTACAATATAAATAAAATTTTATTAGCATTATACAAATAAAAGTAATCAGTCTTTCTCAGTTGCTCAATATCGAAAAAAAAAACTTACCTTATTATTTGTTAATCGATTTATTTAAATGTATAAGTGATGTACAGTTTTCTGGCAAAGGATATTTTTCCTGAGTGTATAAATGGAGCATGTGTCAAAAGACAAATATATGTTTCAAGTAAGATGCACAATACGTTTCTGCTTTGAGTGATTTTCGAATCTAGTTTTGGAAAGTATAAGATGCTGTTGCAAGTGTACATTTTTTCTCAAATTCAATTTTCCTATTAAAAAGAAAAGATAAGAAATATTCATTTCTTCCCAAAATTTTTCAGCATCAATCAAATTGTAATAAAAACAGATTCTCTGTTTATTTAACTCAAAAGTCATTTTAAGCATTTCAATAAACGCTCATTAAATTTTAAAGAATAAAAAAACATTTGCGTCTTTAAATTTTATGAAATTTTCAAAAAGTTTTCAAATAAAAATATTAAAGGAATTTACTAGTTCGTACCTAAAATGAAAAAAATAAACAAAAATGTTAAAATTTAAAAGTGAATGCATCATTGTACTTTATATTTTTTTAATTATTATTATTTCTCATTAAAAAGGATCTTTTTTTAATATTGTGTATAATTAAGTTAAATTACATATGCATACTTATATTTTAACTCTACAGTGTGAAAATAAAAAATATCTATGCATCATAACGTCCACTGTCCTTTTAAATTAAATGGCTGTCTGTCTTTTATAGTTGATTTTTTTTCCCCTTAATCATCTAATGTGTTAGTTACAAATCTACATTTACATGCAAATTTCTTTCTGAACCAGGCCATTTTTATGTTCTTAGTAGTACAGTTTTCTTTTTTAAAATAGTAAACCAACATGAACGAGTCAATTGATTTGAACTCTTGAACTAGTGAAACAACACTGCCAACAAACCTTTCTACATGTTAGAAAAAAAAAGACTCTACTTGAAAAAAAAAGTATGAAAAAACTTAAAACAATCTCCATTTTGCTTGAGCACCTAAATGGGATTACCTCCGAGATCACAAATATCAATCTTATGTACTGGTGAAGTTAAGGGTTTTATGTTCTTACGTTTAATCCCAAGAAATATATTTTACTTCCTCACCTTATGCATGTAACTCCAATTAGATTATTGGTTTTAAACACCCTAGCATAATAATAAGGAAAAAAACACCATAAAAACGTATGGAAAATATGTAAAAAATGAAAGTAAGTTTCTCCTAAAAAAGAGACGGATTTTATTTTTTCATCGATAAATTATTTCGTTCAGTTATGATAACAGTGAAACAAGTCAACTACGTCAAAATAGAAAAGAATAGAGAAGTTGATGTCATAGAATATAATTGCATTTATTTTATTTATTGCTGTATATATAAGATAAAATACAATAGTGAGGTTATTATGAATTTTTATGTAATCACACTAAGTTGTGACTTTAATTATTTTCTGATTACATCTTATAAACAGCTCTTATTACACAAACAATAAAGTAATTTAGTTTCATGAAAAGCAAAGTCGCATAACTTTTGTTGCGAAGTACATAACACATTTCCGAACAAATAAACTTATTCATACCCTGAAAGACTGGGATTACATGGGTGCAATCATGTTTCAATTTAAATCGGCTTAGCAACAAAAAAAATTAGATTTAAATCATGAAGAATAATGCCAAAGATTTTATCGTCTAATTAATAGGTAAAGTCATGAATACTAATTACAAAGTTGTTGCTTCTTCATAATTATCCATGAATGAAGTTAATTTTGAAAATAGTAAAATGTTCTGCAATTTTAATTATATGGGAACGATAAATCAATTAACCACTTTGATAATTATTTTATTCTTAATAATCATTAGTTTTGAAATATTTTAGCAATGTAAAAGTAATGTAATTCTGTGAAAATGTACTTTATTCTCAATTATTTATCATTATGTAATGTGCCAGAACTTGGAACAAAACGGAAAACCTGCGAGCGATATTTTATCTCCGAAAGCAATTTAACATAAAGCGTTTATAGTGGAGAAATGTCAGGGACGTAGATTAAAATATTAGAAAGAAAGTTGACAAAAAAAAGAACCACTGTTGCTCATTATGATCCAATAACAGTTTAAAAAATAATATGATATGTCTATATATATATATATATATATATATATATATATATATATATATATATATATATATATTTGCATTCATGTAAAGTATGTTTTTGGCTCACGTGTCTAAAGAGTTTTTTACATCCGTTTCCTTGCACATACATAGCGTGGTATGTAACTATTTATAATGAAATATTTGAAAGTGCTTATTAGGATCGAAAAATAGTTAAGGAATATTATGTTTGCTAGGGCAAGTTTTCTGGATACATTGTTTAACCTTTAGTATAAAAAAAAATATACTATTAAAAATGATGTATCTTTGTAATTAAATTGTGTAAACTCGTGATTGTGTGTGTATCGAATTTAAGCAATACTTTTGACTTTTTTGTTTTTCAAATTTCATGTCAAAAAAAAAAAGAAAGTTTTTACATTTTTTAGAGGTTTTCTTACAAATTTTCAAAAACGTTCTATATCCATGGAAAGAAATCACTTTTCTCATAATCCAACCTACCACATTGCCCTTGGAAATTATATCGAACAAACAGACAATTTAAATTTAGATAACGAAATAATATACTAAGAGAAAAATTCCATCACTTGCTTTCATTCAACTTAAATTTGAACTTCGGTTTCAGCTTAAACACAAATATTTAATTTCTATCTGCAAACTTATATTTCGTTTCATTTAGAGTAAACTAAATCATATAAATGACGGATTATGTAGTATTTGAATAAGTTGATTTGTTAATAAAAGTTTAAAGGAATTTTAAAGACACTGCTTCCTAATTAAGCATCTGAATACACAATTTAAGTGCAACATTAGCCATTCTATTACAGTGGCAGTTAAAATGATATTGCTCATGAGTGTGAAATAAACATGTTTTGAATGACATTTCAAACTTCTGTGATTGACATTGCAAGATAATTGACTTTTTGAGAAAAAAATATGGAAAAACGTTTAATAATATTATGTTTTTAAAATGAACTAAAAAGGATAAAATAATTTCTCTGAGATTCACGGAGATTTTAGCCCCAGATAGATTCAGATTTTTTTTATAGACTTTCTGGAAAATTTAATTTTTATAGCTATTAAAATACATGTAAGCTTTAAAAAAAATATGAGGCGCACAAATGATACAAAAAATTACTAACAATTTTTTCGCTCTGCAAATAGTATAAACTGAGGTGCAAGTTTTTTCTTGGATCTATACACTTACAGGATGCGGCAGCTATTTGAGGACACATTATAGTGCCTGTGTTTTACAGAAACATATATGTTTCGTTGGATATGGGGACATGGCCGACCCTACTCTTACTCAGGAAATGCAGAGGCATGCCATTATTGTCTCTTTTGCTGCAGGGCAGACGGATTCAGAAATTGCTGCATTCTAGAAGGTTACCCGGTCATTTGTTTACGAAGTTCTTTGAGAATTGGGAGCTGCAAAGGGGACTTCCCTTTTCCAGCTGTGTCTCTGTAAAGCAGCAATACAAAACACAGTAAAACTCTTTTATAACTGAACACATTTTTTTAAAATAAAAATTCAGTCGAACCCGTTGAATAGACTAACCAACGAAAAAATATTATAATAAGAGGAATATTCCATTATCCGGGAACAAAATAACAAATTACAACGGTTTGGTTCTTGGGAAATGTATTACATTCAGCGGGATATTCTTTTAACCGATATTCTAATAAGCGGGCTTGAATGCATGACAAAACAAACGCAATTCAAATATGAATTAGAAATGCTTTTTTGTTGGACAAAAATCTCTCCTCTTTCAATGATTGTCATTGAAAAGTGTCAAGAAAGGCTGTTCCGCAAAACAAATAAAGCATGTCCACTGCTTCCATTAAAAATCCGAAAACTCCACTTTTACCAGACCGTAGGACGTTAACACTAAGCAATCTTCGCCATATAATAGCATGAGTTATGAATTGCTGTGCTGCCTTACGATACACATTAAAACCAGGACTGGGCAGAGAAAATTCTGTCAAAAGATGATGGCGTTAAAAGAGAATTACAATGCGCTTAATGCTTCATAACGAAAATTTATTACTCTAGAAGGTACTATAATTTTCTGTTATGGCTTTTCTGCCTAGCTGCTAACCCTAAACGTTGTTGCTGTGTACACAAGAATTCTTGAATTACTGCTGCCTCATAAAAATTTTGGAGACTTCTTTGCTAGAATTGTGACGCCAAGCCTAATAAAGTAAATGATGTATGGTAATGCTCTTTGGCTACTTTTGAAAATTTTTATTGGCTGATGATTCTGGAAAATGAGATAGGTATAAGAAATTGATCGCCAATACGTCATTCTTGCTGATAGAGTGAGAAAGGTTTTCCACTTAAAACATAATATTTTAATTTTGTTACAAAAAACGGAGTAAATATTGTATTTAATAATTTCTTTGTTTGCTGTCTTCCACGCAACATTTACTGATCATCATTTTTTAAGAAGTATTACTGGCTAAAAATAAGGCAAGAAACCGAAACTTAGAAATAAAAATGAAAAACATAGAAAGTCACAAATTAACATATTAGACAGACTTATCCCAGACTTTAAAAAATAAATAAATAAAATAAAATTAAAAAAAAAAATTAACTGAAAAAAAATAGTTCTTTTTTTTTTTTTTTTTGAGAGACGTTAATATTAAATATAAATCAGCGGATGATTGCTGTAAAACTGAAAGATATAATTAAATTTTCACACTCGTCTGTATGTTCTACATTAGAAGTACAGAAAAAAGTTTTAATAAAAATATATTAAAATCATCGTCCTTAAATAACTGGCATAAAATTTCTTTTTAAATGACTCCATCACAATATTTTTAAAAAAGCAATCTTCGATTTTCTTCAGACACTTACTTACCTTGTTTAATCCCCTAAAATAACATTAGATTGTTTATTTTTCTTTGGAAATCCAATAGAAGTATATGCAGCTAATATATTATGTAAGAAAAACTGATACAATTTGCGATAAAAAAAAAGTTCCACTGCTGGAATTAAGCAGTAGGTTTTGCGTTACCTTAAGGTTCGATTTCTTACCCATTTTCTTGGCGCAGACGATAAAAGAACTGATTAAAGGTAATGGAACATTAGATGTTTCTCGTCCTGGATTCAATATTTTTTTATTCCACGTTCTTTTCTTGTACTTTATAGATAATTTTTTTTTTTTATCAGTTTCATTTTGGAAACTCGTGTTGTGCTTTTTTCCCATTACTCCAAGTTTTAGTTTCTCATTACTAAAAATTTTCGTTTTCCTCTCTGATTTTTTAAATCAGATAAAATAAAAAGCAAATGAATATAAAAGACCATCAATATATCTTTTTTTTAGTTTGAAAGAAACAAGTAATAAGTTTTTTTCTTTCCATTTTAATTTCTAATATTTTTTCTGCTTTCCATTTAGATCATTTTATTTTTGAACAAAGA
The DNA here is from genome assembly GCF_026930045.1 of Uloborus diversus. Lineage (NCBI taxonomy): Eukaryota > Metazoa > Arthropoda > Arachnida > Araneae > Uloboridae > Uloborus > Uloborus diversus. The sequence continues at coordinate 43,123,876 of NC_072731.1, forward strand.
GGGATATATTTTCTTTCATTATCATTTATTACTTCAATTGCAAGCATTACCTTCATTCAAGTTCTAATTAAAAAAAAAAAAAAAACAAAGTGATAAGAAAATTTGGACTTAAAATGATAATTGTTGTTGTTTTTTACCAAGACAGACAAACTGATAAGTGAGAGTGAAAAGAACATTAAAGTGTATGTTTTTACAAGATGTATTTCATTGTTCAAGATTCATAATTATGGTTCATAAAATTTGAAAATTAATTTGAAAAAAATCTGAAAATACTATAATTCAAACATGATAAAGTATAAATTATAAAGTATCCTGATAAAGTATAAATTATAAATTATTTCCAATTGTTTTACGTGACAGGATGGAGTGTTGTTCAGTGTGTATATGCATACATTCATGCAAACATTTAATAATCTTTTCGGAAATTAAACATGCTTTTCATAGGTACTTAAAAAAAGATATCAGAACCATTACCATGTATATTCCTTTTTATATTCAGACATTTCTTACAGTGTCCTTACAAGAGAATAAAAAATCAGTATGAACAGTTTACAAAATTCAGTATAATTAATTCTTTAAAACACTTAATTGCCTTTTTTATGAAAACCAATGCTAAAATGAGCATATAGAATTATTTTAACAAAATATGCAATTAAACATGAAAGCATATCTTAAAAATTTGATGCACTTTAACTTCTGTTCATAGTTTCAGCGCTTGAATCCATATAATGTAGATGATAATTTTCAAATTAATAAACAGTAATGAATGTACGATGCTTGTCCGTTCAATTTAGGTAATTTTTAAACTGATACAGAGAAAATCTTATTAAGATAATTCTTCTTTTATTTACATTATGTACGAATTCCGATTCTTGGCCAGCAAACAACTGAAGAGAGTAAAATGGAAGTTTTGATTGAATATAATGCATTAAATTAAGGTTGTTAATACAAAATCATAGTCCTTGGACGTTATGAAGAATAAATGAAAAGTAACATTCCGATGGTTCAGTTCGTGGTATGAAGAATATGTACTGTTGAGGTTGACTTGTTCCCAAACTAAAATAGAAGGGCCGATTCTGATCCAGCGACCGATAGATTATACGCTTATAGCGGCTTACAGGGAAGACCTCGAAACAGTCAACTCGACTACTAACCGATGTATGAACGAACTGGCGACAACCACTCATAGCGCAACTCGCGCTTTTAACCAGTTCACGGCGTATGACGTTTAACCTCATCACTTGAATTTCGGCGCGGAAACTCTCTAATGAAGTTAATTGATGAACTGAAGGGCGTTTTGCACCTTAGCACATACGTAAAAGTAGTTTGTTATCAAAAAATTACCCACGATAGTAAGTAATTTTTGTATTTTTAGCAATTTGCAAAATCAGACTTCCGAGTTGTTACTGACACCGTCGTCATTCATATTTGCTGAAAATCTCCATCTCACTAACAAGAAGATACACCTTTCAGGTTAACTTATGAAATCAGTAAATTTTACAATAGGCAACATTCACCATTTTATCTTAAATGTGTTGGCAATACGGTTCAAAGGTCAATTGTAGTACTAGAAATGGTGAGTCGCTGTTCCCTACCAAGCCCAATCAATATTCCATTTCATAGACAGGCAGAGGTTAAAAAAATAGACAATACGTTGGATTAGCTTATGTAGCCGTGTTGTGATTCGCTATGCCCAGAGGGCCAATGGCTTTCCAGCAAAGGATTCATGGTAATTCACATGCAATGTGGTAATAGGAGCTGCCCACAAAGTACAGGGAGCAACAATGTGGTGCTGTGACGTCACTTCCTTTGTCTTCAGTACTATAATAAACAAAAGCATATGTAGAAAAAAAATAAACTTGATAACTGTCTTAAATGATTCTTGGACCAGAATGTGACGAAAAACGTGTGTAAATCAACATGTTATTTAACTAATCCTTAAACCCTTTTTTCGTTCGAAACTAATACTTTGCGTGTCTAGAGTAGAACAAAATGACCAAAGTCATGGGTTTCAGTATTTTCATCACGTTATTTTCTTACCGCCATGACAGAGAATAGTATTTTCTTATAAGAATCGAGCAAAAATTTTATACTTTGCACGGATCTTTAGCATTGTAGTTCTTCACGTAATATAGTATTTAAGCGTCACTCAAGAAGGCATTGAAAACAAAACAAGCTAATACAGAATAGCATTTATGTGTTTTAAAACTCATGGTTTTATGTAACTAATTATTTTTATCTTTAAAGAAGGAATTGATTTTCGTGCACCTATACAGGATTAGCATAAAAGAATGTCTCAGTTTTAAAAAATTGCATTTCATAAACTGTTACACTTGCTAATATAAATCATACAGAAAAATGATAAACTGTCCAAGTTTTTTGAACGCAAGTAGCTACTTAAACGTGCACGTTCCGCACTAGCGCAGCCAAAAATTCCTTCCGGAAGGAATTTTTTGTCACAGCAGTCCTTACATGTGTATTAACTAATGTATTAGGATTGGCAACAATGTTAAAAACTAAGATCTCGGGGAGGTTATCCCCCCTCCCATTTTACTGCGCCACTGATGTTCCACAACGATGGATTGGCCCAGCAGGTGATGATGATTTACCATTTTTGTGTTGGCCGGCCAGATCCCAAAACCTAACCTCATGGGTTTTTTTAATGAGGTTTCGTCAAAAACTGTTTATACACCCCCATTGCCTACAACAAAATGTATGTTATAGATGCGTGACGTCTTTCGAAAGGAGCACACATCGAACATTTGTGAGTTAAAAAAAAAAAAAAAAACTTTTGTGTACTAAGTGCAATAGTGCAATAGTTGGGCAATATAAATTTTTAAACCGGGGATCTTCTTTTACGCTAACCCTATATTTAATTTATATGGAATTCAAATGACTCATTTCACATTTTGTAAAGGAAAAAAAAAGTTAAATGAATATTTTTCTAAACATAATGGCATAAAATTTGAAAATATTTAGTGTAACTGACCGTGATGTAAATAACTCGTACTTTACTCTCATATAAGTTTTTAATTACAACGTTTTTTAGAACGAATTGCGTGCAATTAGTTTGATAGAGAATTGGTTTAGTTTGGTTTTCAATTAGTTTGGTTAGAAATAATGTGGCATACATGTGCTAAATTTAATCTCTCTATTCAATTTGAGCAAGACGAATATGCAGCAACCTTAACTGTGATTGAAATGAGTTTCATTGACAAATGTTACTCATTCTAGAATTGAAAATCCTTATTTCGGTAATCAATAAATTACTCAATTTAGGAATTTCATCTAAAGCAACTTCGAACTAAACTGAAATAGTTTCGTAGCTGTCTGCATCAAAGCAGTGATATCTAATCAAAGTTCCTACTTGTAAGTTCCAGCGTGTGTTTGCTCATTTAAACCAGTTTTAGCGACCCGCAAACAAGCCGTATGTCATGGGTGGTCAAATGAAATTATTGGAGTAACTAAGCAATGCAAACAACAATATGCAATTTTAAATGTTTACATTCGTAGTGATTGAATTTAGATTAAAGATATAAAACACATTACTATATCAATACGCTTCTTCGACGTAATAAATTTGTCAAATCGGGAATTCTACACAAATAAGAGCTCTTCAAGTTTATTTTATTTTTTAGTTTGCTTAAAAGCCACATTCTAATATAGCTTCAAACGAGATAAAATACTGTTTTCTTAACTAAACATTAAGTTTAATAACTTACATAATTAAAACGTGTACCTTGACGTAAATAGAAATAATACAAATCAAATAAAAATATTTTTAACCTTCTAAATGATATTACACGTTTTAAGAAAGTAAAAAAAAAATTAAAATCCATTTTGTACCCACATTGCATTATGTGGATGCCTCAGCTGCCAAAACATTTAACTCCACTTCAAATAAATAAATAAATAAATAAATAAATAAAAATAAAAAACCATCATTTCTGCTTTAATAGTGCTTAATCAATGCTAAGCATGAGAATTTATATTGAAGTTTTGGTTTAGTACATTTCTGACTATCTGATGTCAGAAAATGTAACATAAGGTCCTATTTATTCCTATGGATAACACTATCTTCTTAAATTTTCTCTACATTTTGTTTTATGAAGTTACTCGATTCGGCAAGTGAGGCATCATTATATCGAATTTCGTATAAATGCAAATACTACGAGTATTTCTGAAAATGACTGTTTCTATTATTAAAAAGAAAAATAAATAATTGGCTGCAATATGGAGATTATCAATTCCTAAGGATTGTCTTTAGTCATTCTTATTCACGGTTCCCAACCTTTTTCCCTCTTGCGAACCCCTTCCAAGCTCTGAAAGAAATTGGCTTCTTAGTAATAAGTAAAAAGCAAAAAAAAAAAAAAAGAGATAATAAATTAATTTGAATTTTGACATCTAGAATTCAAATTATGTTTCTCGCAATCACGAGTGTTTGTGTGTGGGGGTATGTGTTTGTGTGTACGGGTTATGTGTATTTGTGTGTAGGCATGCGTGTTTGTGTCTGAGTGGGGGGAGGGGTATGTGTATGTGTGTAGGCATATGTGTTTGTGTCTGTGTGCAGGCATGAATGTGTGAGTAGTTGTGTGTTTGTGTGTGTATGTTTTTGTGTGTGTATGTGTGGGTGTCTGTATGTGTGTATGTGTTTGTGTGTAGAGGTGTGTGTGTGTATGTGTTTGTGTGTGTGTGTATGTGTTTGTGTGTGTGTGTGTGTAGTTGTGTATGTATGCGCGTGTGTGTAGTTGTGTATGTATGCGCGTGTGTGTAGTTGTGTATGTATGCGCGTGTGTGTAGTTGTGTATGTATGCGCGTGTGTCCAGGACATAAATGCAACCTGGAGATGGCTTTCGCTGGAGGTGCAGCATCGTGAGGAGCCCGTCGACGTTGATGGTGCGGAGGGTGGCGGTGGGAAAAATCAAAGGAACGTCAAAAATAGTCAAGTGAGAACAATAAACAATCGTGATTGCTCAAAAAAGAAAAAAAAAAAAAAAACGAGCATACAACAACACATAGACAATAAAATTCGTGAGTTTTTTTTTTTTTTAGTTTGATGCTGCTGTGTTGTTTATAACAAGAACAAAAACATAATTGCAGAACTTAGAACTACAAATATTGCTACGAACTAAACTGATCGCTAAAAATGAATGCAGAACAATTTCACTAAAAAATAAACAGTGATTATTCTGTGTTGAGTTTCAATCGACTTTGAAAAAATTATGAAAATGGGTCATTTGTGGAACAAAGAGGCCCGAAAAAAAGTTTGGCTGAATTTTTTTTTGCATTGTGTTCATTTATCTGTATTACTACTAAATCAGAAGCCAATTAAAGAATGATCTTTAAAATACCTTTTAGGGTACTCTTAGCATGACTAAACGAACTTTTTTTCTTACGGTAAAATGAGAAAAATCAAGGTTTAAGTCTTCTTAAAAAGGACTACGAGCCTAGCTGTTTAATAAAGATTTGCTGCTTACATTAATCGTTTGATTGCTGACGCATTTTCTTGTAATTATGCTAAAAATGCGGAGTAAACTGCGTATATTGCAAAATAATAGAAGCGCCTATTTTCAATGAACGCATTTACTCTAATTTTTACCACAACAGATAATTTTTAACAAAGCAAATATTGTTAAGCTCACTCACTACAAGAAAAATTGTCTACACAAATTTCATAAATTCCTCATTTACATATAGCGCAAATTAAGTTGCATGGTTAAATTTTTTGATTTTTTTTTTTACTACGTAAACCTCACACTGCCAAACTTTCACCCACGAAAATTTTCAAAAGGAAGACTTTTTCATACTTCCTGTGGTAATTTTGGGTTGCTAGCCATTCTCTCCCTTTTTTGAAAATAAAGCTCGAAGTAAATTGTAGTCTATGTAGCGTGAAAATTATTGCAACAAACAACAGCGTGATCACTCTTCTATGCATTTTTGACCCAACGCAAGAGTAGAGCGATAGCTCTTCGACAGACTCAAATCGTAAAGAAACTAAACATCAAAATATTTTAGACGCTCGTATTTGCTCCATATTCCATGTAATGTTTTTATCAGGTTTAATCAGTCTTTCCAATAAAAAGCTTCTGTGGAAACCAACGGAATGATTAATGAAATGAAACGAACGGAGTGCCCTCAGATGAAACAAATTCTTTCATCTGAGGACATTGTATTCACAAGTAGAGTTTTTTCAGAGCTATCACCTATCATTGTCAATGGAAGCACTAAAACAACACTTTGCAATGACGGTCTAAATTATTTAAACGTAAAATATATTACGAAGTATGCAAATATTTTCAAGTTGAGAGTATCAAATGAGCGAGAGACAAATGAATGAAAAGGGAGCCCAATTTGCTTGAAACCGCTTGAGCATGAAACTTCATCAGAAACAAGCATGTTAAAACTCCGCTATTACAATGTTTTTTCGCGAACCACCGGTAGGGTCCGGCTGCACTAAACGAACCAACTGTCGATTTTTTTTTTCATTGTTGGAGAACGATTGGAATCAGGGGCTCTGTTATCATATGGTTGAAATGACTTCGTCGATAAACAAAGTAGCATAGCGTATTATGAGACACGGACCGGCCTGGCCCATCAACATTTTTCTGCTGGTGGAGTTGTTTCAATTATATGAGAAGCAAATCTATGATCCAGTGTTGAATGTGATGTACACAAGTGCACGAACCGGGCATAGAAGTGACTCAAAAGAGAAAAAAAAATCAACTTTTCAGCTCCACGACTACGACAATTAAATTTTTTTCCTTATCCATGGAAGTAAAAATGAAGTTTTTGATAATGTTTTGAGTTTATAAACTGTGGCGATTTTTTTCAATTCCTTTTTTATTCTTTTAGTTGTTTTTTTCCCTCCAGAGTTGGCCTTAATAGGGATATCGATTCCTAATCAGATCAATTCGCCATTGTTTGTTTAATTGCTAAAAAACATACTTAAAACTCTTTCTACATAGAAGGATTTTTCGTTATTTTTTATGAGTTTGATGAATATACAAGAATTTGAGCCAAATTAATCTGAATTGAGCAAGATATTTGGCTCTGAACATTAGGTTGGCCTTATTTGACGTACTTACTTTATATTGCATTCATCAAATTGGTTTTACTTTATTTCAAAAAAAAAAAAAAAGGAGAAGAATAAGAAGAAGATAAAGGGTTGTTTTTTTTTAAAATTTAATTGCGTTTAATTTGTTTTGATTTTAATAAATTTTACTTCATTGATAAAATGGGATAATTAAGGTTTTGACTATATTTACTATTGAAAAAACGCATCAAAATAGATGAATTATTAGTTGCATAAAAATACTCATAACATATCACTAGGTTAGAAACTGAAACACTACCTTGCTTTCGCTAATAGATTCCTAGTTTTGTAAAAGTACTTTAATATGTTTCGCCGAATAATGCAATACATAGTTCAGAAATTATAGTTCCAGAAAAGCTGCAAGCAATTTTAACTAATCAGTGGCAATTAAATGTAAAACTATTTTTGCATTAAAAATCTTAATTTTCAAAGAGTTAATATTTTGAATTCAAATTCACAAATACACGTTAAAGTGAAATTTAACGCTCTGAAGAACTTATATATATATATATATATATATATATATATATATATATATATATATATATATATATATATATATATATATATATATTATATATATATATATATATATATATATATATATATATATATTATATATATATATTTATATATATATATATATATATATATATATATATATATATATATATATATATATATATATATATATATATATATATATATATATATATACTGCTTACAAATAATGTTCTGCGTACAGAAAACGTACGGCGTTCATTTTTTTGTATTTAGTGTATATGAAATGGCACCGGGCACCCTTAAAACAGTAACGAAGTTCTCATTAACTGTGGATAATTATTTTTTTAAAGAATAACTGGAATTATAAATAAACAAAAAAATTGCTAAAACTGATTTGCACTCTAATGTTAAAAAAAAGAAAAAAAAACTGGTAGCAATCCAGCCCTAATTATGAGAACAAATATTAGCGTATCCATTTAGGAAATGGGAAAAAACAAGTTTAACGCAAATGCTACTCTTCAAACTCACAATTTGCACAAATGTCATGTGTCATACATATTTCCAATTCTTCCTTTTTAAATAAATAATCTATCTGACAACAATGAAAATCATCAGACGAAATATGTAATTGCAACGACAAACACATTGAAGATGAATAAAAATAAATAATATCGAAGTTGTTCGTGATGGAATTATGTTTAAGTTCATGTCCTATTTGAAAAGAATTATTTGCTGATTCATTCTATTTGACATTTCCCAGTGACAACTAAGTGTATTGAAAAACGCAACTTTTGCATTTGGAAAATGTCATCGTAATTGATTTCAAAGACTTTATATCATATTATCATCGATCCGATTATTTGGGCTGGATTGTTTGATTCACTGAAGAACGAAGGAAAAGAAGGAAACTCTGACAATAAGATTCATTGAATAGCGAAGTCAAATAATCGATCAGAACGGGAATAAACTCCAGTTCAGCATTGCTAGTGTTATTATCGAGCCCTAAGAACTAGTATCTAAGAAACTGAAGATTGCATTGTTGAGCTCACTTTGGGGGAAATCTCCAAATTACATAATGTATTTAACTCGTAAAGTATATTTGTTTGATTACGGACAGGATTCTATATTGTACAGTGACAAATAACATATTTTCAATTAAAAAAAATTGTTAACAAAAATACTAACTGTTTAAATGGTATACAGTTTGCTGTAAAAAAGGAAAACCGATTGAAAAATTACTTCCGGTATTAATTGTCAAAATTAGTAACCAGATAGAAACGACCAACAGCAGACGTTTTCACCGGAATAAAAAGCCTTTTTCTGATCAGTTAAGCGACCCAAAAATATGTCGGTTCTACTGGAAAAAGTGCGAATTTTGCCGTGGGCATGCAGAAGGCAGCATCTGTAAATTTTTCTTTCTGCTTCTTTTTTTTTTTTTTTTTTTTTGCAATTTTGTCACCTATTGTACAGTTTATTGTACATGCTTAATTATTTGGTTTCCACTGAAAAAAAGCGTGAAAAAAAGTCTAATTCCAACATTTTTCATCTGTTAGTATTGAATACAAAACGCGTTCTCTTTCTTCAAATGTCTCAAAAACTTATTTCTGCCGATACTGTCGTTTACATGCCCAAGGCCGTATTGCAGCTAGCAGAAACTAATTAGAGACTAGCTAATTAGAGATTAACTTCCAATTATATTTCCACCGATGTACCACAGAAATACGTTAGAGGCTTCTTATCCCGGTCATCAGGTTTATTGTAATTTATTAGTCGACCCGTGTGGAACTCCGCTCTATGCTTAGAATCGTGTCATGTGGCATTTCGCTCTTTAAAAATTTCAAAGAAAGAACATTATGCAGAAGAATCGGAAAAAATGACGAATTAAATTAAATGGAAAAAAGTAAGCTCAAAAACAAAGCATGTAATTTGAAGACATCAACAACAAAACCTCGTTAAGTTCAACGTTGTGATACTGTGATCATCGCTCACCTTTTGGTTGCATGTATTTTCAATGCAAACATAAATATCATTATGAGTGACTCGTGAAAAAACAGAAATTGTGCATGTGAAAAAAAGGGTTGTGGCAAATACAGTCCTGCCTATGTGAGCATATGACGGAAAAAAAGAAACATTAAAGAGATATTTATTGACATGGATTTGAACTGGCGCCATTCTAAATAACAACACGACACACCAACTAACCGAGCAGTTGTGTCTTCGTTTACATATGCTATTCATTGAAGCATTTTGCAATGAAAAAAAAAAAAAAAAAAAACAGCAAAAAAGCTTTTTGCCAAAAAAAAAAAAAAAAGAAAAAAGACCATGCGTTTATGTTTTGTTATTAGCCAGCGTGATACCCTTTGAAATTATTCGTAAAACATGGAATTAGTTAAGGAACGAGGAAGATCTCGCATAGCAATTGAAACAAACATTCTAGCGAAATATTTAGACTGAAAATAAGTGTTTTTCTTTTTGGAAATTGGTACAATTTCACATAGCAGCCTACTTTAACCGTTACGGCTTGAATGCCAGCACATGTCTTTCTTTTAATCGAACATTTAAAATTCCAAACCAAAACCTGCGACTCAGTTCAAACAAGTTGAACTGAGTCCATTTTAAGTGTAATTTTTCGACCGTAGACAAAATGCATCCCCCACCCGAAAGCAGAGGAGTAGAAAATGATTTCTTACTAATGAAGTTGGCAATAATGTTTTACATCGCATTCGAATAAATAGTTAAAGATTTATTGGGTGAAACTCGTAATTTCAATTTAACGTAGTATTTTTTGATTTATACAAAAGGTTGAAAACTGCAATGAGAAAAATATACATTTCAGCATGCAATGAAAATTTTATTCTGCACAAAAATGATTCCCTTGAGAACTGATTTTTTATATCTAATGCTGTTTTATTCTTACATAATGCTTAGTGGTCTGAACGTAGTCAAAGCTTAAAAAAAAGAAAAGAAGATCACCCTTCCATTAATAGTCAACTTATCTGAATAATAACTGTAGCCTGTATACAGGAGTCGAAACGCCAAGTAGCATTCCCGCCGTATTTATTTTATCGCCTTATGTGTGTTATCTGTCTACAGTGGTGGTAAAAAAAAATGCATCATCCGTGCCGAAAAGGAGAGGAATATCATTCCGACTGCATTCAAAACACAGTTAAGCATCCCGTATCCCAGATGATTTTGGGATGTATTTCTCATCAAGGAGTTGGTGGGATTCAGTTTGTGCAAGGAACAGTAAACGCTCAGGTGTATATTGGCATTTTGGAAGATAAATTGCTTTCTACTATCCAGGATCACTTTATTTCAGTTCCAAACTTCCTGTTCCATGATGATTCTGCTCCGTGCCATAGGACAAAAGTGGTAAGTAACAATTTAAAAACCTTTATCCTGCCGTTAGACGTAACTTGACATGGGGTTAAGCAATTTTTTTTTCTCTAAACTCACACGCATGTTTAGAAATGGAAAAATGAGCATGTGGTCAGCAGTTAGCATTGGCCCGGAAACAGCCCCGATTTACTCAAACAATTATCGGATTCCTGCTGTTAAATATTTATTTCATAAATTTTGCAGAATTTCGCATACATTCATCGTTAATCAGTCGACCAAAACTTCTCCTATCATTCCATTGTTGTGAAAACGTGAGGGTGATGTAATTTTATTTTACCTTCACTATGTTATGAGTACATGTAATGTGTAATATTAATCTAAATAGCTATAATGTCGGACAGCCCGGTGGGGGGGGGGGCGAAGTTCAGATAATTTATAGCCGAACGCTCTAACAAAAAAATATCAATTTAACTGAACAACTAAGTCCAATGCTTTTAAGTTTTCTAAAAAAAAAAGGAAAACAAGTTAATTGAAGATTTTTTTTTCACCGAAAGCGACGCATTTTTTTTTTTTAATTGCAGAACAATTGTGCTTAAAAAAATCTGCATATGAACTACAGGCTGCATAAAGGTTTTGCAACAGCAAGGAGCGTTTCCGAAAAGTCTGTTTTTCATCATTAGCTATCCCGATAAGCTTTAAAATGAGGGGGGTATTTCTTCAAGAAATAAGAAGGATCTCGCATACCGACAGAAAAATAATATGTGAAATATTGAAGAAAAATGTTTTTATTTTTGAAAATTTTTAAAATGTGTTATCGCAGGTTGCTTTTTTTAGCGTAGCTTTTCAAATGTAGTAAAAAATCGTCTATTTATTTTTTTCCCCGAAAGAAGGAAAAAAATGATATTTTACCCATAAACGTTTTAGTAATTTTAATTTTTTACTTCGTATTCCAATAAATGTTCATAGTTTAACTAAATGAAAAGCGTAATTTCAATTTGTGGTAGATTTTTTTTTATTTCTACAAAGGGTCAAAAACTGTCGTTAGAAGAATCTACATTTCAGTACACGATTTCTTTTTTTTTTCTGAACAAAAAACTATTCCATTGTAGTCTGAAATCTTAAACCTCCTACGTATATTTTCGCTTACATTATGCTTTAGCTTTCTGACCGGAGCCAAAGCTTATAAAATCCGGTATAGCTACATGTTGCATCAAGTTTTCGTAACAGCAAGGAGCGTATCCATCTCATTTATATCCTCACTTCTACTATTTATTGATTTTACGTAAATAATCATATTTGTCTATTTTTAGATGCAGATCGTCCGGGCCCGGGCCCGAACACTCGTTCTTCTGGTTACCATTCGAAAGCTCTGCCGATCGAGCTATTCAGCTCTGTCGGTTACAATGCAAGTTAAATTTATAAATTTAACCAAAAATCTCAGTTCGGTGCTTTAAAACATGCTTTTTCGACAGAAAAAAAAACAATGTTTTGACCGTGGGTCTATTTTTCCTCATTAGCTTTCACGATAAGCTTTAAAATGAGATTTGAAACAAAGAAACCGATCAAGAACTGTACAAGATTTCGCGTAGGAACAGAAAACAGGCAACAGAAATAATAATTATGGATGTACGAGTAACAATACTTCAGTTGCTTCTTAAAACAAAAACCACCTATCACAAAAACACTTGCCATGATGTAGTTTTGGAAGTATTACAGAAGTCTGCTATTAGAATAAAGTGCACATGTAATTGCTGTCCGCAATTTTGTAGAAAATATTACAAAATATCTGCTCAAAATTTTTGATGTAGATGCTGGACCATCCTCCTTTTATTCCCAAATTTGCTCTAAGCTGCTTACACAAGGTTCTTATCATGAAGACATGTTTCTCTGGAACAAAGTTTTCCTCAGAAAAAGACATACAAAAAGGTGTGGTGCAATATCAGCATAAATTTCTATGATACTGATCTGTAACAAATTATCCCATGGTACTGTACGTAAAATTATCTCAATATTACATTCCGGTTGCTCTTATGTTGAATAGTTGTTTAAATATTCATGTATTGATTTTGTCATTCTTATATTTCACTTCTGGCCCAATATAGGAAACAATTGCAGGTGGATACGGATAGCAACAATTACGGATAGCACGCTATAGTTTATTCTATATATTATATACCTAATAACCTGCTAACTAATAACCTGCATAATTTCACATGTAAGTACGTAAATATAATGCTTATTAAATACCTTTTATGATACTGTAATATCACTTTTTTCAGCTTACAAGTTTAAGTATTTTTAACTAGACAGAATTATTCAAAATTAATTTCCGAAGTGTTAAAACACAAAATCACGTTAGAAAACTACAGCTAGGTAATTTGAAAACTAATGAAACTTCATGTTCGTACCTTACAAACTTAAGTATTTGCTTTTTAACAAATGAAAAGTCATAGTGCATTTCTTTATAATAGTTCTTATGCTTTAGGTTCAATTTAGGCAGTGGTCCAATGTAGACGGTCTTTGCCCATGTTTATGTATTACGGTATGTTAGCCTAATTATATGTTTTTGTTACAAAGTGAGTAGATATAGCGGCTGAATGGTTGATAAATTTTTTCGTAGGTACATGGGTTTATGTCTATTAGAGGGAAGCAAAATTACAATTCAGTCTTAAGAAAAACCACATCTGTATGAGAAATGCCAAATCGTCAATGTTCAAATATATATTTGAGTTGTTAGTTTTCTGGCAAAACCACATTCATGCAGAATGTAATGAATATAATTTTCCCTGTTTTACATGATGTATTTTTAATTTAAATTGTAAAGTTTTACAAAATGAAATTTCTTTTACGTGAAATCAATAGAACATGAAGCAAGAAAACTTATTTTTCCGAAGCAAACCCTAAAACCAAAAATGCATTAGCAGCATCACCTTTTTTTATCAAACAACCCTTTCAAAGCCTCCCTCTTGGGATATTGAATCTGACATAAAATTGTCTCGATGTATTGAATACGTTGTCTGGGGAATTTACAATCCATTACCTTTTCTAACTTTGAAGAAAACCTTTTGAGGTTATGAAGGAACATTTTCATTTTATCCGCAATATACGAATGGTTCCCAAAAGTAAAGGAAATAGTTTACTTACACTTTTACACCTTTTTCACAAAACTCCTCGTACGTGTCGAAATTTGAAAAGTTATTTTGAAAAATACGTGAAATGTCAAATTATAATAGTTTTAGTATAAATCCATGTTAAAAGAGAACATATTTTTTTCGCATCGAGGTTTTCATTTATAATGGGGAAGATTGCTTTCAATTCTGAAACCGCCAACGCTATTTACTGCTATAAACAGTTCAGCCCGCTTAGTGGAATATCAGTTAGAATAATCTTCCGCTTAATGTAATACCTTTTCAACGAACCAAAGCGTAGTAATTTGTTGCTGTAAACCCTTTAAAAAAAGTACATCCCACTTATTAGATTTTTTTTGTGGAATATTCCGTTAAATGGGTCTGATTGTGCGTGTGTCGTTGTGGCAATTAAATGAAATAAATATATTCCCAACAAAATATGCACAGATGGGCTCTTGGGTCGCAGTGAGTAACTCTGCGTTAAATGAGAATTATATACTTAAGTTTTCTGACATTAAAAACACCAGAATTTCTTATATGTATACCGTTTAGCAGTATACACAGATTAAGTTAAAATGTTGAAAAACGAAAATAAGTTTGCTTTCGGAAAAAAGTATTGTACAACCTATGCGTTGAATGAAATAATTGCAGAAATACATAATGTTATTCTTATATTGCTTAACAACATCTAGTATTTGCAATACTGGTATACCGAATGCCGGTGTTACAAACAATTTTGAAATTCCGTATACCGATAATGGCTAAGGTAAAATTCCAGTATTTTCGGTATTAGCTGCAAATAACAAGTATTTTTTAGTAAATGCGTCTTTGATTCGACTTATTATGAGTAGAGAATTACTGTTATTTTAAATTTTTCATTTATTCCTTGACGAGACCAAAATAAAACTATTGATTTTAAATACATGGTTTCAAAAAAACGAATTAGAAGAATATTAATAAGAAGTAGCGGAAATAATACAAAATGATATTTTCATCGTTTTGTATTCTTTTAACATCGTGTCTCAAAGGCGATTTGAGGAAAAGTATATTCTTCAGATGGGGTACCAGATTTGGAGTTGCAGGTCAATTTATCTTGTATCAAGTAAGAGAGAGAAAAAAAGGGAGAGTGATTGAATAAATTAACTCGTCCATCATTATCAATATTAACAATACCAGCGACCAGAGAGCATTAGAATGAGCATTTTTAATTGCAGGAAATTTGTACCCTTAACCCCTTCAGACCTGGTGTCCTGTATACCGGACATACTCTTTAAACAGCTGCTAATCATTTAATAATTGATTAAATTACTTGATTTTTTTTTGTAGTTGACTCTACATTCTGCTTGTTATAATCTGTAAATATTTTTTCGTTTTGGGACTGACAACACTGACATATAAAGATTATGAGAGTGGCTCATTTTTCCAATCATGGATTCTTGTCCAAAAAGTTAGTTTTTTTTCTGATTTTTTAAAAACTATATAATTTTTAATTGATCATTTCAAACGCTTATATTATGTTTTATTATTGTTTAAACATCATTTTATAATGAAGTTTGTCTCATATTTTATATTTTTTTTAATATGAAATATTAATTTCAAAAATATAAGTCCGGAATATTAGACGTGCCATATCTCTTTTAATTTTTCTCCTACAAACCTGAAATTTTGTCTATAAGATACCCTTTACCATAGTATATTGTGTACCAAGTATAAACATTTTTGGTCAAGTATTTCATAATTCCGACTGAAGGGATTAAATGAGTTCCTGTTTTAGTGACCATTTAGTCGGTGCACTGTGTGTTAATATCGCTTATTCCTTTATTTTATATTTGTTTAAAACAAAGTTTGATACTTTATCTACATTTTGCATGAAATAATTAAATATGGCAACAAGAGATATGTTTTTAATACTTCGTTTTCAGAAATTTCAAATACTGATATTCATATAGGTATTCTACTCGGTATTAAAAAATACCGAAAACCAGTGTTCCATTTTTGTTCCGGTACTGCAATCACTAACTTCAGCTGAAAGGATTACATAAGCAAACTGTATATATTATCCGAATAACCCCTGAACTTATCACGGAAGTGATGTAAAGGTATTGCTAGCACACTACAAACTCTGATAATAGTTACAGGCTAAAAAATTGAAGCAAAAAGTGTAAACTTTTTTTCTATAAAAAATGCTTAAATGGTGTTTAAAAAAAGTTTTGCCAAAAAGTATTAAATTTGTCATTGCTTCCTAATGTAATTCAGTAATTTGCATTTTATTAAAGATCCCCCTAACACGGAAGATTAAACTAAAAAAAAGGAACCAAATAAATAAATGAAGAGCGTATGAATCGAATCAGATTGATGTTGGCAAGAGGCACTTTTACTTATTTTACTTCCCATCGAGAGGGGAATAAAGTCAATCAAAGCCAATGCAAAAATCAAACGATAATCTGCTCTAGAGGTACTTATTCTGTCAAAAAAAGAGAAAAAAAAATCAGGTTTTTTTTCTTTATTTCTTTTTTTCCCCTTTCCTTTTCAAGTTTTCCTGAAAGAGTGACAGTCTCAGTTGCTTTAAGGGCCCTCGGGGCTAATGTCGGACAAAACAAACGTATTTCTTTGGATGAAGAAAACGTCAGTGTACTTTTCTTCCGTAAGCTGAACCATTTTCCTTGGATCTTTTTCGCTATGTGTATCCCATTTTATTTCTTACTTTTATGTATTTCCTTCCCATTTCGACCAGAAAACTTTTTTGAATGAACATCAATTTTAATGTACGGAACAAATAATTTAAAATTGAGAGTTATTAATTATGTTTCCATTTTCTTGATGGGTGTCTGCAAAGTCCTTGACACATTTTGAAAAATTAATAGAAAACTTTCAAATTGTGGTATGAATGCCATAACACTTCATGGAATCACAATTTTTTTTTTTCGAGATCGAGAAATCGTAATAAAAAAGGAAAAGTGTAATTATAATCGCTGCATCAATAGAGTAAGAAAATCAAACATCATTCATTTTATAAAACATTGAGCAATACATTTGTAGAGTTCAATGCGTTTACCGTTTGTGGACATGGGATGAACTTTACGTTGTAAAAATTCCGAAACGCTACTGATTATTTCCGAGGAACGCTGCGAGATTTCACGGGTTTTCATCTACCGTGGGAAGCCGAATTATTAGAGACACTGCTCATATTCTCGTATTTTCAAGTTTACATTCATTTTTTTTAAGAACTAAACCACGAACCACATTTTTTCTTTATTCTGCACAGCATTTGATATCATTATTATTGTTTTTTAGAAATGGCAACAATACCAGACTGCGTATTTGAGATTATTCCAGTTTTTATCTTTAGTGAGAAAAAACTGCCGTTGTCATAATGTTATATTAATTGTTCTAGAATTAATTCTTCGAAAGTTTTGGTGCAGGCTATAGTTAATACGTAAGTAACGCTTATTAATTAAGCAATGTTGCTACATTTTGAGATCAAATTTCAATACATAATATCAACATTTCCAATAACATTTTTCTCTCACCATGCTGATCTAAAATAAAAAATAAAATGTTGTTTAACAAGAACTTTGCGATACTTCTCACAGTTACATGCACTGATATGGCATTTACAACGAGTGATATCAAAAAGTTGCCCCGAATCTTTTTATTTTCCTTGTTTTTACTTTTGGTCCCAGCACATAATCCTTCGAATGTTTTCCTCTCATTATGGTGTTAGAAATAGCGTTCCAATGCGCTCAAAATATAAACATACACTGTGTACTCGATGATGCAGAAATGCGTCTGGAACTTTTCCTGGTCAAAATTTAAGGTTGTACGATGTATTTTAATGGCATTTCACATGATTCTAAGAGCTCGACTGCAATGCATCTTCAAATTACGGAATTTTTACAACAAAACCATGTATCGACTTTTTTTAAGGTTGACGTTTAACGTCTACATTTTATTTGAAGCTATTTTATATGTTCTTAACACATAAATGTCCTTTAGATGTAAAATGGGTGCAATTAAAATAATTTTTACATTAAAATCATGATATTATAGGGAAAAAACAATGTTAAAACTTCGTGACCGCAGCGCCCCTTAAGATATTAACCGATCTTCGTCAATTTAACTATCACTAAAGACAAGTTTTGCAGTTTTTAAAAGTTGATCTGAAAAATATATATTTTTTTTTCGAACCACCCTACTCCTTATTGGTGTGAAAAATATTTTTAACTTCCAGTTTTAAGATTAACTGAGTGCATGTAAGTGTATCGCCTTCAGTTCAATTGCGGACCGTCCAGGTTGACTGAGCCGTCCATGAGAGCGAGTAAGTCCCTGGATTGCTGCAGCTTTTTAAGACAAGAATTGAAGGCAAGGGAGATGCTTGGTTCTTACTTACAATTCTGCTATGGGTGCAGTGATGCTTCAGGAGCTTTCTTCGTAACTCTGGAAGGATCTAATCAAATTAGTTAAACCTACCGAATTAACCTTGACGGTTCTAGACTGGCTTTAACTAGTGAGATCTTCAAATTCTTCAGAAAGATTCAAGGATAATTTCAGGAAGGTTATTAACTTTTAGCGGAATACGTTCCTGGTTATTGCAAGATATGTTTTTAGCAGAAATAGGACACATCAGCTGCTCATTATTTTTCAGGAACTTTTCTAAATCGTTTTTAGAGTATAGTATCGATTAAATGTGGAGGCTAACAAAACTAAACTTTGTTAACATTATATTGGTTTCTCAATTAAAGTAAATTGACCAGATCTTTCTATAGATTTACTCAGAGGATCTGTAGCGTGTAGCTTCAATTCCACTTGTCCTGAAAAAGAAGATATTACGAGAGCTTCGAAAAGAGATATCATTAGGCTCCCTCATCCAATGAGCAGTAGAGGCATTGATAGATTTGCATTGAAAATGAAATTTGACTGTGATATTTCTAACAATCAAAATCTCTACTGAATCAATTTGAATTCATTTACCAGATTATGTTATGTGTCAGATGTAAATGTTATCAGTACTTTGTAATAGTACCTTATTAGTTATTTAATTATTTCTGCAACATTTTTGTAAATTTTAATCTCTAAGGGGCAAACCTCTCTCATGATTGCTCAAACCTCCATCACGTGGCAAGGTTTGACCAAATTTGGACCCTCCTGAATAATTACTAATAAATAAGTAATGTCTAATTGAAAAAAATCAAAATAATGTAAAAAGTTGCCTGACTACACAAATAAACAATGTTACTTTCAAAAACTTTCTAACGATCGGAATAAAATAGGATAATGCATTTGTTGAAAACGGATCAAAAATCATAACAATATTATGTCTCAAGAGCTTAACGCAATTATTGTTTGATCTACATTTGTTCTCCTCGTTTTTAATAGTTGGAATATTTTTTAACCACTTCCGTTTTCTCATTTTTTTCTAAAAATTTAGTATCTAACAGCATGACTGTAAAAATAGAAGGTGACATCCTCAATCCCTTACTAAGCATTTATATCGTTATGTAGTGCAGCGTACAGAGCAAAAAACAAGCGAATTAGCAACAACAAGCAAGCAAAAATTGTCCTTATAATTCTTTCTATATAACAGGGATGTCTAAATTTAAACTTTATTCTTTGAATACGAAATTTCTATGCATTTACAATAAAAGAAATTAAAAATGATTCTTTTATCATGTGTTTCCAGTCGTAAAAACTGCATCACTTTCCGACCAAATGCAGACAAGATTTGTTGGTTTCTTTTGTCCTTATAATTTTGACCAGTTTCACTTAGATAATACATTTTCGAATTTTTATTGTCAAATGTTAATGATGCGAGCAACTAATCAGATATATATTTTTTTTTTTTTTTTGAAGTGAAAATATTTATTCGTGGGTACTTTAGAGCCGATTTCTATAAACAATAAAAATCTAAGAAAATAAAAAATAAAAATAGCAAAAAATCAAAAACTAAAAGTTTGCAAAAACACTTTTTAATAATATTTTTGCAGCTTTTAAGAGCTGCCATTTAACTTCTAATGCATATATAAGTTGATGTATCACGATAAAAAAAATACAAAGTATTATTTCTGTCAGATAACACTAATACTACATGTTTTTCTTTCGCAAGAAATGTAACAAAATGCAAGAAAAGCTTTCTCTTACTCTTAGAATTCCACGGCCATCTGGAGTTTTCCCCAGAGCTTGACAATCTGTGTCTTTTCAGGGGCACAGTGCTGTGATGCTGAAGAAAACAAACGTATTTCTCGGAGCGAGAGAAACATCTCTGTACTTCCTTCCGCAAGTTTGCTTTAGTTTCGTTCCATCCTATCAATGTCTGGGGGTCTTCTTTTTCTGTTTGAGTTTGTTTGTTTTTCTTGTTAATCTATATGTACTAGTGTGTCAATATGACGACTTATTACTCGTTAATTTGAAGAGCTTTCTTTCAGACATTATTTGTATGTATTATGAATTTTCTATTTTCATAAATTATGACACAGTTTTTAGTAAGACTATTCTTGACAAATTGATGAATTTGACGTGTCCACATTTGAGAAAATGGCAACTATGCAAATGTCAAAAAAAAAGAAAGAAAAATAAATAATAATACTAACTAAAAATGATTGTAACTTTTTTCATCTCGTTAATTAATCTCCTCCGTTGTTTTTTACCGTTGGTAGAAAATTTTCTAAAAAAGTATTTTTTTCGTTTTTTCGAATGAAATCAAAATTAAAACTATACTATAGTTATTTTGATGAGAAAGATCCATTTATGGGTCAAAAAATTAATTTCGTGTAAAAATGGAACTATTCATCGATTCTTTTTTTTTTTCGAATTTGCCTGGAAACCTTTCCACCGCTGACTGAAACAAACCTTTGAGATTACAACGAAATTAGTCCGGTAGTTTCCCAGTTTACCTCGGAAGTACAAATTTAAGGTTTGTAATGCATTTTTACAAATATAACTCAGAAGTAATAAACTTAAACAATAGTGTAGTATTTTACAACAGCTCTTGCTGAATTTTTCCATTCACTGCAGCTGTAACCCTATTTAAAATCACTTTCTGCATTGAAACCGGAACAATTTTTCGCGTGAACTTTGTTACCAATTGAAAGCTCTGTAACAAAAGGTTGAGGTAGCCAATCAACAGCAATATCTGCAATGAAAATGCCTAAGTTTTTGCGTGCTCCGGACATTAGCCTGGTCGACATGAAGTAGAAAGAATGACACTCGCCCTTGCTCTTGATGAAATTTGCCTTCTTTCGACTGTATTAGTATAATGAAATTACCAAAAGTAATAGAGTATGTAACTCGTGTACGTTTTTTTTTTCCATTTGGTCCATGCATATCAGTGTGTTTCAATATTTATAGCATGGTCAAAATATCCACCTTGTAAAAAATATTACAAAGTTAATGGTAGCCTCAACACCTGCAACTTTTACTGCATAACACATGATATTTTTTTTAGTTAGGTATTGTTCGTTTGGCAACGTTACCGAAAAACACCTTGATGTAGAGCATATGCAAATTAACGCATTGGTGTTCATGATATACAGTGAATGTTGCTTTTTTTTGGGGGGGGGGGATATAGATTTTATATTAAAATCATTTTTTCACCACCACCCCAAAAATATCTTCTGTTAAAAGAATTCAAAAAATAAAAGAAATAATAATAAAGGTAAATAAAACAGCTTAGTGTTTAGTTTTTTAAAGGGCAAAGTATAGAGGAAACTAATCTTAGAATTAATTTAAAATCTACCGTTTGGAAAATATTTGCCAGCTGTCTCACTTCATGAAACGACCTATAATATCGCAGTTTAATTTAATTCTAATCACATGTTCGGCACCAATAGCTTGCCTCTTTCCGCAGAACAGCCCTCAAATTGAAAACGTCCGAGAAAATAGGAATTAATAGAGGTTAGAAATCGCTAATATATTAAAAGTCGCATCAAGCGAATCTTTAGTAAAATATTTTCAACATAGATTGTAGTCTACCAGAGCAGTTTAACGCATAGTAAATTGTGTTTAAAATGTGCTCAGACTTCATTACAACATCTAAAATAAATAAAGGAATCCTTAGTTCAATACATGAATTCATCAAAAATCATGCTTAGGTAGTTATTGATTTATTAAAATTTCTTTTTTTACTGAAACAGGGCGTTTTTTTTTTTCATCTTTAAACAAAGTAAGATTTTACTAAAGTTAAATTAAGGGGAAATACGACTCGTAAATCTTGCAGAAATGGGTGAAAAGCATTCGAATTTGATGCACTATAACTCAGGAAGAATACATTTGAGATAATCATTTTTATTTTCTACAAAAATGTGTGTTCTTTCTTTCTTATTGCACCTATTTAAAAACCCAAATATTGGTAAGTGTTTATTTAAGTTAGTGATTAATATGAGCAAAAATGTTTCATAAAAATTTCATTAGCCATCTTGCACGCATAATAACAGAAAACAAATTAGTCATGACAGAACATTTTTGGTATCTCAACAATTCAAACTGTTAGTTTAATAAACTAAATCATTTTTTTTTACATTTAAGTCTAATTACTATTGTCTATGCTTATTTAAATTAAACTGTCTAAATATGATCAAAATGTCACCATTTGTACACCCTACTTATTTTTTCAGGTAAGAAATTGTACACAAATTGTGGTTCACGTTTTTAAAACAAATCATTATACATGTTCAATAAAATCATTCATACCAACATATTTATTAGTTTTTAGCTTTTCATGCGCGTAATATCAAAAAAAAAAAAAAAAAAACGCACACACACATTTCGAGAAAAACGGCTTTTTTTTTTTTTTTACGGCAAATTACTTAAATGATCTGATATGTTTTTTTTTTCATAGTTTTCTTAGTTAATGGAACTTTTCAAAGCGGTTTGATTTAAATTATTCAGGAAAGACCAAAAGAGTATTTTTTTTTAATTGAAAGATGCATTGTATTTTTCGAGCCTAATAGGCGCATACCCCCTTTCATTGAATGAGAAATATCAGCAACCTAAATTCACATGAGTGTTACAGCAAGAATTGGTTGTATTTTTAACTATTTCCCAAGCAATAAATCAGTATTCAATTAACAGTGCATGTACATTTTTAACATTTGCTTAAAAAAAGTGAATTTTTAAGCAGCATTCCCAGTTTATGCAACAAAAGCTTTGTTAATGAAATTGATGTACACTGTAAAAAAAATCCTAAACGTTACTGATTATTTTAGTGTAACATTTCGGGATTTTAATGGTTTTTATCCACTTTTTGAGAAAATCAAGTAGCATTGTCAAAATGTTTCCTGAATTGCTTCAGAAATTGCACGAATGCAGACTTCTCACTGTTGCGAAAAATATTTTTAGCTCCCAGTTTAAAGATTAACTGAGCGTATATATGTAAGGACCTCACCTGGTCTAGGGGTATTCTTTACACAACAAAGCCTAATGACGACATCGTACTCTGATAAACGTTTAATAATTGACAGCACAAGACGAATACAGTAACATAGAGCAATAAACATTAAAACATCTTAGAACAAAACTTCTGCCACCACACATCCCATCATTTCTTCCTCTTCAACCCGCCAAAACTGGTCGCGTAGCGCACATTCTCACTCCGCGCGTAAGGATATTAAAATTATTGTTCACAATGTTCATGGAAAGTCTTCGAATACTCCCATATCACCACATATATATTAAGTGTATCGGTTTCAGTTCGATGATGGTCCATCCAGAATAATTAAGCTCTCAAAGGGAGTGAAAGAGTCTCTGGGTTCCACAGCTTTGCAAGAATTGCAAGCTAGAGCAGTGCTTCCAATTCTGTCTTAACGTTGGTCCTAGTTGCAACAATGCTTCTGGAGCTTTCTCGACAAATCAGGAAGACGCCAGGCAATTATATTGAACCTACGTAAGTTTTTCTCGACTGACCTAAACAGGGGAGATTACTGAATTCTTCAAAGAATTCAGGATAATTTTAGGAAGGTTTCTGATATTTAGAGGAAAACATTCCTACTTTTTGCAAGGTATGTTACTGGCAGAAATTGGGCACATGAGCTGCCCAATGTTTTCAAGGAACGTTTCTGAATCGTTTTTACAGTGTAGTATGTACAACTGTAAAATAATTGCTCGTACGAAGTTGATTAGAAGGTTTTACACATTTAATGTGTTTAAAGTAATATGTGCAAAATTAGGACGCAAATAGTAGAAAGCGCTAAGATACTTCACTCCCACTTGCGATAATGCCACAGATACTTAGAGCAGGAATTAGTAAATGGAGTTAGAAAGTCCAATCATTGGCTAAACAAAAGCGTGGGCAAAGACCTCAAGTCACGTGACTCAACAATGAAGTTCACTATCGCAATATAAATGTTTCTGATGTTTTAATTTATTTAGATTAGCCATATTTTATAGTATAAAGTATCATTCGATTATTTTTATTATCATCTAATCAAATTAAGGATCTGTACGAAGTGTATTAACAATAAATAGAGACACCTAATATGTATGTACTTCAACTACTTGATTGAATGATTAATGACCTAAATTCACCGTGGAATTTCTTGTGCACACGAAGAGTATGAAGAAGAAAAACTGTTTCTGATGGCATAGTTTGGTATTGAAACAAATCGTTTGAGTTTTAAATTGTATAGCTCTGCTATAAAAAAAAAATTGATGAAAAACAAAATAAATAAAACAGATGTAAAAGTTAATGCAGTCGCTAGATAAAAATTTCTGGTACTAAACACTCATGAACTAATGTGTACTAAATGAATTTCCGTTTTTTATATTAAAAAAAGTGAGGAACATTTCCGCTGCATTAATTTTAACTCCTTAAGTGATATGCGCAAATTTCTTGCTTTAAAAAAGCTTTAAATGGAGACTGCCTGTACTCGATCACTGGACCGTTTGGTTTAGAGTCGAACAATCTACCAACTAATCTTTCAGACACATTCTGCTAGTTCTGCAGGCGGAAGTTTGCTGTTTAGCTGACCAAATCTATCCCAAATCTATCTATCTTTTACGTGTATTAATTTCTTTAAATAGACAAAATGTTGCTCATTTTTACCCAAACTGGGAAAGGAGAAAAGTGTAAAATGATAACTTACTGGTGAAGTTGATGACGTATTAAGAAGATTATTCAATAATCACTAAAAGGGAAACAAATGCTTTGTTTAAAAGGTACGCTTAGTTTTTTTCAGTTTCCGTTTCAAATTGAGGTATAAGCAAGCTAATTTTTTCATTTTCAAATTTTCAGTTGTAAAAACGTATTAAAACACATAGTATAAGTCATAGCAACAAATAAGTTAAAATTTAAAAATAAGTTCTACTTTAAATACATTTTTTTTTAAATTTACTTTATTATACTAAAATTAGATAAATCCTTGATGGGAAAGATATAAATTTTACTTTCAGATACAGTACTAGCAAGAAGGAACTGGCAGCCTGATATAACACTAAACTGGCAGGCGTATATAATGTATAAAACATACTGTAACTATTTCAAATTTGAATAGGAAAAATGTTCATTTTCATAAAACCTGTTTTTGTGCTGTTGATAGGGACCGCATAACAAATCGCATAAAAAGATCGTTCGTTTTAAACATAACTTCGTCCGTTTTAAAAATAACTTCGTCCGTTTGAGAAATAGTTTGGTTTATTGAATTCCAATATGACTGAAATTTTCATACACTGCAAAAAAAAAAAAAAAAAATCGCACAAAAAAAGGCCGCACAAAAACAGGGTTGAGTATTATTATTTTTCCTTAAATTGTGCAAAATATCATAGCCGTTTTACCTAATACTGAAAATCATAATTAAAGGAGATACCCAAATTTTATCAGCATATCGACAGATTTTAATCTAAGTACTTTCTTAAGCTTTTTTTTTCTGTTCTGAAAACGTTTGTTGTGCCTCCGTAATTGCGTTATATAGACTCTAAATACATAGTTGCAGTTGTACATACCAATGCTAAGAACAGGCAACAGAAAGAGCATCAACAGAAGAAGTCTAAGGGGTAAAATATCTGATGGGTCATTCTTTGAACTAACTCAAACGAATCTGCATGCTTGCGTCCAATTTACGTAATTATTTAATTCATATGAGTGATCCATTTTTACAACCATATCCAAACCAAGAGCCACTTTGAAAATTTCCTGCAAACTTAACAGATTAAACAACCATTAAGTTAGAGTTTGAAAGCACTGCCGGCATTAAAATCATCCAGCTACTCAAGCATTACCGTAGAATAGTTTTAGAAATCTTATCTCGCAAACATTTAGCAACCATCTGCCGTATCACATCTTGGGGAAATGTGCAGATCCGGTCTCATTTAAATCAAATCACTAGTTTTGAAGCATTCCTCCGCTCTTACCACTCCTGGCACGTGAGTCCGGCAACTCTCTGCAAAGTCTCACGGATTCAGGAAATTAATTGACAATGACACATTTTGACAGTTGAAAGCATTCGTATATGAATTGGATATTTGGTTTCAAAATTTCATCTCCGATAGATGTTGCTGCTGGCATTCATGCGTTTACATTTAGCTGGATTGCACTCATCACGGAAGGTAGCTTCTGTAACTTTATCAACGCTTACTTATTTTATTTTTTAAGTTCTAGTTTTTAGTTATTTATGGCAAAGTCATTTAGTAATGCATTTTTTTTTTACATCAAGTATGAGTCCAACCAGACAAAACTAATGATTACTTAACAAAATTTATATTGTAAGTAATAGTTTACACAGTGAAGAAATAACAAAATATATTTTATTTCATCTGCTGTATATTTCCTAGCATTGTGGCATTGAACAAAATGTATCAGCTGTGATCGGCAGTTGCATTCGTTATCAAATGAAAAACCAGCACTTTTTTCCAAGTTCAATCAACTAATTATGTTCATAAAAGGGAGGAATCCAACTTTGATCTCAATTAATGGCAGAATTTCTCTACAATAAAAGCAATTTCTGAATAGGAAAGAAAATCTCCAACAACTCTACATCCAAGATGCGTGATAGCGATTGACCATAGGACTTTCATACTCGTGGACTTGACAAGCAAATGTTCCTTATGCACTCAATGGATGTTTCGAAACTCAGGGCAGCAAAAAAGGAACCTACCGGTTCCGAACCTTATTTTTTATCGACGAAGCTACCTACAGTAATTTTATTTTTTTATGTAATTAAGCTACATTTAAGTTGTATATCAAACAATTTTTCCTGAATAAATTTATGTTTTAAAGAAACAAGCATATGCACTTAAACTTTTTGTTTTTTTAAAGGTATAAATTGTATTAAACATAGCACATTTTACAATGCAGACATTTGCTAAACTTGTACCGATTTGTTGTCTTTTTCTTCTTTTTTTATTTGTGTATTTATTTGAAAAAAAAACTGTTTTAAATTAAAACGATTCATTAAATTATTTACCTTAGAAACGCACTACTACCTTGAAAAGACAAAGCGCAGTATATGCAGAAAATGCTTAATTTTCAGCGGAACCAAATGAGCATCTTTTTGCAATGTAGCACATTAGACAAAACTGGTAAAAAAAGATGAACAATTTGTACATTCTGCACTTTACCTTCAAACTGCAATATAGATGCACAAAATGCCGCTGCGAACTGCGCTTGACAAGTGATTGGATTTCAAATCAGTTGGAAATTTATAATGTTAACTGTGAATATATATTATAAGTAAGCATGTCACAAATGTTTGTACGCTTGTTTTCCAATGCAATTTCCTGCATTATTACCAACATAATTGTAAACATGAGAAATATTTTCTCTAAATTCAATATTAAATTCTAGAGAGTTCAATTAGGTTGCGGTCAATGCGAAATTTATTGTATATTATGCAACCCTGGGAGTTTTAGCAAAACTTATTTGCTTAGTGGTTCTGTTTTAGTTCAAGTCTATTAGTTTATCCTACACGTTATGTATTTTTTTTATATTTGTAACGTAGAGGAAAGCTGTTAAATTGTGTATCGTATTACTGCGTAAGGAGAAAAGAAATACGTAAGCATTTATATACGAAGTTTTCTATGTAAAAAAAAAACTATATTTTTATTATTATTTATTGAACTTCCGGTTGTAAAAGTATCATTAATTTGATTTTTTTTAATTTTAAAGCATTAGTTTTAGTTTGGTTTACTTTCGATTTTAAATTTGCTTCCAATTTAATTAAGAGTTAGAGCTGTTCTGAGGAGTAATGTATTGGAATAAATAGTTCAATTTAAATTAAGTAAATAGCAATCAGCACATTCAACTTTTATTGTCTTCCCTTTATATAGTTTTCAATTCAATTATTTAACTTATTTTATTGACATTCGTTTAAACATATAAGTTATACATTAGGCTTTTTTATTTATTGATTTTCCAAAGTCTGTAATTATATGCATTTTATTTTCATGTTTTAGTTTAAAGTGATACTTTCATGAGTTTTTGTATAGAAATAATACCAATACGTTTATAAGAATTTTTCGGTTTAATCTGGAATAGCAATTTCAAATCAACGCGAAAATAATAAGAAATGTCAGAATATAAAAAGGATCTCCGTCAAAAAATTTAAAATTCTGTTCCTTCCAAAAATAAATGCATAAGCTTAACTTATCTTGCACCGTTTCAAAATTCAGTATTGAATTTGTATTCGGAGCCTTCAATTCTAAATTTTGCATGACTGGTGAAGAAGTATCTTTAAGAAAGCAAACGGTTATAAGGTACATTTGCTGCTCAAAACTATTTTGACTGTACTTTGATAGGATTGCTTTTCAGCATTTTTGAAATGCATGATTTCAATCCATTTAGAACTTGTCCTCAGTTTTAAAGAAAAATATGTATGAAATTCTTCTTTAACTATTTGAGGTGTTTGAGATCATCAATAAGAAAGTACATCGATTTGAAATTCAGTTCTTTATTCATGTAAGACTTTAAAAGTTTTCATTTTCTTCTGAAGTACGTGGAATAAAGTGACTGCATTTTTGTTCTACTAAGCGTAGTAGAAAAATTCAGTACTTCGTGTGCTGTGCATTTTGACACGAAGCATTTCAAACACAATTCTTAGGCTAAGTAAAAATAATTAAGAGTAATTTAGTCTACTTCTCGTTATTTATAACTATAAAATCGCCCATCAAGGATTGAGGGGAAAAAATTGCTTCTACATTTGAACGAAGCAATTGCATGTTTGTTGTTAATTTGATAGTTGAAATTTCAACCCTACCTCCAATGGATTAATTCATTCATTGTTAACAACTTTTTCGTTTCTTCATTCCCCTGAAATGACAGTCTTACCAGTAAAACAAATAAATAACCGGATCCTGTTAAGCCTTGTCCAAATAAAGAATATCCCGACATGTCAAATATTACCAAAAAATATTATCAAATTATCATGTTATGGCATGAGCTTCATTGCAGATGATGACGCATACTCTATATTTAAACTCTAAGATGAATGTAGGGAAAAACGCGTTTGAAATGTCACATAAACAATTCATGTTTATTTGCATATCTTACAGGTTTTACACGCTCAAGCATGGTATGGCATATAACAACGCACTAATCCAAAATTCCAGCCGTAATCTTTCTAAATAAGGTAGTATCAACCATATTAAGAGCAAAGGCTATTAATGTGGTTATGAATAATATGGTTATACGTACCTCCTTTTGTACGTTTCTTGAGGTGTGGATATAAAACACTGATTTATTTTCCCCTGTGAGACGCGATTTAGTAGAATAGCGTTAATTGATTTCACGTGCTGTCAATAAGAGTGTAATGTGTCAAAAGCTGTATTACCGCATTGATGCATGCCGTCTAACCAAAGGTTCACGCATAGAGCATCTGTGAGCTATGTAAAAACAGCTTGAACTGCTAATGTATAATTTAAAATGTGCTTCCGTTATCTTTAGCTATTTTGGTCTCAGAGCTTTTTATTTATTTGTTTATAAAGACACTCCTGTGTTCCAAGATAAAGTTTTAAACTATCATAGTGTTATAGCAATTTTGTGTTTCGAAATCAAAATAAACGAACTGACCAGCAAAATAACGTCGATTTTTTATTTGTTCAATAATGCCAATGATGATAACAAGTAACTCCCCAGCGGAGATTAAACATACGAATAAAATACTATTAAGTTACCAGGTTACGAGACTTCTACAGAAATGTAAACTATTAGTCTAATGTGAGTAAAAATCAAAACACATTACTATCAGTTTCATAAAAATATTAATGTTTATCAAATATAATAAATTTTGTAAAGATGTGTGTGTGTGACATTAAAACAAAGTTCCGAGTGAAGGTATTGCGGTGGGCAAAGAAAATTGAACCCGTTTGAGAAACAAACTCGCCCTTTCAAGCATAAGTCTACTGTTGGAGTTTTTTGTTGTCATTTTCGGAGATACGATAGAGTAGGACGTATGTGCTTGTATGTGTAGTTTAAATGACTTGTGCGCGGGACTGATGTTTCCAAATTTACCCGGAATCGTTGAAAGATGATCTGCAGCTCTGTCAAATACATTTTGTCATCACTGACGTTTTGGTGATTACCAAATGAACCTTGCAAGCAGACATTATCTCTAAACTCAAACTTGACGCAGACTGACTGTCTGTTAGATGACGCTGCTTTTCTACCGTCAGTTCATACTACGTGATTTCACACGCTTATCAACGTTATCCTGTAAGTTAAATCTTCTTCTATCACCTGAGGTACTTGTATACACGCATTTGTACTCATATATAAGTTCATTTTTCATTTTCTGAAATTTCGTACATCTTTTCTATTATAGCTTTACTGTACAAGCTTACTTATCTGGTTTTCGCTGGATAAAAAAGCGCCCAAAGAATGTAATTCTTACAGTTCCCTATTGTTAGTATTGTATTTGAAACGTGTTTCTTAAAATAGCTCGAAACCTTTTTTTCTGTATATAATCCCGTTTACCTGTCCACGCCAGTACACATCATTAACCTATGACCAGTCTACAGTTTCCAATCGATATAGCTTAAGAGAATGAAGATTAAAACTTCACATTTATTCAAACCAAATGTTTATATCTTACAATACTTGTTACAAAATGTTTTGCATATTCACAGGAATGAACACATGTTTTCTTAGCATTGCGCATCATCTAACAAAAGGAAAGTTATGCCGATAAAATTTCAAAGAATAAACTTTGCTTTATAGCAGAAACTACGCAGTGGTAGCTCATATGTACGTGATCGGCTGCATGATACGAAAATCAAAATCATAATTCAAAGGGTGTTACAATGTAGCATTTTAAGATCCTGGAAATAGTAATTGTTTTAAGCAGTATCCTTTGATTCTGTTTTCAAGCTTTATTTCCCGAGACCACATTTTCCAATTTTGAGCATAAACGAAATTAGAGATGCAAATTCTAGAATTGCGAAGAATGTTCCTAAAATATTGCTCCTCGGCAACAATCGTTAGGAAAGTGAATTTAATTCTCTTCTGCATGCATTAAACTTTATTTCGCAATATATAACATTTATACCGCCGTAACTCGACAGTTTTAGCTCTCGCATACGTTTGGATTTGCTTAATTAGTTAGAAACGGAAATGTGTTTGTAATTTTGCCAAGAAACGAAATCAATTATTTAGATGAATCGGTTAACTAGTTTTCACAAATTGGAAAATTTTTCTCTTATTGCGTGTTATGGTGCTATTATGAATTTGAAGAAATAGTTCATAATTTATCTGCTGCAATGATGGGATTGAAGTATTACGCAATTAATTGCACGATATTTATTTACTTGATAATTTTTAAATACAATAATCCTAGTAAATTATCTGTTGCATTCATACAGATGAATCACATTTAATTTTTCACCATTATTTCTCAACCCATCCAATATTAATGAAAGAAATCTTTAAAAACAAACTTAAAGCTCTAGAGCGGGCACAAAAATTGGTTACACACATACAGACAGACAACTTCCAAAAATGATCATATTGGACACAGCACAGCTCATAACGTGCAAATCCGTCAATTTTCTCTCATGGAATGATTTCTTCTACATAAAAGATACAGAAAAATAATAAAAAAGAGCTTTGTTTCACATTAATAACGTTTTTAATGACTTTAGATAACTTGCTACCAAAATAATTTTTGTTCTTCTCTTACAACAGAAACTTCTGTAGATGATTCTGTAAATCTAGGATTTTGTAAGGCAGAAAAAGTTACTGTTTAATAAAAAGACATAAAAGTTGTAGGCTTCCAAAAAGCAAAAATTGGAAGAAGTAATAAAAAATTCTTCGCTATCCATCACCTTTCCAAAAGTTAAACCTTCTCACATAAATGTCTTCAATATTTTATGACGGCGACGAAAAATTCAATCCTCCTTTCAGCGCGAAGACTCCATGCCTGCTAGTACATCAGGGGAAAAACTAGCTTTTCTCCTCTAAGTCTTATTAATATGTATGCTGCAAAGTAGCTCTTCCTGAGCTCTATGTAACAAGCACCGTTGATACTAAAGGGGAATTCTGTGCCTAAGACACGTGCACATAAGTTTGGAACTGAGAGTGTACCGCAGCGTTTTATTTTTCAAAGTTCTTGGCTTGATAGAATAAATTTCCGAAATTCGTACTCGTAGATTCTCTTGCTCTTGCTTACATATATGCACAAACAAAAGCAAGGTTACAAGTAAATACTAGAACTAGAATGGAAATTGTAAAACCACACACACATATTATATATTTATTATGCCGTGGACAGGAACAGAGCAGTATCTGCAAGTTTTTTTCTCTCTCTATTTCTCTCTCTCTCTCTCTTTTTTTACTCTAGTTTTATTGTACACACTAGCTTATTTGGTTTCCGCTGAAAAAAATGGACTAAAAAAAGCGTTAAATTCCAACGTTTCCCTGTTGTTTGTATAGACTCCCAAGGATTTCACTTATGGAGGTTATCGGCAGAAAATTCCAGAATTTAACCTTGATTATATAATTCAATATAATAGTCAGCAAAATAGTTCAGCGGAAAAATATACCACAATAAAATGTTAAAATGTAGTAAAGCTCAAGATTTTTTCCGAAATGAGAGTTGCCAAAGAAAACAATTTTGGAAATTGAAGCTATAATTACGGACTGTAACTTTTGAGCTAAATCCAGAGGTCCTACTGATCTTAAAAAAAATCAACATTTGCAAACTATTTATTAAAAGCAATTTTATCAATCAAACCTCGTTATCTCGGTGGATTTTAAGACACTCCGGATCTCACGTTGCTTCTTCCAAGTTCCGAACTGGCGTATAATCTTAATGTTCAGTGGATCAAGATTACACGACAATAATTTATAGTTACGCACCGGTTACCACAACACTTTTGAATGCTTTGACAGGAACGAATTTCTCTTTACAATTAAAACACTTTCAGTAAACTAATTTTTAAATCTGAAAAGGTTTATTGTAGGAATTTCTGACTAGCTATGAGACACTTGTATAACTGTACGATATGCGTTGTACCTCAATAATAACGGGGAGTATATAAACGTTCTGAAATTGACAGATTTAACTTTGACATGAGTCACTAAAAGAAAATACTGTAAGGCAGGTGCGTTTTAAATCCAGACTAGAGAATAGGAGGAGAAAAGAAAGACCCTGAATACCTTAAGCCACTTTCTGGCGTAGTAGCAAAGACATTTTTGTAGGTCTTAGTAATCCACTCTCATGAGATAAAGAGCTAAAATTGAGCTCAGATTGACAAGCAGCATACAACCTTACAATATTGAAAATATTTAGAAAGCGTTCTTCCTTGTTCGGAAGATAGTGATTAGACTTTTTCACTTAAATAAACTTTCTTACAAAGTGCAATTGTTTAAATCGTCGTTCAAAAAGTTAAACAAATCCGTATTTCAAAGTAGCTTAGAGTAATATACAAAAAATAAAATATTTTTATATAACTATTTAAAAAAAATATTTTTTAGCCTTTTGTTGCCTTCTACAATAATCTAAAACTATGTTAATTAAATCTAATTATATACTAAAGTATTATTATTTATTTAATTGTTAAATCTGTAATTATGTTACAAAATAACAAAATATTGTGAATATTTATGCATTTTTAAGCTATTTCGGTCAATACGTCGCTAGGATGACGTTCTAGACAGTCCCGAGAGTGACGTGATAACGAGGTTTACCTATCTATTGTACAAATATTATTAAATGGTGAGAAGAAACGTTCACTGTGACTCCTCAGTTGAATATAAATTTATAAAAGGAAATGAATTGACGACGGGATATTTTTTGAATAACTAATAGAAACCAGAAATAGATATTTCTGTATCACAGAATAATTTTTGTACATATTGTAAAAAATGACTCTATGGTAAAAACACGTGGACCGAAACCTTGGTTTTGTTTCTATTAGGGATTATCTAAAAATGATATTAGTTTTTTCACTATTTTTAGCCCCACTCCACGTATTGTCACGCATTGTCCCCCACCTTTATTTAACACTTGTCAGGAATTTTTATGTAAAAATATTTCTAAAAACATATGCGTGATATAACACATCTTATTACTCGTCCCTTACTTTTTCACAAACTGCCACTATTTCGCGTGACAGATCGTGACAAAAGGGTTCACGTACCAACTTCCTCAAAATGTGACATCATTTGTGGACATCCCCTTAAGTTTACTCTATTATTTTTTTCTTTTTATCTAATAAAAATATTTAAAAAAAAATGAATTTGTATTTGTTATATTATAGCAATTTCATGACTTTTTGCATAGTTTAGACCACTATTCAGCAATGTTAAGTTCATATGTTTAGTAATTAACATACAGAACGCTTGGTATTTGCATAAACTTATTATCATACTCTTGCGTCCGCTCCTTAGTAAATGCTACATTAAAATAACAAAAGAATATCTTAAGTATCAGAAATATTATCAGAAATCAAGATTTCATTTCAAGCGCAGTTAAAACATTGTAAAGATAAATTCTCTGTGTAATATCCTGGGATTAATAAGGCGATGAGGTTTCACTTTTACCCAAGTTCTCAAAGCAGGAAGTATAATTATCTAGAACGTTCTACCACTGATAATTGTGAAAGAATATCGAGCACAATCGATTCTTTCTCTCTCTTTTTTACTGACTAGAAAGTAAGGAAAAAAATAAAAGCAGAGTTTTTCAGATTGGGAAAATTATGAACCTAATTAGGCTAATTGGTTTTTCTCGAGGCACACCATTAACCCATTCCCATAAAAACCTGATGAAATTTTCTGTTACTAAATAGATTTATGGAGGATAGTTTTCTCATTTTAGCTCATGAGGGAGCTATTGAGTCATATATTTACATTTGCCTCTTTCCAAGATTAAAAAATTGCAAGTTATAAATGTCCCGTTTGGATTAGTTTTTTTGTTATTCGGTAGAAGAAAGATAAGTGCACAGTGTAATTTATAAGTTTAAAATACCTGTATTTGCATTTTTAAAAAGGGCTTTAAGTAAGTAATTGCAAACACTCGCAATGAAGTTTTCCTTGTATAATTCGATTCAAAATAGTAAAAATAACAAAAAATAAATGAAAAAAAAATTGAAAAAAAAAATAAAAGGAAGGAGGGAAAAAAAGTAACCTGTAAATTGAATTAAAATAATAATTTAAAAAATAAGAATAATAATTTAAAAAAAAGCAAAACACATGCTTATTTTGCGTCTGAGATGCCGGGTAAGAAAAGTTTCTTTTTCGAGAAAATAATAACGATAAATTAAAATAGCTCTTTCAAACGTGTTTTTCAGTGGATAAATATTATTTGTTGAAGGTGAATTCAACAAAGGATGTATTAATGTATATTTACTAGCTTCATTATGAAATAAATTAAGGGCAAATATTAATTCCCTCTAACAGGCTTCCGTCACACAAGGTATTGCCGTACTAAATTTCGCTTACGGTCATAGGCCGTGACGATCGCTGAAACTCGTGGCAACACAGAGGGCGCTACAAGCAATCCCTCTGTCATCCTTTTTCATTACGATACGTTGTCATTGATTGGTGGATGCACATAATTGGGTTCAGTGCCTTTGCGGTCAACATGCGACATAAGAAATTTCAAAATTTTCGAGAATTTCAGGAACAGATCATAGTTGCGTCGTTTTAATACGGAAAATTCATGAATTATCAAGTCTCGTAAAGCGTCAGCGTCATCTAGTGGAACCATGCACGAGGAAACTTAGTTGAATCAATAGAAGCTACTCGAATAAATATTTCTTAATCCAGTGGTGTGGGAAATGATTTTTTTTTTACGTTCTCTTTTTTTCGAGAAAAACAGTTCATTCAACTTAGTTGCATCTAGTAAATACAGTGAAAAACGTTAGTCAACTAGTTGACGGACATTATTTTGGAATAGTTGATTCAACTAACCGCCTTAATCTCAGTGCCAGAAAATGACGACGAGCAAAACTTCGGGAATACATTTTTTTTTTTTTTAATTCAAGAAACTACAACCATTTTTTTTTTCTGAATAAATAAAAACTTGTAAAAGAATCCATTTTAGACAGCTACCTATCATATGCTAGATAAGGATTTTTCAACAGCAATTATTTGCTTAGAATACCTTAAAATTATCACCAACCAGTATTTGGTGGTAACTTATGCTTTTATATTTAAAAACCTTTAGGGCAATAACTTATCCTAAAAACTGTATAAACTTTAATGCCTTTAAAAACTTGTACAGGCCTTTTTCATCACAACAAACTGAGATCCGGATTTTTTTTTTAATGCTTTTAATGCATACTTAAATGTAAGTACAGTAAAACTTCTCAAGTGTGGACACCCCTCTTATACGGACATTTTGTAATTCCCCGATTCAAATAACATTATTAAACCCTTCTCCTGCGAACACCCCTCTATTGTAGACAAAAAACTTGTCCCGTTAGTGTCCGTATTAAAGGGGTTTTATTGTACAGTTTGAAACCTTTCACATTTTTTTTTCGATTCTATTAAATATAGAGGTATTCTTTATTTTTAATTATTAATTTTATCTATGTATTTATTCAATTCATTTTGATAAATCGTGCTTCAGAAAATGCGTAAGCCTGGTTGTTTTTAGCTGTCTCTTAGATATTCAAACTTCTTTCTTACAGCAGTGTTTCTCCTCTTTGCTGAAGCTGATAAAGGAGAAGATGACCTTTAAGAACAGTTTGTCTATTTTATTTAATTTTAGTTTTTGTTTTGTGTTGAGTTAACTATCTAGTATTGATTGAAAATTCATGTACTAAGTGCTACTTAGAAACGAGAAGACGATAGACACGAATAAAACTGAAATGGCCATGCTAATTCATACAATTCAGAAACGTGAAAGTTTTTTTTTTCCATTTAAAAAAAACTTTCCCTCTTTTTTTTCGAGTTAAATTTTATTTTATACTGAGTCTTATTTGAAAGATTAAAAAAAGTAGAATAAACTGAAAAACAAGGTAGCTTGGATTAAGAAGTTAGCTTTTCTCCAATGTCTTAATGAATATTAAAGAAAAAAATAGAAAGATACCCCGATTGCGAATATTTGAATTTCAGATATGTTTTTCTCCGGAAATGGATAACTTCTGTGGTAGCTTTCTATATTTCTAACTTATGCGTTGTGGCAACCATGCAAAAAATTATCTTAGCTTTAAAAAAACATATTAAGTTTTTTGAAACAATAACTAGTTACGAGGGGACGGTATGAACTTGATCTTCCAGAAAAAAATTAAAGCATGGTAATTCTCTTATATATATATATATATATATATATATATATATATATATATATATATATATATATATATATATATATATATATATATATATATATATATATAT
Organism: Uloborus diversus; assembly: GCF_026930045.1. Taxonomy (NCBI): domain Eukaryota; kingdom Metazoa; phylum Arthropoda; class Arachnida; order Araneae; family Uloboridae; genus Uloborus; species Uloborus diversus. The sequence continues at coordinate 43,161,701 of NC_072731.1, forward strand.
ATATATATATATATATATATATATATATATATATATATATATATATATATATATATATATAAAGAGTTGAATCCGATAGTGCATGTCTAGTTTTTTACAACTTTCTCATTTTCGAGTTATACGCGATTGAACTATAGCACAAATGGTACCTTTCAATGTCGTTAGTGTATCGGATACGATCCAAAAAAAAAAAAAAACATAAAATTTTTAAATATTAAAACTAAAATTTGACTACTTTATACATGGACACAGAAATTGATTATAGAAGTAGAAATCTAATTCGAAATTTTAGAGAATGACCACAGAAACTCTCATAAGTATTATATAGCTACATTCTAACTACGAAATGCGTGAAATCTGGCAAGCGGCCAAAATAACATGATTCCATCTGAATGAATATAGCTGGGAAGACAGGGAAACAGCAATGTAATTTTCATTTTTGTAATGTCAGCAGATCCTTATTAATTTATTAAATTCTCGAAGTTGAAAATGAGGGAACAACTAACTGGAACTTCCATGGAAGCAACAAAAAGAAAATGAAATGCTTTCATTTTGTCCAGAAATGTAAAAGCAAAATGGTAAACTCAAAAATATGTTGTAAAAAAATTGTTGTTTAAATTTAGTTTAAATATAGCTATTACCGTTACTCGATTAAAAGCTATTACCGTGAACGAACTGCCTTCTTATAAAACAGCATCTAATTAATTTAGAGGCAAAAGTTCACACCCGTAAAGACTAAATTACCACTCTTAAAACTAATAGATGCATCCGTTTTCACTTTTAAACCGGGATTTTGCCTTTCCAATTCATCGGTGGTCAAATTAACTACTAAAACGTACGCTACCGAAATGTTCCATTATGTTCTGTAATTCAATCGCAAACATCTTGAAAAGGGAAATATGCGAAAGGTTAGACACATCCGTCGATTTCAGCTTCTTTGATACATATAAGCACTGTTTCAAATTTTTTTATGGGGAAACAAGTCCACACAGTCATTTTGCCTACATTTGAATACTATCATTTTCATCTCTTTTATGCTATCATCTAAGTAATTACGACGTCAGTTGAGATACGCTTAACCTAAGAATCATATACAATATCTGAAGTTACTCTGAAGTTAATGTGATACTGAAAAACTATAAATATAAATTATCAACATTCTCTCTGAGATTAATAAGGTGAGAAAGTTTCTCTTTTATCTAAGATCTCAATACAGGAAGCGAAATTACCCGGAATGTTCTAACACTGATAATTGTATAAGAATACTGCATACAATCAAGATTCTCTCTTTTTATAAGCAAATGAAAAAAGAGGATGAAAAAAAGGGCAGTTTTTTGGATTGGAGAATTATGAACCTAATTAGACTAATTGGTTTTTCTCGAGGCATACCATTAATCCTCTACCATATAAACTTGATAAAGTTTTCTCTGATTTTAAATGTATTTGTAAAGAATAGTTTTATTTTTTAAGTACACGATGGTCCAATTGAGTCATATATTTCCATTTGTGTCTCCTCAAGAATTAAAATCGCAAGATATAAATGTCACACTTGACATTTTTTTCCTAGTTTTAAGTAAGAAAAGATAGGGCGCATCATTATTTGCAACTAAAAATCAAACATTATTCGATTTTATTTTTAAAAAAAGTGAGCAGAAAAAAAATGAGTTTTGTTTTACGTTTTGCAATCTTCGTTCAAAGAAATGCGGTTATTTTAAATCAAAGAAATTTTTAATTGCAATGTTTTTTTCTCTTTATTTTATTTCGGTTTAATTTTTTGGAAAACCTTTTTATTATGTTATGACATTACTTAGGGAAAATCTGGCCTTTTAAAATTGTTTAGTAATATATATATATATATATATATATATATATATATATATATATATATATATATATATATTGTTTCATTTTCAAAAAATGTTTTTAAAATAATTGATACGACAATACGACGTTGAACTTAATCTTTACTAATAACAAAGCTGAAAATGTGTGTGTCTGGATGTCTGGACCTCTGTTTTTCTGTTACGCTCATAGCACATAGACCGTTCGACAGATTTTCATGAAATTTGGCACAAAATTAGTTCGTAGCATAGACGGAGGAGCACCTCGAAGCGATTTTTTGAAAAATCGTTCTTTTTCTATTCTAATTTTAAGCCTATTTTACCCAGATAATAACCCTAACATAGACGAGTAAAGTACCATACCATGGACGAGCAAATTAACATAGCATATTGGCGAGAAATTCATCATTAATTTTTTACAGGTGAACCAATTTTTTTTTAATTTTCTAATATGGTCAAAGCCGTGAAGGGAATCTCTAGTAAATTAATATTACATACCACACAAACAGTATCTGAGACGTAATTTTCAAATCAAAATGAATAAAAATAATATTGTACGTCTTTTCTTAGTTTATAAGGATAAGGAAACATAGTAGAGATAAAATAATTTATGACTTAAGGAAAGAAGGAAATATATCTGAAAATTTTCCTTCGATTGTTTGTATTGCAATTGATTGCTCCCCAAGTTGTCGATTTAGCCGTCGCTCTGACATGAAATATGAACTATCAGAAAATGTCATTTTAGTCGCTTGTCCAGTTTCTTGTTTTGGGAAAGAATGAAAAAGAAGAGTAGAGATGTCTATTAGGGTTTAGGCATGGACCCGTGATTCATGTGTTTGAGATTTTTTATTATTATTTTTTTCGTTTTGATCTGCTGCTACAACTTGCCAGAGTAGTCTGATGACAGTTACTATCCAAGATGTATCATGCTAGCTAAGATCGATAAATTCCGGGGAAAAGTGTGTGTGTTCTATACTGGTGATGGTAAAGCATAAGGAAAAAAAACCCTAGAAGCAAAACAAAGAAAAAAAAACATAAATGTCTCAATTGCATGTGAACATACTTAGGAAGTATAAAATTGTCCAAAATTGTAAGGATTGCATGCTTTGCTGCCATTATAGAATATATTTTTCGACAAAAAAACAAAATAAATAAATAGGTTTTTTTGTTTTAACAAAATGTTATAATTCATGTATTTTATCAGAAATCTTTAATCATTTTTTCACTTACAATGTTTGAATTTCTCAATAACGAATCTGAGGATGAAATGTCAGTTTTTGTTTTTCCTCGCATATTTTTGATTGCAAAAAAAAAGGGGGGGGGAGCTTTTAGTACATCAGTAGACTGAAAATATTCGCTTAAGCAACCGTAATCTTTGTTTTCAACTAAACATAAAAGCTAAAATATGCGTTTCTTTGCTGCCTACATGTATTTTGTCTTATTATTTTGTTTTATTATTTTAATTGATATCGGCTTTTTCTTCTTATATTGACGTATCCTTTTCCCAGTTATATTTCTGTTGTTAAATGTTTCATCAACAAAAAAAATCAATATTGATTACTATCTTGGTAAGAACTAATGATATTTGCGATTTTCTTTGAATGAACCACTTTGTCAGTTTGTCCATTCTTAAAATACCTAGCGGTCCAATAATAGCAAATCCGTCATTTTGAATATTCTCATAGATGTTACTGCTGTGACGAATCATAATGAAACATAAAGTATGGGGAATTATACTTGAAAATTCACTCTTTAAGTCAATGTTAATTGATCAATGACATTCAAAGCATGTTACAATTGAATGAAAATCTCATTAATTAGTAAGAGAATGCTAGAAATCTTATCTGACAGATTAACAATTTGATGAAGTAATTTTTGCTACTTGACGACTTTGCAGTAAACTTGAACTGACTAATTTGAACTGATTACGCGTTTGCTCAAACTCTGCTATGAGCAAAAAATTAAAATTAAAACAAACCATTTTTCGTCACTTCGTTTCTTTGAAATTTTCTGCAGAAGTAGCCGAATTCATTCCAACTGTTTATAGCGAAGGCTTTGAAGAAAATCTTAACAATGGAAAAAATCGTTCAAATGACCTGTAGTTTCTGAGGAAGAAATCGAGAATGGAATGCGGGCCTAAGGTAAATCTTCCCTTTTGTGAAAGAGGAATTTTCAGCCGATCTTACAGGCTTACGTGAAGGCAAATAGTAAATAGAAAGCTGCAGAATACAACGTAAGCCGAAAACAGGCAAATAGATTTTTGCCGGATAAAACCTAATCCTGCTTCCTTGAATACCTTTAAACGAAAAAGGAATTTATAGCATTATATTCTTCCTATTTCTGAAAAGAATTTTAAGGCAAGAGGCTCCCTTTTAGTAGTATTTGTAAGTAGGTAAATATGTTTTATGAAGTAAATATAATGCATCGTTTGTACTATTTTCTTTATATCGATTTCTTCGATAGTATAGTTGAGGGTGATCCTGCATAAAAAAAATACTCCTTTCACTTGTTGAGAAATATAAACAAGTGAGTTTTATTGATAACATTCAAGAACTGAAATGTTTTTAGCAATGATAATGCAATTTAAATTAACATTATTATCAAAAGAATGCGCAAAGATGATTATAGTTAAGTGTCAATTAAGTTCAGCAGTAATTGCAGCAAGAAAATATGGTTAATGAAACTCCCATTTAATGGCCGCATTGTTCCAGCAAAGATAAAAAGTTCAGTTAAATTTAAAATTTCTTCAGTCAGCACATTCAAAAATATGTATTTTTTTTCCAAAACAAAATGTTTAGTTGTATAATACGTAATAAACATTTCATTGGAGTTTTTAATGACCGCTTAGTACTTTTTATCACTTAATTTTTTATTTACCTATTTTTAGCGCCTTCTGGTTATTGAATTGAATCAATACTAACTGGAAGGAGTAACTAATACCGTATCAATCTGAATACGTTGTTAAACGAGCGCAAAAATATTATTCACTTTTTTAAAATTACTTTTTTACGGAAAAATTCCTTGAACAGCAATTTTTCTTCTTTATATACTCACCATACACATGGGTCTCACAATAATTATAAAGGCATCCAAATATTTTGTGTTTAGCATGTTCGCTTTATCGGACCAGGTGGTTATTGGAACCAAAATGGACCAATCCCAATGCGGTCCTATTAATGAGAATCGACCGTATATGATTTCTGACGACTTGTATTTTGTTAAGACTTAGTGAAATGCAAATTTAAAATATATATTAACTGTCAAATAATCAGTAATCCAACGTTAAGTAGCACAAAAAATTGCAATACTTAACGTTGGATTACTGATTATTTGAAGTTTCAGCACAAAGGTATTTATTTGTTATATATTAACTCTATTTTTCTATATATTTCTTACAGTTCAGAAAGTCTTCCTTCCAGTAAGCCATTGCCACAAGGAGCGTAAAAAACAATTCTAAAATAAACTACTGTAAGTATGTCATGTATTTGAAAATAAGTATTGTATTTCCTCTATTTCATCCTAAGTCAAAAATTTGCCCTGATTATTCGAATTCCAAAGTACAATTGTCATGATAAAAATTATTGCACATTTGTTTTCATCATGAATGATATTTGACAGATAAAAAATAATGCTAATATATTGTCAGATGATAAATAAATGCAATATTTATATAGTTTAGACATTGAACTAAAGATTATATTCATGTCATTTTTGCACAATCATATTCTTAATCCAATTCACTCTTCTTATTCACATATATGAAGTGATATGAAAAGATTCCTTTGTTGAAAGTAAAACAGATAAACTGGAAAAAAAAAAAAAAAAAAAAAAAAAAACGAGAGAACGCATACATAAAGTATCTGTTTTGAAGGCCGAGATCTGTCCCAATCTCTGGAACAATGATATGGTAAGGTATCCAAAAACAGGTAAAGTAATATTAACTCTATAGCTAAATGTAATTACTTCGGGGACCTGCTGGTCTCCAAAGCATTACCGCTTATGGATGGAAAAGAAGTAAGAAACATAATGACAGACCGAGTTCAGAACCAAAATGGCCTGAGTTTGAGGTGATGATATGCAAAATTTGTTGAAAGTTTGTGACGTGCTGCTCTGGGAATTTGATTATTAGCTTTTGGCTAAAAATGCTTTTACATTAGCCGTGCTTTAGAAATTGTCTAAAAATATATTTTCAGTTTATAATGGAAGTTGAGAGTTTATTGCAACTACATCACTGCTGGTTTACTTGTTTTTAATAACTAGAATGGAGTATGTTAGCAGACTGCAGAAGAGAAAAAATATTTTGATTAACTCGTTATTCTCTTGTGTAAAGCTGTTTTATGAAGGTGCAAGATTGATCTCAAGAAGATAATATTTTAAAACATTTTGGAGTCATGTTGGAATATATTATTTTTAGTTAATAAGGTCACAAGGTTTTTTATTTTTGCGAACTCATTTATTTGTTGGAGGCAATTAAGTCTGGCGCGAAGTAAAATGATACATAAAAGAAATTAAGTGCTAAAAGATTGCTTTTTCTCCTAATTGTGAATTTATAGATGTAATATACATAATTGAAACATATGAGGTAAAGTATTCGTATTTCATCCCCGTGCTCAATTTCGTACCCCTAAGTTTCTCTAATCTAACGCTAGTTACTGCAATCGGATGGACGATTCCAAGGAAAACGGTAGTTTTGTCTTGCACGTGACACTTTATGCATTTCATTGAAATTTTTTATTTAAAAGGGTAATGAACAAAATTTGGTTTTTAAGAAATCACAAACGCATGTCTGACTTCTTAAGCGAAACTTTTCGCCATTAATTTGAAAAATTATTTCTTATAAATAAAATATAATAACCGTCACGTGCGGGACGAAATGACCGTTTTCAGAGGAATGGCCTTATACACATTTTTTTTCGACGGTTTAAATTATTATTTCTTAACAAATGACATATGTTTCCTATACATTGAAACCTTAGCTTTCAAAATCTATAATTTGTATCGTCATTGCTATACAAATAGAGCAAAAATATTAAATAATGCTTTCAGCAAACTACAAGAGGTTGACTTAGGTTGACTTTAGATGTCCCGCAGTGACAAATGCAAATAATCTAAATTTATAGTAACAAACTTATTTATTAAAAAGGATACTGTGTCAGGAGAATCTTTGTACCGAATCGAAATTTTTAAAAATGTGCTTTACCCTGTTGAATTAAAATGTTAGAATCTCTAATAAAATGTTGGTGAAATCATCGAGTCATGCACGTGACAGTGTAACGGCTCTGATATGTTTTTTTTTTCTGGCTGCGGTCAACAACACTATTTTTTTTTAGAAGTTTGAGTCTAGTGCTTTGCGTTGCTGTTAGGAAGCAATTGTTCTGTTCATTCTCATAAGAAAATACGCTGGTGAAAAATGTTTATTTCTTCCTGAGTGACACAACACAAATTTATGAATGTGTTTAAGCTTCTGTTGCAGTTGGACTTGGCTACAGAAAATGCTATTGCATAAAAATATTTTCCTTAGTAAAAAATCGAAAGTATCAACAAATTAAAGTTGAATTTAGAAATTAAAATTCTTTTTTTTTTCATGATATGTAATTTACCATTTTCGTAAAGCAAAGAGATAACTGTCTTGGAATTTTCCCCTGAAACGTTCGTCAGTTTCATAACATTTTAGGATTTTATGAAGTTTGCAATTCCCTTTAAAATTGGTTCAAACCACATTACGGTAATATTGTGGGAATGATACAATGATGGAGAGTACTTGATAGGTTTTTAAAACTAGAATTTTGTTAGGGGTCATTTGGTCATTTGGACCCCAAGCTAACGTTTTTCGGTAATTGCTCTTCTTCATTTTCATAAAAAGTAATCTTTCTTTGACTTTTCCTCAATCATAGTGATTGTTTTCAAGAAAATTGTAATTTTCAAAATCCAAACTAAAGGGTTATACCTATAAGTGGGTATTTCTTAAAAGTGACAAAACTATAATGCTTTGCACATAAAAGGGAGCATTAGCTGCTAGTTTCTAAAATGCAACCACATCCTCAAAAAAAAAAAAAACGCAATTACATTACATATGTTTATTTCTAACCAATAGTTACAAATGTATAACTTATGTAGGAAACTATGAAGATTTCTTCTCCGGAGGGGGTCAAAGTTTCACTCGCCGTATTTCTAGGTATACGAAGACAGTCGAAATTCTAGTGTAAATGCACAGATTTTAGTATTTCAACAAAATAGCCATTGTTTTACAGGGATTCTAAAGCTCGAAGTTTCTTTGTTTTAGTCCAAAAAAAGACATATCTTGAAGCTCAATTTATTTGCAATGCTATGTTCTGCAATATTTTTTCAAAAAAAAAAAAAAAAAAAACCCTCGTGCAAATATTCCGATTATAATATCGAAGATAATTAAATATAAATATTTTTTGCTCCATTTCTGGTTAACTTTTCTGAAATATGGTCCGCAGGCGAAGGGTAAAAAATATATAACAACATTGATGATAGATCTGTCATTACAATTGAAGTATATTTAATGTTACATTAAATACATAGGCCATACACGGCCAGTTCAGTCATTCATTCGAGGAATGCAGTTTATCAGCACTCATCAGCCCGTAATAGGAAGTAGCTGAACTGGAGGTGGAAAACATCTTAAGGGAGCTAAGATAACTGATCAAACTGGTAGCTAATATATAATTAGCACATACAAGGAAATATATTTAATGTTAGCAAAAAATAATAAGTTAGACTTTAAATGCGATTTTTTGTCAACGCTGTACCTTTTACCTAACCCAAGAAAATTGAAACCTCTTACTGTTGACAAAATGTATTCTATGATTTAAATGTTAAGTTAATACACACAAGCAAAGACCATTAGGGCGTTTTTATTGGAACTTTTGGCTTTAAAAAGCTTTTCTAAGCTTGTATCGGAAAAGCAATTACAAGACATGTACATTCTTTTGTGAGTAATTAGTTGAGACTGATTTTTTTTAGCATGCGTGTCTCGGTGTATTACTGGTGGTGAAGTGATTGTCACTCTAGTGTGGAAATTGTTCTTCCTCCTTTCCCTTTTTTTCTTAAACTTAGTACTCTATGCTGACCTAGATTTCCGTATTATAAGCCGCCGTAAAGTTGTTTTCGCTTGGATAAAGAAATAAAAATATAAAGCACTGTTCGACAAAAATGACGCTTTGAAATAATCGATACTGACTCTGAATCGAGGGAAAAAATCAATATTAAAGTTGAAGGAAAGTGATATTAAGTATTTTCGATTAGGAAGGATTTTCAAAATTTTTCTTTCCAGTCTTGTGTTTCTAATCTTTTATGCCGAAGAAAAATGTGAGCCTATCCAACATTATTTGTTCAGTCAAATGTTCATTAATCTTTCCTTTGTTGCTAGTTGATACTCGGAATCTTTATGCTAAAAGCAGATTTTTTTTTGTTTAGGATTAAATTTTTGCTTTCTTTCAGTATAATAAAACAATGAAGATTGTAGAAGAAGTATGCTGAAATAATCCGAAAAGTATGCCCTGCTGACGGTGAAAGGATTAGAAGTGATTCATTTTCTTTTAGCCGGCAGTCTTCGGAGAGCCTTAAAGAAAGTGAAACAATAAACGCATGCCATGCAAACGTTTTAATATCGATTGTATTTAATGTACTTAATAATATTTGATATTATAGAGTACTTTAAATTATCAAAAACAGATAGATATAAAGATATTGCCAGGGTTTTATTAAGACTTGAAAATGCCCTTTGACATTTTTACATTGGAGAAATGTATAAAAGTAGTGCAGACCATCGTTTTAATTAAATTAAAAAACTAACTTTCTAATAATAACGCGGAGACAGAGAAAAAAGACATGCGTACAATTTTAAGGTTTTGACTTAATGATTTGGAGGTAAAAAAGTAAAAAACGAGTAGCAATTAAAAAGTGACAAATTGTTATTTAAATATTACTTTCACAAAAACTTACTACAAAATTGTTACGTTTAAAAAAATAATAATAAAATAAAAGCACCAACTAATTTAAATATCGTTTTCTTACTTTGAAAATTTTAATTGCATAATCCGCAAAGCATAATTTTATTCAAAATTAAATTATTATAAAACCGGTTGACTACACTGGTTAATACGTTTTTCCAACAGATGCTTTTACATGCTTCCATAGTATCTCAGGTAAATAGATATATAGCTGTAAATACATTAAAAACATATACAAATATTTACTCACGGTTTTATCTCCGAGATTGTTGACAACACAATGCAGATATACAGTTTGTCCAAGCTGCGTGGTCACGTTTTTGGGATAATTGTTGTCAAAAGATGGAGTCACGTGGCTAACAAATGTCCAATAGTCACTCACGCGTGACGGGGGAGCAAAGTTTTTCGCCTTCTCGGACGATAATAGTTTTCTGCTCTGCGTCGTATGGGAAAACACATTCCGTTCATCTAGTGACACAGCTGGAAGAAAGAAAAAATCCAATATTTAGAAATAGCAGGATTTATTCACAAAGTATGGTTAAATCATTGTTTATTACTAATACGCAAATGTTTATGATTAACACCAGTATAGTTATACAGCTACCATAGCTGTGCAAAAAACACTTATTTATTTTAACTCTTAGTGTCCTAGACGCAAAAAGAAAAAATAAAAAAAAAAAATCATTCACTAAAATATCCGTAATAAATGTTCAGAACATATTGGTACTAATAATAACCACAGAACCTAATGTGATGTAGTAACGATCTGCATTTATTATAAACTTCATTTTAACTAAATATTTATTAAAAACATACATAAGGACTGTAAACAAACATTACTAATTTATTTTTTCTACTTGTGTGCAGCTAGAAGAAAGGGGATAATTTTGAATCATTTAAAAATTCAAAAGAGGATTTAAAAAAAGACCTAGTCCTATTAGCACGTGTAAGCTCTTCATTCAACGGCAAACGAAAGCATTTAAAAATCAAAACCAGTCGCTTTAGACTTAGCTTTCAGAAGCGAGAAGGTGAGATACTGTCTGCCCACGGATGGTATGAAATTGGCAAACGTCCATGTAAGACAAGTCTACATGAAAAGGGGGGGGGGGGGGTAATTCCTGTGATTCATTAATTTTAATGCAACTCTGTTTAATTTAGTGGCTAACACGCATCTGGAAAATCTGACATCTCTGAACACTAATGGATGAGCCCATTTCCGCTTGTAAACTTGATGGTTAGTTTGTCTTTTGATCTCATTGTGGTCAGACTGTATTTGTCACATGTTGTCTACATTTTTTGTCTACTATTCAAAAGGCACATTCGAACCAGAAAGTGATCTCAATACAGGAATAAAATTAGTGGGATATAGTATATCTTCTGGTGTTCATAAGCAGTCAGCATAAGCTAAAAATACTATAAATAATCGTATTATATACAAACAACGTCTTGATATATATCTGAGATAAATCCATAGGTTTTCTTAAAATCGTGTAGTTTTTCCGTTGCATTTTTTTCTTGAGAGTATGAGTGCTAATATGCGAGCTAAGTACGGTTTAGTTTTATGCATCCAAAAGTGTTTGACTAATACATAAAAGAAATAACTGTACATAGTCTGTAAAAAAGCTGTTTCAGTAAGAGTATCATGCTAAATGTACGTTAAACCAATATTTCGTTTGGATATATTTATGTAATTTCCTTTCTGACTCTTTGAAACTATTTTTGGTTACTATTTGAAACCACCCAACAGTAATAGGAACGTAAGCATTAGCACGAAATAAAATGAACGTTTTCTGAGCCCTCTTTTATTTGTGATCTGCTTTTTAACATGCAAAAAAAAAAAAAAAATTCTTTGTATAAATGTTATTTTTTTTCCTCAGTAACTTTTTTTTCAGTAACTTATTTCTGAAAAGGAAAGCTTTTTCACTAAAGATTACTACTCATCAAATAGAAATTTAAGTACTATTTTCTATGTTTTAAAAATTAATTTTTGTCTTTTGTGAAAGTGAAAGATAAACTATAATTTTTATATAAACTTTTGTTTTCATCATTGTTATAAAAATACCTGTTTGTTTTTAAAGCAGAGGAAAGAATTTAAATTTCGTTAAAACAATTTTTATTTGTAAATAGAAAATAGAAAAACGTCAAAATTAAATTTTCAAAAAATAAAATAATGAAATAAATAAATAAAATGATGAAATGCTTTAAGTTTGTTTAGTTCTTTGTTGAACAAAGATATTTATTCATATCTTACTTATCTTCATTTTCATTAATTTTTTAAACACTACTTTTAATCAGCAGTTCTTGGAATTTATGTCGGATTAAAGCATTTCATTTTAAATTGGTACTAACAACAGATACCTAATATACATTTTTAATATATACAAATGCAATTAATGACTCAAAATTGAAATACTCAAAATTGAAATTCTTATTAAAATGAGGATTAAAAAGAAATGTATAACTCATTTTTTTGGTTCTTCATTATAAAAAACATTATTTACATTTACACTAAAGCTTAACACATCCTACAGTTCAAGTAGGGCTCATAAATTTGAAAAGCTATATTAGTAACAAATCTTGAAACAGAAATGCGTACATTAATAATTTAAATGAAATATCCGGCATTTCCCATTACAGGTTATTCTTAACCATAAGACAATTTTATTCCAAATTCTTTTAAGGTTACAAATTATTTATAATTAACGCAATTCTGTTCCTGGAATTCCCCTTATGTTTCTCCGATTATAAAGCGCATCATATATTCATTTACGAATTAAAATAGCGTATGATTTACGCTAGCAAACTTGAAATTCAACAATTAAATTATGTAATGGCTTATTAAACGCGTATTGTAATAAATGACTCTGTCCAAAAGCTCAAATTCTGTCTATGTATCTATCGATATAAAAGATTCAATTATAAAGAACATCCATTTCATTAGTGGAAGTGACAACTGGCAATAAAGCTTAGGTAAAAGCAGCCAAGCGTCCATTTCTCTTTCATTGCAACTTGTCAGTTACACTCGGATTGAACGAAACAGCATATCTGAGTTGGATGTCTTCAAATGCAGCCGCGTTGTGAGCAGCAGAGCGTGTTGCTGCTAATGCGTTGGAGACATTTTCCAAAGTGACTGAATTTAAGCATTAAATTCTTTGAATGTTGTTGCTGCCGGGATAGAAACGTTTTCTTATTTTGACGCGTTAAGCGACTATTATTATAACTCGGTTTATAGCAAGGTGAATATAATAAATAATAACATCTTATTAATTATATCCACCTGTCCGTCGTACTTGATTTGTAGTTCACTTTTATCCCTAACTTTACTTGTAGGTAATATGAATAGTTTTTCTCTTTTTTTTCACTGTTTAGATTGTATAAAACGGGACTTAGGCCTTGAGACTGTAAACGCACAGCACAGTTTCTTAAACACAAATTAATTTGTTTTAAAGGTTCGCCTTTATGTTACCAATTTAATATTCGGTACAACAAGATGAATTGCAAAATACTCGCACAGTTTAACAAGTAAAAAATTTAAAATGTATATATATATTATTTTTATTTTTTTCCCTAATGGGGCTGTGTTAGAGGCACAAACTTTTGCCGACCTAGTGCGATCTCCCGATATAGCGCCCCTTATTGCATGCAGGTATTCTTTCGTCTTCTTTTGGTGGATAGCATTTCCAAGAAAATTTGAATGATCATTTTTTCCCACCAAATGGATGCACATGGGCTCTATTCAATGTGAAACTGCACTAGGCATTGAATTTTGCCAAGAGCACTCGAAGTTAAACGATTACTTGAAGGAGCTTCTACATGCCCAATAGTTTTGGAAGCTGCCGATTTTATGTCCACCGACTGTAGCCAGGTTTGTATCTGCGCGTTTGAGCGTTGTCTAGCCCGTACACCACTCTGTTGGGAAATAAATACTTAACTGGAGTGATAAATTATTGCTTAACACTAGAATTACACTTCACACTACTATTTTATTAGTTTGTAACGTACGCAATCAGTTTTATGTACTGCACTGCTAAGTTTGCTGTATAATTCAAAAATATGTACTCATCGAGCTAAAACATGGGATAGTTTTTCGTGACCTCCTCATGTGTATGAAATCATGCAGAATATTATTACTATTATTGTTTTTTTGAGCAATCGCGATTGCTTATTGCTTTCATTTGACCATTTTGAGGTCCTATCATTTATTTTTCCGCCAGCACCCTCTGCAGCATAACCGTCGATCGGCCGCCTCACAATGCTGCTCCTCCAGAGAAAACCGTCTCCAGGTTGCGCCCATATCCTACACTTACACGCATTCATACACGCACGTACACACACACACAAACACACACATACTTACGCCTACACACATACACATACACACGCAAACCCATACACACACACACTCAAACACATACATACACTCAAACACATACATACACTCAAACACATACACACACACGCATACATACAGACACTTACGCATACACACACATCTACACACAACTACCCACATACTCATGCCTGCACACAGACACAAACACATATGCCTACACACACATACATATCCCCCCCCACACAAACACTCATACACACAACTACCCAGACACTCATACCTGCACACAGACGTAAACACACATGACTACACACACATACCACAATACACACAAACCCCCTAACACATTTTCCCTGAAAAGCCTTCGGGTGGAGCAGGGCGGGGAGTCTCATTGGGTACCCCCCTTACACATAAACACACACGCCTACATACACACACACACACACTCGTGATTGAGGAAAACATAATTTGAATTCAAGAGGTCAAAATTCAAATATTTTATTTATTTATTTATTTTGAATAAAATGATATTATCTATCTGTGTTGTAAATAAATTAAATTGAACAATAAAAAATCAATTAATAAAAAATGCCAATAAATATACACTTATTTTAATCGTGCAAATAAAGTTGCTAAAGAATGCTAGCTATAGTTTGCAGGATGTAAAATATTTATTAATGACAATCAAAGAAATAAATTATTCACATTAATTAATATACAATGAACTAAAACTGACATTACTGTACATTTTTCAAATATATATTCAATTTTTAAACAAAAAAACAGAGCATTCACAAATTCAGAAAGCCACTGAATGCATATTATGCGTTATTATTTAATGAAAATTTAAAAAAAATCAGATTCAAATTTTAAAATGCACAACTGTGCAATTGTACATAGCTTAATAAACGTCGGCAGATAAATATTTAATATATGTTGTTCAATTAATACATCTGTGAATGCTTCTGAAACATATTGCACTTTTCCGCAAACTTAATTGCTTGCAAATTTACTATTTAAAAATTAGTAATAACCAGCCTCTATTAAAGATTACCAGCCTGCATTAATGTATTTTCATTACATTATTGTGGAAAACGCCTAAGAACTGAACTGAACTGAGTAGTTAAGTTTCGATAAATTAGCCGGACTCGCGCACCTCGTAGCAGTTCTTATCGCAGTTGTTATCAGTTCTTCACATTTCGCGCGAGTTCGTTACAGATATCTTCATTATGTTGTGTTTATTAATTAACAAGTTTTTATTTCCAACAAACATTGTAGTTTATTGTGCTATAATTAAATTTTTCTAAATTCAAAAACTCTTACCATATATTTAACCTCTTCAACGCTTCCAAAAGTCGCGGAGCAATGAAATCATTTGTACTGTAGTCTTCAGATATTCCTTCGTGTAGAAATTGTGACACACACACTTGAACTTTTTAACTTAGAAAAATTTAATTATAGCACAATAAACTACAATGTTAGTTGCAAATAAAAACTTGTTAATTAATAAACACAACATAATAAATATATCTGTAACGAACTCGCGCGAAATGTGAAGAACTGATAACAACTGCGATAAGAACTGCTACGAGGTGCGCGAGTCCGGCTAATTTATCGAAACTTTACTCAGTTCAGTTCAGTTCTTAGGCGTTTTCCACACTCCCCACTTTGAGTTCAGGGCTCAGGACTCCAGAACTCAAACTCAATGCTGTCAGGCTTGGTGATGACCTGGTGGTGCAACACAAATCCTCAAGAACAGTCACAGGAGGGGGGTTTTAACCTTTGAAGCTCACAAGATGACACCGCTCCCAACTCCAGAGAACACAACTTTTTAACAGGACGAATGAAGACACCCGTTTTTGTCTTGACTTTAGCAACTCGCACACATCCATCCTTACTTGTGAAAACTTCTAGAATTTTTCCGAGTGGCCAGTCAATTCTTTTACAGTTATCTGTGCACAGGTTAACTAAATCACCAACTTTTAGAACTGGAGAATTATTTCTAGTAGTCACAGGTTGTCGCAACTGCCCGAGATATTCCACTCGAAATCTCGAACGGAGATCTTTTCGTATTTTCTGTGTATACGCGTGACGTTTATTTAATTTCTGATGATCCAGCGCATCTAAGTCTGGAACACCGATTTCTCTAATCTCTTGCAAAAACATAGAAGGGGTAATCGGGGTAAGATCTTGAACGTCATCACTAACGTATGTCAACGGTCGTGAATTTATGATACTCTCACAGTCGCAGAGGACTGTTAACATCTCTTCATAACTCAACGATGTTCGACCCAAAACTTTTCGTAAAATTCTCTTCAAAATTTTTACTAACCTCTCCCAAAATCCTCCCCACCAGGGAGCAGAAGGGGGGATAAAAATCCAAGCAATCGATAAATTAGCCGGACTCGCGCACCTCGTAGCAGTTCTTATCGCAGTTGTTATCAGTTCTTCACATTTCGCGCGAGTTCGTTACAGATATCTTCATTATGTTGTGTTTATTAATTAACAAGTTTTTATTTGCAACTAACATTGTAGTTTATTGTGCTATAATTAAATTTTTCTAAGTTAAAAAGTTCAAGTGTTTGTGTCACAATTTCTACACGAAGGAATATCTGAAGACTACAGTACAAATGATTTAATTGCCCCGCGACTTTTGGAAGCGTTGAAGAGGTTAAATATATGGTAAGAGTTTTTGAATTTAGAAACTTACTTTGATGCGCAACAATTATATTCATTACATCATATTTATTCATAACACTTTTTTACCTTAATTAGCTTTTTTCAGCAAGTAAATCTAACAGATAAAGGCAATTTTTCACCTTACTACAGCAAAATTGGAAATGCTCCTTTACAAAAACAATATTCAAAGCGAAATACGCTGATAGCTGACCAATTCTCGTACATAAAGTACTTTTACTCAAAGGAAAAATCTTATAGTAAAGATATGAAAAAAATACATTTATATTTATATTTTCAAATATATTCTAAACAAATCAGCCCGTTTGAAAGAAACAAATTCAGCTATACTTTACCTTAAATTTCCCTAAATGTATTGTGTCGACTTACAGAACAAACTTAAAATATGTTTATTTAAATAAAAGAGCACTAAACTAAAGAATACATCAATTTTTCACAACCGAAATACACTTTATTTAAGAATGTTTCCTAAAGATGACGCGATAAAAACTACTTGACATAACACGTACTAAATATGAAAATGACCTTCATCTTTCTTGATTAATTCGCGTCACATGCACCAAAGATCACGCAATCACGCCAGCCAAGCCTCCTTTAAATAATAGACTAGACTACACTGTACGCCTGTCGGTCTAAATTTATTCTACTAGTACATCTTTCGTGAAAGGGGATTTCTGGGTCGAAAGAGTTAAAATGTAGGCACTTCTGGTGAAACGTTGAAACGCGAACGAGTCAGCCCGTTGCATGTCTAGGCATGCAGATGTTACAATTCACAGCTGCTCATTCACTGTCAGATGGTAATGGGACGGTGTTCACAGCACATGAAAAAGATATAACACTCTGTGTCTGCAGATATCTTATCATGTCAGTTCTGGATTTCTATTTATTTCCTATTCATTATCCAGATAAGGATGCGCACTTAACTTCAGTTGAATATTTAAACGTTGGAATTTGCATGTGTAGCGTTAAAAGGGAAACTATGTCATTATCATTTTCTTCTTTTATTATGGTGTATATCATTGTTTTCTTTCAACCGTTTCTACTAAGAAACATTTCTGTACTTCAGAGCCAGAACGACGTAAGTCGCATTATAATAGTTTTACGGTAGAGAGGAAATCCTTTTTTATGGCCCATGCAAAGGATGAGACGCGATCTCTTTTAATCCCGGCAGACAATTGAAAAAGATTCTTTTTTAAGAATTTCGTTCACAAGGCTCGATGCGGAGTAGGCTTCTACACGCAATGCACTAATAAACTGAAAATCGCAATTTTTGGACTTACATCACTCTGGCTCTGAGGTACAAGTTTTCCGTCAATAATTCGCTTGCCAGGTGGTCTGTCCAGGAAGTAATGCGAGAGAGTTGATTGCAGGATATGTATTGATCGACGGTTGAAATACGTGAAGGTTTTAAAATTGACTCTTCCTGATTCAATATAAGGCTCACAGCGAGATTTTTGACCATCGGGAGAGTAAACCCAAGTACTTTCTTGGACTTCGGTTTTGTGTTCTGTAAGGGATAATGCCAGTATGTTTCGTTAAAAAAATCGGCTAGTCCAAAGTGGGAACCTTTCCCGCCATCATAATGCTGATGGACCAAGATGACTTTAGTATAAGTGGCGTAGCTAAAAATTCCTCAAGAAGGGTGTCCTATTAAAAAAACAAGGGAACTCTGATACTTGGAAGCGGTAACTGAATCAGAGATCATTTGATTTTAATTTTACAGACGCATTATTTCATACATTAAATTAAATATATGATGAAAATAAAAACCTACGTCTAGTGGAACAAATTTGATTATTGAAGCTTTCTTATGAGTTTCAAGGAAGGGGCTCAAGCCAGGAGGCCACTCCTTTTCCTATATCTCTGCTTGATAATGGTTGTTAAACGAAACGACCAGCATTCCGTCACAACCCAAGGGAGTCTGAGACACGCAATTTTTTCTTTTCTTTTTTTGAAGATAGTTAAGAGGTCTACGATAAGCCCGCTTTGGAAGGTTATCTAAAACTGCATTGACAAAAGACGAAATTGTGTGAATGAAGCCGTGAACTTATGATGTCGGGTAAGCGTTCCTTGAATGGCTCGAACATTAAACATTCTAAGAAGTACTTTTCAAAAGATTGTGATGAATAGTCTGCAGCTGTGAAAAGTGAGTGAAACTAGTCACCAGTCTCTTGACCGAGCCACGGGTGTTAACTATTCATAACTCGCCCCCCCCCCCTCCTAAGTTCAAACGGGAATCATTTCAGAACCAACATAAAATAAAATCATTTTCATCATTTGGAAACATTTGGAATAAGCTAAGAGACGTGTACCTAGGCTTCAGAATAAATTTCGGAAAAGGCCAACCGTGATTCTTTTAATGCCTTTAATCTCACTGGAAGCGATACATCAAAGAAGGAAAAATATTTTTTAAAAACCTTATAGATATTTTAGCCTTTGTGTCAATAAATGTCTTTTAATCGACTTATTGGCAATACGTTTTGGCCATAACATCTATAGTGCCTTAGAGATAAAGGGTTTAGGTTGTGAATATATATGTGTGTTGTTTTTCTCTACCTTACAAAATTTGGACCATCAGGATTTTTTTTTCTTTATAATGTTTGAATCAATCCCACGTAACTGATTATGCACTATAAATGTATTTGTATAAATGGGGGAAGGGGCGAGGATTGGTTTTGACTATAACGTAAAATTTTTACTTATTTATTTATTTGCGAAATTAAATCCATTTCTATCTGGCATTTTCAGAGAAAACATTAAATTAAACTCCAAACCTTATGACGACGCATTTCGCAGAAAACTAGAAACATCGAAATCTGCAAAAACAGATCCAAAAGCTAAAATAAGCAGACGTGAATGCGACGATATGTATCTCAGAAATTGCTAATGCAAAATTTTCAATCACAGCAGAGGCCCGGAATTTATTTCCAGGATTTCCATAAAGGGAAAGAGGTAATTGAAATCGCACTTGTTATGAAGGAAGCCAGAGAACGGGGAAAAAAAGATATATATCAAGCATGTGGGCAGCATTACGGTGGGTTTTTGACAACTATGATGATGGATGGGGTTCACTTTAAATGCGACTTTTCGAGCAGCTGTATTCAGCATAAGTGTTTATTCTCGGGATTGGAAATGCAGATGAATCCCAAAAGAGGGACGTAAACGATTAAGTTTTCCGGTTTAGGTGATTTTTTAAAGCGGAAAATATTTAACTTTCTAATTTTGGGCTTTTAATAACCTAACCTAAATAATTGATGATCTGTTGAAGTAAAACATTCTGTATTTCTTTTAGCGCTAAATGTCGCTAAAAATTTAGCATGTTTAATGAATTAATGTTCGCATTATTGCGATGATAAAACGTTGTTTTAATCGATAAAAAAACAGTTAATTATTTATTCAATTTTTATAGCTTACGAGAAATAATTGTAAACGCGTCAATTTAAATATGAATAAATAATATGAATTAATTAAAACAAGCAACCACTACACGTACACGTTTTTACATTCGAGGCTGAGAAATTCGAGTTATCAAATGTCTTTACATCCAAAAGATCGCAACTTTTGAGCAGAGAAAAGGGTTCTTTGAAACCCCGAGACATATATCTACAAGTAATCTGTATATTTCTGCTATAAATATGATTTTTTTTTTCATTCATTCCAATTAATGTTTGCTTCCATCAAATGTCAAATATATAAATTTATTATTTTCTTGAAATTGTTTTTCATTTAGCTCAAAGAGCGTTTTAATATATTTTTTTAAAATCCCAACTTCTTACTTCCAGCGCTTATGAATAAAATGCTATTTCAAGGCAACAATGGAGCCTCTTCATCAGTACAAAAAGCTCACCAACACAACCAAAAGTTGTGAGAGAGTCGTGAGAGAGTGTTGTTCTCTCACAACTTTTGGTTGTGTTGGTGAGCTTTTTGTACTGATGAAGAGGCTCCATTGTTGCCTTGAAATAGCTATATGCTGTATCTACTCCAATATTTGGGCTTTATTTACGTTGTTTTTCACTTTAATCATATTGTAGCACAAAACTTATATGATAATTTTTCATATGAACTATACTATATTTCGTTTACTTATTCAATATTTTAAAAAATAATTTACGTATAAGTTAATTAGCAGTTCCATTCACATTCTTTCATTTAAAAATTATCTTATTTGTTCATTCATTCACTTATTTTCTTCTTCATTCGGTGTTTCAATAATACATTTATTTTCTCTCATGTATTAACTTATTTAAATATTTATTTATTCAATTATTGTATCCCTTTATTTACTTTTCTTCTTTCATTCTTTTATTTACTCATTTGTTCTATCAAAAATACCTTTAACAATCGAATAGATAATATTTCATAAGAAAAATATTTTATTTTTTACTTTGCCCCATGAAAAAAAGAAGGGAAAAATGTCCACCCTTTTTTAAATGTACAAATTTACTCTCAAAAATAATTTTAAAAAATGTTCAGGTGCAAAGTTTATTAGAAAATATACTATTCTTTCTTAATGTACCGTAACTTTTAAAACAAATTTCCAATTTGTTCATTTTGTAAAAAGCAAGTGATTTTAACCATTTCACTTTGCCCCACATTCCCCTACATAAACTCTAATCCTATTCCAACATATGAAGAGTTTTTATATATTATTATAGTGCCTTTCGTTACAGATCAATGCAGCATTAAGTAAGTTCTTTAGACGTTCATGTGAAACACAAACAAAATATGCGCAAAACCACATAAATGGTTTTGAATACTTAAAATGTATGTGGTAAACATTTGACGTGTATAAATACCGCGTAAATGTAAAAGTTATTTTATCATAAAATGTCTTTTCGCTTCAGATTTAAGTTTAAGCTTCATAATATTTGAAAACATGGTTTAATATTTTATGAAAAAAACATGTCACGTTTTGTAATATAATAGTTATAGGTAAACCAGTAAACCTAACCCATATTTGATTAAAGACATTCCATTAACGCCCATACTATCGTTAATGTGATTTTAAGGGTTTTAACGGGAAACACACATTTACGTGAATTAGCCCATTCGCAGGACTGAATTACCAGCTAATACGCAAATAACTGAATTCGAAACTTTGCTAATTCCCATTTCCAATATAGAACCAATATTAGTGATTTTCACCAAATGCCATCTCAAAAGGCACCAAATGCCATCTAAAAGTGCATGAACATACACTTTGAACTGAGTATGAACTAAAAACAAAATATAAACTATGATTTAAAAAAATAGCATTTGACAACTCTGAAAACGTATTTATGCTGAACATTTACAGCTACACGTAGTTATATCACATTAATAAAATATAAATTCGGTTCGGAATTAATAATTAATTCTCAGCAATTTTTTGCCGTATAGTACGGTTTACATGGGTAACAATGAAATATAACACAATAATATGTTTCCACAGTATCATAAAGAAACCATAATTTTACCAGAATGTCTGTGTAATTACTGCTGTAATTACTTCTCATTTTTTAGGAAAATGCCACAAGCTACAGAAGTTTTTAAGGCAAAAAGCAGGTTAATAAATTTGTTTACCAAGATTTTACTCACAACCACTTTATATATTTTATAATTAATATGAAAACGACACACATTTCATTCTTTAGAACTCTTTGAAAATTTAAAATTATTATAGGTCAGTGTTGAAAATACTTTTCCAAATACGTTCCATTATACACCTTAGGTTATAATTTATATTTAGTCTCTGTAAAACGTTTTTCTGTCGGCATTCTACGTAACAAATAATTGCACTTTAGGGGTCGCACTTTCAAAAATCTTTCTTTACACGTTTCATCTAATAAATAAAGGGTTTGGTATAGATAAATTACAAAATATCTACGTGTGAAACATAATTCACGAAAACATACATCACTATATTATGCATCTGCCTATTAGTAAATACATAAATTCAAGCATGTTCCACATAATAAAACACACATAAGTACAAGAAACGAATTGTGAAACAGAACAAAATAACTATCACGAGATGAGCAACAAAACTGAATTAAAAGTAGAAAAATTGGTTTTTAATCTGTTGGTTAATGCCCCGAAACGGCTTTTGAGCCTCAGAAAACAAGTCGCTCAAATAGCCAGGAATTGCCTGAATATTATACAGTCGTATCCCGACTTACGTGAGAGATGCGTCCCAAGACGCCTCCCGAAAGTCGAAATTTCGCGTTGTGGAACAACGTATGTTCAGATTTTTTTATATAGGCATACCCCATTATTTTTGTGATGGTTCATCTTCGGCATTTCTAGTATCATCCTGTTTTTTTTCTTTTTCTTTTTTTTGATGGATCGGTCACCTTCATCACAAAGGATATTATCTTTAGTTGCCTTAGTTTTTCCTTCTTTAAAACAAATAAAATGCTGTGAGGAGCTATAGAAGGCTCAAAATGATTACTGAAGGCAATGGAGCACATTATATTCTGATCTTGCGTCTCCGAAAGTTTTAGCACTTCTCTTGCGTATATGCGAATTTTGTTAAGAACTTCAAATTTAGTTCAGGCAGCTCCCGTTCATCTTCGTTTTCTTCTTCACTTACAGATTCAACAAATTCTGCTAGGTCAGTATCTCGACGGTTTTTCGCCATGGCAGTCGATGAGCTCATTTGTATCTTCTTTCTTCATATCGAAGAAGGTTCTCCACCGAGGTGCTTCGACAACGCCACTGCTTTTTGAACTACTGTATATATGTATGAGTACAATCATTTAAAGCAAAGCGTTGTTTAGACTAGTACATTGCGTGAACTTACGTTTTCAGTGATGCTAAAGGGGTGAAATTAAATTCACGAAATCAATATTTAGTTTCTACGAAACTCATTCTAAGGCCCCGCGATTCCTTTCCAAAAAAAGAAAATCACATTGCAGGCTAGCAATTCCCGTCAGCAATTTAAAAAAAAAAAAAATCAGTATTCATGAAAAACTCGCGTTATAACCATTTCACATAAGTCGGATCGCATTGCAGCGGGATCCAGCTGCACACATTATTAAGCTAAGTAACGGTTTTGGTAACTATTTGCTTATAATTCGCCATATCATTTGACAATTAGCGATACATCACCACATTTGCCACTAAGTTGCAACATTAATTGTCAAAGTAACAATATTGACAATGTTTGGTTATTTTTTCCCATGGGAACCCACCTATATTAATACTTACTGGTGAAATTAAATTTTACATCGAAGCATTTCTCCATAAAGTTTGTTTGAACTAAATTCGGTTTTTAATTGAAGAATTATATATATTGTATATTTCAAATTTTAGCGTAATCGCTTTTTTTACAATTATTGATCCACACAAAATGTACTTTGAAAATCGAAACATTTTTGCCTACAATCTACGTTGAGAGTTCTTTACTAAAGATGAATTTTCATAGCCTCAAATACACTTTCTAAAGTTTTATGTGTGTGTGTATGTGTGTGTGTAATAACATCATTTCTGGTATCGTAATAAATTAACAATCGATCGAAGTATAACACATATCTAGTTGAAATATATGTTTTGGATTGCCTCAATGCTGAAAACTTAATTGCTTCTTTTGCTGGAAAAAGAAACCAAGAAATCTTCAACAAGAAGCAACGATTTAATCTGACTCAAAGTATTTTTATCGCTTAAATGAAGAGGTACGTATTGGAACTCTAAAATATGTCTCCCTTAGGATTTAAAGGAACAGGAATAGTAAATAATATTCCCAGAGGTAACATGCGTAGTCTGGGATGGATCATTCTATCAATACCTGCTGAGGCGCATAGCCTCCTATGTCTTTGATCTTACCCAATGCTTTGATCCCGCCTAATCGAATTTTTTATCTGTGCTAGTCGCAGCTGCTCTAAGTTTGCAGATTCAGGAACTAAAGGTCAAACAAAGCCGAAAGAGCTTGAATTCTGTTTGGTTTTTTTTTTTCGGAGTTTTGTTTTTATAGACGGAATCTTAAAACTGACTTTAGTTTTACCATTTCCAAACTTCTTACTTTAGAATTTTTTATGCTATGCTAATGTTTTTGTGCGCTTTTAACTCTTAAAACTAAAAAAATTTTACTCCCATATTATACATATATATCTTCTTATACATAAACATCTTCGGCACGTGTGGTTATCACTGAACTCTTTCTACACGGCGAGAGCGATTTTGTTGAAATTTTGTTTGTTTGATTAAGTTGACACAAGAATGGTTTAGAATCACAATTTGAGATAGTGGTTAAACGGTTTTATAATTTATTTACTTTAACATCGGATGATTATTTAGCTCTGCATTCTCTAGTGGAAATGTCATTACTAATTTTATCTACTCTGATGTTATAACTGATAAGCGAGAAAAGCTAGACAAAGATAAGCAATTTCTTGAACCGAAGAACTCAAATCAAGTGAAACATTAAATTTAAAATTGGAAGAAATATTATTATAATTTTTCACGTAAAGCATGTCTCTTATTTGAATCTTATTTGAAGTATTGAGCCATGCGTCTTGGAATCGTTATTCCAGTTTTTCCTAACCACACACACAAATGATCAGAAAGTAATTTTTAAAAGTCCGTACATTTCGTAAATACGGTGAGTCAGAAAAATGGCTGAAAGTTGTCCGACAACCGCAACATTTGATCCCGGCTCAAATCCACTCAATACATGTCACCATTGGCAAGAATGCTTTGATGATTTTCCAACTAATCAATACGACATATAATTAACAAGCAAGTACTTTTCTTTAGCTTTGGTACTCTTGTTTGGTGTAAAATAAAAAATAACAATAAAAATAGTAACAATGTTTTTTTTTTTCAGTAATTTTTTCAGCACTGTTGTTGCAAACAATAGTGACAAATTTGATCACTGACAGCATCATCACATTAATCATAGAATTATCCATACATAACATTAGCCAATGTGAAAAACTCGTTTTTCAAGTAAAACAACAATACAGATAATATTTTCTTCGTAAATATCTATAGACATTTTTTTTAAATCCTCACCCAAACCTTTTTTATTTTGCAATCTCAATAGTCTACAAACAATTGTTCTCACTATTTCAAGACATAAAAAACGAGTCTTCGTTTTTAATTACATAGCGAGATAGATACTGCCGTATGCAGGTAAACAACAGTATCTGCAGAAATGAGTTTTCGAGATATTTGAAGAAATGTGGGGTGGACACTAACAATAGGGAAATGTTGGAATTAAGACGTATTTTTCCCGTTTTTTTTTTTTTTTTTTTTCAGCGGAAATCAAATAATCGATCTTGTACAGTAAAGATAACGTACAATAGATGACAAAAAAGCCAAAAAATGGAAAATTAAAAATTTGTAGTTACTTCCCTTTTCCTGCACACGGCAGAATAACTGAATAAATCGTGAAATACAATGCGGCTTTAATCTTAAATTGTCAATCTCTGAATGTAAAATCACTCATAGTACCAATTACAATTGGTGCGAATTTACTATTTGTAGTAGACGCTATATTTCTCCCTTACACATCAGCGTATCTTTTACGATGATACATTTCAACAATTTCATACACTATTTCCGCCCTTAAATGCAAGATAACGATTGGTTATTCGAGTTGTTACGTCACTCCAGCTACACATCATTGTGCTATCATAGCTTTCGCTGGAATGACGTGGGGCTTACGCTAGGTTAGGTTGATGGGTTTTGTTTTCCACATCAATTCGCAGGACAGAAATCTTTCATAGCACAGAAAACCACAAAAAGAGTAGCCATATTTTATATTTTCTTATTTTTCATGCGAATAATTTTCGTGTTTTATGAGCGAAGACAGCGATGGAACGAAATATGTTTAAAATTGAAAAAGAGTGTACCGTTATATTTCCCTAGAAATGTTTCGCATATGAAATGAAAAATACACACTTTTTTGTGTGTTTTTAGAAGACCTTTCTTGGACATATGACTGAGCTACATTAATGAAGTTTCGTTGTTATGAAATATATAAATATTTATCATAGTGATTTACGTTCGTGAAATTTCAAACGTTCGTCTTATTTAACAAAACAAAAAAATATTTATTACTGATTTCAAATAAGTGGGCTTTTTCAGTTTTTACTGCCAATTTTTTCCCAATATTACCACTATTGCTCCATATGCATAGCCGCACTTTTAAGAATATAAGTTTGTAATTCATTTTACTGCTGCATGAAAAACAAAAATAAAGAAAAAACCTCGCTAATTGGTTGACACATGTATATAACTTATCCACATTTTTCACGTACATATTTTCTTATCAAGCGAATGTAATGTAACCTTTATCATAAAAATGGCAAGTGCTTAGAAAAATATTTTTAAATGTGTGACGCATGCTTATAAATAAATATGACAGTAGAAGTAAAACTATCCTGTTCTGGATTGAGAAAAATGGTCATTGAGAAAATATTCTATAAGAAAAAGGGGGGGGGAGAATAAAAAAAATGTAAAATTAGTTTCATTTATTCATCAACAAACATTAGCCTACACAAAGTAGAGTTTCTTCTTTACAAAAAGTTGCTTGTAATGAGAAAGATCCAGACCAGACTCTTGTTTTAGTGCAGGTAAACAAAAGCTAACTTAAGGAATTCTTATTTATTTCCTGATAAATACACTTTTATCATATGTGATCAGTAAATTGGGATGGAACATCATCAAAAGGAGTTCTGATCCTCTTATTACTTTATCTTCCAGAAGAATGGAGGAGAAGCCAAATAATAGGCTGCAAGTTTGTTACTTCTAGTCATGTGGGGGAAAATCATGAGATTTTACGATTGCTTTCATCCTTTCATCTCGAAGAAATAGTGCAACCACACTACACACACATATCATTCTACTGGTTGCACTAGTGGTATTATTTTCTGAGACGCATTTGGAGTCTGAACCATTTTGAGAAATTTGAAGAAAATAAGCAATGTGTTTATCCAAATAAACAGAAATACTTTTGAACGTGTTTGCTTGTTTGCTGAGTAAAATACTTTGAACACGTAATATATATATATATATATATATATATATATATATATATATATATATATATATATATATATATATATATATATATATATATATATATATATATATATATATATATATATATATATATATATATTTGAAAAAAACAACAGTGTCGAAAGCTTGAAAGCTTTTTATTTCTCCATTGATAAAATAAAGAAAAGAAATGCAATATAACAACAGTTGACCGAAAACGGATGAAAAAGTTCGAGCAGTATTCTGATTTTCATTTTTTATAATATGGTACTTGTTTTAACTTTAAAGAAATAGGAGTACTTAATATTATCATCTGCCAGGTTTTATTGAACTGTTCATCACGCATAATAAACCCCGCATAGCAAAACAAAAATATAAACTATTACAGTTACATTTTTAAAAGAGAACAAATTTAACCGTAAATTCATTTGTATAGCGAGATAAAGCTAAACGCACATGCATAGCCACACAGAGATCAGATAATGGAATTGATCAACAAAACAGCCAATTCAAGAGGGTCAACACATATTTGTTTTTTAACCGTTGCCTAGAAAGAATTGAACAATATTAATGATTAAGTCAATAGAGTCACACAACTATTTCAAGGCTGAAGTTAAGGAAGTAGGAAACTATGAAGTTGAGGCTTATAAAACTTTTCAAATAGGATTTTGAAACGTAATTTACAAAATTTTGTTATTGTTTGTGGGTTATAGATAGGTTGGAAACATATGTTTGGAAAATGTCATGGTCGCTGGGCAATTTGGTGACACGTAATAAAGAGAGCAAGTTGTTTGACATTTTCATAAATACTTTAATGCTATTTATGTGTTTTTTTAATTCATAAAGCGGATTGTTGAAATTTTAAGGGAACCATAGTTTAGTGATCTCATTTATTTGGCATTTTTTTTAACATTTATTAATTAATTTATTTTTTTAATGACTTTGGTGACTTAAAGCTCACTACGATCACGTTACTAAAGTAAACCACGTGCGCGAGCATTTATGTAAGGCTACTTTAACATATATATATATATATATATATATATATATATATATATATATATATATATATATATATATATATATATATATATATATATATATATATATATATATATATATATATATATATATATATACTAGGTGTGGTGGTTGCTAAATAACGAGACTGATCCTGCTACAGAAGAACCATACATGAGCCAAATCCTGTGTAGCGTATAACTTTCACTTTCGATTGCAGTATCTACCGTGTTTGTAGAGAAATCAGTCTGCCCGTAACCATCGTTTGCATAAAAGGTGTTTGTTTCGTTTTGCCGAAAAACATGATAATTGTAATAGTAAAGCGACGAAATCGTGAAATTTCACATGAGACTAGATAAAACCGCTATTGAAAGTTATCGTTTATTAAATGAAGTTAATGGCTATAACTGTTTATTACGTGCCGAATTTCCGAGTGGTTCAAGCGTTTCATAAGATAGCCGAGAAGTCGTAACAGATGATGACCGCCTGAGTCGCTTTACCACGTCCAAAACAGACGAAAATATCGAATCCTAATATTGTATCAATCAACATTACTACAGTGAGGTGCTTGATCAACTCCGTGAAAGAGAAAGGGAAAAAACGACCCGAGTTGTGGAAGAACAAGTCGTGTGTGCTCCATCAAGACAATGCGCCGGAACATTCCACATTGTCTGTCAAGACGTTTCTAACCAAGTACTAAGTACAACATCCCAGTTTTAGACAATCCACCTTACTTGCCTGACCTGGGAATATGTAACTTTTCTCTATTCCCCAAGGTCATATCTACTTTAAAAGGAATACAATTTCAGTCCCTTAAAGCTGTGCAAGAAAAGAAGCTCTCAGAAGACTTCCAGCTCTATTCCGTGCAATAAAAAACTCACATCTAGCGTTATAAGGATTGCAGAGGGGTGTATACTTAAGGTGATAAAAACTAAATATATAAAAATGTATACATTTAAAATGAAATCTTTTACAGCAATAGTTTCGTTCTTTAATAGCCACACCTGGTATATGTTTACAAATTTGTTTTTCGAAGCTAAAAATCGTACTTGTAAGAAAAAAGTTTTAAAATATTTTGCTTATTAAAACGTTAACATACTACTTATTAAATATACAGGGTAAACCGTACTGTATTAGAGTAAACGGTAAACTGAATGGTACCCCGTTAGGGGTACCGTTTTAACCTACAAGACCTTTATTTTCGCAACCGGTAGTCCTAGATGTATATTTCCAATTGCAAAAATGTTCAAAATCATATGCAGAGTTAGGATATTGAATGTTTGAAGTAAAAATAAAAATGATTCAAAAAACACAAAATTTAACTTTTTATACGAGTCCCAGGTCCCCTATCTTATATTTATGGAAATAACATCCATTGAAAATCAATTCCAGCACAAAAAGGTTGAAAGTAGTACGACCAATATTCACCGAGATATGAAACGCTGCGTTTTGTGAGTTACAACACTTTTCACCCGACGTCAATAACACCTTTTGGGGACAAATATAACGATTAACAAATGTTTAAAATTATATGTGTGCATACAGTATGATTTTCCAAATTGTTAAAGGTTTTGTAGTGTGTTTTTGCGTATCACGGCCTAATATTTGCGTTTGGTTTTGAATGGCAATGAAAAATATAAATACCTTGTTTTTTTTTCTTTACTTTGACAACCTGTCATTCTTCTGAAAGAGCGATAAGTTCCAATCTCATCACCGGTATGGTCCCTTAAAAGTTTTAACTGGAATATCTTCTTGAGTTTTGGTCGCAAAAAATGTCAAGTTTTTTGTGTCAGTAATAGTCCAATTGAGATTTTTCCTCTAAATATTGATTAGGGGACCTAGGGTCCGTATAAAAAGTTAAATTTTGTATTTTTTGACTCACTTTTATTTGTGCTTCAAACTTTTAATATCTTAACTCTGCATCTGATTTTAAACATTTTTGCAA
Organism: Uloborus diversus; assembly: GCF_026930045.1. Classification (NCBI taxonomy): domain Eukaryota; kingdom Metazoa; phylum Arthropoda; class Arachnida; order Araneae; family Uloboridae; genus Uloborus; species Uloborus diversus. The sequence continues at coordinate 43,192,499 of NC_072731.1, forward strand.
TTGGAAGTATACATCTAGGACTAACGGTTTTGAACATAAAGGATTTGCAGGTTAAAACCAAACACCCCGTATACTTTTCGGATCACTAGCGAATAATGTTTAGTTTAAAAAATATTGCAAATTAGATAAACAAATTTTTTACTATCATAATGATATAACCGTTAATACTAGGTTCTTCAAAACACAACAATGGACATGTTAAGACCAAAAATATCATTATGGTATTCATTAATTAATGGCACCCATTAACGTCTTGTATCTACAGTTTTAACTAATGATTCCATTAATGAGAGGTTAAAACATAAATATCTGCTACATACAGACAATTCTATTACTTTGTATGTAGATGCTATTATTATCATTAATAACTATAAAATTAACAATATTATCTCTTAATTTAAAGTTACAAATTCAAGCCCTGAGCAAGAGAAAACATATTGCACTGCACCTACACCTCTTTTAATAGATTATTTCTAAAGTTCAAGATGAACAACGCGAGGGAATTAAGGACTTGATCGTAGCGTTCGTTAATTAAGGGCCCGATTCATTAAGAAGCGTCATATTTTCTCCAATTTATGGGATCTTGTATAGACCATTACAGAGTCACATAACGGTGTAATTACGCTTCTGCTTTTCTCTTGAGAACGTCTGCATGTGGACTGCAGCTGCCACTGATTATACTAGTGAAGCAGCCTTGCAAACTAAATTGAAATTTAATGACAAGTAGTCTGACTTTGGTCGGTGCCAATGAAATATTTTTAGATTTAATGGAAATTTCAGTGGACTTTTTCTGGCGAAATGTGTGTTGTAGGGTCGAGTGGTTCCTTCGATAACATTTATAAATAGATGATGAAGTCATTGAAATAGCAAAGAGCACTGAAAAACTAATTTTTGACCGAAAGAGCGATTGTTTATGATTACATTTTTATCACAAACATATTATTAATCGTTAAATAATTCAACACTTGTCCTCGTTATTTCTTTCATACTCATTACGACTCATATTACAATTCTGGATTAAGGAGAAAAATGCAAAACTTAAGGTAAAAAGAAAAATCGTAAAACAGTTTTGGGATGATGCATTTGTGGCTATACATTTGCTCTTTGATCTTCTTTTAGTAGCAACTTTCAATAAAGTGTCGACTTTCAATAAAGTATTCCTTTTCTATAAAAATGTCTTTCTAAAAAATAAGTGCTCAAAAAATAAGTAAGTAAGGTAAAATAAATAAGTAAGATTTTACTAATAATTAAGAATAATAGTTAACGTGTTACAGATGTTGTGTAGAAAATCACACTCCAAACATACACAAATTAGTACCTCATAATTATTTTTTTTATTTTGTTAGTTTATAGTGATGTAAGTAATAGTTATTTTTATTAACCTCTACAAAAAATAAATGCATATTAATAGAGGTCATTTTTTGAAGAACAACTTGATATGAAAAAAATGTCATACTTGCAGCAAAGGATTGAGCTGTGTAGAAAATGCTGTAATTTGATCAATTAATTTCTTTCACAATTTATAATAGTATTTAAAGAATGAGTTAGGTATGGTAATTTAAGAATTACTTATTAAGCTCATATATTTCATTTTACGTTTAAGCTTTCAAAATTAGTTTATTGATGTTGTGTTCTGGTTTCACCTACAAATTTCTTGATAACGAAAATGCTTTAGGCAATTTTGAATGAGACGCCATCACTTGTAGAAATTAAACTTAAGACTAAGTTAAAACTGTAAATTAACTAAAGTAGTAAATGCAGACATACGATTGAAACACTAACGTAGGATTCAGTTAAAATGCGCTTCTTATATTTTTAATTAAAACCGACTATTGTGATTAAATTTAAATATATATTTTTTTGTTCTTAGGGCTGCCAAAAATATGTTGAAAATCAGATAAATTGCTTAGATTTTTTTTTAAATTATAAACTAGAACAAATAAATGCAAAGTTCTGAGATAATAAAATGTGCAAAAGATAAACCACATAACTTAAACAATGCAATTTGCTGACACATTAAACAGAGTATTTTTATAGTTATCGTAAACTCTTGATTATCCGTGGGTGGCTTATCCGCGGAGTGGATTATCCGGTGTTCTTTTATACACAAAAAAAGTAACTATTTATTGATTATGGGTAATTTACACTTTTTAGTTAGACAATTGTAAAATTTATTTTTAGACATTCTTATTGCTTTCTTATATTTTCCTTTCATTGACATCAAAGCTTTTAAGGTCACCGAAACCTGTCAAATGTAAACCGGGCTTTTTACATGACACTACTTACTGCTTTAGATAAACACTATTTGTTGATTTTTAGACTTACCCCCTACCATACTGACTGGTTTTTCGATCTACCAGACCAGTAAATGAAAAACCAGACTAGTTTTAGAAAAATTCATCTCCCCTCCCCTTTGAATTTTTGGTGAAACATAACTTAAATTGCTGCAGTAAATCTGCTTGCACGGTTTGCTCACCGTATGTGTGTAAAGTGTGTAAACCGTTTGCAATAATGAACCTTATTTTTCTAGCGTTTACATGCATTTTTACATACACTGTTTTCGTTTCAGTTATAGTTTGAACGTATGGGAGTGCTATTGAACTTTTAAGGCCTTGTCCACATTAACATCGTTTTTAAGTCATTAGCGGGTTATCCGAGAATTCACTTATCCGTGGTTACCTTGCCACATTCCGAGCATAATCGGGAAATAATTGTAATGACTTTTAAACTCAATTTACTCGCCTCTGCAGAACCAAGAAAGTTCTGTCATCACTTTGTTCAATAACAGTTAGATCAGGTGACCAAGTAGCAGTCATTACAGCAGAGCATACTTTAATAGCAGGAACTGACTGGGTTGACTACTGTACCTTTTAAAAATATTTTTTAGGTGGTGTAAATCTTACTACTTTGGTTATACTTGCTTAGCACATTTTGCATCCTATGTAGCTTTCTACTAACCGGAGTAAAACCTGTCACATTGCACTTTTCATTACTTATTAAAAGTTGTAAAGGTGTTAACAGTTAGTTTTCTATTGCAATAAGGAAAGATACAAAAAAAAAATGTACTAGGATTGTAAAACGTAAGTAAAAATTTAAAACACACACCCACACACATTATATATATACATATATATATATACATATATATATATATATATATATATATATATATATATATATATATATATATATATATATATATATATATATATTATATATATGTATATTTATATATATGTATATTTATATATATGTATATATATATATATATATATATATATATATATATATATATATATATATATATATATATATATATATATATATATATATATATATATATATGTATAACAGAAACATTTTGTTTTGACACACTGGGTTTTACACGAACATTTGGGGGTAACACAGGGATGAAAGGTAAATGAGGTAAATGTATTTGCCGTATGTACCATATGTCGCCTATATATAATGTAGATTATTTTACACTTTAACGGACTGCAGACTATGAAATAATGATCTATGAAATAACTAGATATTCTATAAAATAATGGATTAACGGATTATATATAGAAATATATATATATATATATATATTTCTTTTCAGCTACCCCAATTGCCCCTATTTTTTTTCGTACAGCATTCAAGTGAATATAGCTTATTATTAAAACCATGTGTTCAAAATAACATCAGCGACGAAAAATATTTGAACTTTGAACTCATAAACCGATAAGAAAGTATTTTCAGTCTTACTGAATTGATTCCATCACTAACAACAGATTTGAAAAAAAATATATATTTGGGATGAAAAAATACTCGCAGAGTGAAAAGGAGCTCATATAAACACGGGGCACATGTGAACATGGTATGGTTTACTAAGATCTGTTCAAGAAAAAAAACTGGAAAAATTCTCAAATAAGGACAGTACCAGTTATACCTCTTGGACAAACATTTAGAGCAATGAGGCCTTTTATGTTTCTATGGTGGGAACTTCTTATTTTAAGTGTTGAAAAAAATTTACCAATGATTTCTTCACCTGATAACATTTTTAAAACTACTAACCTAAATCTAGGTATTAATAACCAGTGTATGAATATTCAAGTGAATTTATAATAATGTTTAAATTTTTTGATTAAATTAAAAATTCTTTATTTTTACGAGTTAGTTATAAAGTAGACGATGGGGCACCTGTGAACACAACATCTAGGGACACAAGTGAACAGTTTTCGTAGCCGCTCTCCGTTATATTTTTATTACTGTAGGATATTTTAAGTGTTAAAAAAATGTGTAAATATTTATATTTATTATTTTCCTATAATCAGTAAGTAAATTTATTGTTAACTGTTATTAATATGATTAAATATTTATTTATTTATATTTATTATTTTCACTTTTTAATTTTTTTGTAAATAAATAGTTGATTAAAAATGTATTGTTATATAATACTTACAAGAAATAATAAGACACAATATATATACATTTAATTAAAAACTGAATTTCAAAATCATTTTAAAATACTTTACCGAACAATGTATAAAGCGTAAAAGCAAAATATATAAAGAATAACCCTTACTTAATAAAAAAAATATTTGTATTATGTAGTCATATAATTTTTCTTCTAGTCTTGCGATCAGAACAGCCTGCGAGACTTTAGAATTGGACAAGGAGCAGTTATATATTCGGGAAAAAAAAATCTTAGTGGAACAATTACTGTGCAATTGAAACTGACGCAGTATAAGTTACAAATCCTTCAATGTATTTGTTATCTTAATATATAAAAATCTTCTGTGCGGACGTTTTTCTCCATAAGGCTTTTAAACGGCTGGACCGATTTTGATCAAATGTTTTGTGTGTAATTAAGTTGTCACGAGTATGGTATATAGAAGTGCGATGGATCAAATCGCAAACGTTTTTGTTAATTAATTAATTAAGTTAAAGATTGGATGGTTATATCTCTCCCAAATGATTAATATTTATATTAATCTATTGTTGAGCCAGAACTCAAATAAATGTTTAACCCGTTGCCAAAGGACAAAAAGAAAGCCAGTTTATTTGAGCCATGAAATTGAAATTTTCTACTGTGATATGTCAATTGAGATTAGATAAAACGTAGAGAGAGAGAGAGAGAGAGAGAGAAGCGTTCATTTCTTAAAAGATACGATTTTAGGTCCCGAGATATATTTCAAAGTACTGGAAGGTTCACGCAAAATGTGTGTTCTGTCGTCGTAGTTGAACTATGTGATCGGATCCGTGCTTTAGGTTTTCCTAAACAAATGATCAGATCCAGACTCAAATCCATTTGAGTTTTGGCAATAATGTCAAGAATATTTTAAGGATTTTTAGACTAATCAGTACATTATTAAAAGAAAAGATGATGGAATTAAAAGACGGAACAAATTTTATTTTCGTCCAGATAAATTACAACAGAGTAGTTCTGTACACAAAATATCAGTGCAGTGGAAGATCTTTATCTTTGGTGGAAAGAACAAATTCGGCAATATATGTAGTTTTAAAAGCTTTCGTTCAAAAGATCGGATTGCTAATTGGTCGAAGTTAGTATCGCTCACTGATCGGCTGGATTACAGTAACGTGGTGGCATGGCGAATTTGGCTATAAACAATAGAGTTGCGTGATCATTTGTTTACATTTTAAAGCTACTGTTAATATAATTTATTGTATTTTTTACTTGGCGAAATATTTCAAATTACAAAGAATTGTTTTCGTTTTTAAAGAAAGTTTAGTCTTTTTAGTTGAAGAATGTGTTTATTTTACATCGGGCGGGGGGGGGGGGAGGGGAATGAGTGATTTTCGCTTATTCAGAGAACTGTTTACCTTTATCATTTTTTAAATGATATCCTTTCGATTGTTTTATTCTTTCTCATATGGCGGAAATTGCAAGGGGATTTCCCGTTTGCTCTAGATGAGTAGTTAGTTTTTTACACTTAATATCTGAGTTTTTTACCTTTTGAGTATGTCTGAAGGAACAAAACATCAAGTACGGGAGAAAAAATAGTCCATAAAACAACTGCTTAGTGGGCATTATATAAATCAAGTTGTAATAAATATACACATTCTGACACCAAAGACCTTAAAACATTTTCTTGTTACTTATTTTTTCAACAAAAAGGTTCAAACACTGGATAGTTTATTGAAATTTTTGAATTTTTCAATTTACAAAGTTTAAACAGAACAACGTCTGTCGGCTCCTCTAGTTTGGGTATATGTTTCATAATGAAGAATTTTCCTTTAAAATATTATGCTTCTCCTGAATTTTTACCCGTGTTCATATGTGCCTCAGGTCTTTTTACATGAGCCCCGCTCTAGGGGCACATGTGAACATATGCAGACGTTTTTTAAAAATGTCATAAAATAAAAAAATAAAAATTGTGAAAATTTCCAAAAAAAAAAAGGAATCCATGACACAAAGAAAAGTTTATTTAATCATGGTGACACTTTTGCGTTGAAAAATTGACAATATTTTTTGAAAAATAAAGAAATGAAAGAAAAAAAAATGTTTTTAAGTGCTCCCTTTTCCCTTACTCATGTCACGTGTAACAAGTTATAATTTGGCAATATCCGTACCCAAACTCTCAAAATTTCCATTGAAAGATGCTACAATCGTAACCCTATCGGCTTAAAAGGTAAGCAGAGAAATCAACATTCTTTGCTCTGCGGTACTGCAAGTGCATACATAAAAGCATACAGACTAATACAGAAAGTATTGGAAAAAATCTCGACGTCATCACCAATTAATCGACAAATTATTGGCAATTCTCTTTCGTCATTTCCGTTAGCTTTTTGCATTTGGTATCATTACTTCCGCTTCTTTCGAAATGTACCATCATTGTGCAAAACTAAGTAAAGCTTTCGTGAAATATTGTTACAAATGATTGGAAACCAATATCGACTTCATCACCAATTTGTCGAGATATTAATGATATTAATGTCAATTCTCTTACGTATTCCCGTTAGCTTTTTGCATTCCGTATCATTGCTTCTACTTCATGTCGAAATGTACCATCATTGCCCAAAAAAAGGAACACTTTCATAAAATATTGATACTTGCATTTAAAATAAACAGTCTACACACAGAAAAAATGCAAGAACTGCTTTTTTAAACAAACTTTTGTCAAAATCCTTAAAAATATCCCTCTAAGATTGAAAGCGCGGGTGGCAGGTGACTGTTTCTTTGGATTACTTCTGAGAAATAACAAACCCATGAAATAACAATCAGGAAGAATGCAAATTGGACTGGAGTTCCTTCCTCATTAACAGAAGATTAAAGAAATCTTAAGACTTTCGCTTAACAATGTTCTCCTAATAATTTATTTCATAAACAATGATGCTCCAAGACACGCGCTTGCATATTTCGCTAATCAGATTTTGTTTAAATGATCAAAGCATGATCATTAAGTACTAATTTGCTTTTCGCTTTTATTTCGAAATGATTTTTCATCAAAATTAATTTTATCTCATCAGAATTTTAATTAAAAGGACAAATTATAAAAAAGCTTTTTTTTTCTGTTAGATATTACATTTTTGAAACACTAAGTTCAAGAGTAAAGTATTTGTAAAATTAGTTCATAAATAATTCTGAAGTGTTTTCTAATGACGTAAGAGTGTATAAAGGTATTATTCATTGCATGCTGTTGTTATATACAATCGCCCATGGCTATTTTTCTCGATAATTAATATGTCGGATGTTTGATTGCAAGTTTTATCATTAACTACATCCTTTGAAGAAATAAAACTGTAAAGAAAGTTGCATATAATTTGTTCTTTGTATATGATGCTTCTAAGCATTTTGGAGTTCATCCACAAATGATGTCAAGCTTTGAGGGGAAGGAGGGGATAACAGGAAGTGAGACATCCCTAATTTTTACTAAACATATGCTTATGAATAACAGTGTGACGTATGACAACAAGGAAGAGAAGGTAAGGTAGAAGGAAGAGGATAAAATGAAGTGTGACACTTTGTAACAAGGGGGGGGGGAGGGGCCACATTTGATTAAAAAAGGGGAGATATACTTTCTAGACAGCTCCTTAACTCAATATCAATAACTTTAAATTGTTTTGTTTTATTTTGAGCACGTGTAATAAAACGGTGTGAAGTTTATACATGGGTGATTTTCTGTTTGATTTTTCGTTTTTAAGACAATCTTTTTATGGAATACTTTAAAACTATGTCCACAACCTTTTTGTTTAAGTTGTTTTCTAGTTGTTGCCAAAAAATAATGAAAAACCAAAGAGTAAAGAAATATACATAGAGAGGCCCCGTTTATGGTAAAAAAGGAGATGAAATTGAAGCCGGAATTATGGAATATAGCGATGCAATGATAAGCGGGGTTATGATAACATGATCGCTTCCCGAGAATAAATTTCACCAATCTCGCAAAGAGACCAAATAAAGTAGCTGGCTGATAAGTTTGCGTTTTAATTCATGTTTTAATGCAATTTCAAAAACGTGCCTCATAAACTTGCAAGAATATCTAATTAACAATCGAGATTCAGTAATGAAATGTTTTGAATCAAGATGTATTTCAAAATACTTAGCAAAAAGCTAAGGATCTTGGGATACAGCGGTGCAACTTACGGCTTCAATGTTTTAGTATGGCAGGGCCTCTCTATGTAATTTCTTTACTCTATGTATTTTTCATTGATTTTGGGAACAATTGAAAACCGGATATGAGAATCGGTAAATTAAATTATCTTCTATCGTGTGTCTTTGCTACAAACAATGTATATATTTTTGTTATTGGATCAGGGAAAAGAAAGTGTCCTTTTTAAACAAGTCGCCTGTAAATAATCAGTGCCCCTACAAATAATGGGAACATTGACGTTATTTTGGAAAGAGCAAAAGCATACATATTATTTTAACTAAAATTGTTACTATTGTTTCGGCAGGAATTTTTCATCATGAATTGTAATTGGGGTTTATCTTTGTGGGAACTGCGCTGGTATATTGGAAAATATTGCAATAATCCACAGCACTAAAAACAATCATGTGCATTTTTTTTTCTTTTCTGAAAAAGAAAACACTTAACGTCTGAGAAAAAAAAAAGGAAGTCAATTCAAACCAGTCATCCAGCACTTTTACCAAAAACAAAACTAATGTACTAAATCATTTTCGTATTTATTAAGTCTATGTACAGTACAAAGTTAAAAAACAGATTCAAGTCAGTAGCATTTTTTAAATTCTTTGATTTTTCGACATAAAAATTTAGCATTATGATTTTTCTTAACGTGAAAAATAGGTTTAAATTTCTCCGTTTAGCTTACACACCAGTAGTAAAAAGTTAAGAGCAAACCTTTAAACACTTAACTGAAAAGACTTGGTGCTTGCAGCTACCTCTATCAGTAGAAAATAAACAATACTTTATTTCGTACTAGTGGTACCCGCACGGCTTTGCACGTACAGGAAAAATTAAAAGGTCGTTTGGTTCGCTTGTATATTTACAAATAATGTATGTGAATTTCTCGCCAATTGGCTTGTGCCCATGTTACGGGTCCACGTTATGATAATTTTGTAATTTACAAGTCCATTATTTTGTTCTTAAAATTGGAATAGAAAAAGAACAACATCGAATTTTCAAAATATCGCTTCGAGGTGCACACCGCCATGCTACAAACTAATTCTGTGCCAAATTTCATGAAAATCGGTTGAACGGTCTAGGCGCTATGCGCGTCATAGAGATCCTAACAGACAGATAGAGATCCGGACAGAGAGACTTTCAGTTTTATTACTAGTAAAGATTTTTGCATTACGTTCTTTGCTCGCATTTTTTTTCCTTTTATTGTAAAACAATTCCTGAAATGAACATTTTTGTAATGGAGTAACTGGCACTGCAATTTACTGTATAATACAGTCGAGCCCGCTTAATGGAATATCGGATAATAGAATATCCCGCTTAATGTAATAAAATTCCCATGCACTACACCGTTGATGTGTGTTATTTTTATCCCGGATAATGGAATATCCCGCTTATTAGAATAATTTTCCCTGGCGAATTGCCTATTCCATTAAGCGGGCTCGACTGTATTAAAAAACAGTCACGATATCATTATTTACTGACACGCGTGGCTTTTTTTACTTTGTTATTTTTCGTGTATATTTTGGAGAGCATATCAACGAAGTTTGCACTAAATGGAAAATTTTGTGGGATTGCTTCATTTAAAAAATGATAAGTAACACTTTGTTAGTTACACTTTTATTCCATTGTATATATATTCATGTACTAATGATAACTATGCATGATTTTTTGTACATACAAATACGCATGGTATTTTCAGCACAAAACACGCAAACTGCTCTAAGAATTCCAAACGTTGTTTTGGGCATAACTCTTATAGTCTTAATTGTGAAATCCTAATCACAAAATATTTTAATTGGGTAGACATTGTACTATGGTAAAAGACTTACAGAGAAAATTTTAAGTTTCTAGGTTCAAGTTCTAGGTGTAAAATTAAAAGAGAGAAAAAAATCCAAATATAAAGAAAACTTTACAAAATAACTACTTAACAAGTAAATACATTTAATTAATAACATAAATATGTATTCAAAACGGTAAACACACTTAATCATTTTTCATGCCATGTAATTAAATTTTCCGCTTATATTAAAAACAAAGAACGGATAAAAGTTAATGCAAATACCATCTTCCTTGAAAATGAGCTCTACTTCTTTTCGAGTAAAGATTAATTCTTTTGCCGTTCAAAAGTAATCCTTCCCGTATATTCTCTAAACTTAGAAATTGAGAGCAAACTCATTTTAAGTAAAGTCTTCAGCTAATGAAATTGCCAAATGCTTAGCGTCTGTGCTTAGCTTAGCGTGAAAAAGGAATGAACTAAATCCTCAAAAAATAAATAGCACTCATACATACTGAACGGCCACACATTGTTAGAATAAAAAGAAACTTTCCGTTTAATTAAAAAGAACTGCGGAAGTGATGAAGACTGAGAAAGAATAAATACAGACCCAGGTGTGTTCGGATGTATTAACGTGTTCGTGTCGTTGTACTGACGCCATCTTTGGAAGCAGTTGGGATCCACATTATGGAACCATCCAGTCAGAAACATTGGATGATTATGGATTTTTTTTCCTCTCGGAACGAAGAAAAAAAAGAAAACATTCTATCTTGTATCAGGAAAAGAAGGATTCAGCTGTTGGCATCATTAACACTTGATAAGAAAAGAATATTAGTTAAATTGAGTGAGTTAATAATTCAGTGGTCTTAACTGCAGACTGTATTAAATGAGGCATAAGATTAAAGCGTTTTTTTTTTTTTTGTTAATTTTAATATTTTAATGTTTTGCAGAAATTCATACTTTTTCCATTTATTTTTATATGTCTTACCGTTTTTATATTTAAAAAACTGTAACGCAATGTTCTCACAATATTGAGGCTCGTAAGTTTAATGTTGAAACTTGTAAGTTCATTATTGAAATAGTTTAGATTTCACATATCCTCTTTCGTCAATGACAAGTTAGCATTTCGCACTAATGCATTTTTAATTTCAGTTAAAAATAACATAAAAAAGATTTGAAATTTATTGTTTTTTGATTGAAACGATTGAGTTTTTTTTTTTTTTTTTGGTGCAACTGGACTTGTTCATAGAACTTTTTTTTTTTTTTTAAGTTTAACTAATATAATAATAAGCTGACTGTAACTGTTTAAAAAGAAAAATATAAAATAGTAATATTGTGTTTGATTAATTATTTCTTGCATATATTTGTCTTAAAATATTTTGAATTTAGCCATGTTTCTTAAAGAATCACTGCACCAAATATAAATATTATAAAGATTGATGTTAGAACCACTCAGATATAAACTTTTTTTGTTAAAAGTTACGGCTATAACTGTCAGATATAGGCAGTATTAGAAAACAGAATATCATGTGTCTTATAAGCCTGAACTTTAAATGAAATTAAAAAAAAAAATCTTTTTTCTCCTAGTAGGAAACAGAATCGAAATTTTGTACTTTTTCCCCTCCACTACTATTTATTCTGCAATTTTATAAGAGAATGATTTACGAAAGGCTTCATTACCATTTTACGAGAAAGAAGTATTAGGTTAATCGAGTAAGTTAGTGGTTTAATGGTTTGTAACACTGAATGAACCTAATGACGTGAAAGAGGCCGGAAAAGCAACTATTACCATTAGTGTCTTAATAAGTTTATAAATATTCAAACGATTTATAAACATCTTACTACCTTATAAACTTCAAAAAAATGAACACAAGAAATTAAAATTATACAAAAACATCTTTAAGGGTTTCTTTTAGCGAATATATTTGCACACTTTTCAGAAGCATTTTGTGTTTCCCTCGGGGATTCCTAATTAGCTCATAGAAGTTAACTATTTTTTTCCAAAAATGTGTGGTGAAAAAAAAATGAACATCAAAAATGTATCACTCAACAGGAATTTAAAGCAATAAATAATTAAAATTGCACTTAGGGAATAATAGTCCGTCAGGAAAAAGTTAGGAATTAAACGAAAAAATAAAATAAAAAAATGCAGTTTACGTCAAACTAAAGAAAAATACTCCGTTATCATTTCCTTCATTTCACATTTGTTGACCAATAACAAATTGTTTCTTAAAGGAAAAATAAAATCTGATTCATTTCGTTTCGTTGGATGTGTTTTATTCCTATTTGTTTTCCAATTGTCAATTTTAAACTGTACTTGACTTTTCGATAGCTATGTAATATAATACTCAATTTATATATTATAATGCCTAAGGTATGTCAGTTGATGAATTATTTTAAATAATAAAACTCATTAGAAACACTTGCAAACAGGAAATAACTGAAAATAAGTTGAAATGTAAGCTAAGTTCAAAGAAGTTTAACATGTAGTTGGCAGCACAACAACAAATCCTTCGCATTATTTTTAAAATACATATGATATGTGCAATTACCGTATTTTTAATTTTTCACTTTAATATACACGAATACTTTACTTCATAAAATCTCCCGAGCTACAACTGTTTTATTAGCTCCTTTATAAATTTTAAATTGTTAAAACTCTATTTTTGTACACCGTAACTATTATACGTTTTACACAACAATTATTTAAAAATTTATTTGGTTAATTGAAGTTAAAAAAAAATTACTCCAAATTTCGGAGAAGAAGCTTTTAAAGCGGTTTTTTCTCGTGCTATGAGAATGAAATTGATAAAGAAAATTTAAACTCACGTCAACAAACTAAGATTCTCTAAAAATAGTTCAAGGTAATAACTGAATAAATATATATGTACTTGAAAAGTAAACGGAAATAAAATAAAGCAAAAAGTACGCATTTTGCTAACATTATTTTGTTTTCTATTGGCTTATACTGGTTTATGATTTTCTCACTGGTGTTCGGTAAATTCGCTAGTTCTAATATTTAGGCTACTTGCTGTTCTGCTTTTGTTGGACATCTTTTCATCCATAATCTCACTTCTCTAGCATAGGAACAGGAGTTCCTTCTAGCCCCGAAACACGTGTATGTAGTTTTCTTTCAAAATTAGTACTTTCTTTAGTTTTGGCAAAACTTAAATCGTAGTATTGGGTTGCTATGCAGATCCTAATGGCAGCAATACCCTGCAGGTTAGATTTCCCGAAACTACAGTCTGTTTTATTTTCTTATAGTTTAATGTAGCTCAACCACAAAAGCAATATGCAGACGCAAGTAAACGTAACATAGGAATGAATAACTGTTTGGAAAACTACAATCGTCTTGATCTTCTTGTATACTAATTTTTCACCAACCTTTAAGATTCCTAATTACATCATTCCTAATTCTCTCACTTAAAATTGTTCCCTTTTATATCTTTCATCATCCATGACAATGTAATGAAACCAGAAAGAAATGAAACATGGAAACATCAAGAGTATAAAACAGTCAAAAATTGCCTGTTCCTAAATCACACTGCAGAAAATCTCAAAGGTTTTCCCACGTCTGCTACAGTCACTAATTTAGAGATATAAAAAGGTTAAGGGAAGAAAAACGACAGCTTAGATGTGTGCTTGAGTTTGTGTGCCCAGCCACCAAAGATTTATTGAATATGCTATATATCTACATCTATAGGAATAGCTAAAATGTCCCTTTTTTAACCCAAATTAATATTATTGAGATTAATAAGTATTCATTTTTAATTAAACGTAGCCTTTTTAATTACGTTTCCAAATTGTTGACCATATTATGTATTATTTTTAAATGTCTTTGTTTGTTTATTTATTTATTTTTACATGGGAAATGTTCCACTATACTGTAAGAAAACATTTCAGAATGTATTTTATATTCCAAGATTGTACAAGCCAACATAAGTTTAAATAACTACTTTCCTAAAGTAAGTTTTTAATTTCAAAATACCAATTATGTATTTGCCATTCTTTCAGGATATATATTTGCTTTTCGTTAACAAAATGTATATTTAAAAGAGTTGTAATTCTTCTGGTCGATATTCGGAAATTTCTAAAGATAACCTGTGATAATGAGTTAAAGACTATTTCTTCGGCTGTCAAGTCAGTCAAATCTATTCCATTAAAAGTTAAGCGCTCTGTAATTCCTTCTATTGCTAATTGTGCTAGGTTTTATTTTTTTGCCTAAGGTTCATAAAGCTGGTATTCCTTCTAGGCCAATTGTTTCCAATATCGGTACGGTTTCCTTCCAAACTTGCGAAAAATTTAGTCCTTGTGTTTTCTCCCCTTAGGAGTAATAATTTGTTGACTGTGAACAATTCGACAGAATTTGTCGAAATTCATAAAATAAAATTCATAATTTTGCTCAAAATAACTCTTTTACGGCTTCCTTTGATGAACTCTTTATTTACGAACGTGCCGGTCGAGGAATCATTGTTATGCGTTAAGAGTATACTTTCTGAATCCCATTTTAACTCTAAGGAAATTGATGAGTTATTTTTTTTACTCGGATTTGTTTGAAACAATGTTCTTCTGTTTTTAATGTTAGATTTTATACAATGGTTGAAGGTTGGCTATGGGAAACCCACTTAGCCCCATTCTTAGTGATATTTACATGCATTACTTTGAAGCTAAGCTGTTCCAAAAATTACAGTTTCAATTTTATGTTCGCTAAGTGAACTATTATGTCCGTTATGTGTGTCGCCCATATGAATCATTATCATCTTAGTGTTGATAAGGCTTCAGTTATTTTAAACTCTATAAATCCTCATATTCAATTCTCGTATGAACTATAACAAAATAACTTCCTTCCCTTTCTCGATGTTCTCGTCTCTCGAACTGAGTCTGGTTTCGACAGTACTGGTTATCGCAATTTTTTTGCTGTTTCTTTACCTTCTCACAGAATATCGTCTCGTCCACCGAATCAAAAATATTCTGCTTTTAATGCTCTTGTTAATTGTGTTTTAAACACTTGTCCTTCAGAGGAGCTTCTTAATGCAGGACTTAACTATCTTAGAGCTGTTGCAATTGATAGAGACTATCCACCCACTTTGATTGATTCCGTTTATAAAGAGCTTTCTAAAAGATCCCAAAGTAATATTCGAAAAAGAACTTTCATCACAATGAATTTGGTCGTTTTACCATTCTTTCCTTCTGTTAGTTTTCAGGTTCGCTAAGATACTTAATCGTTTTCAATTCCAGGTTGTGTTTTCACCAATTAATAAACTTTCGTTCTCGTCTCTTAAGGATTCTATTAATCCTCTTAACGATTGTGGAATTTATAAAATTGACTGCAGTTGCGGTCTTGCCTATATTGGACAGATACACAGTTCTTTGAAATTTCGTTAAAAAGAGCATAAAATATATGTGAGGAAACGACAATTCAATAAATCTAGGACTGATCAACACTGCTTGGACTCAAATCACTCCTTTGATTTCAATTCATTTAAAATTATCCAGAAATGCCCAAGATCATCAGATCTTGATTTTTGGGCTGTTAATTCTTAGCAAAACATTTTTGGGCATAAATTTATTGCTAAATTATTAATAAGCTGTTTCATTTTGACAGAAAAAAAACGTATTTTATGGGGTTTTTACTGAAATTTATAGCTTAACGGTTTTCTCTGGGAGGGAATCATGCAATACATTTTGACTTTGAGTTCTATTTTGTTATGTTTTGCTTTTGTTAATTGCTTATTTTTCAAGCTGCCTGCTGTTCATTTTCATTGCTTTTACTGAGTGTCTTTACATCTAGAAGCTCACACCTTTGAATTGAAAAAGGGGTTCCTTGAAAAAACACGTGTATTGTGTAATCTGTTTATTTGTGCTAAACAACGTTGGATATTTTCTGTTATTCCTCGGCACAAAGGTGCTTGGAGGTTGGGAATATTGCTCTATCGTTTGGTTTACTTTGAAAGTAAGAATGATAAAAATATTATACGATTTGTAAAATTATGACTCATAAGTATAAAAAACTAAATGTCATATTATTTTAGTTCCTTAACCAGAAAAAATATTCCAGTTTAGTGCGATAACTATGAAAAAAGAGACTGAAACGTCACTGAGGTAAAATTCACATTAAACTAAAATATAATTATTTAATGAAAGCTTTAAGAATCATCTACTTAGCTTTACAACAACAGTTTTACAGCTTTTGGTGCACATTTTGGCGAAGATTAAGACCTTAATGTACCACTAGTAACAAAATAATCAAACTATTTTTTTTCAGGTTTTTTAAGAGACAATAAGAAAGTTGAGATGGAAATTAGAAGTTCAATCTTTGGTCGCGGAAGCTAAAGTATTGAGAAACGCAGCACAAGCGCAAATCTGCTTTTTGCATTCTTTTCTGTCCTAATAAAAGAAGATAAATTACTAAACATTTAACTAAACTCGATAAGCAAGTACTAAATATTTCAAAAATTATTTTTAATTATATGTATAATAATTATTATTACTTCACTAATTAACTACTATTCCCCAAAGTAGTTTTTCTTTCTTTTATTTTTTATAATCTACCGCATTTGGGTAGATGCATTCAAGTTCAGTTATATAAATGAGGACATTAATTTTTTTTAGTATTATTTGATGAACCACGCTAATAACTAATATTTTATTATTTTTAAAGAAGCTTTTAAAATATGTTTATCATTACTTTTAAGCTTTGTACTTTTAAAATAAGCAAAAAGAACTAAATAACGTTGCTTCTTTTAGTACTTCACTTTCTTTCAGCCGAAAATTTTTAATGAAACTTGGACTCTAGCCTCTGGTAATTTTCTCATTAAACATAAAGCACAATAAAGCAGAATTAAGTTTCGTAAATAACTCGAAAAATTAAGAGACAAGAACAATTACCGCTCTGTTAATGAGTTTTTGGAACTAATTTAAATTGACTTTCATTCTTAGAAGAATTAGTAAAAAGTAAAGATTAAGTAAAAGGCAAAAATATCCTTCAACAATGCTTTTTTAAAAGAAATATGTTAAAAAAACTATTACTTCTAAATTTGCATTTTTATTACCATTAAGAAGTTTATAAAAGTAACTATTGCATTGCAGAAAACGTAAATTACTTCTAATGAATTTTGTCTCGCCGGTTTCATAATTATCTGGCTTTAAATGTTAAGTGTATAATGATTGATTTACTGTTTTTTTTTAATTAATATTATTATTTCATATTAAAATATTTGTCAGAGCTTCTAATGAAATAATATTTTAGCATCAAATTCCTTTGTAAATTTCAAAAATTTGATTTTTGGGTCTCTATCATTTAAGAACTAATTTATCAAAAAGGAACATATCCATTTTCCAGAAATGTTCAGGAAGTGAAAAAAAAAAAGATTAGAATTAAAGCAAATTATTTTTATTATGTCTTATGGGTACATAATTGAGCACAAAGGCACAGCAAATTATGTCGCAGAGTAAGAAATGTTTGTATATTACGAACTACGAGATATCGCCATTTTAATTTTGGATGTGTACCCTTTTGAACGAAAATCGGAATATTGAGAATTTAAATTTCACCAAAGCCCTAATATTTCACCTTCTTATATTCTTGTATTGAAGTACTTTAATCAAAAACTAGTGAATTTAAATTTGAAGATTTTGGACAGGTGTTCTTTTGAACTACAAATGTTTCGTACTACAGATTCGTTCAGGATCAGTCCCCTTTTGTTTAAAATAAAAAATGTAGAGGACGGATTTTTTATCTTTTGATCAAAAAGTCAAAATTTAACTCTAAATAGTTTAGGATTTGGAATTCTTGAGAGGAAGTGATTTGATTAAGGTCATATGTTATAAATTAAGAAAATGTTATAAAATGTGTTTTTCTAAAAATAGGGGAACATGCAGTAAAATGAAATAGCGGGGCAAAGTGAAATAGTCAAATATTTACTCTGCTTTTAGATCCACCTCTCTGGTATTATTTTAATTAATTACTACCATATGTAATCTTCTCTAGTCAGGAAAAAATACCGCCAAAGATTAAAGCCTTTGGAAATACAGGCAATTTGAAAAAATTGATACTCATTTTGTAATGTTTTGTTGCAAGTCAAAAATTATTTTTGTTACTATAAAAATGATAAATTTCCTGTTATTAAGAGTTTAAATATTTATTGAAACCTGCTAATATGCAATACAGTATTAATTTACTTAATATTAATCACATTTGTACTTTTCATAAAATGTACAATTAGTCAAGTATATGCGGGGCAAAACGGAAGTGGCAAAGTGAAAACGTTTTGTTTACTTTACTCACACAATCATTTAATATAAATCACTTATGTTTTCATTTATTAATCAATTCATTTACATTCCTTCCTTTAGTAATTCTCTTATTTATTCATTTATTTACTTATTTTCTTATTTATTCATTCTTTTCCTCGCTCTTTTTTTTTCATATATTAATTGATTTATTCATTTAGTTATTCGTTTATTGTCTCATTATCTTTTCATTTTTTCATTTAACCTTTTATTTACTGATTCTTTTGATCAAATATATGTTTTATAATCGAATAGAACATTTTTCATTAGAAAAATATTTTATTTTTCATTTTGCCACAGGAAAAAAAAAGGAAATTTTTCCTTTTTTTTTTTCTTTTGAAGATTTAAATTTACTGCCAAAAATAAAAAAAATACTTTTTCAACGCAAGTTTTGTTACAAAATACAATGCTCTTTCTTTGAGAACTGTAATGTTCAAAACAAATTTCTTATTTGTTCATTTTGGAAAAACTTAACCATTTCACTTTGCCCCACATTCCCTCATATATGTTACCTTTTGATGAATTACTCTAACGCATGCGAACAGTTGAAAATGTTTCCAATTATTTCCACCTGTAGCGTTTTTATGCTACAAGTTTACTTTGTGCACGTGTAAAGTTAAACATTAGTCGGTTTAGATATTAGGATTTTTTATCGAATAAGAACTTGTGTAATTTCGTAAAGTATTGAGTTATACATTAAGCCAAAAAAAAAAAAAAAAAAAACATTTCGGTTTAGTACTTTGAATTTCAGCTGATTTACTCGTTTGTTGTAACAAAAGAGTTAATTACATTTTATCTATTATGAGACAACTAACTGAATTTTGTAACAATAAGTATAAAAAAATGTCAAACCGATTATACGAGAAGGTATAAGCGATGTAGGGTTTAAATTTATTTTTGTATCCTAACCTTGTTTCATGTGTCTCGAATGCAGAATTAATAAGTATTAAATGCGTATGTCTTAAAATTACATTTATATCACTAAGTTTATTTTCCAAACATCCTTTGAATTCCGAAAACCATCATATTGGTACAAAAATTGTATGGTGAATATACAAATTGTATGTAAATAAAGAATCATTTATTAAAATAATCATTTTAAAACAAGTCATTGGGAAAGCAACTTAATGGCGCTCAATCAATAAGAAATATCAGAAGCTGAGCAAACATGCACAAACAATATTTTATTCATGATATGTGTTAAAGAGAAGGGAACTGTTTCCATCTCTAACTCAATTACACCATTTCAAAAGCGGTCATAGTAGGAACATTACAAGTAAATTTTGGATACATTTAAGTCAGACAAAAGTCACTTTAGTACAGGGTCGTTGAGGTAAATCCGGAATTTGTTTATTAACTGCCCTCTAGCGGTTGTTGAGTGCATATTTGCGAATAGGTTATCTAATGTGTAGTTCATATCGTCACGAGGCGCGTGCATATAGACACGTTACAACAAGCAACAACATGAGCCGGGAACAAGACAGAAGAGCAGCGATCCTCGAGTCCCTTCGTGCCGGTAAATCACCAAAGGAGATTATTAATTATATTCTCCTATTATATCTTCAGGTGTTATCTTCAGGTCAGTTGAGTGGATGCTTCAGAAGTGCCCACCGTCATGCACACCAAATTTCCAGCAGCGGTCATAGTCATTGGGGTTATCAGCAGCGAAAGGGATGTTATGCCACCTCATTTCTTTGAAAAAGGTCTCAGAATCAACGCCGATGGAAACATTCACGTATTGGAAACGGTAGTCAAGCCCTGGATGGACATGGCGGCCGCCGGAAGAGATTATGTCTTCCAGCAGGACTCAGCACCAGCCCACAAGTCGAGAAAAACCCAAGCGTGACGTCACAGTAATATACCCTACCACTGGACACCCGACTTGTGGCCACCCTCCAGCCCGGACTGCAATCCTCTCGATTACTACTTTTGGGGCGTAGCTGAGGAAAAGGTTAACGCAAAATTTCATAATATCAAGGACGCACTGAGAGCCACCATTACTGAGGTGGTGCCCAACGTGGACAGGAAGGAGGTGAAACATGCATGCTGTCGGTTCCGGTCATGTCTTGAGCGAGTGGTGGCAGTTAACGGCGGCTATATAGAATAATTTCTTTTTATAACATATTTTATATAATATTGCAAAGTTGTGTACAAAATAAATCCTTTTTGTTTGCGTTATAAGAGTTTTAATACTTGTGTCCCATTTTCCGGATTTACCTCAACGGCCCTGTAGTTGTATAGGTTGCTTTCATCATTGTGGGACCTTTACAAGCGGCTTCTCGTGAGACACATTACATCTGGACATCTAGCCATCTAGCCAGAAATATCCGCAACAACAGCAGATGTTAGGGTTATCCAAAATTTATTACTTGTTAACGCCGCATAAAGCGCTGACGTCGCGAGTAGCCGCACGGCAAGGTAAGACCGCTTCAGTGGTTCGTGTAGTTGCGTGAGGCTAGCATTGCCTGCGTTGTTCCTATAGTCGTTTATAATGCTTAAGAAATATGAGATCGCCCCCAATTGTGAAGTGAGGACTGTGATAAAATTTCTCAACACAAGAAACGTTTGACCTTGTGATATTTGTGATATACAAATCGACGGCAAGGTTTATTGTCAGCTAGCGTCATTATCCTTCATGACAATGCACGGCCTCATGCAGCTGGGGTAACACAACAGCTTTTGCAGCAATTCAAACGTGAAACTTTCATTCATGCACTGTATTGCTCTGACTCAACCAATTCTGATTTTTCATCTCTTTACAAAGCTTTAAGACAGTTTAGAAGAAACTTCAAAAAAAAAAAAAAAAAACCTTCGAAATATAGTTGCATATTTTTCATACTTTGCAGCGTATGTTTAAAATGGTAATTTCTAAAATGAATGCATTGAAGAATAGCTTAATTCTTTGTTCTCAAATGGAAAATTAAAGTGTATACTTAAGTCATAGTTTTTAGTGAATTAAGTGTTTTTACTAAAAAACACAATTAATATGCTTAGTAAACATAATAAGACTTACCAAATATAATAAGCCATTTCTACTAAACCCCTCCCCCCTGAAAAAAAGAAAAGGTAAAACAAAAAAAAAAATAATAATAATATGACATTTGACCGATCAGGATGCAAGTTGAAAAATGTTTTCCCTGTGTGTTGTAAATGTCCTATGTCACGCAAGGAATGACATGTAATTGATCCTTTCTGGCTAATTGCTTCGTGGCACGAAAGAATAACTTTCTTACAATAAGTTTTGAGGAGGAACTAAAACACGTAGTAATCGGTTCCTACGATATATGTCGGTTTAAAGAAATTATAAAATAAGAACTGCAAAACGACATAATTGTTGAGGGTGAATTCCCAAAGTAAATATAATTTAAAGTATAAGCTTGAGTTTGCTTGCCAGACATATGTTTTGATGCCGAAGCATGACAGTTCTTTAGATAATCAACATATCTTAAATTTGCGCATTTGCTATTTTTCAATGGAAATTAAACTAAGTTTCGTTGAAATTTAATTCACATTTAAAATGTTTTTGAAACTGAATTAGATGAGGTTACGGAGTGTATTTTAATGTAAAATAAAATGTCGAATCTGAAATGATTTAACTAAACCTGTAAATATTTTGGATCTTGCATCATTATAAGGAATTATTATGAAAACGTTTTAATAAACACGATAATTTTGCAGAATCAATGACTAATATTGATTTTAGAATATAAACTAAATTTTAGTAATAAATGAAACTGCGAAAGATATAGGTAGATGTCTCATGAAAACTACGTTTTGGGGATTTTTTAAAAAGGAAGCAATCGGTACTGTGAACAAGACTGACAGACTTATCTGTTAATTACTTTAAAAACATTGTAAGCGATTCAATATAAATCTGTTCCTCAATAATCTATAAAAATGTATAAAGCCGATTGCTATTATAACATTATATTAATCTTTGTCTTATCTGGGCCATATAAATTTATATTGTGAGTAAACAATTGCGTAAGAAGATCTTGATACTGAAGTATATCTGCTCTGAAAATATCAGTATTTTTTTTATTTGGCATGTTTCTCTAGAATTTTAAGCTGATTTTAGTCGTCTCAGAGCAACAGTAAGATTTATAATCCCAGAAATAACACTAAGATACCTTACTGAAGCTCTGATGTGACGATATAAGTTGCGCTTAAAAGTGCGTGTTCCGAAAACCAGTATTGTATATATTCCAGACATACCTAATATTTGTCAACTGAAACTTCATATTAATAAATTACGAATAGTAAATATAAAATTTGGACTTATTACAACTTTTTCAAACAACAAAATTTGAACTAGACACAACATTGAAATATAAAGAAAAAAAAAACTGTATTTCATGTAAAAAACCAACAGCCCCGTTATCAACTTCATCGTTACTAAATATACAGGTATATTCAGTAAGTTACCGCCCTACAGCCAGGGCTAAGGCAGAAATACATGAAAATACACCGCCAGCTCAGTCAATAACAGTCTGAGTTTCTCAGTCAATGCAGTCAATAACAGCCGAGGACTGCATTTTGCGCACCTGGTTCTCGTCTGGTGCAGACTGCACCAGACGAGAACCATCGCTTCGGTCACTCGTCTTTTCAGTGCTAATTCTGTATTAGCTACCAATTTGTTTGGCACTCTTGGCTTCCTTAAGAGGTTTTCTACCTCCAGCTTAGTCACATATGCCGGGCTGATGAGTGCTAATAAGCACGAAACTGCAGTCCTCGGCTGGAATTGACTGAGCTGGCGGTGTATTTTCATGCACATATACAGGGTTTTGAAACATTGGACACACTCAGATTTGAAATAGTACCGAAGTTTTAAATCGACATTTTCAAAAACAACCGTATGAACTAGCTTTCACTAGCTTTCAGATGATACAACAACAAATAATATTGGGCTTTAAGTTCAGCAGATACTCAGGCTTTTGTTTGAAACTGCAAAAATCTGCATTCGTTAAAAATGGAAAAGCAGCGAAAAGTAGGACTTTTAAATTTTTTGTTTCACGTAAGCATGTTGCTTTCTTTGTTGAAGAAAATGATATTTTTATATCAAAATAATAGTTTCAACATTTTTTTAAGTGGAAAAAAAACAAGAGGTAACAAAAAGTAGAAGTGAAAGAAGCATTACTTCCCCGTGCTTTTCACAAATGAAAATCATTAATAAAAAAAGTTACATTAATATCAATGAGTACATTTATTCAATCTTCAAAATTTACAACAGATGCTGAAATTGGTCGCTGCCACACCTTTTAAATACCCTTGCCTTTTTGCGAACGGAAACAACCGTTGCTGAAAGTGAACTTTCGTTTCTTAGTTTCTCTAATGTTCTATCAAACCGTTTGCTTAATTCCTGCGAACTGGCTACTGCTTGCTGCTTTGTAAACTTCTTGTTTTAAGAAACCCCTGACAAATAAGTCAACTAAAGTCAGGTCTGGAGGTTTAGGTAACCAGGGAATGAGGCCCGTACGACCAACCCATTGGGGATACTGTTTGTCAGAAAATCCCAAACGGCATTTGAATAATGTGAAGGTGCTCCATCGTGTTAGAAAATGATTTCCACTCTCTCTGGAACAGGAATGGCATCAAGTACGCGAGACAAATGATGTTCCAAGAACTATACATATGTGTTTTCTGTCAGAGTACTTCGAAACACATACGGACCAATCAAATCATCTCCGGTTACGCCAAACCAAATATTTAAGCTGAATCGAGTTTGAAACGATAAGCTCGGGTTGAAAAAAGATCATGTTCAGCATACTGACAATATTTTTGCAGATTTATGATATTCCCTCTAGTGAACAACGACTCACCTGTCCACAGTATATTTTGTAGAAAATGGTGTTCTTCAAAGTCTCGTACTTGTAGCCATCTGTAAAAGTTTATCCGCTTTTCTAAATCTTAATTGCCCAATTCTTGCACTAGTGTGAAATGGTACCGGTGACACTTGTTTTGGTGCAATGTTTTCGTAACTTTACTTTGCGAAAGCTCACCTTGTTTTCCATTCGTGCGTGAATTCACACTTGGTTTTTCCACTACTCGGTTCAGCCTCTCCTCAACATCAGCAAATCCGTAATCCTGGCTCCTTTCCTATTCCAGAGAGAGAGCGGAATTCCAGCACGATGGAACCCCTACATGTTCTTCAAATACAGTTAGGGATTTTCTGACTAAACAGTATCCCCATTGAATTGGTCGTACGGGACTCATTCCCTGGCTATCTAGACCACCAGACCTGCTCCAACGGACTTCTTTGTTTAGGGATTCTTAAAACAAGAAGTTTACAAAGCAGCATTAGCTTGTTTGCAGGAGTTGAGTAACCGGCTTGATGAAAAAGTAGAGAAACTAAGAAATGAAAATTCACTTTCAGCAACGGTTGTTTCCATTCGCAAAAAGACAAGGGTATGTAACAAGTGTGGCGGCGACCAATTTCAGCATCCGTTGTAAATTTTGAAGATTGATTAAATGTACTCATTGATATTAGTGTAACTTTTTTATTATTGATTTTCATTTGTGAAAAGCACGGGGAAAGTAATACCATTTCTACTTATTGTTATCTCTTGTACTTTTTTTCTCCTAATAAAATGTTAAAACTATTATTTTGATTAAAAAAATATCATTTTATTTAACAAAGAAAGCAACATGCTTACGTGAAACAAAAAATTTAAAACGGAAAAGTTCGACTTTTCGTTGGTTTTTCATTTTTAACGAATGCATATGTTTGCCATATATCTACCTTAACTCGGTTACGGTTAAGGATTGGACACGATAATGGTTAGTTATATGCTCCGTTTGGGCTCTTCTACCACCCTCTTTCGTATGGCAGATTCGATCGAACTCACCCTGTATACAACCGCAATCATTAAATAAATAAATAAATTAGGTACAAGACTACATTATATTTGCAAATATTTTAAATTTACATTTAGGTTAGAAATTTAACTTTAATTTCATTTCAATTTCTTATGCAATCCCTAGTTTTACCCATTATTTTCAGCATTTCAGTATGCACCTGTCATCTTCAAACTGAGGGATATAAATCAAAGTAAAATAAGGAGAAAATTTTATGTACGAAAATCTAGAAAGATTTCTTATTTATGCGTTTAGCGGAAGAAATGGGAAAGAAACCGCTGTTCAGAGGTTACATATATCACGAAAATTGAGCGGAAGGATGCAATTACAGTTATTTATTGCTCACAATTTCAAGATTTCTTTTCATTTTAACGTTGTAAAAGTTTCAAAGATTTATTGCAGTTCTAAATTTTATCAATGTATCAGTTTTACAGTATGGGTTTCTTTCTGTATTTTCAATATTAAATGCATAGTTATTCTTGACAGTGCTTACATATTGTAATATTCTATTCGATCCTACTTCCATTAAAAGGAAAATAAATCTGCATAAGTATCAGAGCAAATAACAGCAAACAAAAAGGTTACAATGAAATATTTAAATACTGCTTAAACTATAACATTCCTTTATATAATTTCTATACAAGAAGTTTTGTTGGAAACTAAAATCAGATTTAAAAAAAAAAAGATAAAATTAATTTGAATTTTGACATTTGGAAGTCAAATTGTGTTTTTCGCAATCACAAGTGCGTGTATGTAGGCGTGTGTGTTTGTGTGCAGGCATGAGTGTGTGGGTATGTGTGTGTGTGTGTGTATGCGAGTGTGTGCGAGCGTATAGAGGGCCCGATCGACGGTGTTGCTGCAGAAGGAGGCGGGGGAAAATAAAATCATAGGAACATCAAAACCGTCAAGTGATAACTATAAGCAATATGATTACTTTAAAAAAATCGCCAAATTTGTCGCCAAGCTGACGACAAAACTTGGCGACCAAAAGACTGGCGATATATTGCCAAGTGTCCGCCAAATCATACACCACTTGAGTTTACATCGAAATTAACAACGATTTCCCCCCAAAAAAGGGGCAAAAGGCCCCTTTCGAAACACTCGAATGCAACCAAAAGGGAAGGTGCACAACTAGACCCCACTAGAAGTCTACGTACCAAATTTCAATTTTCTAGGACATACCGTTCTTGAGTTATGCGACACACATACGGACGTACGTACACACATACATACGTACATACAGCCGTCACGAGAAAACTTGTTGTAACTAAATCGGGAAATCATTAAAATGGATATTTCGCGTGTCTATACCTTCTTAGGCACTTATCCATGTGTGGTCGAGTCGAAAGAAAACCTCATCATTCATTCATGGAAAATGGGGTGAGTAAAATAGAAATTAAGGTCGATTTTTGAGTGATTTTTTTTTTTTTTTTTTTTTTTTTTGTGAATACAATATTTCTTTTTTTGTAAAAGGAAGTTTAAAAAAAAAAAGCTATTGGTTAAAAGAAGTATGATATGAAACTCATCCTTTAAGATGGTAAACAATTGCTGGTACTCCGCCAACTTTTGCTCAAAAATAAGATTTCAACAAAATTGATATTATTAGAAATATCTTTGATTCTATTCGCGAGCGTCTTCAGCTGTGCCGGAACTAAAATGGCTGGATAGTTCACCGCGTTTCTTAAATGGCTAGTTTCTAATATTCGTTAAAATGTTTTGCTTTTGGATTTTTTTTCTGCATCACAAGATTTATTTCTAATGTTCAAAATACCTTGAATGTGTCAAAACCCTATATTTTATGTTTACAGAAGAGTTACTAGGACTCCATGTTTATACCCAACGAACTTAGTTAAAATGCATGTCTTGTTTAAGAGATAAGTTTTAACTCAAAGCTATAGAACTTTGCAAAAAAAAGGTAAAAAAATACAGACGTAATGTTTATTCGAAAACATATTTCACTAAGCGTAAAGATAAACAAAATTAACAAATAAAACCTCTTGAAAGAATCTCGGAACATCCTACGTTTAAAGTAGTTGCCCTTTTCAGGCTCTTGGCGGGACATGATTGTCTTGGAAAATACCTCCACAAATTAAACATACTCGATAGCCCAAAATGAATGCTCTGCAATGTGGATAAGGATATGGACTCAGTCCATATCCTTATCCACAAAGATTAGTGGATAAGGATCAGTCCATCCTTACTCAGTCAATCTTCTTGTCTGCCCTGCATTTGTCTCTATTCGACTCTGCACGGCCATTACTGGGAAACCAGGGCCCTTATGGTATAAACAAGTTACTTAGTGACCTGCTTTGTTTTTCGTTCCTGTTTCTGTTGTTTGTGTTTTTATTTAATCTTAATCGTAGCCCGCCATCTTTACTAATCATAAATCTCAATGTCTGGATCTTTGTGACACGCATTTCTTTTCGATCGTTCGGCCGGTTTTCATGAAATTTGGCAGAAAATTAAACTGTAGCATGGGAATGTGAACCTCACCTCGAAGCGATTTTTCGAAAATGTACTAGTAAATTATCATAACATGGGCGCGCAAATTACCATAAACTGGACGAGAAAATTAACATATCATATTGGCGAGAAATTCATCATCCATTATTTGTAAATATACATACGAACCAAATGACCTTTTAATTTTCTACTACGGGTAAAGTCGGGCGGGTACCGATAGTTGGAAATAAAAAACAAAACCTTTCTAAAAGTGTTAGAATGTGGAAACTTGAATTTCGAAAGTGGCAAAATAAAGCAAATCGTATAATAATCGTTTCATATAATGCAAAAGTTATACCCTCAAAGTTATATGTCATGAAACATTGAAACCTCTAAACGACTCATTTATTCCACCAGTATTAATATAGTTGCATCTTTTCAATCAGTCAAATCTAGTAATTAAAATCAGTTTGAAACTTTTAAGTCCAACACAACAACTTTGGGAGAAACCTATCCAGCAATTTTTCAACTCCTGATATGTTCATAATATCCTTCAAGAATTTTTGGAATAATTTTCTCTGAAGGCAAATGGAAATTCGAGAACTTTGCAAGAAGTTTCATCATTGAGAAAGTTCTCTTAGACATCTCCTTTCCGAATTGAACTTATTGATTTCCTTATTATTGGGAAGGAGAGATTCATTCTAAGTTATTTTAGAAATTAAAGTGCGCGGAGAAAAGTTTTGGAAATTTTCAAACACATTTTCTAAGCTGCAGTTGGAAAGTCTGCTTCAGATTTAAACGGGAAAAGTATGAATGGCGGATTTAATATTGATGTGCACATATGGTACACTCACTGAAAATTGTTACACTTATAATACATATCGTATTCTTTAAATATAACTGTATAGCAAAAACAAATCAAGTTTCTCCAGATTGTGCTTAATTTTTTTCTTGATTAAGTACTTAAATTTTCAAATCGTAAAAATACAGAGTATCTGAAAACACATTGACATATTTAAAATATTTATATAAAAGCAATATATATTCGTATGAATATGCAGTTTGTGTCGTAATACTTCACAAGTTCAAGATTTGCTTTATAACATCGTGGGAAAAAATGAAATGAAAAAGTGTAATTATACTTTTTCGATGTATCATCAGACTTGAAAAGCAAACGTCATGTGAGGTGTTTAATCATTTTAGTTAACAAAAAGCAACAAGAAACTCGCCCGTTAAGGTATGACGGGTGAAAATTGCTTCTACATTTTAATGAAAAAAATGCCCGTTTGATGATATTTTGACAGTTGAAATTTTAACCCTAACTGCGGTGAATTAACAATAAACTCCAGTAGATAGCGTTGATTGTTGACCACTTTTTCGTTTCTTCATTCTCCTTAAATCACAGTTTTACCAGTAAAACAGTTTAGTTACCGGATCCAGTTCAGTCTTAACAAAATAAAACATTTTCCTGCATGTCAAACATTACCAAGAATATTATCAAATTATAAATAGGTTGCTGAACTGTTGGTTCTTTAACAATGAAATATGCCGTCACGCATGCTATGGCGCGAGTTTCATTGTTGGTGACGTCAGAGCGTTACTTGATCATTAGTTATTATGTACCGTTTGCGGGCAGATGAACTTTACAGTCAGAATATGGTTCGAAAAACATACGGCGCACACATTGAAATCTGGAAGTGAAAGGTGTCGTTTTCTGTCCAATCAAATGATTGAATACCTTACATGATGTTTCTTACTGTGACGATACATCAGCTACATATAATTACTTTTTTAATTTTTTAAAGGAAAAAAAAATAAATATAACAAAAGCTTATTTACTCACTACTCATGTTAACTAGTTCAAATGCTTTCGACAGTTTATAGACTAATTTCTTAAAAAAAAAAAAAAAAAAGCTGACATTTTGAACTAATGCAAACTAAGGGCAATCCATTGAAAACAAGATTATGCAACAGAAATAC
Source organism: Uloborus diversus (assembly GCF_026930045.1). Classification (NCBI taxonomy): domain Eukaryota; kingdom Metazoa; phylum Arthropoda; class Arachnida; order Araneae; family Uloboridae; genus Uloborus; species Uloborus diversus. The sequence goes on from NC_072731.1 coordinate 43,222,430, forward strand.
GCATAACGTAATCAAATAATCGTACTCGGCAAGTCATTAATTATCGTCTCTAGACACTTTATCATCATTAAGTTATTTAAAGATGCATCATGTGAACTTCAAAACTCGTTATCATCATAGATCAGATTCAATAACTTGTGCAGAACATATTGAAAAAGAAAAAAAGAAAAAAAAAACGGCAGTCAAAAATCTATACTAATGAATCCAAGTTATTAAATGAAGTTTCTTAACAATAACTTTGCTGAGTAGTAAAATTTTTATGTTGGAATAAAAACTTTTGAAGTCTTCTTCACAAAAACATCTTTCAAACTGCAAATATATTTCTCCGTTTAAAGATCCAAAATGCCATTAAATATAAGTCATGCATTTTGGCGATATCGTTCTTTTTTAAAAGAACTTTTTTCCGAATCAGCTATAAATTCATTCAAAACTTTACCTTTTCAGTCAGTTATACACTTATTTTCTAAGTATAGAAAATAATAAATAGATTAACAGTTTTCATTATCTGCAAAACTGCATAAAAGTACAGATCTTTTCGGGTTCTAAATTTAAGAAACGACATTATTACTAAGCACAGGCCTATCTATACGAGAATCTACCGTATTAAAATTAGGAATTCTTCCAACTTCGTCTTAAAAAGTTTTAAAAAAATCTTACGCAGTTATGATTTAAGGAATTAAGGGTTGCATAGGAACTAGTGATGTGCCGAATTGTTAAAAAAATATATATAGATTCGCAGATACGGATACGGATCCGGATCACCAGTGTCTAGATCCGCTAATACGGGTGCGGATCATCAGCGTCATTCACAAATACCGATACAGATTTTTTTTTTCTTACCCTATTCGATTACCTAAGAATAAAATTCGTTGCAAAAGATATTATCGTCAGGGTAAAGGCACTATTTCTTTGAAAAATTGGGGAAAAATGAGAGAAATGGGACAACGCTGAATTTATGCTTAAATAAATTGAGAAAAATCATTTCTAGCCTGCTCAGTAGACATAGAATGTAGAAACAAGGATCTACAACTGCTACTGTACATGCTAGAAATGATTTTTGCATTTTATTAGGTATAAAAGCAGCGCTGACCTATTCCTCGTGACTCGTCCATACCTAGGAAATAACACAGTCGGAAAAACCTTTACAAACAGTGAACAACGAATTAGTCACTTTCTTTGAAGAATGACCAGAAAAACAAAAATGAAGAAGAGGACAAACCCCAAATCAATAACAAGAACTAATCTTTAATTAAAAATTAAACTGCCCCAGGGGGACCGACTTCATATTAAGATAAACCACGCGGATCAGAACACACATCGTTAACAAATAGAAACTGACATCAATTTTTAAATCATTAAGATTTTGTTCTGTATCTTCAAACAATGAAATCACTGCCAATCGTGTTTATAAAGGCTTGGAATTGCATTTAAAATTTACTCAATAAGATTATAACTTCTAATATATTGTTGAACAATATTAGGTTTGTGATGGGGCAACAGCCCGTCGGCGCTCCCTGCCACGAACTCGAATCAACCCTTCAGTCCCCTCTGAACCACCATCACTAAAACAACATAGAGTTTGATGCTTTGAAGTGACGATGATTGCCCCTTTTTTTATTAGACTTATGCTTCCCCTTGTCGAATGATGCTACTTAAATGCACTGCAAATACGTTTACACTTACAGTTTTATTTTTAATATTTTTAGAACTAAAGCATTTTCGCTCAAACCACCTTTTGAACGAAAAAAATAACTATCAAAATCAGTTCATCTGCGTAGGAGCTACGATGTCACATACAAGCTTATGCACATGTCAAATTTATTATCCCCTTCCTTTTTGCGTCTGGGGTTGAAAATTGAGTCCAGAAATGTTACATTTAAATTATATAAGAAATAAAACCAAATTAAAATTAAATTTGAAAGTGTTTTATACTTACCTATATTTAGAATTCAAATATGTGTTAAACTTTAAGAACATAAAAAATTTGTTTAAGATGTATATGGAAAAATGTAACAGACACGGATCAAATATCCGCAGGTACGGATATTGATCTTCGGTACATCCTTAACAGGAACATATGGTTGATGTTCCAATTCGACCCGCTGATTACCGCGACGTTTTTAGATCACATAGCAATACTTGAACGTTAAACTATCAAAATGTATGTGTGTACGTGCACAAAGAGAGAGAGTTGAAAGTTAACCTCACCCTCGTACTATCTCTGCCTATTATTAACAACTTTATTAATGTTACCTGAAGTAGAGCATTTAGCCTGATGTATCGTACAAATTGTCTAACTGCCAAGTTAATATGCACAAAGCAGCATTTTTTTTTTTTTTTTGGCAATAAAACATTTAGTACGTAGTATTTAATCATGACAGACTAACTTTTTGAACCTGCATTGAGAGAAGTGGGATGTTAGGGTTGTTCGAAAAACCTTTTTTTTTCAGCTAGAGTCCAGTACATCCCTATTTTTTTAGACATACTAATACAATTATGCTGTAAAAGTTTTATCTTCTGACTCAAACTGTAAGAGAGTGATCAATGACCCCTAAATTTAACATAGCCGTAGCGTAGAAAATGTTACAAATTTAGAAACATTTAATTTCACCAGCTGTTTTTTTTTTACTTCCTTTTACAAAAAAGGAAGTATTGTATTCGCGAAAAAATTTTCACTCAAAAATCGCCCTTAATTTCCATTTTGCTCACCCCCAAATGAATGTTGAGTTTTTTTTTTCGATTCGACCACATGCGGAAAAGTGCCTAAGAATGTATAGACACGCGAAATATCCATTTTGACCATCACCGAGGTAATTACAACGACTTTTCTCGTGACGTCTGTATGTATGTGCGTATGTGTGTATGTGCGTATGTGCGTATGTGCGTATGTGCGTATGTATCTCGCATAACTCAAAAATGATATGTCCTAGAAAGTTGAAATTTGGTACATAGACTCGTAGTGGGGTCTAGTTGTGCTCCTCCCCTTTTGGTTGCTTTCGGATGTTCCACAGGGGGTCTTTTGCACCTTTTTGGGGGGAAATCATTGTTAATTTCGATGAAAACTCAAGTGGGGTTATAATTTGTCGGACACTTGGCGATATATCGCCAGTCTTTTGGTCGCCAAGTTTTGTCGCCAACTTGGCGACAAATTTGGCGGAGTTTTTTTTTTTTTTTTGGTTTCAATTTGGCCATTGTTGGTGATATTTAGAGAATAAATATTGAATCACATTAAAATAGCGAATAATGGGGAAATGACATTAAATTGGAGTAAAAGGAAGTCATGTGATGCACACATCAGCTCGTTTTTGTAAATAATTATTTTATTGCATCGTATATGCATATTACTCGTGTATATTATAATATGTAGCATTGTTTTTTCAGTTCAATGTGTGTTTTTAAACCTACCTCCCCATACGTAAGAAGTTTGGGGGAGGGGGTTAAGCACCCTCTATCAGTTGAGATAGGAAGCTGTAATTCGACCAGTATATTACTACCCACAAGCCTAAAAGTATTGAAGGGTGTCCTGTTGTCTAGGAGATTTTTTTACATGTATTTTTGAATCACCCCAGCGGAACAGAGGGAGGTATTTTCTTTTAATTGAATAAAATAAAAAATAATATATAATAATTTTTAATTAATTAAAAAAAGAGGTTGTGCTTAGGTCGTTCATGATTGTCCGATTTGTGATGTGAAACGGAATCTCGCTAAACATCTATACAATACAATTTGTTCTAAAATGTAAAAAAAAAAGACCGAAAATTTTAACGAAAAAAATCAACTAAAAAAAATATATTATTATTATTATTTTTCTTATGTTCAAAGATCAAAAGTTACAATTCACCCCATTTTACGGTATGTATTTTTATGTTTACCATGATACTTCAAGTAGCAAACTTGATCTATTTGCTGAAAAAGTCCTCAAAACATTGTTTTTCCTAAGCCTTTTCACAAATTGTATCATTTAAGGACCCATTAAATTATATTTCCTTCTTAGCGGTATAATCATCGTTTACAAAATCGAATAATGTATGGAACATCTTATCAGCTAATTAATAGGGTATCATAGAATAGAATTGAAAAAAATATTCTTCAACTTGATTAAAAAAAGAGAGAGAGTCGAAATTATACTTGTGCATTAGGAAGAAAACTGATATTGACTTAAAATGAACTAAATTATTATTGATATCATTACTTTTGATTTCTTTTGTAAAGAAAAATAACAAGAAGGAAAAAGTAATGTGGAAGTATAATGAAAAGGCTCACTATTCAATAACACACCGGTATGGGGGAGTGAAGAAACTCCTCATCGAATCAATCAACATGAATTTTATGACATAGAACTTTTTGAAATTATTAGTAAGGTTACAATCTTACTTTTCGTTAATTTCTGTCCTTTTTTAATGTTGAAGATAAATGAATAGGTAATGTAATATCAATGATGAAATTAAAAAAAAAGTTATCTAACTGCTTAAATCTTAAAAACAGACATTTAAAATAGTTTTGGTAATATCTGTACCTCATAGCCAGACTGATTTAAGTCCAAAAAATGCAATTTTCTGTTCATTGGTGCATTGTATGTAGAAACCTATTCCGCATCAAGTCATGTGAACGTAATTCTTTTTTTTTTTAATCCTTTTCAATTTTTTACCAGGGTTAAAAAGAATGCTTCCCATCCTTTGCATGTGTCAGAAAAAGGTTTTTCCCCTCTCCAAATAAAATATGACTTACGTCCTTCTAGCTCTGAGGTACTTGAAATTGTCTTTGTTTAATTTCAGTTTTTTTTTTTTTTCTGATTACATATTTTTTTTTCTTTTGTGGAAACGACGAACAAAAGGTAACTTTCGAAACGAAAAGTATGTAAATTATGAGGTGCCAAATGCTTGTAACAAACATCTCAACATTATCAATGTATTTAAACTTTGAATTTGTTTGACTGGAGATGTCAAGCCGCATTTATAGCAGTGCGAGTTTCGTGCATATATTTTTTTCTAAACTTCACATATATTTCCTTCGTTCCTTCGTGAATAGAAACTGGAATAGAAACTCTCCAGTTCAGCGATAAGAGAGAAAATTATTGCAGACATTATAAGAACTCTGAACATATTACTGTTTAAAATAAAAATTCGTCCACTTACCCTGAGTGTCTACTTAAGTAAGATTAATGAGAAGTACTGTAAGCTTCTTTCATACGCTCATTTTGAAGCTTTATCTGCTTAATCTTTTTTCTGGTATCTATTTTAAAATAATATCTTCAACAAAACAAAAAACGGAGGAAATGGAATTTAATTTGATCCTCTTTAATGCTTAATCCAATTATAGTGTACATCATTTGTAGTCATAAGTAATCACATAAACATTTTACTATTGATAATAATTGGAATGATGATTTTCATCCAAATTATCTTTGTCTCTCTTGACATTTCCCTGCGCCTTGGTAAATACTAAAGATAAACATTGACAGTGCAATGTGTTATTTTTCAGTGAGATAAATAATTGTAACATGTTAGCCGTATGATAAGACAGCAGTTACTATTGCGTAAGCTCTACTGAATAACTTTTATTTATTTCATCAAGTTTTAAAAGGCTGTACATTCATATTTTAGAAATTATTTTTATTACTGTTTTTGAATACTTTTATAAAAAAAGATAACAATATCATTTTCTAAACTCTGAAGCGAGCTAAACATTTTAATGTATTCTGTAAGTGTGTGTAGAAGTTGTTTCACGCTTATCTTTTTTTTTCTCTTTAAAAGGATATCAATTACTAATACATTTAAACATTTCTCACACAATTTTATTTTAAATTACAAAATATATTTAAATAATTATAAATAGATACCCAAATAAGTAAAACATGAGTCAGTCGGATTCTAATATATTGTGGTTATTGTTTCAATAGAAATGTTCTATTTTTTAAATATATTTCTGTTTTCTAATTATATGAGTTACGGTTGATTACTCAGTGTCTTTAAATATAGGTTAATTTGCATATACTCGCTATGTTTAAACTTTTTTTCTCTTTGAAATTTTCTGCTTTAGAGTTGAATAATCTGTGCTCTTAAGAATTATAACTTTTCAGAAAATGTAGTCTGTCATTTTTGTTGTTCATTGCAGTTTTTTTTTAACATATATAGAAGTAAATGCAAGTACAAATAATAAGGGAATAAAATATATATATATATATATATATATATAGTTAAAAAATACAAGAAATAAATAAAGGATACAAACACTGTACCCTTAAATGCTAAAATAGCATACAATAACATTTATTTCAAAGACACAACTTTTATGAAATACTTTATTTTTCATGAATTTATTTCATCATGCAGTGCCGTAAAGAACCTCAAAGTTTACCGATCACCATCAAAGAAAGTTCATTCAAAAATGGCAGGCTACATGAAATAAAACGAGTAAGAAAATTTGATTTTTCAATCACTCTTGTTTTAAGTATGTGTTGTATTTAAAGTTGAAAAATTTTTAATGTAGGGTAATGTTACATTACCCTACATAGAGAAATAACAATATATTTTGCAATAAAACTTGCATTGAAACATTTTTTTAAATTTTTGGCAATAAATTTGTACCTCCAAAAAAAAGAGATGGAAAATTTTAACTTATCTTTTATATGAGGAAACGTGAAAAATAAAATATTTTTCTATTGAAATATTATTTATTCAATTATTAAAGACATTCTGGATAAAATAAAAGAATGAATGAAAAAATGAAAAGAAATAATAAATCAATAAAAGAAAAAATAAGTTAATAAGTAAGAAAAAATAAGTTGAAAAAAAAAAGTAAATCTATATAAACAAAGCAAAAAATATGTGTGTCTTTTATTTTCGAGATAGACCGTGCAAAGCTGGGAGACGCAGCTAGTAAATAAATAAATAAGGGAATTACTAAAAGAAGGAATTTTAAGTGAAATAAATAATATATGAACACGAAGTGATATGACAAAAATATTAATAAGTAAATGACATGAACTATGTCACTTTTCCCTATCCACTTTGCCCCTCATGCATTCGACTTACCTACTGTACAAAGCATTTAAATGCAAATAAGCATAGTATTTGAAAAGAAAATACGGCAACAAGTATTAGAGGGTCTTAATTAATGTTTAAAATGTTAACAACAATAATTTTATCATTTAATTACGAAACAAAATATTGACTTACATCAAAATATTAAAATATGCGTATCCCTGTTTTGAAATCTATGTTTTTGAAAAATGTCTTTATTATCATATTTTTTGATTTTCAGGTGTATTTTTTTCTTGACTGGAATGGACTACATGTTTTAATACATGGTTAAAATATTACTAGATAAATATCGCTAAAAGCACAGTAAATATTTCACGATTTCACTTTGCTCCACATTCCCCTATTACATTTGCATTTTCTTCGTTAATTCAATGGATAACTTCACGGCTGGTTCATTACAACTGCTGTACTTTAATATTGATAATTGATAATGTTTATCACGTTCTTGACATCTTTATGTTGCACGCACCTCCAGAACGGTGTTAAAATTATCTTGGTTTTTTTAATTTTGTGCTTTTCTAAGATTTATTTTTGTATTTTTATTTTCTTGGTGATAAGTATGATTTGTGTCTATTTCTTTGGTATTTTACCTTCCTTGGTGATAAGTATTACTTGTTTCTATTAAGTTTGTATTTTACCTTCTTTGGTGATAAGTATTACTAATTTGTCATTTTACAGCTAACTTAAAGTTATGATGACCAACTACTTTCGTGCTTTACTGACTCGCATTTTAACAACAAGATAAAACAGTACTGTGAGTCATAATTATAATTTTTAAAGAAAAATCTCTTTCTGTGTAGATAATTTAATGATACGTTAAATTAAAACAATTAAGGGACATAACAGGAAATATCCAACGTTGTTTAGCACAAATAAACAGATTAGTGAATACACATGTTTCAGGGTTTCAAGGAACCCCTTTTGTCTTGATTGTACTATCCTATTCTTTGATTTTCAAAGGTCATTTTTCTTTGGGTAAAATAAGCCACATGTGTTACTACATATTTAACCCTAGTGAACGGCTTCGGTCGATTCCCCGCCCGTTGTCAGATATTTCGCTCTATCCCATCACCCTTTATTCTAATAATGTGGCCCATCTGTGTAGCTGAAGATCAGACTCTCCCCAGCCCACACACTTAGTTCTGAGAATTTTCTTCTGTATTTCAAGGTTGCATAGCTTTTGGAAATGTACGTTGGACATTTAAACCAATAGCGCGCCATCCTAGCCAGGTGTTATTTTCTCCCCGGTACTTCCTTTCTTCCGCTTTCGTCTCACGGATCGCTAGGGCGCGGCGGGGAAAAGACCGAAGCGCGAGGCACTAGCGTAATCAAAGGAAACGCGACTTTAGGGTTAAAACATTGCTAGATGGTTGGCATTAAATGCAAATGAAATATTTCACCGTTTCACTAAGCCTTTTCATTATCTGTCATATATTTGCACTTTTTCATTATTGCACAAAACTCATGACACGTGTATTCAGTGCAAACCACGTGCATTCAGCAATATGTTTATTTGTGCGTAACAACGTCGCAGATTTACTGTTATTTCTTAGCACAAAGGCATGTTTTTATTTCTCAATCAAAAAAATATTAAACTGAAAAGCTAGTAAAATATTAAACAGAAAATCTAGTTAATATTTATTAAGATTTCAAGCAAAGCAAATAAAAAATGCAAAAACGAAAGGGCTTCACAAGTAAAAACCCACACTAAGACTAAAAAAAAAACGTTTCAATTACTTATTGATACATTACCATCGTTAATCTTAATACTGAAAATGCGCTTTGTCATGCTTTCAAGTAAATTATTAATGTATGCGCAATCAATAATCAGTCATGCAAAGGAAATGGCAGTTTCACTTTCATACTGAAATTGCTTATAAGTCTACCCAAGACTTTCCGCAGAATTTAAGTCCGTAAGCACGCAGGTTACTTCATAATTTAGATGTTTTTAACTCAAAAACTAGTTTATAGTAATTTTACTAACTTTCATTGAAATATTGCTTACTTGCAAATAAGTTTTTTTCACATAAAGTATTACACGGTAAATTATTAATTGCAAGCACGCAAAATTCCAAGCACGCACTAATGCTGTTTATTATTTGTGAAACGAGAACCAAATTTCGCATTCGCTCATGATCAGACGATCTCCATACCATGATACGTTGCCTTCAACGACAAAAATTTGACAATTTACAGAAATTCAACTTTTTATTCAAATTTGCAAGTCAATCAGAATTGATGCAAGTCTGCATCAATTCTGTCCCATATAATAAAAACCATCAAAGAAAATATGAGCAGAATTCCTCATATTTATAATGTTATTTTTTCCTGTTTGAACTTACTTTCTTCCGATTCATACTCATACTCATGCAAGCAAAATTTAGTCGCATTATTTTATGTTGATCAAATAAACATGGCACTTTAATCATATTTGCAACAATTTGAGGTTCGTAAAATCCTCGAAGTGAAAACGATAACTCTACACTGCTGTCTACTCTACATACTGCTGTTTATAATATTTAAAGATGTTTTTACCATTCGACTAGTATCACTAACCAATAACTTTCGAGGACAGAAAGGTTTTTTTCCCTACTTAGAATCAGAAGAATGTTTAGTTTAATGTCGAAATATCGTCGCCTCAGAGCAACAGTAAGATATCTATTCCCAGAAATAACATTAATATATCTAACTGAAACGACGACTAAGAATAACTGAAACGACAATATGATAGTTTTCTTGGACGGATCAAACGCAATTTCTACTTGATCCACATCCACTATTAATAAGCAGTGCAGTTTTACCTTTTTTGTTTTCAGTTAGTTGAAATCCATGATCATATACTTCAAATGTATTGCAACAAACTAAGAAAATAGCGTTATTTCTATGTTGCTTGTTGTAGTTGTATGCTTGTGGTGTGCTTGCTTAAACACAATTAGCATATTTGCTTCGCAATTTGCATATTTACTTCCAACAACCTAAAGCTGTTTTTACAATAGTTTTTGAGCATATCATCTATTTCCACTTCTGTTTGATCAAATGCAAATATTTTACAATAAAACTAGAGTAGCAAGTGGGTTTTGTAATTATGACGATATTCCAAACAAAAAAGAAATCCTTAAAAAAGAATACAGACTCTACGACCAGTTTAAAATTTAAATTTTCGTCTCCCCAACGTAGAAAAATAAGCAAAAGTACATTATATGCAGAGAAAACAACATAGGTTTCAGTCAAAAAGCCAAGACAATTCATAAGCATTATAATAGAAATTCAAGTTGCAGACAAGAAATACACCTTGCGTAGAACTGTCTCAAAATTTCATTTGAATACCTCCTGAGGCTGGTAAAAAACGCAAAAGAACAACTTCAGTTAAAGTGATTGACAGTGGGATGCTAAAATTCAAGCTACCTTTTTTTCATAAACGTGAAATAGAACATCATCCTTTTGCCAAAAATGCATTACTCAATGTTAAAGCGACGAAAATTTCACATGTATTTTCCCAGTGTTGTTTTATCCGCAGAAATATATTTTGTGACAAAGAAAATATCTAAAAGCATTGCACACTTATATTTTAACTTAGCGTCTTTTAAAATAAGAAAACAAAGTGCAAAAATACATCAACTTCAGTTAGAGCGGCAAATGCATATAAGGTCAAATGTGCTGGTTCCTTTCTTCGTGAAAATGAAAAAGGTTCTCAGCCGCTTGGAGCCGCAGTCTAAACCACAAAGCTATTTTAGCAGCTCGCCAGATCTCGTCTATCATCAAGTTTTCTTGGAGGAGCTGGAATCACTTAACTCAACAAAAGAATTTCGTCCTTTCTTCGCGGGAAAAAGAAAGAGTGGGAATATGACTTTTCCGAGGTCAATAGAGATAAGTGCAACGTTGGCAGGGGGTTGACTCTTCGGTGTAGTTTGCTTTTGCGACTCCTCGAAGGATGGATGGGTTTCATCCTCCCTTTGCTTTACCTTGCTTACCGCAAAGATTAATGACCTAGTCGGGGGAGACATGGTCGCGATTATTAGTTCTGCCGCATGGGAGGTTGAAGAGCGTCACTCTAGCTGTCGAGTAATCCAGAAAGTCTAAAGCGATAAAGAAAATCGCCTTGTGCAGGATGGATGTGTATCTCAAAGTAACAAGGGCTTTAAGATAATCTGACTCTCTAGATATGTCCTTTAGGGACATTTCAGCACTCGACTTCGAATTTGAAGCAGAATAGAATTTAAATAAAACTCACATTTATTTTTATTCCTTTTAATGTAATATTTGTGTTTTCCCCCTTGCTTTGCAAACATACACACACCCAAACCTGATTTATGTAGTCTTTTTTAATGCGAATTTTTTTGTGCGGTATATTAAAATTTCAATCAGATTAGGATTCAACTGACGAAATTATTTTTAAGACGAGTGCGAGGTACTATCTTCAAGTGACGACATAGGCACCCGATGGGAAGTCACTGTAACCTCCTAAAAATGTCCCCTAATTTAATAAATTTGAAAGTTAGATAAACACAACTGCTAAATAAGTGTTAATGCTTTTCCCCTCACTTGTATTTTATTTTTATGTTTCCCCAAGTACGTTTGTCTCAGTTAAACCACATAAACCATACTGAAAATCTACAGAAACTTAATTTGAATTAACTTGTATTAAGTTTCACCAATTCTGTAGTTTCAAACTGGAAATATGTTTCACAAACAAGCGCGATAAATACACACACATACATGTGTGTGTGTGTGTATGTGCGCGCGCGCGCGTGTGTGTAAAATATTATTGTTGAATGTAATATTTATTAAGTTCCACAGTCACAGACGACTTATTACTTTCTAAAAATCTTATGCTTTTCGTATGAGATTATATTATGTATTAATAATGGTTGATAGAAGACATATGTTACCTATTAACATCAGAAAAACAGTTGTTTGGAAATTGAGTTTTGCGTTTCATTTAACTGATTTCGTAATAAAATTATTTTTTGATCACAAAGTGAAATAAAAACACAAGAAATATCTTTGAAGGCAAGAAATGCTTTTAGTTGTCTTGATGTATTTTGAAATAAAGGGAAAATAAATTTTACTTGTTTGCATTTGTCGTTTTGGATCAATTATGTTAAGAATTCAAGAACATACCAAAAATAAAACACTTACTTCTGAAAATTGTGCAAACAGCTTCATTTTTATTTAATATGAAGTGAAAAAGTTGATCTCAAAAATCTCAGACTGCCGGCATGAGGTATTAAAAATCATTAGTGTATGAAATTGCGTCTAGACAAATTCTATTTTCTGAGATTTTACTTCGAAAAACGTGTTAACTTAGTAATTTAAATTAGAAAATTATTGTTTTCACATTGCAAAATGTTTTAACTTGCAGTAGTTTGGAGGAGGAGGAGGGGGGGGAGAGAAACCTAAAGTTCGTTTCTTGTAAAGTAACAGATGTTACAATCAATAATTGACATCAGGTGTTCTCTCCATGCTTCTGAAAATCATACAAAATTTAAAAAAAACATGGGCTTGCATATAAATTTAAAAGTATATTTAAGTCCTAACCAATGTCTCGTTTTGTGCAAATTTAAACATTAAATTTTATTTTATTTATTATTTTTTTGGTTGCTCCGTTTGACTAGCAGATAGTCATTTTGTTTTGATAAGTTTGACAAAAAATTCTTAAAACGCTTCAAGTAGTAAATCATCCAAAAATAGAAATGTTGAAACAAACCAGAAGCACTTTTATCTTTGCACCGTATGTAATGTTTATCTTTATATTAGAAACAAAAAACTAATTTCCAATTTCATTTGTTAGCTAGTTTGGCTACATCTTATAAAAAGTGCACAAATTGTCACCCATTATGACAATCATGGAAATTCCGACGAGATTCTAATGTTTATTGATAACCCATTATTAATTTAATTAATTTTTACGAATTTTTTAGAGTGTGACTGAATTTATGAGTTTCATTTCTTTCCTTGTTCATTTTAACCAACACGCGAGAAAGAAAAATATTATCAACGCAAGAAGAAATGGCGTAGTTGAAATATCGAAATTATTTATGTAACTGCGTAGCAATTTGAGATATTTTCTTGAAACTCATGAATACATCAACAGATAAAAGTTTAAACTTCTTGAGTGATTAAACATCGTTCTGTGGTTTTATGGTGAAAAAATATTATAAGCTAACACATACATTTTTTTCCTAAGGCGTCGCAGATCCTTGTGTCACAATCGATTGATTATTAAAATCATGTTTTTTTTTGTAAAAAAAAGTTGAATTTAAGATGAAATTTGACATAAAACCTAAGCGTGTTTGATTACTTCTAATTATTCAATTCTAATTATTCAAGGAAAGATACATGGGTGGAGCAATAGGAAAGAAAATAGTTTGCCACGTTTCGACGCCTCAGATAAAAGTGAGAACAATGATTAATTAATTAATTTTCCTGACTGCTGAAAAAAAACAGAAGTTTTAGATTTGTATCTAAAATATTCAAAAAAATAAATATGTTAGTTAAGTGGTCCATTTTGAAAGCGTTGAAGTATACAGCTAATGCTATATGTCTAGATAAAAGTTCACAAAAATTCAAATCCCTGTAAGTCTTTTTTAACTTCAGTATACTGTACATCTAAGTAGTATAATATGTACTAAACTTATACAATATACAAATGGCTTAATACTGTGTAAATTATAATTCAGCGCATATTTCAGTTATGTAAATAAGATTGTTTCAGAGCACGGAAGCACTATGTAACAAATATGGGTCTCGTGCAATAGCGATAACCATCTTTTTATGGCATTTTTCTACACTCCCACATTATCTTTTTCTAAAATTGCTTCCCGGGAGGAAAGAAAAATTGAAGAAAATAAAATATAAATTTTAAGAAACACCTAAAAATACCTAACTCTTATCACTTCCTTCCGCGAAACAACACAAGTGATAAGAAAAATTTAAATTTTCTGTTCTCCAACTATTGTCTTCTTTCTGTTTTTTTTTTTTTTTTTTTCGTTCTCTTTCTGTTTAGTTCTTCTTTTTGTCACCCCGATAAGGACTAAACAAAAATGTCCCCAGTTTGCTGTGCCTTTCTTTGAAACTCTTTTTTACGCATTTTGTTTATTCTTTCTCTTCGCAAGCATTTGCATAATCGAATTCTTGGAGTTACTGCATTCCAAGCTAGAAGATAGTTTTCGCGGGACGCCTCGCCCAAAAATAAAACAAACAAACAGAAGAAAAGAACGTTAAAAGACAGAAGTTACAGAGTAAGAGAAGCTATAGAAAATAGCAAGAAGAAAGAGCGAAAAAATCTATCCGATGCTTTCAAATTATGAAAATTGAAGCAAATTCAAAATACGGAGTTGATATTTTTTTGCTTCCTACCAAAATAAAACATTATTTTAATGAGAAAATATGACAAATTACATTCAAGCATAGTGGCGTTCATAAAATATGTTTGTGACAGCTGTGATATCCAGTGAAATAAATACGTATGAAGTTTACAGCCGAATAAAAAAATAATTTAAGGTAGAGTATTTTAAAAACCTAAGACGGGCATTAATTATTAAACGACTATTGTTATATTGCCATTTGAATCATTAATATGTTTTCTATTCAAGCCTCGATGCATCTTATAATCACACTAAACGGGTATTCATTTTACATAATCCCCGATTTATCAATTTTCCTTTCAAAAATAATGAATAAATAAATAAACATGAATGTTACAACTGCATTAACCCAATTTACAAGGCTGTAGGGGACATTTTATCCAATGAAAAAGAAAAATCTTATGTAAAAAAGTTATTGTAGCCTGAAAACCATGTTTCAAGATTTATGATTGCTATATATGCTATTTCATCGCCACCAGTTACAAATAAATTTTTACTCATTAGTAAAACTAGTTTTCAATTTTCCCGCAGCGGCATATCTTTATAAAAGCTGATGAATTAAAAATTGAACAAAGTGAAATTCTGGCATTCTTAGAAAATGAGACGAATAAGGAAGAAGTGGGCTATTATACACTAAATGAGTTTCTAGAGAGGTAATTAATATTGAAGCCTACGGGTTTAAAAAGGATAAAATAGGCTTCAGTGTGGCCACCTATTAGCGCATTTTAAACCTTGAAGTGGCCACTACTGAAGCACTGGCTGGTGCTGGCGTGTTGACCTTAGTTACTAGCTTTCATTTCTCAGCAAACAGTCAAAAATTTCTCACTTTCTGAAAATAATGTCAAACAAAAATTCTTTCACATGATTTAGTTTACTATTTTTTTTTTTTTTTAGTATTCATTTAATTTTATTAAGAAGCCGTCCTTTTTCGTTTTAGTACTACATTTTTTTCAAAATTGGCGCACTTTCAATCTCAGTTGGATATGTTAAAAAAAACATTTTTAAACATGTTTCTGTTTTTTTTTTTTTTTTTTTTTTAATTTTTTGTCTTTGTTTTCCTTCTTCTGAGGAATGAGATATGACGAACTACTATTTATCCTCACTTCCTCGTACATAATGTTTCCATGACGACAAGAAATAAACTAGCTCGCTGCTTTCAATATTTATTTGCACAGACTAATTTTCAACGTCATGGTTAAAAATCATCTGCAGTTTACCTTTATTCAAAGTTTAAAACAAGCAGATTTTTTTTTTTTTTTTTGCCAAAATAAATTTTTTTCAGGAAAACCACCAATTTAGATAAACTTTAATTGAAAAACTTCATATAAATAAAAATATTTCAGATTACTAATTCCCTTAATTGAAGATTGATTACATACGCTCTAAATATAATCTGTATGGCGAGCGCAAATTAGCCGTATATATATATATATATATATATATATATATATATATATATATATATATATATATATATAAGAACTAGATCTTTATTTCCGTATCCTAATTATCATTCCCTTTTTTATCGATATGCCTCGTATAACCTAATATAGAAAGTAGCAAGTTCTATTATGACGAGTGCAAATTTCTTCTTCCTTTCAATTGCATTCCATTTATAGGAACAATAAACCCATCGAGTCGAGTCCTTTTGTGATTGAGAAAAACATAATTTGAATTCAAGGCGTCAAAATTCGAATGAATGGCAAGGTTTCAATACCGGATGTTTTATTATATATGTTTTATTTTTTTCGCAAACTATTGTACATGTGAAGTCAGAACAAACAACGTACTTACGTTGTTTGTTCTGACTTTACTATTCAGCACAAAGGTATTCATTTATTTTATTATTGTACATGTGATTAATCCACTCAATCACAAGTATAATATCCCAAACGCTATTTCTTCGACGATAGAACAGCAAAGGTAAATTTCGTCTATCATATCTTGCGAAAAAAAAACCTGAAAAATACACGGCAACTCTAAAATATTTCAAATCAATATACTTGACAAAATATTTAAATATTTTTTTTTTTATTTTGTAATGATAGAACACATCTATAAACAAAGCTACTATTTTACTAGAAAATCGCCGATCAAGGTAGAGTAAACCGACCAGTGAATGAACAGTTAAGCACAATTTCATTCTTAAAAAATCCTAGTAATTTTAAATTCTATACTATACAGATCGTGATAGTTAAAACATTTTAATTGATCTATGTAAATATCTCAAAAAAAATCCCGGGAACCTAAATGGTACCGCTTCCGACTTTATTAGGTGTTTAAAGAAAAAATGGCACAATGACCCAGTGAATGAACATCTCCAACCAGTAAATGAACACAAATTGGTCCAGTGAATGAACATGATAAATTTTGATTCAGAAAGAAACTAAGTTTCTTTGAGATCTATCTATCTCTCTATATATATAACTATCTATATCTATTTCTCTATTTATATATTTATATAACTATCTATATTTATCTATCTATCTATCTATATCTATCTTTCTATATCTCTATCCATCTATCTATATATCTTTCTATTTCTCTATTTACTAATCTATTTATCTATTTTTCGATATATATATCTATGTCTCCATCTGCCTATCTATATATATATCAGTTAATCTAAAAACATATTTTTCTATCTACACATCTATCGGTCTAGCTCTTTGTCTATTTACCTATTTATCTATGCACTTATCTATTTTTCTATCTATCTATATATCTACTTATCTATATCTAGCCACTATATATGTATCTATCTATCTCATTACTTATTTATATCTAACTATCTAGTTATATAACTATCTATATCTATCTATCTATCTATATATCTTTCTTTATCTCTATCCATCTATCTATATATCTTTCTATTTTTCTATCTACTAATCTATTTACCTATTTTTCGATATATATATATATATCTATGTCTCCATCTGTCTATCTATATATGTTAATCTAAAAACATATTTTTCTATCTACACATCTATCGGTCTCTGTCTATTCTCTTTGTCTATTTACCTATTTATCTATGCATATATCTATTATCTATTTTTCTATCTATCTATCTATCTCCCTACTTATTTATATCTAGCTATCTATGTATTTATCTATCTATTTATCTATCCATCTATCTGTCTACTTATCTATCTATCTATATACTTACCTGTATACTTATATACTTTTCTATTTATCCACTTATCTATCCATTTATCTACTTATATATCTATCTACTTATCTATCTCTCTATCGACCTAACTATCTAACTATTTAGCTGTCTGTACATCTAAATATCTACCAATCTATTGTCCTAATCTATCTATCTATCTACCTACCTACCTATTCTATATTTATCTACATATATATCTATTTACCTCTTACTTTTAATATATCTATCTCTATATCTTCCTGCCTATCTATCAAGGGAGATAAAGATAAAGATAGATAGATGTAGATAGGTACATGCAGATAGGTAGAAACCTAGACAGACAGAGACAGACAGACAGATAGATAGATAGATAGGTAGATAGATAGTGAGAGCGGTAAAACAGATAAGTAGATAGATAGATATATAGATATGTAGGTAAGTAGGGTAATATACAGATTGAGATATAGATAGATAAAAGATAAAACTCAGTAAAAAGTGCATTGTTTGCAAAGACAAAAATAAAGAAATTATAAAATATATAATGAAATACATAAATAAATAAGCACACAAAACTATCTGCATTACAAAAAGGTACAAAAATGAAAATATCTCAAAGAAACTTCAAATTTATTTTTAAATCAAAAGAACTTTTGCCAGTGTTCATTCACTGGGTTTTCGCAATTTTTCGTACCCAGTAGCTGAACACTGACTGAAACAATTGAAATCCATAGCCTAAATATGTATACTTAATTTTTCTTTCGTAGAGTTGAAAAATAAAATTTATTAATAAAAATAATACTTATGAAAATAATTGATAGCACGAAAACAGCTTTATTATTTTGAAAGAGAAAAAAAAAACGATTCACGGCAGTAAAAATTTCAATTTTTTTCAGGAAAAAAATGCGCATCCAAATTAACCAATCAGGTGTCAGATAGATTAGAATATTAATAAAGAACTCTTTTGTAGTGAATTTATTTAGAAAAAATATTGGAAGCTTTTTTTTTTTTTTAATGACGTGCTGTTCATTCACTGGGTGATGTTCACTCACTGGTCGGTCTACCCTATGACGGGTGAAAATTGTTTCTACATTTGAACGAAGCAAATGCTTGCTCGATGATAGTTTGTTAGTTTACGCTTTAACCCAAACTTTAGTGGATTAATCCTAAACTCTATTAGATAGCTGTAATTGTTGAAAACTTTTTGTTTCATTCCATTACAGTCGTACCAGAAAAAACAGTTGATTCAGTTCAGAAAAACAGATTCAGTTCAGTCTTGTCAAAATAAAGCATCGACAAAAAATATTATCACATTATATGTATATAACTTACTGAATTTTTGGTGCTTCAACAATGAAATGATTCCATCACGCTTGCTATGGCGCGAATTTCAGTGTTGGTGACGTCAGAGCGTTACTCGTATCCTAGAAGTTTTTATAAAATACAGTTCACGTGAGCGAAGAAGTTGACGTCGTAGAAATGTAATAAAATACTGCGAAAAATTAACTAAATCTATGTCAATAAATAAACTGGTAACAAGAATTAATCAGAAATGAGTAAAAAACCTTGAACTAACATTGTTGTGCAGTTATAACTAATAATACCGTTTATTGTATATTGTTCATTTTTTGCATGCGCTGATACCATTTTTGTTGGTTCAGTGGAATCAGTGGTTTATTATGATTCAGTGGAGTACCATTATTGTAATCGTCTGGCTTCTAATGGTATAGACGAAAACCCCAGCTTAGTTTTAGGAATAAGCTACCGTTTATTTGCTTGTATTGTAGCAGGTGGTGCATGCAGCCCGGTGCTGTAATGCTCAGCAGACATTCGGAACTTGTACATTCCTCTCTTAGTTTATTTTAAAAATATTTTGGTGTTTCAACCATTGATGGAGTTTTCACTGCGGATGAGAACGGGCTCCATTTATTAATTTTTTTTTCTGTGCTCCTTTTAATATTTTGTGCTCTCGTATTGTATGTATTTTATTTAAACCTTAAAATATTTTATAAGCGATTCACATGTCTTAAATGTGTAGCTGCTTTTAGGCATCTTTAGGCTTTTGATATGATATTTTTGTTACTTATATATATATATATATATATATATATATATATATATATATATATATATATATATATATATATATATATATATATATATATATATATATATATATATGTGTGTGTGTGTGTGTGTGTGTGTGTTTTGATTTTCCCTCATGAACTATATTTGGAGCATTACATATTTTGTAAAAAAAATCGTGAAACACAAAAACAAATCAAACTAAGAAAATTGCTGGTTTGATGGAAAAATCAAAATCTGGGAAAAATAAACTTTTTTACGATTATTCTATTCTTTAAAGGAAAAAAAACATGAGCAGAAACCTGCAACGAAAAAGGAAGAAAATATAAGTGAATAGCACCTCGAGAAAGCTGTCATACTCTTCTTCTAAAGTCAAAACTCTCAATCAGTTTTATAGCTACCAAAAATTCTGCTGAGCTGTGTAGCAGGTAGAAGAAGCAAAACTGTTCTTTATTGAGATATCTTATGGTTGGAAATAAATTGATTTTTTTTTCTTACAAAACATATTAGACTTTTTGACTCTTTTTTCTTTGAATTTTCTTTACTTTATACTTATTGACGAATCTGAAATAAAAGTCTTCTACGATACAATGGGCCATTTTTAATATTAATAACTTGCACATTTTTCAAAAGGATTTTTGCCGTAAACCAGTAAATTTTAATGAATATACTGGACCGTATAAATGGGGCAAAACTTACCGGCAGCATCAAAAGAGTGTGAAAAGATTTGTGTAGGATACACAATGCGGCGAGGATAGGTTAACCACAATTAATGATAATAAACATAGATAGAATATAAATGTTAGTTCATATCCCCCCCCCCTATGAGCTAAAACTGAAATTTTTGCATTTATTTTTTCAACTACACGAAACGTGAACACCAGACGTACAACAAAATGTCATCGTAATTGAACAGACAATTAAATTAAGGGTTATTAAGTGACACAAAATTACATGGAAAAAAGTGCAAATCACAGAAATATATTATTTACGCTTTGCAAATAATGGTAAAAAACGGCTGTTAAAGTCAGAAATTAAATGTTGTAATTTTTGACAAAACAAACTCTTACATAGAACTAAAAGTGCAATGAAAATGTAAAAAAAAAAAATATATAGTCGGTCAAATAACTCTGCGGCAAAAAAAAAAACATTCAAAATACTTCCGACATAATTCTTGCTGATTCTTATGTAAAATGACCCCCTAAATCCAAAGATGAAAAACCGTTTTTACATTGCGCATCCCACTTTTTGGAAATGGCGCTCCCCATTTTTCGATTTTAGTTTTCGACAGTTTCATAGCCTATATTTTTATTTGGAGGGAAATGGACCTTGAAATTCGCACTTCACACTCTTCTAGGGGCTAGGGAAGTGCAAAATCATCTAGTCCCCTCTAGCATGACCATTTAGGCCAAGTCGAGAGACTCATGGGTGTATTCCCTCATTAAATAGATCAAAAAGCATCAAAGACGATCTTTTTTTTTCCTAGAGGCTTCTTTTACAAATTATTTACTTATTTTTCGGCATAAAACCAAAGTATAAAACTCACTTCTGTGAGCCCAGTGTCCAAAAAAATGTCACGTTGTAAAAAAAAAAAAAAAAAAAAATATTTAAAAGCTTGGAAGCATTGTATTTTATAGTCAGAGTTGCAGAACAGATCGTCAGTAAAGAATTTCCCCGCATTATTCAAATTACATTCCCTGATACAATTATAATTGATAATGAACTTAGGTACGCTTATAAAGTAGTTTAATGTACATATTTATATTTCAGGTTAGGCTCCCGCTCCACTGTTTATTACTGCTTGATATAGTGGAAAACAACGGGAGCAGTGCACCAGCAGAAACATAAATAGGGGAGGGTGGCCCAAAGCGGGTTGACCTTCTTATGCCCCCCCCCATGGTCTGTAAGAGGCAATGCAGACGCATGTCAAGTTTACATGAACACCCCCGAGTTTTAATCAGCCCCAGCGAAGCATGAGTGAAACGGCATGGCGCAATCAGGCTCAAAAAAAAAAAAAAAAAAAAGATATTTGTGATTGTATCGTATTTGTAAGTTGTGATTCGTCGAAGACCAGCTTATCTTTTAATTCTCAATAATATTACGTTATTCTGACACATTCCACCTAAAAACTACCATACTCATTTCGTTTGTTTCTTTTTACTTTCTTCTATATCTAATATATAGAAGAAAGTATTGGATTCGTGCAAATTTTCGAATTTCGAATTTTGACGGATTCGAACGTTTTGAGGTGTGCTGAGTCCATTTCGACTATTTTTGGAAAATGTCTGTCTGTCTGTGTGTATATGTGTGTGTATGTGTGTGTGTGTATGTGTGTGTGTGTATGTGTGTGTGTGTGTATGTGTGTGTGTATGTGTGTCACGTCTGTGTGTGACCAGTTTTTTGTGGCCGCTCTACAGCAAAAACTACCGCATGAAATCGAACGAAATTTGGTACACATATGTGCCCCTATGTGAACTTGTGCCCATTGGTTTTTGGCGCGAATTCCTCCAAGGGGGGTGGAGCAATGGGACGTTTTTTGAGTTTTGCGTGACTGCTATTCCCCAGGAAGTAACTGGCGGAATCAGACAAAGTTTGGTCCATATGTTGTCCCTAACAGGTACAGATCCTGATTCAATTTTGGTGTCAATAGCTCAAACGGGTGTTGAACTATAGAACGTTTTTTGCCGTCAATTGTGACTGCTGTATCTTAATAAATAATGAACGTAATCAAACAAAAATTTATCGACAAGTAGCCCTTAGAGGGTATAAGAAATGATTCTATATTGGTGTCAACAGCTGAAAAGGGTGTGGCGCAATCGAACGTTCTTTTTTTCCATTGTGAGTGCCATATCTCAAGAAGTAATGCAACGTTCTGGATGAAATTTGGAATAAATATGAATCCATATGTAAACAGGCGTTGGTTTAATTTTGGCGCCAATCCTTCCATGGGGGGCTGATTTTTTTTTTATTTGTGTGAATAAAAATAGCTTTTTAATTGCGACAATAAGAAAGATAAATCGTAACAGACTGTCGTCTGCGTTCAGCTCGTGCTTTTAATTGCATGGAAATAATCCGAAATATTATCTCAATGATTTAAAAATTTTAACTGTTGCCATCTTGTGTCTGTTAACAGATAAATGTTTGTAATTATTTTAAACAAGGTTTTTAAAATAATTTTCAATTTTCATTCTTTGCTTTGCTTTTGAGATAAATCAGGAATTGGGATGGTCATCAAGTTTTGGCATGTGTAATTTTGTTTTCGTTGGGAATATTGCTTCCTCGTTAAGCATAGAGAGGGATCAGAATTATAAGAAAGATATAGAAGAAAGTTTCGTGATGGCCACAACATACTAGTTTAAAATTAAAGTTATAATTACTAAAATAAAAAAACATGCCTTCGGGCAAAACGGGTCGGGCAAGCGGGTATGGGATTTAATCATATATTTATTTATAATTTCTTAACTCGTGTGCTATTTTAGATTTTCTATTCCAATAGGATAAGTATAACTTTAAAAAGTTATATTTTAGGACAGCAATTAATTTGTCTATTAACTTATCAATTAATTATTTATGTTTTATAAATTGCTGACTTTCAACTGGATATGTACATCTTGTTTAGGTATTTTTTTTATATAATGGCAGGCAGCGAGTCAATTATTTTAATCATTTATATTTCCATATTTGATTTATAAGTGTATCAAATCACAATCAGTTAAACTTAACCGCTTTAGGCTATCTGGTAGAACAAAGTGTGTTTTCAAATGCTTGTAAAGTTTGATAATAAATAAATATTGGGTTTGAAATAATACAAATATCACTTTTTATTTTGAAGTTCAAGAAACCTGCTACGAAATAGAACCGAAAATGTTGCGATTAAAATCCAAAAAGTGTAATTTTCGAGTGTTCTTCGAAAACCTACCTGCAAAGAGGCACCCTCTCCTATACATTAATGCTATATTATAAGCATACCTAAGTTCTTGTTTAATAATATTTATATCTGAGAATGCAAGTCAAATAATGAGGGAACGTGATTTGGTGAAGATGTGCAATGCGACTTTGACTTGGCAAAATACAATGCTTATAATATTTTTAAAAAAAAGTACAGCATTAAAATTTTTTGGACGTGGGGCTCATAGGAGTGATTCCTATACTCTGATTTTATGTTAAAAAATAATTGAAAAGTTGCAAAAAACTGAAAAAAAAAAAAAAAAAAACTCGCTTTCGATATGTTTTGAAATATTTTCGGGGAGAATAAACCCATGAGTCTTTTGACGTGCTCCAAGTGTTATTGATTTTGAACTTTGCACCACTCTAGCTCCTCAGAAGGGTTTTAAGGGCTAATTTTATAATTTTATACTCTGTTTTAAATAAAATAAAAATATGGGCTATGAAACCGTCGAAAACTGAAAAAAAAAAAAATGGGGATTGCCATTTCCATAAAACGTTATCATATTTTATTATCAGGGGGTCATTTAACATGCTGCGAGAATATTTGGATAGCTGTATGCAGGGGCGTGCAAAGTAGAGGTAGAGAAGGGACATCTGTTGGCCTGGGCCCCAACCAAATGGGGACAAATATTTTTAAAATGAGTGGCGAAATATAGGGGTAAACTTTATGGAAGGGGGAGCCCGTAAATTTCATTTGTGACCGCCCCCAAAAAATTTTGTGCACGCCTCTGGCTGAGTGTCTTGGCAATTTTTCGGATTCGTTAAATTTCTTGACTACCAAGATCCAAAACTGATACCATTTGTCTTTGCTGACAGTGGCAGAACAAAACAGTTGCTGTGCAAAAGTTAACAATGATGCCAAACCCTCAGTTATAAAAAAAATATCCTCGATATTAAAACTGAAGAAAAGCCAGTGCATCGAATAAGAAATAAAAATAGAATGTTATTTAATTGTACATGCATTTTCATTCAGGTTTATAAATAAGAAAAAAAAACCTTTGATTGCGCAATTCTATCGCAACAAAATGTAATTGAGAAAAAATAATAATATTCGACATGAATGACGCTCAGGGTAGGACATCTAACTGACAA
Source organism: Uloborus diversus (assembly GCF_026930045.1). Classification (NCBI taxonomy): domain Eukaryota; kingdom Metazoa; phylum Arthropoda; class Arachnida; order Araneae; family Uloboridae; genus Uloborus; species Uloborus diversus. Next base: position 43,247,110 of record NC_072731.1, read on the forward strand.
AACAGTTCAGATCCAACGAATGCTAAGTGGCGTAGCATATCCTTTGATCATAATCTAAGGATTGTCCAACGTTTTTCAGTTTATTAGAAAGCATTTTTGAAAAAGCTTTTTTTTTAAATTCGGATTGATTTTAATCTTTGCGCGTTTTAACTGTCAACAAATTACGTTCAAAACATTTGACTCCTTGACCTTTACTTGTTTAACTTAAAATCCGATGTCAGAGTCGTTTTCAAAATGAACTGAACAGCATAGGACAATCCTTCACCTATGATTAAAGAATATGATACGGACCTTGCACCTGTTATGTATGAGCTCTTTTGTTGGTTTGACCACCTACCCCGAACGTTATTATTGTCTAGTTTGACCTTTTATTATTATGTTTTGTTAAAATTTCTACTTTTCTGAACTCTATAAAATATCCATCATTTCCTGTAATGCATTGTGGCTCAATGCTGTTCCTTCAGCATGCGGTTCAACTTTAAGAGGATCCGCGACACAAAAATCCTCAAACTTTGCTTTTTTTTAATCATTTAAAAAACTTCTCCGTTTTTCCCAGCTTAAAATGGCGTTTGAATCTTGTTTCAATCTTACTTATAATTTATTAGCATGCTTTCAATTAATATTATTTTTAAATTTAAAACTTTAAACGAATTTTTCTCCAAAATGCAATTTTTCTCGATTTTTTTCATAAAACTCTTATAAGTGGAGTACTGATAAAGATAAAGTAATGAAATTTGGGCCACTAGTTATTTTTACAACGGTTTACTTTAATTTTTATTCGGCAAACATGAAAAAAAAAATACAGCAAAAACTGTTATTTTTTTTATTAAAGCATCTTTGAGTTTCTCGAAACTTTTCTTCAAATATATATAAATATACAGGTTTTTTATTGAATATATATTTTTTAATTGCCGAATAAAAATTAAAGCGCAGATGCTTGTGCATATTTTTTGAATAAAATATAAAATTGAATAAGAATATTTTGAGTTTTAACAATTTGAAGCAACCCCATTTAGAAAATAATAATTAAAAAAAAATTTAAAAATATATTTATGCTCTGATTTTGGTTATTAACTAGATGATTAATAAGGGCAATACAATTCAAAGCGTTAAACTGTTTAATACTTTCTTTTTCAAAATGTGTCCCGGATCCATTTAAACTAAAAAGCGCTATTTTTTTTAAAAAGGTTTCTGAAACATTGTTAATAATTACAACTATTTACAATTACCACTATCATATAAAATAGTCATATTATCCTTAAGATTCTAGTCTAAGTGACTCCCCAAAATTGAGTTCATTACAGGTTTGCAGTGAAAACGAACAAAATGCAAAACAATAATATATGTAGCCTTACATACATATATATGACTATTATCATTTAGCAGTTTGTTATTAAAACAACCAAGTACTTAATCGAACAAAATTTTGAAGAATATATTTCTATGACATATTATTTAAAGGAATTAAAATAGTGAGAATAAATTTATACGTATTTCATGACATTTGAACATCTTGGTTAGACACGTAAGATATATCACGCGCTCTCTCCTTTTTCTTACATTTTTCTTTTTCTGATAGATAACTGAAATGAAGCCCATCATTTTGAAATTTTGCAGGAGTAGTAACTTAAAAAAAAGAGAAAGAATTTCGAAAAAAAAAATGCTGTAGACTTTCCACTTCAAAACAAAATTTTGCTTTTGTCATTTGCTTTTATTCATTTTGGGCGTTTCTTTTGTGGAGGCAGCATCTGTCAAAGCAGAACACGACTCAAGTTCACCCTCTCAATTTCGTTTTTGATTTTTTACAGCTTTTTCCATAGAATGTTTTTTTCGCTTTCCACGAGCGTGGAATTCGGAATGAAATTCGTCAGCGGAGCATTGAAAAATCTTGTATTTTTACTTGAGTTTTCTAACTTTCGTTCAGTATTTTTGCTATAAAATTTCATTCTGTTATATTAGATAACGTAGTAAACACGTGTTTGGAAAATATATACGAAGTAAAAATGGTGGTTCTTTCTGTTATGATATTCTATCTAAAGCTTATGCTTTAGTTTTTAAATATTTACATGACACAACATGCGTCAGAAACTTGATATTTTGGTGAAGACAGCTAGTTCTAAATTACATATGACAGGGGTTCTCAAACTGGTGAGCGCGGTACCTTGAGTCGCTGGGAAAAGGTACGCGGGGTGCTGCGAGGTGTCCATGGTACCAATATGTGTATTTAACAGATAGAGTAAGGTGCTATGAGAAAATTATAGTTCTTCAAAGGATATCGCAAATCGAAAACGTTTGGGAACCCATAACATATGTATCATAATTAATTATGGCACAAGTAGCTGAAACAAGATTGAAGATAATTAAAAGACTGTACAAAATATTGGACATTTTAATTTATAGGCCGTGCAGTGCAGTAAATCAGTCGTTTTAGAGATGACATTGTAACAGAGGTAATATAAATAGGTAGTTTTACAATTCAACTTGAGTTGTGGCTTTGTTCTACCAGAAAAGCAAACTGCTTACTCGCATCTTTACAACTAAGCAAATGTAGCTCCTGATTAGGAAAGGTATACTTTTTATCCATTAATAGGAAATGAAAAAAAAATATTAGCTGAACAGATTTAGAACTTTTTGCACTTATTACTTAGCAATTAAAAAAATACGTGAATTGACTTCAGGCACATGAAATTTTACTTTTTTTGTGTTAAATGCCTTGCAGTGTTTTTAATCTTCAATTTACTTGACTGTGAATAGAATTTGAGCTGACGATGATTTTTTTATTATTCATGACATTTATTTTTTTGCAGGAACATTAGTATTTTGCATAAACGAAGTAATTATGATTTTTATTCTGCGTATGATTGTAGAATTATTTTCTTCAACCCCATTTTGTTCAATCCCCTTTTTTACTTCCTTTTCAAAAAAGGAAGTATTGTACTCCCCCCCCCCAAAAAAAAAAAAAATCACGCAAAATTCGACTTTAATTTCTATTCTGCTCATCCCCGAATTAACGTTGACTTTCTTTTTTCAACCCGACCACACGAACACCCGAAATATCCATTTTGACGTTCCCAGAGTTAATTACAACGACTTTTTTCGTGACGTTCGTATGTACGTATGTATGTATGTGCGTATGTGCGTTTATATGTCGCATATCTCAAGAACGGTATATTCTAGAAAGTTGAAATTTGGTACGTAGACTCTTAGAGGGGTCTAGTTGTGTACATATCTTTTTGGTGGCATTCGAATGTTCCCAAGGGGGTCTTTTGGGGGAAATTAAAGTTGATTTCAATGCAAACTCAAGTGGAGTTACAATTTATGTAAACATTTGGCAACATATCGCCATGCTTTTGGTCGCCAAGTTTTGTCGCCAAATTGGCGAGAAATTTTGGCAGATTTTTTTTAAAATTTCGTTTCAATTTGGCTATAGTTGCTGATATTTAGAGAGTTAACTATTGAATCACATTAAAATTGCCAATAATGAGGAAATAACTTTAAATTGGTGTAAAAGGAAGTCATGCGATGCACACATCAGCTCGTTTTGAATATTATGCTTCAAACGCATTACGCTTTTATATATTTTTATTGCCATCTTCAACTTTAACCTATGTTGTCAGTTTCATGGTCTTCTAATGAAATGCTTCACATTCACTTATTTATATTACATTAAGGGATTCCGGGACACAAAAATCGTCAAATTTTGCAAATTTGTTTCATTATTTGAAAAATTACTCTGTTTTCTTATGCTTAAAAGGACGTTTGAACATTGTTTCTATCTTAATTAGAACGAAATTATTTTATGTTACATACACCTAACTAATGTGTATTTTACTTTAAAACTTTAAACGCGTTTTCTCCATCATGCAATTTTTCTCGATTTCTTGCATTCAAACTCTGATAAATCAGAAACCAACGAAGATAAAGTAATGAAATTTGGTGCATATCTTTTTCAAACAGTTTACTTTAACTTTCATTCGGCGAATTAAAAAAAAAAATGTTTACTGCAAAAAATATGATTAAAAAAAAAAAAGTATTTTCGAATTTTTCTTCAAATATTTTTTTTTTAATGAATCAATACTTTTAAATCGCCGAATAAAAATTAAAGTTCAGATATTTGTGCTTTTTTTTAAATTGAAAATTGACCAAGAATATTTTGAACTATAGCAGTTTAAATCAACCCCATTTTTTGCTAAAAAAACAAATTAAATTGAAATAAAATTTTTTTTTTTAAACATTTATGTTATGATTTTTCTTATTTAATAGATGGTAAATCAGTGCAAAAAATTCCAAAACTCTAAGGTATATAATAATTTTTTTTTTTTCAAAATGTGTCCCAGACCCAATTAAGAAAAAGTTAACAATATAGAAATCTAAACGTTTAAGGTTACAGTGCATGCTCTAAAAACGCTCTGGAAACAGTTTCACAAATATTTAACTTCTTGAAGCATTTTAAAAGGAATATATTAAAATGTCTTGGCACTGCCAAAACTATATTTTCCATCTTATTGCTAAAGTTTATTTTATTTTAGTGAAATAATGTTTCTTTGAAGTTTTTTTTTTTTTTTTCATTTAGACCACAAATATCAAGTGTTAATGCAGCACATAATTTTTTGAGTTTTTACGTCATAACTAAAGCAAATTCTTACGTTTATAATAAAGAAATTTCCAAACCGAGAATAAAGAAATTCCAATCAAAAACCGAGCAATACTATTTAGTTCAAAGGAAAAATTACGTAATGTCGTCGATTCATAAATTCATATTCATTACATTGTTCCAATAAGCTGGTGAAGTTAAGATAATGATAATCGATTAATATGCTGCTTGACTAGTCGATATCATAAACGCGAAGGATGTCTATGAAAAACACTGTTTTTTCCGCAATAAAGAAAGATAGGGTGATAATTTATTATTGGTGCTCAGTTACATATAATTGTTTTCAATAAAAAAAACAACGCTATGTATGCTTCTTTACAATAAATGCTTCACCATTATCGATAATTTTTTCTGTTCGAGTACGTTTTTAGTTGAAGAGATTCCGCTTTTGAATGAAAGATGAAAATAATGTGAATGTAAACAACCTAATTAAAAGTTTGGCATTGTATTTGATTAGTAAAATATAGTAGATAAATTAGTTGTATTTTAACAACTTATTAATATTTGTAATTATTTGGATTTAAAATTTTGCTTCTGCTCTTTCGTATATACTAGTACTAAGTAACTTTTCTGTCACACGCCTTTTACAGTAAAAACTTTAAGGAACAATTCATTTAATAAATGCTTTTTAATTTCGTCAAAAATCTATCTATTTGAACCTGCCAACAATTTTTTAATAAATATTTTTTATTTCAGTATATTTTTGGTTCACAACATGTGATTTCTCACCTCCGTATCATGTCAAACCCCTTGTGTGACTGTTTATGTTGCTTAGTAACTTTTTTAATTAAAAGTGTATACTTATTTATTTATTATACCTTTCAAAAGTGTGTCAAATACTAATTGTTTAGTTATATTTAGTTTCATAACATTATGTTTCAGTTTGTTTCAGTAAGATAAGGAGTCATGTCACGCAAGAAATTCTCACCTCCGTTATCTAAACAGATGATTCCATCCCTCATTAACAAGTGGCAAGAAAGACATCAAATTTTATTTTCCATGACGATCCCCTTGTTTATTTTTAGGCATTAAAAAAAAGTTGTGAGATTTTTGCCGGAAAACAAGAAGATGGATTTTGCTTTAAAATCTAAGTGTGGTTAATGTGACTTCTCACCTCCGTGAATTTGAATTTCACGGATGTAAATTAATGTAAAAACAAAAGAAACATGTTTTCATACGCTTAACATGTGCAGTTTGTTGCAACGAAGAAAAAAGTATTTCCCTGAAAAACGTATCCATTAGGCCTACATTAATGGAAAATTCCTCACCTCCCAGAATAAAACGTCCGTGACATACCTTATCAATGTCATTATTTCGGAGGTTAAAAAAACTGATGGAGGGGAAATTCATCAATCTTAGGCATTCTAGCAAAATTATATATTGCCAGTATATTTTCAAATTTACTAAATGATATTTTTAACACACATTTGATTTAAAAGGATAACTGCTAATTAGGCTGTACTTTAATTAGGAGAGCTTAATATTAGATTCCCACTAATCATTAAAATATCTCACTGTTTTCCCAATGGAGAAAATTACTACTTCGATATTAAATTGGCCTTCGATTTATTATATACATTTTTTTTTTAAACTCACGAGTAAAATAATTGGACCTTAGCTGATTCATTGTTTATGGTTACTTCTAGTAGGTAACACTTTCATTTAAGAATGAAAAAAAGAAAACAAAAGGTTTTGAAATTGAAATATATTTGCGTTCAAAAGTTACGTTTTCTGGATAATGACCCATATACTATGTATATGTATGTTTTGGATTTTTTGTAGCTTCCACTTACTAATATGTGTCATTCTCTGTTTCAGTTGTCTCTTTAAAATGTTTCTGAGTATAATTATGTTCCTCTAAGAGCCTTTTTTTTAACAATAAAAGGTCGAATGTACTTAACACTTGCTAGAAACTATTCTTTCAAAAGTTAACCCTCTGGAATTTGAAACAGTCAAACACGACATGACTTTGCCTAAGTCCAAAACACAATGAAAGATCTAAAACCATCTCTCATACAACACAATACCTCTCGGAATTCCGCTCAGAGCGACAACTGCTCACATGGTGTTAGACTAATAACTAACAATTACTGTCTTCCTTTCTCGGTTGCCCTGAGACTAATATTTTCCTTCAGGATATAAGTCTTTGAGCAGCCGAATGTTTCTGGAACTGAAGTGAAAAGAGATAATTGATGCTGACAGCACTTTGATTCATCGCACTTAAGTAGAATCAATGGATAAAGTGCTCTAGGGATGAATTGTATAGAAAAGGGAATGATTTGAAACAAGTAACTGTCTCCGCTTGCTCTTGATGACGTCTCTGTGGAGTTTTGATGCATTAAATGTTTGTTCAGGAGAGTGTTTTTCAACTCGTGCACAAATTTACAAGCTATGTTTCAGAAACTAATGTTTGTGTCAGCAATTAATCTTCCTTCAATTCCCACTTCTGAAACTCCACAAAAAATAGAAATGTCATAATTATAACGCATAAAAAAATATGTATAGTCGTTTTCTGGAAATTAACAGATGCCGTGGGAAAATTGTTTGCAAAAAAGAAAAAAAAAACTTTTGTTTTTATGTATTTTTATTCTCTTAATAAAATACCGGAGTTCTAACAATCAATGCTAAGCATCTTTTTACTTCCTTTTACAAAAAAGGAAGTATTGTATTCGCGAAAAAATTTTCACTCAAAAATCGCCCTTAATTTCCATTTTGCTCACCCCCAAATGAATGTTGAGTTTTTTTTCGATTCGACCACATGCGGAAAAGTGCCTAAGAATGTATAGACACGCGAAATATCCATTTTGACCATCACCGAGGTAATTACAACGACTTTTCTCGTGACGTCTGTATGTATGTGCGTATGTGTGTATGTGCGTATGTGCGTATGTGCGTATGTGCGTATGTGCGTATGTATCTCGCATAACTCAAAAATGGTATGTCCTAGAAAGTTGAAATTTGGTACATAGACTCGTAGTGGGGTCTAGTTGTGCACCTCCTATTTTGGTTGCATTCGGGTGTTTCTAAAGGGGTCTTTTGCACCTTTTTGGGGGGAAATCATTGTTAATTTCGATGCAAACTCAAGTGGTGTTATAATTTGGCGGTCACTTGGCGATATATCGCCAGTCTTTTGGTTGCCAAGTTTTGTCGCCAACTTGGCGAAAAATTTGGCGATTTTTTTTTTTTTTAAATCGGCTTTCAATGTGGCCATTGCTAGTGATATTTAAAGAGTTAGAGAGAGAATCCCATTAAAATTGCAATAATAGGGAAATAGCATTAAATTGGTGTAAAAGGAAGTCATGTGATGCACACATCAGCTCGTTTAAATATGCTGCTCGCTTAGTATAGTTGGAAAATAGTTTACTTTTTTTAAAAGTCATTATATGAAATTAAAATAAAAATCAGCGTAAGAAATATTATACTTTCATGAATAATATTCTAAATCATATGCAATAAAAATGCCAACGCATAAATAACTTACCTGACAAAATATTTAACTTATACGTAATGTTATGAAAGTTTCTTCTTCTTTTTTGTAGTTTGTCAGTTATAATAAAAATTAATTGATATTCTGTACTTAATGAAAATTAAATAGGAAGGAGAAAATGACTTGCTCGATAAGTGCGCCATATAAGATCGTTTGAAAGTTAAAGGCCTCTTACCTAGATCATTGATGATTCAATTGATTCGAACGTATGTTAATTCATGCGATAAATCATAAAAAAAGGGAAAACATAGTTCGAAGGGAAAATTTAGCAGAAGTTAAATGCAAGAAAAAATATAGAAGGCAAACAGAAGAAAAGTGATTTGGCCTTATTAGGAACATGAATCCCTAATAGAGCCACGTCTAGGCAAGGATTGCCTCAACCACAGTTTCAGGCAAATAAAAACCAACAAGTATCATCTAGCTAAACGAAACTAGCAAAAATTAGTATCAATATGAAAACCACATTTGATAAACTCAAAAAGATTATTGTAATTGTTTATCTCAATTTAAGTTATAAATATCAATCGCCACAAGTTACCTGCAGTGACAAGTAATTAAACAAAAGATGATTGCTGAATATGAGATGACACAATGAAAACTGTTAGTTGTAGTAGAAAGAGATGCAAAATGAGCAAGCAAATGAATAAAATTGCATGGCGAATTGAAAGGTACATTATATTTTCACAACGCTAAAACAGAAGAATAAATCTTTTTTTCTGACATGAAATAAGGACATAGAATATTATTGGCGAAGAATGAAGCGGTTTTAGAGGAACATTTTGTTGTAAGCAACATAATCTTTTTGTTGCGAAGTAAAAAAGTAGAGCGCAATGCTTTGACTGAGATCGTGCACAGTACGGGATTTTTTTTATTTCAATCTCATTAAAATTTCGTAATTGAAGTTTTAAGGAAAAGATAACATGTCTTCTTGTACCTAGCTAAGATTACTTTAATATTGAAATGTATTTCGTTCATTGTAATGAAACAATAGTTAAATAGGGAAAAACCTTTTTTTTACATATAGGCCAGTCCAATACCTTTGAAAATGGTAAAAAGTTAAAAAAAAGAAACAGAACAGGATGAAACTGATTGGAAAAGTAAGAAAATATGATAAAATTTATAAGAAAAATAATTTACAGGCGATCTGAGTTCGGGAAAGGCGGAGGAGGGGTGTTTAAGGGGGGAAACGGTTTATCAAAATTTGTGGAAAAACTACCGAAAAAAAGTAAATGACAAAGTTGTTGGTAATAAAAAGCATTATTGGCACTGGCCTAATATGCCAATTAGACCCTAGTATGTTATTTATAAATATCACCCTGAATATATTTTTTTAAAAAATAGGCCTTTTTGCTTTTATATGGTTATATCCATGTAGGTGTACATTTCTAAATTATATTATCCAAACATGCAATAGCTTTTTAAAAGTCAAAAAGAAATTTATCTATTATTAATGACGCATCCTGTCCGCAAAAGGAAATAAAATCAACTTAATACATAAACATGCAGACGACGTAACTTTCTATTCAAAGCAAACTTAAACTTATTTTACACATAAATAGCTCCCCCTGACCTCACTGATATATATTTCACTATCAGGTTCCCTTTTTCTGCCTTTCCATTTTCTGATTCCTTTTTTGAATAACAAAAGTCTGAAAGTATTCGGGTTTTATTCAATAGTAGTATTCTTACTATTTTGGGTTTCACTTTGTAACTTATGATCATGATATCATTGTTCCAAAGCTACTTGGTATACATTGGGTGCTTCAAATACATTTTATTTTCAAAACAGGCAAAATGGAAAAAAGCATTTCCATCTTCTATACTACGTGACTTTTAGAAAATGTATTTATTTAATCTTGTATCAATGTTTATTGATTTAACTATCACATAGTCTAGAGGAAAAGGGAAAAGGACCGCTGTGTGTAGAACCTAAAGTTTATGAAAATAGAACCTTTTATTTTTGAAGCTATTAATGGATGCGGTAATACAGGGTGTTTGAGAAAGACCACCTTTACATTGAAATGACATAACAGGAAAACCGTGTGATATGAATATAGAGATGAAACAAGTTGTATGTAGCATCGCCACGCTGGCATATTTTATACACTGGTTTTCAAAAATAGTTCAAAGTCTCTAGTCAATTTTTTTTTAATTGGTGTATGAAAATGCTTATTGAACAGAGGTCAAATCTCATTTCGATGGGTTTGATATGGCCACCTTTCACAGTAGTATTTTGACCATTCGATTGCATACTGTTAGAGATGTCAAAGGTGACTATATTAAAGAAATGGGTTTGATGTGGGCGAAGAGATTTGACCTCTGTTCAATAAGCACACTTTTATGCACCAATTAAAAAAAAATAACAACAGCGCTCTTTGATGTCCTATTTTCGAAACATTTTTGAGAGCCGGTGAATAAAAAAATCCAGAATTTCTGGTGCAATATACAACTTGTTTCACTTTTATATAGCACACGGTTTTGCTGTTACGTCATTTCAAAGTAGAGGGAGTTCTTTCGCATTACACTAAACATCAATAATCATGTTAAATATACTACACCGTACAATTAAACTTAAAATAATAGAAGTAAGCACTCTTTCAAGCATCAATTAAAAAATCATTTGACTACAGCGCTAACTGATGTCTAATTTTCGAACTATTTTTGAAAACCGGGGCATAAAAAAATTCAGACCTGCTGGTGAAACATACCACTAGTTTCACTTTTCCATCTTACAAGGTTTAAGATATATTAAACTAGGTTAAGTTATTTTAAACTAGAAAAGTTCTTTATCATATAGCCTGTGTTATTGCGAACGAAATTTGGTACATCACTATCCGGAAAATAAAGTGCTTATGTAAACATCAATGAACTATCAAATTTGTGCTATGCAGAACCTTAACGAAGCTGGATTGAAAATGTTGATCTTTAGAACTTTTTTTTTTGTTATGTTTTGTTTTTTAGCCCACTTTCCCAGAAAAAGTCAGAAAAAGAAGAAAAAACATGAAAGAAGGCTTAATGATTCTTAAAACTATCGCAAAAAACAAAAAAAAGTCAAAAATAAATAAGATAGTTAAATAAATATCGAAAAATTAAACATTGGAAAGTAGGGTATTGAGATAGGGGAAAATGTCTGTCGGTCCGTCGGTCTGTCTGTCTGTCCCCCCTAATAACTTTTGAATGAATAGCCCGACTCGAACAAACTTTTTTTTTGTTCGAAAGATCTCGGAGAGGACACTTCATTATTATATTTCACCTTTTGATTTGAACTATTTTCTGTTCCATTTCGAACAGTTCAAAAAAACTTAACATTAGTGCCTATGGGGAAATTCCAGACAATTCCGAACTGTGAGGCGAATTTGCTTCAACAAATTTTGTAGGAAAATCCTTTTAATGAAAAATTTGTATATAAAATATCTTTTTGATTTGAACAATTTTCTGTTCAATTTTGAACAGTTCAAATCCCTTAACCCTTTTTGTTCAGGTTTTTTTTATTTTTTTTCTTTTTACGCATCTAATTTTTTTAGATGAGTGAGGAATATTTTATTCCTAGAAATTAGCTTAAAATATTAAAAAAATATGTTTGAAACAATTTGCGATTTTAGCTATTTTTGAGAATATTGATCAGGTACTAGAAACTAGTATGGGTATACGGGAAAGTAGGCTCGTATAGTTCTAGACGGAACTTCTTGTTGCTGAACTAGATTTGTGCCTAAACATAAACAGGGGTTGGGGTGGGAAGTAAAAACCGAAACAGTTGTGCGTACTCTTTTATTAGTGAGTTGTGCTGTTCAGCGATGTTAGTTAAGCTTCTTGGTCCGACCGTTATAGAACTGGCGTCAACTTGAGGTCTGATAACTTGTCAGCTTGACCGGCTCAGTTGTATGCGTTTCTTTGTGGTGGTTAGTGAGACTGTCGACTGCAAGGAATGATGTTTGTGCGTTTAGTTCGACACGGATTTCCCCCACGCGTCCTTTAATAGGAAAAATAATTAAACTGTAGCCTATATTGACTTAATTACTTTGAAGGATAATTTAAACTTTAAAAATAAAACAAAACAAAAGTTATCATAATAAGATATCGGCTATTCTGGATACTCCAATGAATAGATAAAAACTTTAAAGAATGTATATCTTGACAATAGTTTTAGCCATCTATATAGATATCTCATTTTTCATACTGTATGATTATATATAACAGTTCCTAGAAATTCTTAACGTTCGATAGGATCAACTTCGAGAGAGTCGAAATAAAATATATTTTTAGCTATGAGATGCAATTCATAAATCCCTTCATGACATGTAGTCTTCGATGCCAAACTATTTAACAATTTATGTTTGCTTTCATCACAGGTCAATGGGTATACTCTGGTAACGAACCGACGTAAGGAAGGTACTAATAGCGTACCGAAAGAGCACATTCGGCGATGAAATGTTGTCTTTGAGGAAGCCGAAGTTACTTCAACCGATGTGAAAGAGAATAATTGATATGGACTGCACTTTCATTCCAGGCACTTAAGTGAAATCAATAAATGTAGTTTGCCTCCAGCAAGTAATGCACTGGAAACTACTGCAATTGAAACAAACATTGCTTTTCACTGATCTTGATCTTGACATTTTTTATTATTTTTTTGAACTTTATTTTCGTTCGATTTTTTTTCCGAGAATTAACATTTAACATCCAAACATTTGTGTGTGTATAAAATCCTATAGCGGGCGTTTTAACTTAATATTCTTACATTAACTTTTAAGTGGTTTCTTTATTAAAATTAAGTTTAATGCTTAATAAAACAGAAGCTATAGCTAATATACTTGTCTTTCGTTTTCTTTCTTTTGAGTAAAACAAGGTCATTATTAGAACCTGACAACTTTTTTTTTTTTTTTTTTGGCGGCAGCTGTAACTCAGAGCCATGTGGACGTAAGTCTCATCATGATAATCTTGCAGTAGTGAGGGAAAACTTTTTTTTAGCGCATGTAAAGGATGGGATACCCACTATTTTCAACCTGGTAAATATTTTAGGATGCTTTTTAAGAATTACTTTCGCATGGCTCGATGCGGGTATAAACATCTACGTACAAGGCACTAATAAACAGAAAAGTGCAACTTTTGGACTTCCGTTCTTCTGATTGTAAGGTACATTTATCAGGAACATGTTAAACTGTATTGTGTAATCTGGTTCTCTATTTGACAATTAAAACTGACGCAGTGAGAAGCAATGGGATGTAAGTGCCAAAATTAAACATTTGGAGATAACCAGTACACATGGTTGGTGAACCTCTCCTCTGTCTTGTGGCAAGACATGGTACCAATAACCCTGGTAGTTGCTGCTATAGAGCATTATTTAGAAAAAAAAATCAATGAAAGCCTACCTAGGACGCTATTTTTAAATGTGTTTTACTCAAAACTTGAAATTGTCCACTTACATCTCTTTCGCTCTTTCAATTATGAACCCATTAGTTTTTTCTTTATATTTCAATCAAAATAAAACACTTATAAGTGTTTAACATCATCCGCTATCGTTATAGATAATTTTTAAAAGGTGACAAGACAAATGGCTCAACTTTCATTTCTTAAGTATTTCACATACACGTCATTATTACATATATTTTTAAAAAGGGACCTTATCATTTTGTTCATGTTTAATTAGGCATAGTTACTTTAGAAAATCCTGAAGTTGGCATACAAAATACATGTAGCTCGACTAAAAATAAGACAAATACACGGCGTAAATCACAAATATACGTTTGAGTCAAATTTACTCAATGTTTAACGGAATGAATTTTGAACCCGGAAGTTGTGATAAAAGATTCCTCGAACCACTTAAGCGGCCTCAAAAGTAAAACTTGTTCAAGACAAAAGCCGACTTTCAACGACTTGCTCAAAAGTCGAAGGTTTTACCGTAGCAGTTTTACTACTAAAGCTTTCGGCTATGCAGTAATCTGCAATTTGTGCAATTAAACGTTGCTATTTCTTTTTTTCTCCGAATTAATGTATTTTTTTTTAGTTTCAATTTTCTACTTTTTACTGATCCTCATATTTATCGAACATACAATTTTCCAAAGCAAAAATAATTAATATTTGTTCATCACATATCAGTACGTTTCTCTACACCATGCTACAGCATGGGGCTTACGTATTTTCTCTTATTTTTGATTAAAGAGTAAAGGCTTGCACTTAATGGCTTTAAATAGTAAAAAAGTCTATAATCAACTAAAACTGTTTATACACAACAATCTACAAATGTAATGTAGGAACTCATATATTGTGTTAAGACCAGAATATATATTTTTTACAATAACAATAAATTTAGTTTTTGGAATTTGAGTCCGGGGATATGGAATGCTGAAACATTATTTTATGGAAAAATTACGAAAACAGTAAAATAAATCATCACTCAAAGAAACTCACTCACTTACCAAATTCTGAAAAGTCGAAATTGTAGTTTAAAATAAGTTAATGCAGAAATTGTAGCACTGGAAATCATAACCATTACAATTTATTAGCAGCCGAATAATTGGCATCCACTCTTTATTCCTAGTCAATTAATTGGAAATTGGGAATTTGACAACTTTCTAATCAAGGCATCCCTATTATTTAACTCTTAATAACAACCCTCAATCGAAAAATAAATAAAAAACTACACATAAAAGTATTTCAAAAACATCTCGCCCGGGAAAGTAGTGAAAAACGACTGAAGCGCTCGCTAAACAGGAAATAGTATCAAACACTTTCCAAAGAATAAAAGCATTAGACATTTAAACGGGCCCGGAAAAGAAATAAAGTACCCCTCCACGAAAGAAAACTGAAGTACGAATTCGGAGCAGTGAAGCTCACAGACTGCAGGTTCCAGGACAGATTTACAAACCGTGAAAATGAAATTAAAGGGCTGTAAGGTTAGAAAAGCGGCAAAGAAAAGTGTACGCCATTTTGCGTCTCCGTGGTCTGCCTCGCTGTTTATTACATGGGATACTTTTTTCCTGGTATTCCGTAACATTTACTGTTGTTGGGTAAACGGATTCTGTCTGTAGTAACTTGCCTCCCTGAAAGAAATAAACATTTCCGTCAGTGACGCTCCTGGAGGCATTAGGATAATGGACATCATGGAAGGAAACATTTCGCATGCTATAGAAGATCGCTTCCCTCGAAAATGGGGAAAATATTATCCTTTCTGGAAGATGTTTTTTTTTTTTTTTGTTTGTCACTCTCGTATGCTTGAGCATAATAGAGAAATATATGTCTGCTGCCAATTTTCGCAGCACTATAAAATTCAATATGAGAGGGAAAACTTGAAATTGTTTGGATATTCTTGTTATCAAGTTGAAATATCAAATGCTTTTACCTCAGTTTAAATGCTTTTTTTTTTCAACTCCTCTACAGAAGTTTTTTTTTTCTTAATCAGACGAACTGGTCAAGCAAATTAAATTTGTTTGATATCAAATGGAAATGCACTGTTCGAGTATTTTCGAAAGTAAACATTCTTAAATCTAAAGTTTGTTTGATGTGATGTTCAGAACAAATAGAACTGGTTGAAATTTATATTGTGTGGAATTGTGTCGTCCAACTTACATTCAGATTATGCAGAATATTCAAACAAAGAGTTGAAACTTAGCACTATCTAATTGATAGGATATTTTTAGTTAGGATGGACACAAAATTGGTTTGAATTAGATGCACAAAAGTCCTAACGTAATCGTTTTGTAATGTTTTTCATTTTTTTTCTCGAAAACTAATTTTTTAGTGAATTTATTTACTGAACTATTGAACCTGGTCTCATATAGAACACTAACTTTGATTAAACATAAAATGAATATTATGTATTTCTTAAAACATAGTTTTATTTTTTTAACCTTATGAGCTTAGGTATATATCACGGATAGGTATACCATTATTCGAATCCTTTGTTGCTGTCCAATTGGTTGACATCATGTCACGTGCTTGCCATACTTAATGGAAGAGTTTTTGTCAAATGCTTTTATTCTTTTATTTTGTAGCTACTGTGCGTGAATCTTATTATATATCACGTCTCTGTCTTTATTTCCTAAACTTATTTTAAAATTCAAAACAATTATGGTACAAGTTACTAGGCTGGCTTTATTTAACCAGTGATAATTCAACAATAAATTAATACATAATAACTACAATATATGACCAAAAGTATTCGGACACTTTCAAAAATTCACATTTGTAAGGATTTCTTAAGTAATAACAGACTAACTGCTTTGTAACTTTTGTCACATTAAAGGTATGCTCCAGCTGTCATTTTATAGTAAAACGTACATTACTCTTGCGTTTAGGGGATCACTAACAAATTGAGGAAAACAAAAAAGCTTTTTGATCATCATTTATCGTAAGCAGCTGAGAATGAGCTGTAAATTTTAGAAATTATTTAGCTTACTATGTACAATTATTTTACTTACTTTCAAGAAAGTATCACTGATATTCAGGAAGATATAAGCATTTTTTTTTCAAAACTACCGATTTTATTTGAAGGTTTTTGGCTCATAACATGCACATTTTCCCATCAAAACTTAACAAACTCTCAGAAAACTTGACAGCATACAAGAGAAGTATAATACTTAAATTTGAAAGTAAAATACTGACAATTTGCTCAGATATGGACATTTAAAGCAATTAGTTTTTTACTGCTCATGCGCGAAACATATCAATTTATAACTTTCATAATCTAAAACCCAACTAGACTCTTCAACTAATAATAAAAATCCAATTCAATATCTTAACTATTCAGAAAGTTCAAAATCAGGTGCAGGGTTAACATACAGAAAGTTTGAAGTGAAAATAAAAATAAGTCAAAAAGTACAAAATTCAACTTTTTATACGGACCACAGGTATCCTAACTTATATTTAGGGCATCATTTTTCACTCTCCGTCATTAGCACGTTTTGGGGGGAAATATAGCTGTTAAAAAGTGTTTAAAATTATATGTGCATAGAGCGTGGTTTTCAAGTTGTTCGAGGTTTTGTTGTGTGTTTCACGGCGTATCACTGTATAACATTTGCATTTATTTTTGAATAGCAATAAAAAATAAATAAATACCTTGTTTTTCTTACTTTGACAACTTGTCATTCTTTTGAAAGGTCCATAAGTTCCAATCTCATCTTCTGTATGGTCCCTTAAATTTTTTGAACTGGAATATCTCCTTGAGTTTTGGTCATACAAATGTCAATTTTTTTGTGGCAGTAACAGTTTTGAATGGAGATTATTTTTATAAATATTAATTAGAGGACCTAGGGCCCATATAAAAAGTTATTATTATTAATTTTTGACTCATTTTTACTTTTGCTTCAAACTTTCAATATCTTAACTCAGCATCTGATTTTGAACATTTCTGCAGTTGGAAGTACACATCTAGGACTAACGGTTGCGAAAATAAAGATCTTGCACGTTAAAACGGAACACCCGGTATATTCGTATATTCTATATATATATATATATATATATATATATATATATATATATATATATATATATATATATATATATATATATATATATATATATATATATATATATATATATATATATATATATATATATATATTTGTGTCTAACTTGCCTTAAATAATATTAGTGTTTCAATCGCAAAACATTGCATCCTACAAAAAAGGATGAATTGAGTTAAACTTATATTTAATGAAAATGTTAGAAGTAGTTGCGTGAATAAAATGCCCTTTATTGGATATTTACGTATTGATTAGTGATACTGGTTATTTTAAATTTTCGTCTGCTGCGTTTAACATTTAATACTAATTAATCCATTAGTCTTCTGTGTTTTATATTAATTAATTATAAATTTAAGAACTTTTTGCGATGTTTTCCATATTGCTTGTGTTATTTTATTTAATTAAATTATATGCAATCTATTTTTTCTGTATTTTCTTTTTTTTTCATAGAAATGTTCAAATGTTTTGATATAATGAGTATGCTGTTTTTCTGGCCCTTTGTTGGCAGAGAATATAATTTACATTTATGACATAAATATGTGAATAAAGATTTTTTTTTAATAAAAAGTGAAAAACTTTATCTTCTGAAATGCTTCTGAATTCTAAAGAGATGGAGAAAAAAAATTATTAAAGGTCCGGCCGTGAATTGTAATTTTAGTTAAACTTTTTTATTTTTTATTTTACATAAATGATGACTACCACATTATCGATTGTAAAAAAAGTAAATCAAGCGTAAAAGCTACAGCGCAAATTAATTTGAAGTGTTCTAATGTAATTATCAAATTCTTTTTAGGGCATTGCAAGATGCCTTTTCTGTATCATTTAGGATTGCCAGCATTTTATGTGAGCATTAGATGAAACATTTCTTTGCACTTGATGACATTTGTCCGAATCTTATCTGAATCGCCACTGCCATTTCGCGGTAGCTCAATGAAGGCTTGATGCATGTTAAAAGAACGGATAAGACCCGAGCAAATGGGAAACGGGCAAACTTCGCAGAAACCTTCATTTGGTATTTCATCGAAATGTTGAAGATGTATATCCTTTACCATGATAAAAGAAATGCAAATAAAAACAGTCCGTTTAACCATCTAGATTCCTATAATTTGATAATTATTCTAAATGTTTTCGTTTTCGTATTTTTTAGTGCTATAAAATTCCATTAAAATGAAAATAAATGGATCTGATATGAGCACCATAATAATTAATTCTACATCCTCATATATATACTAGCCAATGATCGAGCAATGCTCCTGATGTCATCAACAATAAAACTCGCACCACGGCATGATAATTTGTTAATATGTTTTGGTAGTGTTTGACATTCAGGAAAAGGCTTTAACGTGACAAGTCAAATAATAGTTGTTTTTGAATTACTCAAAAGGATGGACGCGTGTACTTGTGTCCACACATTAGAGGCAATTATTCTTAAATGTCTAAGAAGCTATTAATTTAAGAATAATAGCCCCTTATGTGCGGACACAAGTACACGAACCCATTCTTTTAAGTAAATAAAAAACAAATACTATTAATTAGACTATAAAATCGCCCCTCAAGAAGTGACGAGTGAAAATTGCTTCTACATTTGAACGAAGCTATTGCCTGTTTCGTGAAATTTTGATAGTTGAAACTGTAACCTAATCCAGTGGATTAACCCTAAACTGCAGTTGGCAGCGTTCATTGTTGACCATTTTTCTTCGTTTCTTCATTCCCCTGAAGCGACAGTCTTACCAGGAAAACTGTTAATGGATCGAGTTCAGCCTTGTCACAATAAAGCCCTTCCGTGCATGTTAAACATCACCAAAACATATTATCAAATTATCATGCCGTGGCTCGAGTTTCATTGTTGAAACACGCGTGTTACTCGATCATCGGCTATTATATATAAGACGATATTTTTTAATGCTATGAACATCCTTTTAAGTTAAAATGAATGGCCAACCTTCTACATCTATTGAATGTTAAGTTGACATCTATGTTCTACATCTATTGATAGTTAAGAAATAAATAAATACCTTTTTGCAGAAATGTAACTGGTAATCACCAACATTTTGACGCACAAAATGAGCTTTTGAAAGAAAATACGCTCACTATTTGCATTGAAAAACGATTCCCTGAAACCTTGAAACGCGTGTATACGGTAATCTGCTAATTTTATGCGTCAAAACGTTGTTGATTACTAGTTTAAGAATAGTTATTTTTTAAATACTCATGAAAGTGGATGCGTGTACTTGCGTCCGCACATTACAGACAATTATTCTTAATTTAATAGCCCGTTTTTTGACATTTTTATACACTCATAAAATTATGCTTAACATAGAAAATAAGAAAACCGTGAAATTTTCCGTGGTACGCCACTTGGCAGATTTTAAATCTTGGCGATAAATTTTAATTTTGTTCACTCATAGCATGCTTCTTCAAAATGTATATCTTCGTTCTTCACATCTGTTTAGATACTTATGCACGTGCAGATTAGGGAAACCAACTATTGAATGTTTATTTTGGCGTGAGTAAAATGAAAAACTCTATAAATATTAACCGCAATGACATGTAATTATAAATTACCTAAAATATGGAAACCGCATCATATTATGTAACTGTTCATCTCATTTTCCGTTTCTTCTACAAGGCAATGAAATTTATTAGTTCAAACTTTATCTACGGAATGACTCGAAAATTTGAAGAGTAACCCTAAATTGCTAGCTATATACGAAGTTGTCAATTAACTGCATGTTTATCATTAGGTATTTGATGGACGTTTACAAATACCTTATATTTCTATTATAGACTATGTATATAAATTAATTTTAATGTTGAAGTATTCCCAAAAATGATAAAAATTATTATCAGGCAAGTTTAAAATGAGGGATAAAGAAAAACTACTGTGAATGAAACTTGAGCGTTAAGAAGGAAAATAACGTTTTAACTAAATATAATAGTGCACATTTCTAGCAGTAGATGGCGCTTTCGTTCAATTCGTCAAATGTGAAACTGAAACGCATGTTTTGCTCTATTCTAGAGTGCTAACCAAATTATTAGATTAAGACTGTTTTAAAAGCGAATTCATCATTGATTACATAACTATAGACCTATTAACTAACAGTGAAATAATTATGTAATATTTAGTATGCATTCCCTTGTTCTTGATGAGCATTTTAAGTCTGTTTGGCATACTTTTCACAAGGTTTACACCATTTCTTGACTTTTATAAAAAGGAGGTAAAAAAATTGTTTATACTCACTACTACATATATTCTCACATACACATGCTCACAAATTACCTAAAATTGACTTTAAATATAACAGAACACACTAATAAAAAGAACTAGTGAACTGAGGTTATGTTCCTGGTAGGTAGATAAACAAAGAACATAAACAAAGCAGACAGTGCTGCCACCTGAAAACATTAAATTATGCTAAAATAACATAATAATCAGTGTACGGTATGTACTGTACTTTAACAGTAAAATAAATAGTATTTTAGTACAAATAGTGTACAAAAAAAACTCTTTAGACTAATAATTTGACCAGCACTGTACACGTTGCATGAGCTACATCAATAAGATTTCTTTTTTCTTCGTATTTACGTTTGAAAAAAAATGCAGACGATTTCTTTTTCTGTGTAATATATATATATATATTCTTCAAATACTGTATTCTTTATATATTGAATAATAACATCCATTTTTGAATGGCAGTAGCTTCATCATCCTCAAGAATTCTTTAAAGTTAAGGCTGAATAAGGGTTAGCCAATGGACGACCTTATTTGTATTTATGTATCACTACAGTTTGCCTTTTACATTAATACGGGAAAAAATGTGTCAAGCGAACGACTGTCTCCCGGTAGTCCATCTACAAATTTCAGAAGAGACTACTTCAGGGTCTGGTGCATAAGAAGTACCAACGCTTGATTTCAAACTTTTTGAAAAGTAATGCACATTTTAATAGATACATACTGTCTGACCACCATGGCCGTAGACAGTTGAACATCCGATATATTAGTAGAAATGGACGCATCTATTATTTTGCAGGGATGACAGCTTTTGCAGAGGTCCGTTAGTCTCGAAATTTAGTATAGTTACATTGAAATAAATAACACGCATCATTTTTTGTTTTCTTTTCCCCTTCATTTAGGTAAACTCGCCTTAACTGGCCATGTATCAATATCATAGCAAACCGTGGACCAACATTATACTGATTTTTTAAGTGATAAATATGCTATATTGTATAAACATTTTTAAAGCCGCTTATGTCGCTACTGATTTAGAAGTAACGTATATAGTGAGCACTCTGAAGATACAGTAAGCAATGATTAAATGCGTGAAATTTGTCCAAAATAAGTCATGTAGATGTAAAAATAATAGTATTATAACAGTTATTAGTAGTATTGTTAAAAGATACTTCATTTTTAGGACATCAACATAACTATTAAAACACATTCGCCTGACATACATATGCATTTTTAATTTAATTTTATGTATTTTTATTTAATTTATATTTTTGAATTCAATTTACACTTCTTAGTTTAACTTTTATCTTTTAGTAGATCATGAAGGAAAAAATTACTTTTCTCATCTTTTCTTAAGTAATGGAGAAAAATACCTTTTCAGATTTCATTTGCATGCTACAGTAATCTCACCACAAAATTAATTTTATTTAAAAAGTATTCTTTTATTGCAATGTATTCAGAAGAAAAAATCGCACGCAAAGTTTTGATAGCGGTTTTTACCAATAAGACTGCTTAATAGAATTCTTTCAATCCTCAAGGATCTTTGTGAAATTTAAAGCTTATAATTGCACCAATGAAGGTGTTAAGCTAGAAACATGTGGTGTTATTTTCTAGCAATCAGAGAGCTATACAAAACTACTTTGTTTCTCTTCTAAGAGTAAATAAAGGGCCGTACCTAAATAACAAATACTTTAGCGAATCAGTGAGCGCCACATTTCGTAGTTTCCCCAGACGGATTTACAGTCCGTAAAAACGAAATTTAAGGTTTCCCAAGCACAAATGCGAAAAAAAGAGTATCAGCGAAGTTCCAAACCACGAGACGAGGTAATTTTTTTTACACTGTACTTTTCTCCCCATCTCTTCTTTTAGGGTAACTGTTGTCAAGGGAAACACTCTAATTTTTGAACTTCTCAAACATTTGTAATTTCGTTTAAAATAAAACTTTCAAACGTATGCATAGTTTAAATGTTTAACGGCATAACACGAATAAAAGTAGATAACAGTGTAAAAATATTTTGTAAAATCTTAACAAACAGTTAAAAGACATTTAATTGTGGGATATTTTTAATTCATTTTAAGAGAAGCTGTTAGTTTAGTTCGGCGAGGAATGTTTTCTGTAAAATGTAGTTTTGCGTATAAGCATTCAGAGTTCATTGCATATCTCCCGCTATTCTTAAAATATGTAAAAAGAATAAATGTTGTCGAAAATTTTACTTAATTATGAATATTTATTTAAAAAAAAGAAGCAAGGAAAATGGGATGTTAGCATTTTTTTTTTTTTTTTTTTTGAGAGGGACGTTCTCTACAATGTATATTTTTGCAGGTATTCAGAACTCGTCACATTTCTGATATTAGTTTTTAAAATTCAAAAACTGGAACTTGAACAGTTTAGTTAGACAATGAATAAATCTAAAAGTATACATTATGATAAAACTAAAATTTGGTCTAGTATACAATCATTAAATGTATAAGAAAGTCTTATTTAAATAGTAAAACCTGTGCATGAATTCGCAATATTTCATTAAAACAGATGTCTTACAAAACTCAAACATGTAATAATAATATTAGTGTAAAAGAAAACAATGATGGATTTTACCAATCTTCTTTAACGCTTTTAATAAAATTAACGTCAAACACATAAGTTGGAACATTTTCCAACATAAACAATTTGATTTGCATAAGTAATGTATCGTTTCAATTTCAATAAAAAATGGGTTGAGTACAAAATCAGAATTGCTATAAATATTTACATTTACCCCCTTTTTTGTACCAGTTTAAAACAAGTTTTAACTCCCTTTTGCAGCTACATTTTTTCTGGGCTATTAACCGTTTTCTTTTATCATATATAGTTTGATCGAGCACATTTTCTATAAGCGTAATATTTTTTTAGAAAGTAATAATGATATGCTTTGTACAGTTATTGTTGGTTTAATCACCCAACAACAGTTTGGTGAGAAAGTTGTCAAACTTTTGCAGGTTCGTATTTTGCTTAGTCAAAACTGATATATTTTTATCAAGTTTCTTTAATTGGATGTCGTTTTATGAAGAACCTTTTTTTTTCTGAAATGTCTATTATCACTCATCTACACATATATAACATATTTTTACCATCTGGGCATCATCATGTGGCATCTTCAATGGGCATTGCGTATAATGGGTGGCTTATAATAACACACATAACAGCAGTTTAAAAAGACAAAAATTAAGCTAATTGAAAGGATTGTATTCTCGTACTAGATAATTGTAACAAGTTTATTTTCGCACTGTATCAAAGTTATGGTTTGTATTCATATTTACCTCAAGTGATTTAATGCTGTTTGCTTTATTGACTAAGAATGCATTTTTAAGCAAGTTTAGTTAATGTTCTTAAAAAAGAATATGGTTAAAAGCATATAAATAGAGGAAATTTATTTTATTTCTGCTGATCATAAGTCACTTACCACAAGGTACAATGCATTCAAAATACCAACTTACCTAAAAGAAAGAAAAACCACATAAATAATTTTTATTCAAATTTAAAACAATCACAATTAATGAATCAGAAAAATAAGTTTAGAACTAAAGCAATGCAAAATAGTAATCAGCATCAAAAATAACGAACACGAAGTCTTACTCACTATACGAAGAATAATTACTGGTAGAGTTCATGTCAATTCAACACCGGGCGTAACTTGATGGTCTCGGTGTTTTTTTTTTTTTTTTTTTTTTTTTTTTTTTTTTTTTTTTTTTTTTTTTTTGAGCAACAGATTAATAAAAAAATATATGATATATGTTTTTTTTTTTTTTTTTTTGCCCAAAAATATTCCTGCGCCGAGATACAGGCCGCCAAAGATGGCGATCCTGTCATGATTTCTCACTTGGGATTTTCTTCAAAATATTTAAAGTACATTATCTCAGGAACGGTAGAACATATTTTGTTGCGATTTGTTTCATTTAAAAGGATATGTTTTCTTGTTAACCCGGATCACGCGCGGGGGTCATTTTATGACCCCAAGCGTTCTGCAAATAGTAATTTTCAAAAAAACTAGCCATTAGTTCATTATTTTCTTATCAGTAGCTGAGTTTGATTCCCCCATCTATCTTTTGGTAGCAATTTGAACTGAATTTGGGTATTTAAGCTCCACTAAAACACGTTTAGTCAGTTACTGGGGTTATAAAATGGTCCCGCTCGTCCTGCCGTTCGTTTCACAGACCAAATATTTCGAAGCTCCAATACGGTTTTTTTGTTTATATCCCTTCAATATGGAAGTTATTTCATGTAAATAGTAGTGAAAATACTGTGCAAGAAAGAAATATGTCCTTTTTGAAAACTTTTTGCTGATATTGATACAAAAAATTGTTTCATCATTGAAGAATATGGAGTTAAATATGTTTTGGAAGACACATTCTTAGATCATGAAAATTTCAGCGAATATGATACCGAGTTGAAAAAGGATGGAAATACTTTAGATAAAATGAATAACTGTGATTTTTTAATTGCAAAATATGATGTAAAGTGGAGTAAAATGAGACGAGATTGCCTTGATTGTAGCGATATTTTTTATTATTTTTTTAGTTTTAATAAAAAATGAAACATTTTTAGCATTAATGATACAAGTTTCTGCATCAAACATACCAATAACAGCATTATAGCTGTTAGAAAGTTTGTATAACACCCATAAAGCATTATTATTCGCTGTGCGTCTGATCTTGACTTAGAAAATAAATGTAGAAAAGCTTTCGTTAAAAGTGCGATGCAAAGCTCATTTCTAAATCGCAATTACGTTTAAAATTCAATTCTAATGTCGAAAATTATAAGACGTTAGTGTTTTAACAGCAAACAAGTCGAAAAATGATGTTTTTATTAGCGTATGACTGGTTTTTGATCTGGGGTCATTCAATGACTACGCGCGTCCTAACGTTTGCCCAGGGAGCGCAAGTTCTCCCGGGTAAAGTTATGTGCAACATTTTAATATATGTGGGGAAAAAATCCTGGATAAAGTGGAGATTCAAAGTGAAAACTTCGCTAAAAACTTTAATTAAAAGTGTTTTCCGGCCTTTTGCAGCGAAAAATGTTTTTGAATTTTTAGGCCTGCCATTATGTAAAGAGTTCCTTAAAAACTCTCATTTTTTCAAATGTCTATAAAATCTGACAAACAAAAATGAGGAAGCTCTCCTTTTCAGGGAACGTAGTGCTCAGTGGTACTAATGAGCTAAAAAAGTGCACATTTTTAAAATTTGCATTTTCAAGAAAAATCCAAAAAAAAAAAAACTTTTTTTCAAAAAGACTATGAAAAAGAAAATAAAGCACATATTTCAAAATGTTGCATGTTTTTTAAACAAGAAAAAAATATTCTTTTAAATAAAACAAGCCGCAATAAAATTCGTTCAACCGCTCCTGAGATAATATACTTTAAAGATTTTGCCGAAAATCCCAAGTGAGAAATTATAACAGGATCGCCATCTTTGGCGGCCTGTATCTCAGGAATATTTTTGGCCCAGGAATGTTTTTGGGCAAAAAAAAAGTATGGTTTAATTTTTTATAAATTTTTACATATGTTAAATTCAAAAATATCCGAAACCATCAAGTTAGACCCCTTGCTGAATTGACATGGATTTTAATTACTGTGAAACACGCAATTGGGCTTAAATTTTCTAAAGTAACTTCGAAAACATTTAAATGACATTTAAATTTGTTAATATATTCATATTTATAAGTACAGTAAGTATAGAATGCAAAAAAAAAAAAAAAACACACATAGTGTATGCGCTTATGAGTTAAACTATTAGATCATCTACTCTCCGGTATCAATTCAGTATCACTTTTCTTCCTTACTTTCTTTTTTAAAATATCATTCTTTTTTTTTTTCAGGTTTTTTTTTCGGTCACGGATAGTTTTACTGAGGCTGCGACATTTTTTTTCTCTACATTCATTTCTCTTCTCGAATTTCGGACGTGCAAACAGCATCAATGTCTTCTGTTCCTATTGAAATTCCCCCCACACAACAAACCCATTCAAAACCCATCTCTTTCAAACCCGCAATACCGATGCTGCTTGATATGCATTTAAAGTTCTATGAAAGCAAACAATTGCTGGAATTGCAGTTGAGAGCTTAGACTTGAAAAAAATGAGGTTATGCGTCCTTAAGGTAAGCTATATTAAGTACCAGACAATATGAATTGAAGGTATCCCAGATAGATCTCCAAAATATTATATAATAAGTTAGCAGCAGCTTTGGTGAGGGGTGGACATTTCATTCCAGGTGACACCCGTATCAGGGGATAAGTCTAAAATGAGTTGACAAGTTTTAAAATATTTAATTACGTCAACTTTCAAATTGTTCCCAAAAGGTTTAAATTGTAAGTAATCTATATAATGCAGTAGTTTCATTAGAGAGGAGTAGGGGGTACGCATGTGCCAAGAGTGGGGACGAAATGAATTTAAGAGTTTAAGAAATTTAAAAACATTGTTTCTTTTTTTATATACTTCAAGTTATATTTAATAAACTAAACTATGCATCATCACTACGGGAGAGAATTACGCTGAATGATTTCCCTTGTGAGTAAAACAGAAATGTACTCAAATGTTTATAAATAAAAGAAATCTTCAATTTTTGAACAATCCCCCAGTATTTTAAATTATATTATATCTACTACTACTGCGTTTGTGCCAAGTGACAACCTTCTGAGAGTGAGGTTTAAACGGAGTTTAGAGTTTATGAAAAATAAAAATATTGCAATACATGTTTTTCTCAATACGTTAAATTACATTTAATCTATCCAACTTTATAATTTTTTTTACAGCAAAAGATCAACACACAAATTCTCTAAAAATTACTTTCTTGTATTTCCTTCTGTTTAATTAAGTTTCCTACCAGATAAAGAAAAATGAAAAAAGTAAAATGAAATTCTTCCAAATGGCGACAAAACAAAATATTTAGCCAAATTTTCATAATCTACTTGATTTGCTTTTTAATATTTTAGAATTATTTTAGTACAATTAAAACATTTAATATTAGTGTGCTTAAAATGTTAATGTATGCGGATGTGGAGAAACTTTCCCCATTTAAATTCGAAAGGTGAGTCGAAATAATACGTGCCATGCAACGAATTTATTTTATATTAAAAGACTAATTTAAAACTTAATGTAAGCCTCCAGTCAATACTGTAAGGCAATGTAATCCATACATAATATTTTTGTGTGTTGTCAAACAGAAAAAATAACTTTAGTTTTTATTTATTATTACTATTATTATTCATTTGTTTTTTGATGTCTTTCTTTGCTTGTTACGTAGTTTTCCGATTCATAGCTGTTGTTTTTTCTCTGTTTCTTTTGATTATTTCATAAAGTTACAATATACTCCTAGTTTGTATTTTCTTGATTCCATATAATCTGATATTTTAATTTATTTTTTCAATATATGTTTGTGGTCAAGTGCTCTTTGCTGAAAATCTTGTTTGAGATTATATTTTTAGTTTTACGAAAATGAAAATACGCAGTTAAGAAGTCAATTGCAGTTATAAAATGTACAAAAATACTGAATTTGTATCATTTAAATTTTCGGTTTTGTGGAAAATTACAGAATTACTGTTCTAAACCAGATTATGACTCACAAATGAGGCGTTATATGAATTTTTTTGGGGGGGGGGGGGTACGGCTTTTTATTGACCTGTTTAGTCTTAGCTTTTACCGAATATTTTTCGGCTTACCATAATTTTCTGCAGATAAGAAGAAAAATAATATTTGAAAAATGAACAAAATACCAAGTGTCCCTGAAAATATCCAGTGCCTATCAAAATGTTGGGGCAATGCTCCTGCTTTTGGCTTTCCTTTTAAATAATCTGTGAACATGCATCGGAATATTCACTAATGAGGAGATGAAGATGAACATTGAAAAACTCATCATGAACTAGGTAGTTTGAAGTTATTGAGAGCTATTTAATGTAGTAAAACTAGATATGAAATTTATTATTTTGCCTTAAATTACTTAATTATGTAGAACTACATCAAGTAAGCCAACAGTTAGCAAAGTGTACAGTCTTAAGTGAACGCATCCATTTCATTTTAATAAGCAGAAGTTTAAAAAGTTGGTGCTAGCATTTAAAAAAAAATTAAATAGATAAATTATTTCTGAGCATTAACGCCATGCAACTTTAACTTCCTTCCTCATTTAAAGTGAGACAAAGATATAATTAATTACAAAATCCGAGGTAATTTGCCAAAAAAAAAATCTTTCTTGATAAGATCCAACAAGAAATTTGAGGAATTTATATTTGTGGAATCGAAACCAAAACAGTATTAAAATTACGCGTGAAAATATTGTCTTAGCCGAGGGGGGGGGGGAGAACAAGTTGATAAATAATAACGTAGTTAGTTCGAAAGCGATTCTCAAATAATACACGCAACCTTAACATGTATTATTTGACAAATGAAAAGCAAGATTGCTGATATGTAATGTTTTCATAACATAAAAATAGGAACGAAAATTAACGGAAACTGCTTTTTAGCACTTTAGAAAACAATAAAAGATTTGTTAAATTATTCAATAATTGTACGAAAGAAAAAAATAAGATCACGTGGCACGCGTAAACTAATCAGGGATTTAAAAAAAATGACTTGCATGACGAATGAAATAACTAACTATTTTTAAACAAAAATAAATTTAAAAAGCAGTGGATAAATCTTTTGATTGAATACAGAGCACGTATATGTCAATAGCAAGATTTACGTAAAATGTGAACTTACGCCGGAGTTTGACCGGAAATATTCGGTCTTTGATGCGTGCGCGTTGATATTTCTTGAATATTGTTTAACAATATAACACATCTAAGAAAGATAAAAGGAAAATATTTTTCCTTTAATAATTAAAACCTTAAAATTTACAACTTAAGAAACATAAATAATATATTTCTTGAGTCAATAATAATTCTCATTGACCTCTGCAACATTTTAGCTCGGATCCGGAAGAATTTTTAACTTGTCCAGATTTCTTGGTGGAGTCGTGTGCATTAATTCTTGAGATAGCCCCCACAAGAAAAAAACAAATCTAAGTTGTTAATCCAACTACTGTAACTAACCCTTTTAATCAACAAAAACTCCAGATATCCCCCTGCGCAGCTTTTAAATTAACCCTGCTTTTATTTCAAGGCGAACGCACGCTGTTTCTCGGTCCATTGATCCATGGCTGCTACAATGCCGAAGTTTTTACATTGTCATTGTCACTGTCCTGCTGTGCAATCACTTATTCCTTTCTGTCAGTACACTTTCCGCAAATGAGGTTGTTTCTTTTAGTCAAAAGTATTACTTTTATTACTTTTAGTCACTTACATTGATAGAATAAGCAAAATAATAATAATAATAATTATATGGAGCGAGAAAGATCTTTTATTTTCCCAACGCTTAACTTTATATATATATATATATATATATATATATATATATATATATATTTTAATCTCCGATTTTGAAAATAATGCGTGGTGTTTATGACGTCACAAGTGATGTATATTGGCGCATCTCCACTGGTGAGCTGTATGCTTATGCTTGCTGCTAATATTGCGCTCTGCACTAATGGCATCAATGAATGACATTTTATCATTTGTGTTGTCATGTGCAGAAGCGTAACAATGAAATTGTACCGTTTAAAATAATTGTAAAAAATAGTAAAATGTGTTAATTGTTTTTAAAAAATGGTTAAAACCATTGTTTTCAACATACTCTTTCAGAAAAAAAAAAACTTTCAAATTTTCAGGAACAACATCATTCTCGTTAGTTTGTGTCACACTCCTTCTCCAATTATTTCTCTAACAATTGCTTTTGAGAAGACGTTAAACTTTGAATTTTCACAGCGTTTATTTAGATTTTCTTTTGTAAATGAAGATGCTATATTCCCTTGTTTTCTTCATTTCTGTCAACTTTAGTTGAACATATTTTACCCAGCTATTCGTCCATTCAGTGGGTCGATACAATTTATGCCAAGCTTGCTTGGGAAGTAATTCGTGGATGTCGGTCTCATAAACAGTAGTGGACACAATTGGTCATAGCCTTCATACGCTGTTCACCAATGAGTATAGTTTATAAGTGCTACAACCTGAAATGTTAATGCAATAATCTTACTAAATATTTTTTTTTCTAACTGATCCCAATGCAAGTGAAATTTAGTAATGCAAGTAAATTTTTAACTGATTTGACTTTAATTTTCTATTTTGTCTTGAAAGACTTGTAAAAAACCGCTTTACATTTCCTGTCAATATTTAAGTAAAGGCGAGCATTGAAGGCCACACTAATGGGAAAAAAAAAAAGTTCAAACGAGTCTAAAAACTCACTACTCTACTTTTCCACGTGTTGTTATTTGTATTCATATTTTCTAATGTTTATTTTTTTTATAATTCAAAGTGGATAAGTCATGCTTCCCATATTTAATTTATGAGATACTTTTTTTAAAAAATACCCTTTTTAGATTATTCAAAACATGTTTTCTTTAGTTTAGCTCTTCCTTTTCTTATTTGCACATCTTCTGTTTCCACAAATCCCCATCTCAGCAGATAAAATATACTTTATCCTAGTTTGTAAATTTTTATGCAATGCTGTTATTTACATTGTATTTACTTCAGGCCTTATAATCAAAGCAAAAACCCTTGTTTATCACCCGGCGAAAACATATGTTCTTTACTCAGTATTTCCTTTTTTTATCATCCCCTATGCATTTCCACAAATTACTAAATCTCGTAAAGTTGAATAAATATTCCGTTACCTATGCAAATATAATTAAGATCTTCCTTGGCTTCACGAAATAAAAGAATTTTAAGATCTTCAAGTATCTTTCTCGGGAACAAATTACATTCATTGAGGAACTCGTCTTTACCATTAGCCCAGCATTTACCCAGACACGTCTCCTCAATGGATTCAGTCAAAGATTTCATCAGAAAACAAATGAACTCATTGAAATTTATTTATATATGAACCGCTGATTGATACTTAATATTCAAGACGCATATCCGATGAGAAGACTACAGAAGCTGGAGGGAGCCGTGGTTCATCAGAAACGTAAAATATATGAAATACGTGATTTGAATAGTCTGCTTTCATTCTAATGTCTAAGCAAACATGTTTTCTTAATTTTATTTGCTCACTTTTTGAGAATAATAGTACTATTTTCAGTGATTATGATCTAAGGGCGTTAAGAATGAATTCATCAAATACAATGGTTGTTGTCATGTAGCCTATTATTTGACTAATAATTTTATTATTGAAGGATTGCGATTTCTTTTTACATATTTTGCTGTGAGTTCGGAGTTTGTTCAATAAGAAAATAAAGGGAGCGGGGTGCAAGATCGGTGTTGTTATATGAGCATCTTGACAAAAAAAAAACGATAATAAATATAAAAAATAACTAAACATAAAAAATAATAAAAATATATTAAATTTAAAAAAAATGAATAAAGAAATTTAAAATTTAATACCCCCATATTTCCTAAATAAAAACTTAAAAATTAGCCTGGATACGTCACTCAAACACTGTTAACTGACAAACTATTTACAAAGTACGTTTTGAAAAAATGCTGCTTAAGTCGAGAAAAGTTTGTTATAATATACTTTTATATTTACACTTATGAACATTTGTTTATGAACAGACCTTAAATTAAAGTTTGATGAGATTGTTTTATCAGCGAGTTTTTGTAATAGAAATATTTTCCTAATAACCTAATGAAATAATCATTCCTGCTAACATACTTTTGAAAATATTTTTGAAAATCAAGCACATGCAAGCACAAGAAAAAACCTTATTGGAGATGAACAAACGCAGTTAACAAGCATGGTATTGAAAAGTTAAGAAATAAATTATCGTATGACTTTGTAACCTTTATACTGTTAGAGGAAGAATACTAAAAACAAAGTTCATCAAATTTTAAATGCCCATACTTAACAATTTAGACACCTGTAGATAGTTAGTACAAAGATCAAGAGAGACGTTTATTTCATTATTAATTCATTTAACTTAAATATCTCAATCAATTTGTCATCTTTAACAAATCTTACACTCAAAACCAAATTAATATAACGCTACTAAGAAAAAATCCTATATCCGGCTAATCTGTCATAAAGAAAAGTAAGAAGATATTCATGGTAATCAGACCACAATGCGTTATTTTTGAAAAACAGGTTTTGTTCATTTTCATGCTTTGAATAATTTTTTTTTTCGCCGCTTGTAGTATTAATATTTAAAACCAAATTCACAATTTTAAATCAAAAATAAATTTAAAAACAAAAAGGAAAGTGTGTTGATAGGTAAGATAATGGACTCAAAGTTTGGTTAAGCTAAAAGGTTAAATTTTCCTAATAATATATTATTAAATAAAAAGAGCGGAAAATACCACATTTTTTTGTCATTAAAAACAATCACGTCACAAAGATTGACGCTAAAGATAAACTAATTACTTAAAAGTTTGAGCAGTAAATATAATTGAATAAAAAGAGGAGTACAAAAAATATGACCGACAGGCTGATAAAAAAGAAATGGTGAAAATTTTTATTATAAAGAGTACTATCAGAAAATAAGTAAATCCTTAAAATTAGGGTTTTTTTAGCATAAAGAGTATCAGGAAGAAAGTAAATCCTTATACACGGATAAATATAAGACTATCTGATGCCAATTTTCGTTCTCCTTTCTCACGCAACGGCCACAGAATACAAAATGGAAAGTTCTCTAACTTTATTTGGTATCAGCATTCCAACCGATTTGGGTTTTCTTTCAGAACTTATCTTCTCAAAGTCATGGCTCTCAATGTCACTTGATAAACATTGACGATTCCAGAAAGTTTCTATTTCAAGAATACTAACATTCGAGGGCATCCGTTTGCATTTGATGGCTTCGGTTGCTTGTCTTATCTTAAGTGCTTCCTCTATTTTGTGGTGAAAAGCAAAAATCGCAAACGAAAAGAGAAAATGGTTTTATTTATGTCTTAGATGCATAAGTTATTACATCATGTTTTATCCTGCATCTGAAAAAGATTTTCTTTGGGGTAGAAATGAGGTTCGAGTTTGATCAACAGCAATGCATAAAATGTATAAAGATTTAATTAAAAAACACAAGTTTTAAATAAAAAATTTTAGAAATGTGTTTTACTGCCTGCATTTTAATAATTTCATAATGAAAGTACAAAGCGCAAAACAAGGCCAACCTAAAGTTCAGGGCCAAATATCTCGCTCATTTACGATACACTTGGCTCCATTTTTCGGTACATTTATCAAATGATTCATAAAAATAAGAAAAAAAACCTCATGCGAAAATTTGAATTTATGTTTTTCAGCAGTTTTACATAAAATGAGGATAGGCTCCTTCTGGCTTACCGTTTCAAAAATAAAACAAACTCTGAAAATAACCCCAAACTAATATATATATATATATATATATATATATATATATATATATATATATATATATATATATATATATATATATATATATATATATATATATATATATATTCACACAAACAGTCAAAATACAAATGAAAAAAGCGAGAACAGGGGGAGGGGGTTAGGATCAATTCCCCCTTGATAAAGTGTTGGTCCTGGGTGGGTTAAACTTTTTCATTTTCCATTTTGATGTTCTCGCTTTTTTCATTTGCTTTTTTCATTTGTATTTTGACTGTTTGTGTGAATATGTTTGTACTGTTTTTGTTTCTAGCAGCTTTGCGCTGGCATTACGGTACACTTTTGTATTTATTTTTTCAGTTTTTTTAATGTCGTTGATTTTTCAATTTCATTGCATTTCTATTTTAAATTTGTCTTAAATTGTATCTCTTGTTATATATACATATATATATATATATATATATATATATATATATATATATATATATATATATATATATATATATATATATATATATATATATATATATATATATATATATATATAATTTTAATTTACCTTTCGTCAGTATAAAAGCATAGTTTAAACTGATTCGAAAAACTAAACAAAAAAAAATAGCAAAAATCCATATTTACTTCAATAAAAAGGAGAAAGATCAATTGTCACGCTCAGGGCACTAAGTTGTGATTTTCTGTATTTTGGTCATTCCTGAACACAGTTCGGGCTCATATATGCAGCATTTCTTCTACCCGATCATTCAGCGTCTTAAATGTCACGATAATGCGAATTATGGCCTTATCGGGTAACAATCTACTTTCCAGGGTTATCAAATCACAGGAAAAATGACTTTACAAAGCGACGGTTTTCTTTTTGAATTCATCAATTTCACAAAGAAGGCATTCAGGAACCATTAACAACTCTTTTTATACTAGTAAACTACAGTGAACGGCAATAAAACAAAATGTACTCTAAAATAAGATTTGGCAGGATTCTGGTGTTTATTTTTTGCTTGTGGATAATAAACTTCTTGTTGACGATGTTTTATCACCAGCTCAATTTTCTGGTGAATATTAAGCACGATTTAGCGAAATTTTGCTATCCTACATAGACAATAGCGAGATGGTGGGAAGGGGAGTGTTGGTCTACATGGCCTTGTTTGACGCACCCACCTTATCTTGTGGTTTAAAATGTTTATCCAGAAATAATGAGGTGGCACACTGACTTAAAGTATATCAGATTTTAAGAAAATAGTGTGGTGTAGTGTTTACGTGTCGGCCTCTTACATCCAAAAAGGAGGTTCAAATCTGGCTCCAGTCGTCAAATTTCCATGTCCTAAGATGCGTGTAAAAGCTTTCTCAAGTATTCGTCTGGCATTGATTAATCTCCGCATAATTAATTTCGTAGTTCTGTTCCGCATCGGAACAACTCAGCTGCTTCTATCTGGTGAGAAAACTGGGCATCATAATAATCGTAGTAATGGCATCAGTCAATAGTGGCGATACATGAAAGATAGGTTTCTGGTCCTGTGAACTTCATTAGGTCTGCGTATGGTGAGTAGCCAATACGCAGTCGCATTAGAAACAAAGTATGATATATTTTACTACCCCATAAATGTCAAAGAAGTGAAATAAAGTGTCGAAATTCGGGAATGTTTTAGAATCTTATGGGGTCTAAGGACCCTTAACCTTCAAAATTTTCAATTTTTGCGAAAAAATATATGTTATGCATAATATAATTCTGAACAATTTGATATCTTATTTATTACCATACGCAAAAAACTTTTCAAGTTATCGTGAAAATGCGTAAACTTTCCCCAGAGAGATTTACAGTAGTTGTTTAAGCCTCTTTTTCTCAAGTGCCAGTTTCTCGTTTTGCGCATATGATATCTTATAAAGTTTCTTATCTATTTCCGTAAAACTTTTCATGCATGTTTGTTTGGCTTATTTTTATGATCTGAACCTAAATTTTAACTAAAACAAAAGCTAATGTTTAAAAAAAAAATCATTTTCCCCCACAATTTAGGAAAACTTTGATATTAACTTATAAAATTTCAAAAAAAATAATTAAATAATTTTTAAAAAGTAAATAAATTTAGGTTCAGATCATAAAAACAAACCAAAAAAGCATGCACAAAAAGTTTTACCGAAATATATAAGAAACTTTCTAAGATATCATGCGCGCAAAACGAGAAACCTGAGAAAACGCAACCTGAGAAAAAGAGGCTTAAACAGTTGCTGTTAACATAAATCTCTATGGGGAAAGTATGCGCATTTTTTTGATAACTTGAAAAGATTGTTTGCGTATTCTAATAAATAAGGTATCAAATTGTTCAGAATTAAATTAGGCATAACATATATTTTTTTCCAGAAAATCGAACATTTTGAAGGTTAAGGGTCCTTAGACCCCTTATACCAGTGCGATTGCGGTACATTGTTATACCTTTGGTTTCCGCTCTTGTTCTCTTAATAGAACGATGTTCACCCTAGGACTCTCTGTAAATGGAATGTCAACATCCTGTGTTATTCCTCTCTACTTCTTATTATAAAGAATGCGACATTATTTTATTTATTCGTTTAATTCAATATCGCTTTAACCTGAAGATTTTTTTTTTTTGCTTATTTTTCAACTGAGGTAATTTCGCCCGAATTTCCTTGCAATATTTAAGAAGCAAACAACTTAAGAAAATAAGAGATAAATCAATTTCATACAAGAGGTTAGTTAAATTAATGAACAGAATGAATAAAGGTATCACAATACATTCTTAATTATGATTTAAATTTTTAAAAAATATTATTATCCCCTTCTTCGCAAGCGAAAAATGTCAGCTCACTATTCTACAGATTGTCATTCCAATATTATTTTTCGTTAATAACTTATTGATCATTAATCAGATTTATAAGCAGACTTCTGCTTTCGTAAGATGTATGGTAGAATGCCTGTCTCGTTGCTTTCTCCTAGTTCATGATTCCAAAAGGTTTCGATTTCGCTTCTGCAATTGATAGGATCATAGCTTTGCAGATATATAATATTTCCAATACTTAATAAGTAATAAAAGCCTTCACGCTAAAAGCATTAGAAGCAAATTAAAGAATGGTAAAAATTAGCAGATAAAAATAATAAAAAAAAAATAAATAAAATAAACAAAAACTAAAAAAAATTTTAAAAAATATCAGTTTTATTTCATCTAAAGGTTTAGGTACATTAATCTTTTCACGTTTTATTATCTTCTTAAATTATAATTTTGGGCTTGAATTAGAATCAACACTAATTCCAAAAGTATTACTAGCTGCCCAACTCCTTTCAACACATGAAATTACAATCAATAATCGTTAACAATCTCAGATCATTAACGTTGCTGTTCGCGTACGTCCCTGAACAGTACACTAAGAAGTAGTGCTTTTTATTGCTTTACGTCGAATATTGTTTTGAACATCTAACTTCAGATACTATTCCCCTCCACCTTAGACCTAACTTTACATATCGTTGGAATGTTTCTAGCGTCACTAGCAGTCTGGATTTGCTCTTTGTATCTGAGAGATACGTGTGACTGTTTAAGTGAAGTTTTTGGAATCAATTTTCATTCATTATAATCGGGTAAACTTAAATAATGCGCGGTATTTTGTGGAACAGCCTCTGAAACTACGTTTAAAGGCTACTTCAATATAATGAAAATTTCCTTTAAAACCTTTAAAATTGAATGTAACCAAAACTTACTGAAACAGTCAAGCTCACGCGTTTCTTTCAGAAACACTGCTTCTGTTCTGACACTGAAATCAAAAAAACATGTAAATTACCCAAACTGTTCATCCAAAATGACAAGCGTTCTATATTCACGAATTTCTGCTGCGAAGTAGGAAAAAATTAACAGAACGGAATATATTTTGTCTAAGAAGCATGCGAACCCTCTCATGTTGGCATAGAGGCCGTCCCCGCAGAAATTCTTAAAACTATTTCCTGTAAAATAATGTCTAGATGTAATATTTTTGCCGCAAAAATATACTTTTTGACTAATTGAATCCTGCTTCTCTCCTGCAAGGAAAAAAGAAAAAAAAAAAAAAAAAAAACTACAAGTGAATGCGTTTGTTTATGAATAAAATAAATTTTCATTGCATTTAGAGAGTCGCTGTAAATTTGATAGTTTGAGATTTCAAAAAGTGTTTTGCAATGTCAAAAGCTCAGAATACTTCCATCGTATTGGTTACATGCACACATCACTATGTGTTACCTCTGCGTCGTGTAATTTTAACTACGTCCATTATTGCCCCAAAGCCAATATAAGAAGAAATTAATTAAATCTGCGAGCCATAAAATCTCTCCATTTCCTCGCTTCGAGCTCTAAAACCTCCTAAAGAACTAATTCCTTAAGAGTTTAGGTTGTACCTTGATTGATTGAAGCCATTGAAAAGACTTCTATTACCAAACGCTATCACAGGCAGTTGGAAAGTCTGTAGTAACCAGAACGCCATTATTTCAAATGACAAGTGCATTTATTTACGGTCTTCATTTAAATCCTACTTTCGTCTGACGCTTGAGAATAAATGTATACTAAAAAACTACACAATGGAAGAAAAAGTAATGGATATTAGACTCTTATCGGAGCCTAGTTCCGAATACCAAATTGAAAACTCTTTAAATTGGTGCAGTTTAGATTGCAATCCTAATAGCTTGTTTAAGCTGAAACTGATTTCAGAATATCCCTTTCTTTAGTTACATTTTCTACTTCTCTAAAGAGGTCCATTTAAGAATTTTAAGTACAAAAGTAACATAGTTAATTAAAGCTAAAACATTTATTTTTGCTTTATCAGTATTGTATAAACAGTTTTTATTCTTTAATTTTTTACTCGATTAAAATTATTAGTTATCGTTGTATCATATATATATATATATATATATATATATATATATATATATATATATATATATATATATATATATATATATATATATATATATATATATATATATATATACACTGCTTGACAATTGCTAAGGAACAAGTGATTCATGCAAAATTGTGCCTCAACCAGCTGGCCAATGGAAATAAATTAAGTTCACGTGGCGTGGAAGATCAAGACTCGTTATCTATATAAAAGACAGTGCATACACACTCAACATTTGTATGAAAATTCACGATGGTTGGTTTTTAACAAAAATAGTGCTGGATATTAAAAAAGGTTTTTCTCTGAAATTATGTTATGTTCTTGAAATATTTAAGAGTAAAATGTCAGCAAGACATCATTTCACGGTCACATTGAAGCATTGAAGTGTCGGACACACACTACAAAGCGAAAATATTCTCCGTATGCAGTGGCCTGCTTACTTTCCCGACTTACATCCAATTGAACTTGCCTGGGAGATTCTTGACAGACGTGTTGCGCGAGGAACTGTCCCTCCCAGAACAGTACAAGAACTCAAATCCGCCTTGAGAGAGAAGTGGGAAAACATCCCCCAAGCACTCCCCAATAATTAGTGGGGAGTAGGGAAAACATATGTAAAATGTGCATTAGTGTCCCTAGTAATCATACATCATATTAAGGTACTCATGTCTCCATCATTCCGACCTAGATCATTTTTTTCCGGTTGTTTAAACACCACCTAAGTAGGATTTTTTTTTTTTTTTTTTAAGTTTTTACTTCACTGATGCAGTAATATCTGTATTATTTTGTACTTGTAATAAAGACACATCCTCCCTACTAACTATATACTTCGTTCTGTTTCTTTAATCATTATCTATTCTTAACTATTCCAAAAAACGTAATTGTTCCTTAGCAATTGTCAAGCAGTGTATATATATATATATATATATATATATATATATATATATATATATATATATATATATATATATATATATATATATATATGATACAACGGCTTATTCCACAAACAAAATACTGATATCTTTGCTAACTAACTTTTTTTTCGATTTATCATGCTGCAAAAACTATAGTTTCAGGACATTATATTTAGTGGCGTTGATTTTTTCCAAAATTTAGCAGTACATTTCGTATAACAACTTTACATTGCCGTAAAATCATAATGACCCAGACTTAATAATCTTAAATGAACATCATAAGTGAAATAAAATTATAATGTGACTGTATAACTAGTATTATGTCTTGATACTATGCCTAAATAATATTACAAGATGTGTTATACTAAAAAGCAATTTTTCAGAAATTAAATTATATTATTAGATACTAAGAGGAAGTGTTAACTTAATTTCAAATTAAAATGAAAAATATGATGTGGACCGATCACTACTTTCTTTTGCTTTTCATGAAAAATTCATATTCTTTACCAATAGTAAAGCTTAAAGTCTGTGTGTCTGGATATCTGAATCTCTGGATGTCTGTTAGGCGCATAGCACCTAGACCGTTCAGACGATTTTCATGAAATTGCCTATAATAAAGCTGAAAATTTTTGTCTGGATCTCTGGATGTCTTGTACGCGCATAGCGCCTAGACTGTAAAGTCGATTTTCACAAAATTTGGCACAAAATTAGTTCGTAATATAAGGGTCAGCACTTTAAAGCGATTTTTCAAAAATTTGATTTTTTTTTTTTTTAACATTCTAGTTTAATGCCCATTTTACATAGTGAATTACCATAGCATCGACAAGTAAATTACCATAACATGAACGAGCAAATTACAGTAGCATGGACTAGAAAATTACCATAACAAAGACCAGCAAATTCATATAACATGGACGATCAAGTTATCATAGCATATTGGTGAGAAATTCATCATCCATTATTTGTAAATATACAGGCGAATCAAATGACCTTTTAATTTTCTACTATGGGCAAATATGTGCGGGTACCGCTAGTTCTTCATATAACTCAATAGATGGGGTGTTATATACTCATGTGCGCTCACTGGAAGCAATGTTTCCTAAATATTTAGCTTTTGAAACTTGTTCCTACCAACGAAGCTATGGTTTCACTTTCCAATGTAAAAAAGTTTCAATGTCATAAGAAATTTGAGATTGCAACATAAGAAAATAAATGAAATGTGTAGGACAAAATAATTTTATTATAATAAGTGCCCAACAGAAAGCAGACACACAAATAAAATAACCACAGCAATAGTGTATTGCTAACCAATCCAAAAATGTAGCATCAGATTGGCGCATATAATAATATCGACGATTTTAATGTTAGTTCAAAGGGGATCGCTACTAATTACTGCGAAACTGACACTCGAATTAATATTTCGTTTGTGATGCGTTTTGTTTTTGCCATCTTTGCAACGCTAAAAACGTTGGCAATAAAAATTTGGCATTATATCTGCGAGTAGTCGCCGAGTGTAGATTCTGCATTGATATCAATGTTGATTTGCCACAAATAATGTGCAAAGGTACATTAGAACCAAAAACTACTGCTCAACTGGACCCTATAAAGATCATCCATGCGAATTTTCAACCTTCTACTCCATACAGTTTTGGGGTTACGTGAGATTCATACACACAAAAGAACAAATGTGGATACGTGCAAACGCACAGACAGACGTCACACGAGGGATCTTCAAAATGTGTATGTTGAACGTTCATTGGTTCATTGATAGTAGAAGGACCACTGACACTTATATTGGACCACTGACGAAATAGTATTTCAGACATAAAAATTCTTACAAAGCTTGGTGTTAAATGTTTTCATTGGAAAATCCAAACTCTAGGTTTGATGGTTGTGAAACTAAAGCTCCGTCACTTTTCGACCTATGCAGCTTTCATTGCAACAGGATTTGTGTTTTTAATCAAACCTCATATGAAAGTACTATGTAGTTTAACACATTAAAGACATTTTAAATTAAAGTAAGTGTTATTATAGAATTACAAAACGAATTTTATATGCAGTACATGTGAGATTATAATTGTGTTCACAGCGTTTACGCAGAAGAAAAATTTCATTTCCCTTTATTGGCAGGTGTTCCAATTTAAAAATATGAAATGTAAGCAAAGCCTTTGGTTTTGACTTTAGAAAATGTTACTTTTGTAACAATAGCATTAAGATTAAAATTAGTACCAAGAAGATTTCTTAAAATCGGTAAAACCTTAAAACTGATTCTTTGCTAAGAGCTTAAATTTTAGTTTTCTCAAACAAAATATCTATTTTTTTATTTAAGCGATATTTATTCGTGAAAAGAAGACTTGTTGAAACTGTTCACTGATTATTTTATTGACGACAGCTGTACAAATGTTTAATGTTCTTGATTTTATAATCTGTCAAAAAAGGGATAAAATTGGTCCAGGAGGAAGCAATGACATAAGGAGCCTCGATTACTGATAAGAATGTTGAGAGGGGGCTAAATTACGAAATTAGTACAAATGAAATCCCTAAAACTAT
Organism: Uloborus diversus; assembly: GCF_026930045.1. Lineage (NCBI taxonomy): Eukaryota > Metazoa > Arthropoda > Arachnida > Araneae > Uloboridae > Uloborus > Uloborus diversus. The sequence goes on from NC_072731.1 coordinate 43,289,640, forward strand.
CACGGAAACTTGATGATTTCAACATTAATGCTATCGAAAATAAACAGTCAGTTAAAAAATACTGCTTCTCTTACGTAAAGAAAATTCTTTCGTTCATCATGCATTACCGTTAGAAGAAAAGTTTCAAGAGAGGCAATGAATGACATTCGGTCTTTTACTTTTAAAACGGCGACGGCGAGTAATTTATAGGGCAGTTTTTACCAAGAGTTAAAAATGGGAAATGGGAGTACTTAATGAAATGCTTTGAAAATAATTGTAGATTAAAAAAAAAAAAAAGACAATTTAGGGCAAAGTGAACGTTTATTCTAAATAAATTTGGCAATTACGCTACTAAAAAGCTTAAAATTATATTACTATATAAGAGATCAATCGAAAATCTGATACAATTACTATATGAGAATAACTAATGAGATCACTAAAAGAATTTTAAACACAAAACTTGTTGAGCTAATCTTTTTGATAAACTGCAAGCACAGATAATGTTGGGAGTGGTTTTCCTCAAGTACAAAAGTTTAGCCTGCAAAAAGGAGAGTCTAAACTAAAGATCACTTACGAATCCCAAAAAATAAATATGGAGTATAATTATATTTTTTTCTGAAATATCATCTGTTTGTCCAATTTAAGAAGATCTTAAGGCATTATTTTCCAAGTTTAGAATTTGCAGCTTTGTTAAAAAATTTTTATTAAGACATATGTTCAAATTTAGGACAAAAATATCTTATTTAAACCTGTTAGTGATAAAACTTAGCTTTTTCCTACTTATTTTTTCGTTCAGCTAAACACGCCTCTTGCTCTCAGTGATCCAATATAGGCGGTTCTCCCCATATACGCAATTGTCGAAAAAGTTGTTTACTATTATTGCGTGGGGTAGTGAAATAGAAATGTAGGCTAAAGTTCGAGTGAATACGTTTTCGCGGTGACAATTCCTCCTTTACATAGTAAATAATGCAAAGAACCTCTTGCGCGATTTAAAAGTACTTATAACGATCAGAATACATGCTAATTATCCTTTGCGATATTGTCGATTTAAACGCTTAAATCTAACTATCTTTCAGAATTAGAAATAAAATGAATAAAAAAATATGTAGATACATTTTTTTTTCTGTGATAATAAACTGAAGAGAAATAAAGCCTTATCTCTTGCATTTTTACTTACCAGTTTATTTGAGAGTAGTAACTGTGATGATTAAGTACTAAGTTGACATTAAAAACGTTATGTGGCATGTACCTTTAAAGTAATAAAAACTGATGTAATGTTTTAAACTTAAACACACTTAGTGCCAATTACTTATTTTTATACTTTATAAATTTAAAAAAGCAGGAAGCTTAAAATTCTTAAAAAACAGTTTTCCTCGCTGTATTTCTTAAGTGCATAATAATACACAAAGGAAAATAATTCCTTTTTTCCCCGGCTTTTATCTTTTGTTATGAAGCTTAAACCCTCCTACACTCTGAAATTACCTTGTTTTGTGCTTTTTTCCCCTTAGCATACTTAAAAACAAAGGCAAGAAATTGCTTAACTAATTATTTTCATGACGCATTACAGCTCCTCATAAATATTCAAAACCACGTTCAATACCTTAATGTGTTTTATGCATAATTTACTACTTGCATTTAAAAACTTAGTAAATGTTTCATATAAAAACATCAGAATATACAAAAATAAATTTTTTCTAAACAAAATTTGCGTTTTTTTCATCTTCACGGAACGAATTAACTTTGAAACACAATAAATACTTACTACTTCAATTTTTTTTTCTACATGTACTTTGCACTTCAGTCTTAAAGTCCGGCATTCTTTTGTATATGTAATCTGAGCTCCGTTTGCATGTGTGAAGAAAAGGACGCTGAGTGCAATTTTGTCTCTTTGAAAATTTAAATTTAAGTAGAAAATCAATTCTTGCTCATAAGTCGTTACAAATATAATTAGTTTAACTCTGCAAATACGCACTATTAAAAATGTTATTCAAAGATGGTAGCCGGGTTTTATGTTAAATCTGCCCTTGCGACTTTTCCGACTCGCACATGGAGGATTATTTTGGTGTCGAACTAAAATAATTTAGCCAAATTTTCACCTCTTCGAGTTTTTCAAAAAAAGAAAAAACCTGTTTTTCGATTTTTTTTAATAGTTAAGTATAGTTTAGTCATAGTTTTTAGTAATTCAAAATTAATGATTGGCAATCTTTTTCCTTATTCTTAGGAAAAAAAATAAGGAAAAACAGTTATTTTACAATTACTTTGACTAAGTAATTTTTATTCGACACCAGAATGATCCCCGAAGTGCGAGTCTAAAAAGTCGCAAGGGCAGATTTAACATAGAAATTAGGCTACGGCCTTTTACGGTGAAAAGTATTTGTATCCATGTTGCCAATACTTTTTACCATAAAATCGTATTTTACTGAAAAGTTTTAAATTAAAAAAAAGTAAGAACGACACGGGTAGTTGTGCTAACAAAAGGAAAAAATTCGAGCTGTAGGATTCGAACCCATATCAGTTTCTTCGAAGACAGCTGTTTTGACCACTACCCTAAATAGGTTCTCGAACAATTCGAGAAAAAGTGCGCTGCTCCCAAAATTGCATGGAACACTAATTGGTGTTGCAATCGCTTGCTTATTCCGGCATAATGTATTGCAAAAATTTTTCTGTACAAAATTTATGGATAAACACTATTTCTCACAATAGCATTGAATTTATTATTTTACTGAATTTCTTGCATGTAATTACAACTTAAAACGTCACTAGTGCTTAACTATAACTGCAATTATAAACAATGAGGTAAAAGAATTACTTGTTTTACATGTAAAAAAAATGATTTTAAAAATACGCATAATGCAGACGTTTTGAAAGTTTGTAGATTTAAAACGTTTGCGTGTATTGCTCATGTTTTTCAAAAAAAAGTAACAACTAAGAAAAAGTGTTAAATTCGAAAATCATTCGAAGCGCTCAATAATCAAACTTAAAAAAAAAAAAAAAAACAATTTAGTAACAAATGCAATTCCAGAAATAACGGAACACACAATTAACTTAGATATTATTTCTTCTTTCTGCAACCATCAAACTTTTGCACATGCGTAGCTTTTAATTTGGCTTTAATTTATAAACTTGGAAACACACACACACACACACACACACACAAAATAACTCAGTTCTTTCGAACTTGAACTATATCTCAATCACGTTTGAGCAAAGATATATTTTTATGTGCAAAAGGAAAACTGAGTGAAATGTTTTCAACCCAATTAAGCTTCGATAATAATAAGAAGATAATTTGCAATAAATAATATAATTTGCAATATAATACTAATAATTTGCAAATAAGAAGAGAAAAGTCAATATAGAACTTTCGTTTCCCTTCATGCATTGGCATTTATGTTAGAAAAATAAATTTTCTCACTTCGAATAATTTTCTCTAAGCCAATGATCGGGTCGGATATTTTGTAACAGAAGAAACAAACTCTACCTATTTTATATTTGTTTAAGCATAGCTTATTTCGGCTCAGTGGGAATAGAATTACTGATGGCAAGGATGAAGTTATTTAAATATCGAAACGTATTTTTTAAATTGTAACTCACTTCACTTAAGATGCTTCGACAAAATCCTAATTGGTGTATGCTAGATATATTCTTTACTACTATTACATTTTTACGTATTTATTTGCGCATATTGATTAATAATTGTGTGCATAATTGTATATTAATTGCTATAAACATTAAAAAAATATAGGATTAATGCAGCATTTTTTGCCTCAAAAAGCTGTTGATCTTATAACCAACCCGATTATCCATCCCTTTTCTCTTGTTGATTGCGTATTTAACTTTACCCTGATGGCAATTCATCCTAATTCTCACATTTCATTGCAAAGAAAAGGGGATTCCTACAAAACCTGGAACACGTATCTCGAGCATTCTTCAGTTTTGTGCAATTAAAACTTATGATTTTATCTTATGGTACTTTCAAGCAAGTAGCCAAGGAAAGGTCACCAGTAACTGACAGTCATTAGTTTGTATTCAAATAAAACGCCTTTTAGGCGGGTAGCACTGATGTTGATGTGACCCATAAATACGATGCAACCATCTAGTGCTATCAGAATTAATTTTATGAGCCAGTTGGTATTTACAAGACAGTGGCGGAAGAAAGCTAATGAACAGCAACCACGAGGTCAGCTGGTATTTTATGTTCATTTGAAAATATTAAAGCTTTGTTTCTAGAAATAATGAATTTTTGCACTTTTTGAAGAGAAAAAAGAGATTTTTGTTTATTACTCAACCTTTCCTCATCTTGTCTGATAATGTGTATCATCAGATCGGTGTCTGATCTCAATCAGAATTACATCTGTTACTGGGGGGTCGGACCTTTTTTTTCAAAACTGAGCATATAAAAACATAATTTTCTAATTCAGAGGATCCAGAAGCAGCAAAACGTTGGATGGGATGTAGTTAAATGAGAGAAAAACAATTTAAAATGTTCAAATACATTAAAATGCTCAGAAAAATGACTCCAGCTCCTGAGAGCGATGTCTTAAGCATGTATGTGAATGGTGCCGTTACCCTATTTGCTCTACTCTTGTGTGGATATGTTGTTTTTTCTTGAAATATATGATCTAGTGTTATAAATCAGAAGGTAGGGCGAACACTCATGAAAGCACCTTCTTTTTACCATGAAACTGACATTTAATTCGCGGTTTGCTTTCATCTGAGGATATTATGAATTATTTACGAATTTTGTTTTTCTCTCTTAGCGTTGATTAAAATTCTCCTTTTCTATCTTTAGTACTATTATAAAGAGAGAGGGCGGATTTTTGTGCGTTTATATGTTCGAGGTAATCTCCTGAACCACTACACCTATTTGAAAAATTCTTTCACTGTATGAAAGGTGCTTTCTTACTGAGTAACATAGGCTATAATTCGAAAAATTCAATAACGAGTTCTTTTCTTATTCAAATTTAGGCCCAAATTTCACGTAAATTGCCTATTATTGGCTATTAAAGGGGTGAAAAATTTCTTGAAAATATTAATATTATATATCGTTAAAAAGGGTAGAATTTTCTGCGTTCTAAACAATTTATTTCAATGCTCTAACTTAATTACGGCGGGAGTAATTTGCGTTTTTAGTTCGACCTTTTTTATGCTTAGCTGAAATTTAGGCACTACTTTCTTCATTAAATCTAACAATAAAAAGTGAAGGAATTATCCCACAATTTTCTTCTTGACAGCATTAGAAAAAGCGACATTTTTTACTCCAGATCTGTCTCGACCTTTGGCTGAAAAAGTTAGCTTCTATCTTCAAAGGAAAAAAAGTTACAAGCGTTTTTAAATCAATTTCGAAAAATGTCATTTTGTTTCAGGTTGTCAACCCTTTTATTTTTGCGTTTCCATGGTTACGTTTTTTGAATCTTATTTTGCATCTGATTTCTTAAACTTATTTTATTTCATGTTTCCATGGTTACGCTTTTAAAATCCATCTTTCGTATTTTAATTTCTTAAGAGTATTTTAATATCTGTCGTCATTGTTTGGAAGGGTAATTTTGCATGGTGTTCTTTTTCTTTTATTTGAGTTATTCTTTAAGTTATTAGGTTATTCTTTTAATTAACTGTTGAATATATGTCACTTGACACAATTTTTGTTATCAAGTAGACTGGGCAAAGCCGGGCAACGCAGCTCTTAATGTTCAAATATTTGAAAGTTACGGTTAATGTGACTTTATACGATTTTTTTGTTTGGCGAAACATTTATTATTGTCAAAGAAAAACATCCGCTTCACTCGCAAAAGGACTGGGTTCCGGTAGCGTGGTCGCTTGGCACGTTACGCGCTGAGCAGTTTAGCCTAGGATTATTGTTTTAAGGCAACCGTTAATGTAATTCATCGTCTTGGCGATTTGTTTTGAAAGAAAATAAACTTTTGATTTACTTTTATCCGAGTGATATGTACGACATTTTCTTTTTAAAGGAAGATGATTTTTGAATGTTTCACGGGATTTTATTTTTAGACGAATGTATTATGATAGCGAGGTTGCTGGGCAAGTTTGGCGATAAACAATAGAGCTGCGGAATTATTTTTACATTTGAAAGATATTATTTGATGTATCTTTTTTGTTTACTTGTTGAAATATTTTAAATTGCAGTAAAAAGCGCTTCACTCGCCAAATAGAGTTTTAAAGCAACTGTAAATTTAATTTAATGATTTGACGAAAAGTTTTAAGTTCCAAAGAAACTTAAATAGTTTCTTCTTTTTTCTTTAAAAAGGTGTGTACGCATTTTATACAAAGAAAAACGATCATTTCACATCAGAGGGGGAGGGGGCGTCATTTTTTTTTTATTCAACGTACTTCCATTAAATTTTTAGCACGGGCATCGCTGTGCGGGAACTGCTAGTGTAAAATAAAGTAAAACGGCTGCTAACTTGAATATAACCTGCTTGACGCACCTATGGAAGAAACTATCCGTTCCTAAAAAAAAATCATTCTCGAAGTAGTGCCAAGTCCCTTTTTGTTTTAAACTTTTAATATCTGTTTAAACTAATGAGCTCTCCGAATTTTAAAACAGGTTTTTTTTTTCTTCTTAATGCTTTAACGTGTTATTATATACACAATAAAACAATGACTGCTGGACTTTCAAACTGCGTTTTTAGGCACAAAAGATCCCCAACACAAAACAAATATAAGGAATTTCACAAGCCGCTGAGTATTCTTCTATGTAATTTCTACCTCCGTTTAATGCCTAGCTTAAATTTTTACTATTATTTCTCAACAAAATAAACATCAACCAAAAATAGAGCTCAGTCAACACGAGATTTCTCCAGAGAATCAAACAAAAGTAGAAGGTATCTGAAATTTAAATAGCTTTTTGCTCAGATGCTTTTGTGAAAATTGGCACCATATTCAACCCGAGCATAAATAAAAGCTTTTTCGTGCCGAAAGTTTTCAAAATTTTTCACAGGTACGGAATATAAATACGTTGAAGAAATAAATATTGCCAAAAGAGAAATACTATCTTCTCGAATTTAGAAAAGCATAAATGCCGAATTTTTATTTTGCAAAGCATTATACTTTATACGCAGAAAAATAGTAAGTACTACTTCGGAAATGAGAACAAATTGTGAAAAATTGCCTGAGCCAGATTCCCCCTTATTTTTAAGTTTAGGCTCACTTTTTGAAGACATAAACCACGAACCACATTTTTTTTAAACTCAAAATTGCTGCTGGTATCATTATTATTGTTTTCAGAAGTGACAACACTACCAGCCTGCGTCATGTTACAAATATGTGAATTTATTCTAGTTTTAATTTCGAATCAGAAAAAACTGCTGCTGTCGTGAGGTTAGAATATTAAACACTCTAGAAATATTTCTTCGAACGTTTTAGTATCTGCTATAGTTTATACGTAATTAACACTTATTAACAAAGCAAAATGCTGCTATAATTTGAGATTAAATTTCAATAATTTTTGGATTAATATATATCCTAAAAAGTGCATGGAAATACAAGCACTGACTTCCCTCCTACCATACCCGGCGTGCGACGCCACCTGGGGTGGCTATAGAGAGTGTTAAATATCCGAAAAAGCACATATTCCTGATTTTACGAACGGGTATAGAGAGCTGTGATGCGCTTTTTGTCACATTTGTCTACGCAATCTGCTTTCTCTGAATTGTTTTAGTCAATTTTAAGCTTTTGATTCGTGCAACTATTGACTTAGAAACTCCTGTTAAATTTGCGATAGCTTTCTAGAAATGTTTGGAGGGGAGTAGTAATGCTTTTATTCATCTACATTTTCTAGGGGACGTGTCTAAGGTCTTGCCCATTCTTAAGAACCAGTTTTGACAATATCCAGCAATACTATAAATCAAATGCTGAAATAGAATCACAAAATGTAGCAGCATTGCTTTATTACTAACTGTTATTTACGTATGAACCCTAGCAGACACCCAAACAGTTGAAGAAACATTTCTAGAATTCTTTGATATAACTACGGGACAGCAGTTGTTTTTTCTCACTACAGAATAAAACAGGTGTAATCTCAAATATTTGTAAAATGACGCGGTTTGGTAGTACTGTCACTTCTATAAAACAGTAATAATGATACCAGCTGCTGTGCAGAATTTAAAAAAAAAAAATGTGGTTCCTGCTTTATTTCTTTAAAAATGTGTGTAAACTTGAAACTTGTTTGTGTGTGTTTGTGCGCCGGTGTATATATATACAATTGAGCTAGACACATAATTTTAAATCAAGATACTAAATTAATTTTAATGGCATTCCTTAGAACTCGTCCACAATTAGATAAGTTTACAATTGTTTTAAATTCAAGTGTCGTTTCTATAAAAGTGCAGCGGTATTCAATTTAGATTTTGCTGGAAAAATAACTCAAAAATGTAAATTAATTTCACGACAGCACGAACTTTTGCATGTTCTAAACATATCATTAATTGGTGTGCACACTAGTTAAGGGTATTAAGGCAACATAATCTTACAGACGTCTATTTTTTTCTATATCAATTTAAAGGCAGTTTGAGAAATGTTATTTTTCCATTAAATGTTTTCCCATATCATGAAAATACTTCTTTCGGATATTGCTTCGTATTACTATTATCTTTTATGCTTTATTCAATCGTTTATTTTATTAGCTCTATAGTTCATGAATTAAAGCAATTTAAACTTATGTTTTATCAGAAATGAAATCTGCTTAAATTTCATATAAACTTTTGCCGCGAGAATATGCAAATTATTTGCAGTTTACATTCACATTTTCATTTATCACTATCCTCTTTCTTCTAATGCGTTTATGAACCACTAAGCACTAATTCTCTCTTTGAAAGAGCATCCACTTTTTCTTTCCCCAAAGTAGTAATTCAGTAAAAAAAATATTTCGTAAAACATTAAATTCATTTAACGTATCGTAATATTGTGCCCTTCTTTTATGGGTGTTTTTTTTTTTTTTTTTACTAACATATACGTACGCATAATACTTTTATAAAGTAAATGAGTTGATTTTCAGCTTACGGCTGGCTTAAATACACAAACTAGCTAAATTCATGACAAGTAACTTTTCAAGAGGTAAAATAATAATGTTTCATTCATACATCATGAAATAATAACAAAGTTAGGATTGACAATAATACAGACAATAGGGTGAAATTCGTTCATAAAAGCCAGAGAAATCGATAATACAGCTGACATTAAAAAAAGAAGAAAGGAGAAAAAAAGGTTGTGTAAAAGCTAAATGTTCTTCTAACGTAACGATATAAACAATTTCACTTTTTACTACTGGTAAGATAGCTTTGCCGTCCTCTGGTAGTATTTCTCTTTTTTTTTTTTTTTGATTAAAATATTCTTATTTTACCTGTAAGTGCATTTAATGAAAACATATCTAGATGTATATTAGAAAAACATAATGCAAATTAAGTATGATAAATGAATCTAACTTATTTAACATGTTTTCCTCTAAAAATATGAAAAGCAAATCACTCTAACTAAGATCTATCGCCGAGAAGCCACAATTTTTCGATATTTCTTCAAACCATATTGAAATTAACACTGATTTGCCCCAAAAATCTTGTAAAAACAGTTGTTGGAACAAAAAAAAAAAAAAAAAAAAAAAAAAATGCGCACTTAAACCCCATGCTAAGCATATACTAAATCTCAAAGTTCTACGACTGCTCGTTTTTGAGCTCTAAGATATACGTACGGACATACACACATACATACGTACATTAGGAAAAGGGAGTACATGTAAACAAGAGCTTTTATTTTTTTATTTTTCAAAAAATTATATAAATTTTTCAGAACAATAGTATCCATATAAATGACAAATTATCGTACAAACATTGTGCTAGAATATGATTAAAGTGAAAAACCAATGTTAATAAAGCAATGTAAATGAGGAAAATTTGTGCTTTAATTTAGGATTTATTAATATCATATAATAATGGTTTTATTTGAAAAATCCAATATAGTTGAATAATGTTTTTTTTCTTTTCTCTTTCTCTTTTTTTTTTTTTTTTTGTGTGTGTCATTGAATTTTGTGACTTTTTTTAAAAAAAACATATTCCTTCATTTTACAGTATTTTTTAAGTGTCTTACAATGCTCGGGGAGCATATGTGAACAAGAATAAAATAACATGATTATAATCATATTTTAAAGAATATCTCTTTAATATGAAACATAAACGTATACACCAATTACATAGTACAGCGTGTAACCTTTTTGAGTCAGGTATCATTGTACAGTAATGTTTCAGTAGAGAAAATTAGATATACTATGAGCTCAAATAATATGAAAGGTGCTTGAATCTATACAGAAAATCTTAGTTGTTTGCATTTAAAAAAATGGGACTCATAATTTTCTAGCATGTGCGCACAAAACTGGGATAGGGGAAGGTTGCCGTCAATGATCCGGTTCCAAATCTGGACTTCAAAGATATTTTCCCCACCAGAGTTTTCTCAGGCACGAAATCAATTTTAGTGTATTCTTTTTCTTTTGTCTCAAAACAATCCAGTGCAGAATCGTCAAGGAGCTTAAATCAATGCATCATATTGTAAAACATATTAATAGGATCCCATTTGTTCAAAAGAGGCCCCATGAAATTTTAGCTAAGAAGGGTAAGGCACATGTAAAAAAATATCAAGTGGTGCATGAAGTGTGGTGAAAACAGCTGCGTTGTGTGAGTCCTGAGGGGTTTTTATGCTTCTCCTGTGATAAAAAACAATTTTTTTTTCTCTTTTTGAACAACTTACTATTATTTGTAGTGTTTGCTTACCTCCTGTAATAACTATTTATATTTTACGGTTTGATTTTCTGATTTGAGAATTTGGACCATCGATGGAAACTAAGTGGTCCATCCATAGCAACTGGTTCCCTTGAATGGACCTCATGCTAAAATATTTATTTTTAATTTTTATTATTTATTGAATACAATTAGCATAAAAATGAATATTTTTATTAAAGAAGAAATACTTAGTAACTTAGTAGACTAAGTAATTATTACTTTCGTCAATATAAAGTTTGAGTGTTAAGTACTTCCTAAAAAAGGTCAAAAGTGTTTTGTGGTTCATTGACGGCATCCTTCCCCTATCTAACATACAAACTATATATATATATATATATATATATATATATATATATATATATATATATATATATATATATATATATATATTTCCCCTCGAGAAATTTGGTTCTCATTTTTGCAATTTATATATTTCTTTTTCTCATTTTTTTCTAACAGAGTTTCTTTCATTGTTGTAGCAATATTTTTCTAGTTTTCAATGTATTTGATGTAACGACAACTCTTCACTTCAGAGCCAAACTAGCATAAGCCCAAAAATAGCGATCTTCCGTTTATTAGTGCATTATATGTACAATACCGATCCCTTTCGAGGGATATAAACGTTATCCTTGAAAAAAAAAATAATTTGTAATAATTTACCAGTGTTTGGAGAGCGTGCGTTCAGTCCTTTGTAGTGACCAAACGATCATTTTACCTCTATCCTTTCGCGACTATGCGTCTTAAGTTGAACTGGCTCTGAGGTAAAGAACTAAGCATCGCTTAGAAGGTCTACGCATTTGATATAAATGAGTGATATTATTATGTTGTAAAAATGCGGTTTTATTATCTTAGAACTACCTTTTTATCACCAAGAATCATTTAGGTCCTTAACGTTTCCTGGAAAATTAACCCCTTTACTTCCATTACAAAAATAAAATTTAAGTATACTGCGAGCATATTTACTCATAATTTTAAGTTTTTCTTTCTAGCACTCTAAACTGAAACCAAAATACTTAATCTAATCTCCCAAAACCTTGAAATACTATTCTAAAGCCTTTCCCATCAAACTTTTTTTTTTACAGCAGTAACAAGATATTTATGCAAGACAAATTTGAACGATTTAAGAGAAAAATGCAAAACGCAAATATTTAGTTCAGCAACTTATCTAGGGCACCCTTATTAGCTTTGACAAAAAACAGCTCTGCCGAAAAGGGAAAGAATCAACAAGAAAATTCACGTACCTCCATTTAGTAATAGCAAAGACCGGAAACGTCTCCAGCAGTCATTTATACTGATGACCTAAGACTAATCGGAAACCTTGTTTAATCTAAGTGCCTTGTTCAAATACGATGTTTGGAGTTCTTCAGGACCGCAGCATTGGAAAAAGATTTCTTAAGGTATCATCGAAGGGTGGCTTTAGTGTTTGTTCTTTAGACCAGGTACTGTATTCCATTTTAAAAGGTTAAACGATGAATGATAGACATTTAAGTAAACTGTATTATTAGTTTTACAAGAGATTGTGCTTGTAAGATTCATAAATGTATTTTGTTACGAAATACTACTGTTAAGTTGAATACTCTTTATAAATAAAAGCTAATGAAACTTGAAATTTTCAACTCTTAATTGCATATTTACTGCTTTTTTGAGAAGTCTGACGCTTTTCAAATCTGCATTGATTTTTTGTGTTGTTTTTGTTATTAATATGATGTTCATAATTGACTCGCTAATAGCTGTAACGCATAAACGATGTATAACAATGAACACGTTTAAACTGCTTAAGCGATATTTTTGCAACCATTTATCTTACATGCCTACTTAAAATTGCAAACACAGTTAAAATGTGATGGCGAGTTACTATACTAAAAATTAGAGGCGGAAAACTTGTCAAAAACACGCAATCTAATTTTTTTTTCTACCTAATATTTTGTAAAGGTGGACAGTAAAGAAGGATTTTTTGGAAATATCCTTTTTAGAAAAAAAATGTGATGAATATCGCAATAATATTTAATTTCCGTCAAGCTTTTTCCGTGGAATGAAAGAAGCAAGTAAAAATTAAATTAACTTGAAATTTAACGTCGTGAATTCATATTAGGGGAAGGTTGCAGTCAAATGAACCGGTTCCATGGCTGGAGTTCGAATATATTTTCCCCACCAGGGTTTTCTCAGGTACGAAACCAATTTTATAGTTTTCTTTCGTCTTAAAACGTTCCAATGCAGATTCGTTCAAGGAGCTTGTATAGATACTTCATATTGTTAGACGTTCAAATAAGATTTCTACCATTCACTTACTAATGATTGACATTTACATTTTGTTTTTACATGCTTAGAATATTACTGAACAACTAAATTTGAACAATGACTTCAAATAGTGCATCTTCAAGTACAATGCCCGATAGTTAATGTTTCATCATGAATCGTAACAGCAGTGACAACTATGAGATCATTCAAAATGACGCAGTTGCTATTATTGAACCGCTAGGTGTTTCTATGAATGAACCAGCTAACAAAGTGGTTCATTCATGCAATCTTACAAATATTATTAAAGTTTCAGCTCAACTATCCTTAATAATTGATCAATCTTTTTAAATAAATGTGGTAATGATGCAAAAATATTTTTAAAATAAATTTTGGAAACTCCCCTCAGTTATTATATTTTCAACTTAAAAACTTGTGCAATCGATTCTGTATGCTGAATCGATTCTAAATTGATACCAGTGAATAACTGAGGGCATGCAACGTGCTATAAAAAATTTTTTGTCGTCAAAATCTTTGTGGATCAAAATTTTTGAACGGATGAAACAGGACTCTCATTTGTTCAAAAGAGGCCCTATGAAGTTTTAGCTAAAAAAAATAAGTCACTTGTTAGAAAATATTAAGTGGCGAAGTTGTGGTGAAAACAGCTGTGTCGTGTAAGTTTCTGGGGGGCTTGCATGTTCTCATGCGATAAAAAATAAAAAAAATAATAATAAAAAACACATTTTTATCTTTTTAAATAACTTTTTATTATTTGTAGTGTTTGTTTATCCCGTGTAATAAATATTTATGTTTTCCAGTTGATTTTATATTTGAGAATGTGGATCATATATGGAAATTTAATGGTCCATTCATAGCACCTGGTTCCTATGAATGGACCATAAACTTAAATATTTCTTTTTAATTTTTGTTCTTTATTGAATACAGTTAACATAAAAGCGAATATTTTTATTAAAAGAAACATTTACAGAGTGATTATTACTATCGTATACATAAAGTTTGAATCTACTTTCTGAAAAAGGTCAAAAGTGTTATGTGGTTTATTGACGGCAACATTCCTATACGTTTTTCGCAATCACAAATTGTGATAGGACCCTACTTGTTGGATTTTTCATTTCTACCAATGGTTCCTATTGCAAACATAATTGGAACTACAGACTTCAAGATTCAAGTTAATGCAAGTATATATATGCTAGATGTTATATGCTGGAGGTTGGTTGCTAGATGTTGTTTACTGGATGCTGTATTTGTCTAAAGATGATTGCGTTGGGAGTGTATAAATATTGTTGAATGTGGGGGACGTGGACACCACCACCAAGGAAGAGTACCTACTAAAATGGACAGCGTTTGAAAGCCTAAGACATATGTGTGCTCAAAAAATGTAACATCTTATATAGGTAGAATCCATGTCAATTCAACAAGGAGCGTAACATGATGGTCTCGATTTTTTTTTAATTTCTTTTTGTTTTGCCCAAAAAAAAAATCCAGGGCCGAGAAACAAGCCGCCATAGAAGGCGGTCTTGATATTGTTTTATAAAGAAGCTTTTTTTTCTGAAATGTCTATTCTCACTCATCTACAAATATATTTTTACCATCTTAGATCCCATTGGCATTGCGGAGCATGTGTGGCTTATAGTAACACACAAAGCAGCAATTTAAAGGGACAAAAAATAAGCTAATTGAAAAGCTTTTATTCTTGTACTAGATAATTGTATCAAGTTTATTTTTGCAATGTATCAAAATTATGATTTGTATTCACTTACTTACCTCAAGTGATTTAATGTTGTATGATTTATTGACTGTAAAAATGCATTTTTAAGCAAGTTTAGTTACGTTGTTCACGAAAAACAATATGTTTAAAAAATATAAATAGAAGAAATCAATTTTATTTCTGCTGATCATAAGTCACTTACCACAAGGTGTATGGTTCAATGCATTCAAAATATCAACTTACCTAAAAGAAAGAAAAACCATATAAATAGTTTTTAATCAAATTCAAAACAATCACAACTAATGAATTAGAAAAATAAGTTTGTAACTAAAACAATGCAAAGTAGTAATCAGCATCAAAAATAATGAACACTTATCATTGCTCACTATACGAAAAAAATTACTGGTATAGTCCATGTCAATTGAATAAGGGGCGTAACTTGATGCTCTCGTTTTTTTTTTTTTTTTTTGAGTTTTAACATATGTTAAAATTAATAAAAAATTATGAAATGCGTTTTTTTTTTTTTTTTTTTTGGCCCAGAAATCTTCTTGGGCCGAGATACACGCCGCCAAAGATGGTGATCCTGTCATGATTTCTCACTTTAAATTTTCGTCAAAATCTTTAAAGTACATTATCTCAGGTACGATAGAACATATATTGTTGCGATTTTTTTTAATTTAAAAAGACTTTTTTTCTTGTTTAAAAGCATATGCAACATTTTGAAATATGTGCTTTAGTTTTTTTTTCAACCGTCTTTAGTTTTTTTTTTTTTTTTTTTTTTTTTTGATTTTGATCAAAAATGTCAATTTTAAAATTTTTTATTTCCTTACAGTTAAATATTACCACTAAGCACTAACTTCCCTGAAAAGGACAGCTTCCACTTTTTCGTTTAACAGATTTTACAGGCATTTGAGAAAAATAAGGGTTTTTAAGGAATTATTTACGTAATACCAGACCGAAAATTCAAATTAAAAAAAAAATCGCAACAAGTGGCCAGAGAACACTTTTAACTAAATTATGTAGGAAAATTTTCATTTTGAGTCTCCACTTTATACAGGAGTTTCATTATTTATGAAAACAAGAACGCGGTCTCCAGCCGATTAGCTGCATTTCCTCACGCAATCTTTCAGCATAGCGCCAAAAGAACGCCATCTTGTTCTCACTAAATTTAATATCCTGAATAAAATGGCGACTCAAAATGACAGTTTCGATATATGACTGAATTAAATGGTCACTTGCTGCGGAAAAAAAGAATTTTTATTTGTGTCAATACGTAAAGAGTTCCTTAAAAACCCTCATTTTTTCAAACGCCTCTAAAATGTGTTGAAAGTGAAAGTTCTCCTTTTCAGGAAACGTAGTGCTCAATGGGTACTAATTAACTGTAAAAAATGAAAAATTTTAAAACTGAAATTTTTGAGAAAAATGAAAAAAAATAATTTTTACTTTTTTTTTTCAAAAGATGGTGGAAGAAATAACTAAAGCATAAATTTCAAAATGTTGCATATGTTTTGAAACAAGAAAAATTTTGACAAGTGAGAAATCATGACAGGACTGCCAACTTTAGCGGCCTGTATCTCGACCCAGATTTTTTTTGAAGGTGGGGGGACAAACAAAAAAACTTATTTCTTATTTTTTTATGAATTTTAACCTATGGTAAATTAAAAAAGTCCGAGAATGTCATGTTACGCCCCTTGATGAATTGCAATGGATTCTACTTATGGTATTTTATTGGTTCATGGAAGCAGTTAAGAGCTCCTGAACACAAAGGAAGTGATTTTCTAATTAAAAAAAAAAAAAAAAAACTGGATAAAATCGAAGAGCAAGTATAGTATTATTATAGCATTCGTATGTCCTTTGTATTATGAGTAAATAGGCAAAAGTTAATATATTTATCTTTCTTTTTTACTCCTTATGTCATTATCTTGCCTAGGATAAAGCTGTTTGTTCATCTGATTTAGCAATACATTATTATTTCCAATTTTAAACGATTCTGATCAAGGCAATTTATCCTCTATATAAGTAAGTTTCATGACATTATACAACAGTAGACATCTACATAAATGCACTACAAATCACTACAATGGTAACAGATTATAAGAAGACATTTCATATTATTTAGAAGAACAAATCATTTTTATTTGTTTTAAATAATAATTTTTAAAATTAATTTTTAAAATGTATAAAATACAATGCTTTACAAAATGAGTACAAATGCTTTTCATTTCTTTCTGAATTAATGGAGCGCTACAACATTAATTTTCATATTTTTTTTTAATGCATTGCGAGTACAATAAAATAAACGATATTTATAATTAAGTTAATTATATCGTACCCCAATAGTACGGCAAACTGTTACTTAACTATAATTTAAATGCTTAAATAAATACCTTCAAAGGTTCTGAATGTTAGGGGAGGGTGTTGTAACTTGGGACGTTTGTACCTTGAGACACTGCTAATTTCGAAGACTCTGCTTTTAGCAGCCATGTTTTTGTAATATCTAATAATAACCTTCGCTATTAAATGCTACCATAGTAAAAATCAGCATCAAATGAGTAAAATTGAAGATTTTGTGAAAGATAAAATAATTTCACGAATCCAAAGTACATATGTTTTTCCATTTTTATTTTATTTTCTCTCATAGTACATATATAACTCGTATAACACGGTTACTATGTTCCGTGCAGTATCGAAACCGTGTTATACGAGACTTTTATATAAATGTTTTTTTCTCATTTTTTAATCTAATTAATCGTGTATTTTGTTATAAAGAGAAATACTTTAAATATTTTGCTTAAGAGAAAATAATGATAGTGCATCCTGACTGACCACCATTTTGGTTTTTTTTAAACCACGTGGTGATTGTACCTCGGGACAGCCAAAAATTTTGTTCTTTAGGACACGTTCCAAGTAACAACATATTGCCTGGTTCTTAATAATTAAGATGTGTTTAAGAAGACGGAGCAATGTTCCAATCTTATGTAGTCTTTTAAACACAATTCATGTTAGATAAAAATTCATAATTCATTATTCATTATTTTTGCGCTTTATTCATTATTTATTATTCATAATTCATAACTAATTATTCATGATTTAATTCACTACCATGAAAAAAATTATTTTTTTTTTTGTTTTCTGGTGCAGCATTGGTTCAAGTAGATGGCTATTTTCAGAATCATTTAGACTTTCCCATACTACAACAGGATGTGTCCCAAGGTACAAAAGGAAGTTGTACCTTGGGACAGCTTGGAACTTTTACTTTAAATTGTTGGCAATATTTTCTTTTCAAAATGTCTGAATTTTAAAAAAGATATTGCATATAGTACAGTAAAATTAGGCCAAAAAATGGCCAAACCCAAACATCCAAAAAAAAAAAAAAAAAAAGATGAAACCTGTTGCAAATTACTTCTTACCCTTCCAGCAAGAAGGGGTAAAAAGTCCCAGCACTTTGCGCGTCGGGTTTTGGGGGGAAGGGGGGGGAAGAAATAATCCTCTATTTAAATAAAAATAATTTCTATTACTTAAAACAAATTCTCAAACCTCACAGAGACCACTCTATGGTAGTAAAATAATAAACTCTCACAAAAAAAATTTCTAATTAACAAGGGTGCACAGGCGGGGGGGGGGGGAATGGGGGGGGATCCATTAAGCAGCTTTGCGTCATTGGAATTTTTAAGGCAGTTTTTTCAAGGGGTATTTCTTTCTTTTTTGAGGGCTTTTATTCTGAATGGGTACTCTGTCACACTTAAGGGGTGCGCCATCGCTTTTTTTTTGGGGGGGAGGCGGGGAACCCTGAATTTACATTCTAAAATAAACTATTGCAGTGAAGTTCACGAAAAAATTTCCCTGATTTAAAATTTTCCGAAGTACAAAATGTCACACAATGATATGGTAATGTCAGAATTATAATTCTAAAAGATCTAAGCGAGCTCAGTAACCAAGTTATTTTTGACTGGAGTTATTAAACTGTTAAAGCGCTGGAAAACGAAATTCCTGTGCAGCATAAAAAGAGTTCAAATTGACCAAAGTTTCCCTACTTTTTCTTGATTAACTTACTTCAACTTTTCTACAATCTTTTGCCATCACCGTAAGGGGAGACAAACCGAAATTGCCAATAGTGAGACGGGCAATGCTGCAATTCTGCACTCTCTAAGTCCACACCAAGCTACCTCTCTTTTACGCAGCTGGTTACGTGAATTATGTTAAATGTGCGGACATATACTTGCAACACTATCTGAAACTTTTGAATACATTATTCGATAAAAAAAGATTGGATCACATCAAACATCAGCTAAAACATCAACTATCCAACCATCTAACGCAGTGACAAATTCAGGTGGTCTAGAACCTGTAGTGATTCAACGATAGACCAAGGCTTGATGAGAGCAATGAGCAATACAACAATAGAATACTAAATATTTACACCTTGCTGTCTCTCAGTTAGGAAATCACAATCCGTTTCTGAAGCCCCCAGAAGTTTCTTCCTCTCAAGTTGGTAGTGGTATTTCTGATGATAAGGTGCGTTGCGATGAGATCTTTAACGTTCGGGTAGTAACATCAATGGATATTGAAGGCAAAAAAATTTTGTGGCATTTCTTTGTAAAGGAGGTAAGCAGTTATGTCTTTAGCTTCTGTTACGAGAGTAGTTACTATCTGTAAAGATGTGTAAGCCCAAACCATTTTTTACACCGAATGGTATGAACAGTAAAGATGGAATAACAAATTGCTAAAAACTTCTGGTACCAGTTATGCGTTGATCCTCCATCAGTATTCGATGAATCTGGTTTCAGAAGGAAAGAAATCCTGTATCGTTAAAGTGCTATTATCTGAAGCAAAAGGTTCATCCACCATCACAGAACGAACAGCTGGTGTCATATATGAGGCAGTGAGAAGCAAAAGGCATGTAAGTGGACATTTTCAAGTTTTGAATAAAACGCGTTTAAAGATAAGATCCTAGGTAGGCTTTCATTGATTTTCTTTTCTAAATCATGCTGTATAGAAGAAACTACCAGGTCTACTAGTACCATCTCTTGCCCCAAGATAGAGGAGAGGTTCACCAACCATTTGTACTGGTTATCTCCAATTTTTTAATTTTGCCACTTACATCCCTTTGCTTCTCACTGCCTCATATGTAATAGATGGAAGATACCTGCTTGATCATGTTTTTGGTAATATTCTGTAAGCTACAAGGAAATATACCAGCAATGCAGTGGAATACTTACAGTGGTCACTTATAAGTATGGGAAAGCTAATGTCATTTTTTATGGGTGCAAAGAAAGCACCACAGAAATATAATCTGCGTCCTACAACAGCCAAGCCTTCTGCTCTAAAAGATTTTCTGCGTCTCAAATCTTGTGCTTCCTCTGAGGGGTTCATTGGATAAAGTGAATGTTTGAAAAGTCTGAAAGTGGACTGAAGTGCTTAATTATATGCACAAACTGTGTTAAATATAGCTGCAACAATAACGGTTTTGCTGAGGATCTAGATTCCAAAAAACATCTTGATAACGATGACTTTTTGTTACAAGCTTAGGAGAAATCATTTGAAAGCAAAGAACAGTTCAGAGTAATTTTTCTGGCTATTTAATCAAATGTGCACCATCAGAGGGTGTGGGGGGGGGGAGGATAATATTTTAGTACATAATTTCGTTTTGGGAGGTGAGCTACTATTCTTATGGGGTGGACAGTCCTGATTTAATGCATTTTAGATTTGCATGAAATAATACTTCTACTTGAAATAAAAGGGGGGGGTTGAGGATTTATTTTATTTGTCGGAGGGGGGGGGGGGGGTGCTGTAGCTTTGAGAAGAGGTGCATCATCGCTCTTGGAGGATGGACACACTTGATTTCTAATTTTAACTTAGCATAAAATAATGTTTCCATATGAAATGTATGGAGGGGGGTTCGGGGGTACTGCTTCGTTTTACGGGGATAGGGGGGCTCTGTAGCATTGGTGGGATATGTCATCCCTCTTGGGGGTCAAACACCTTTAATTTTATGCTTTTAAATTCAGTATAAAATAATATACTCACTTTAAAATTTACTGTAAAAATTCTGGAAAAATACCCAAAACAGCAATTTTTAGATGCCCCCCATTCGAAAACCCGACGCACAATGGGGTGGGACTTTTTACCTGTTCTTATTGGGAGGGTAATAAACAATTTGCACCTGGTTTAGCTTTTTTTTTTTTTGGATGTTTGGGTCCGACCCCTATTTTTACTGTACTAATAGAAGTATGTTGGAGTATTGTAATGTGACTTTTAGATTTTAAATTTGATTCAAATAACTAACTAGCAAAATTAAAATATGAAAAGTGTCCCCAAGGTACAACACTCTCCCTACCAAAAAGTACGCATATTTTTTTTTCTATAGCAATCACATTGTTTATTGTTCTTACTTGACCGTTTTTTGGCTTCCTATGATTTTATTTTCCCACCGCCTCCCTCTGCATCACCACCGTCGGCCGGCCCTGCTCCACAAGATGCTGCTCCTCCAGAGAAAACAATATCTAGGTTGCGTTCATATCCTACACACATATGCATACATACGCACACCTACTCTCACACACCTGCTCACACACACATGCCTACACTTTCATACACAAACGCACGCATATACACAAACAGACACACAAACGCATACGTACACACACATGCCTACGTATACACACACTCGTGATTACGAAAAACATAATTTGAATTCAAGATTTCAAAATTCAAATTATTTTTTTAAGGTGTATATTAAGTGCATATTTAAAGAAAAAATAGTTCAGTATCATTACGGAACGCTGTTTCGTACAATGCATGCAAAATTGTAAGATCAAAATATATCATTGTTAGAGTTTACAGATTTGGATTGACACTAATATTGAAAAAAAGGAAATTTTTACAACTCCATTACATAATATAAAATTTAACCTTAAATACTGTTAGTGAAATTAATAGCATTAATAAAACATTGTCCTTTAAATCCCACATATTTTTTCAAACAAAAAATGCCTTGCTTTCACTAATGTAAAAGCGAAATCCTTCAAAACTTAGTTTAATCTCTCAAAAATGTCACGCATCATTATCTTTTTTAAACATTTGAGTTGAAAGTGACGAAAAAAAGTTGTGAAATAACACAATGGCCGTCATTCTCAGAAAATATTTAAAAATAACTTGAAAAAAAAACTGAAAAAGAAAAAAAAAGAAATACTGTGATCATAATACCTTACATCAATACTGTTTCTTTTAGATTCAAGGAAAGCTTTTGTCACCGTTTTTCGATGCTTTTAAACATCATTTTCTCCTGCTCCTCACATTTTTTACCTTTTTTTTCGATTGACAACAACTTATTTTGACTGTATATAATAAGAATTCCTCCTTAATGAAGGTAAGAACGAGAAACACAATGCGTTTACTAGAATAACGACTGATTTTTTGCCATCTTTTTTAGTTTGTTTTTCTATGAAGATATATGCGTCAAAAAACGAAACTAAGCTCCTTCACATTTCAACATTTTTCCAACGCAACATCCTTGGCACATCGCCAGTTTGCTCGGCTCGTTTGTCAGAATATTTTTATTTGCATCAAAATGTAGTTTCTAGTACGTTTGAACAACATTTTCTTGCGATGTTTTTACGTAGATTGTTATGTCATTTTAACTATTGATTTTTACTTTTATAGGACCAGCAGCAATCACCTAGACGCTATTTTGCGAAATTGATTAGTCAGTTAGTTTGGTAATTTGTTTACCATTACGTTCTTCGTAGAACAAATACAGTTATGGAAAAAAAAATCCACTGCACAGCTTTTATATATTTTTTCACACCTAGTCATTTTCTATTGTTTGGCTTTATGATTTTTACAAATCTATATCAATGTACTAACTAATGAAAAAAAAAAGTCACAAATCCTGACTTCTTAATTTTTATCAGGCAATTTATACTTTAGCGTGACAAAACTACGAAAAAAAAGTCCTAAAGTGGTCGCAGTAGGATTTTTCATTTCCAAATAACATGAACAAATGTGATATGAAGTTATAAGCAAGAATTGTGTTAACAATCCAATCGAACATTTGAAAATCCATTTTCTGAAAAGTAATAAACCAAATCTTAATTAAAACATTCAACGACACTCAACATTATGCGAATCCCAGCCTATTTAAAAATTTGTTACAACACAGGCAAAACAACAGAATATATCTACAATATATGGAAGGGTAGCCTAAAGCGGGTAGGTTTTCGAAGAACGCTCGAAAATTGTAGTTTTTGGATTTTCATCCCAACAATTTCGTTTTATTTCCTAACAGGGTTCTTGAAATTCAAAAAAAAAGTGATCTTTCTATTATTTCAAACCCAATATTTATTTATCGTAAAACATTACAAACACTTGAAAAACCCGCTTTGCCATAGTAGGGGACTCAAAGGAGGAAATCTCAACTAAATTTGATTGGGTACATTTGCCAATCAAACTTGACGTTATAAATGGAAAAATTAGCTGACTAGAGACCTATATATATATATATATATATATATATATATATATATATATATATATATATATATATATATATATATATATATATATATATATATATATATATATATATATATATATATATATATATATATATAAGTTGTATTTATCCAGTTTAAAGTTAGTACATTTTTTAAGACATAAATTTAAAAAAAACTGATTAAATTGATAGACTAATTAATTGTCATCCTAAAAAATATCTTTTTAAAGTTATACTTCCTATATATATCCTATTGAAATAGAAAATTGAAGTCAGCACATCTGTCAAGAACTTAAAAATAACCACATGATTATATCCTATACCCGTTTTGATATTTAAAAAAAAATAAACTGGTCTTCGACCAATTACAAATTACATAACTCCAGTTTTTTAGAAATGTATCATTTTTCTTATTTTAAGTCTGGTTACGCCATGACCCTTCGCTGGGTCCGATTGAAACTCGGCGGTGTTCGGTTAAACATGACATACACAGACATCGCAGCTTGCACACCATGCGGTGGCATAAGAACACCTACCCGCTTTGAACCGATCTCTCCTACATCTTCAGTTTCACGCATTTCAACATTTATTTTTAATTTCAAGGATTATGTCGACAGTAAACCACCATCGGTAAAATATAAACAAAACCATTCTCAAATAATTTGATATCACGCTCAAGCCGTTCAAAAGAAAATGATGACATAAGAATTTTAAAAATAGTAATTATTATCTATTTCACATTTATGGTCACACATTTTTAAAAACTATAAATTGTAAGGGCAAAATTTTGTGGAGAGTATTATATTCCGTCCTTCTATCTTATATTTATAAAAATATGATAAAACTTCAAATTCTTTGGCTGCCGAAGCTAAATGAATTTAATCATATTTCAGCATTGATATTCCGTAATAATAAAGTAAAAAGCAATTGAGTGAGTATAAAGTTTTTTCCCCTTGAATTTTCGTAATAACCGATTTCCTTACCTTCAAAATTATTTTTTTATTTAAATAAATAAAATAAAGAGAAAAATCCAAAAAACTAATAGATTTCAATTTACTTCTTAAAATATTAGCATCATAAGAAATAGCATCAAACTAGGAAGGAAAATCACGGGAACAAAGCCAAGTCAAAACATAGTTCAGCCCAGGAATTTAATTATAACGGTCTCTCCATCTTCATCCTTCTAAAAGGGTTGACAGTGGACGACGCAATGATCCTGGGACACTTCGATTGACTTTCTAACTGGGAAAGACCGATGTCAGGCATTTCTCTTGTTCCTCCTTCCCAACTTCCTCAGTTTTCCTATGGATTATC
This sequence comes from Uloborus diversus, assembly GCF_026930045.1. NCBI lineage: Eukaryota > Metazoa > Arthropoda > Arachnida > Araneae > Uloboridae > Uloborus > Uloborus diversus. The sequence continues at coordinate 43,314,175 of NC_072731.1, forward strand.
CAAGTCGATTGGAAAGGGAAATGGTAATTAGGAGGTTTGGACAATGTCCTCGGAGTTTGTCAAATGAAGCAGTTGAGGTTTGGAAGCATGTATTTGATTACGTATGGAGAGATGGGTTGGGAAAGCAATTATGGTTTGTTAAACTTAAGCTACGCCACCCTTGCTCTTATAATTAAAGTAAAAACAATAAAGTAAAGTACATTAAATGTCATTTCTTAATAACTTTTTGCAAGGAACAAAATATCATACATTTTTTGATTTACTATTTGGTTTTTGTCATTTTAAGCCAGGAAAATGTGAATAGAATTTCTATAAACATAGTTTGAGTAGTTTAAACCTTATTTGTCTTTGTTTAACAGGTATGGTATTTTTATATGTGCTCAATTTATTTCGTTGATTTTAAGAGCATTAACATTTGAATAGAACAGTAATTATGCAATTTGACGATCATTTCATAACAATATTTTTATGATACCCAATGCTCATTTTTCAACACCGTACGCGTTGAATCTAATAATCAATGAATTCTGATAAAATAAAATCAAAAAATAGCAATAGCGATATTTTTTAATTTAATAAATGTTAATACTTGCTACTTGTCACAGCCCCTCAAAACACTAAAAAAAATAAATAAATACTAATAAAAAATAAACGCTATGCTAATATTTTTTCATCAGTAGCAAAACTAACTACGATCTGTTAAATTTATCCATTAAGGGAGAAGTTTTACGCTATGTATTGCTTTTTTAGTATTATTATTATTATTATTATTATTTCGGTGTTGACCAAAAACAAAATTTTATTTTTAAAAATTCATCCAGAAAACACTTGGCGCTTGACAGAACACGCTAATGTATACTTCTTAACACTATATAAATATCTATTGTTTTAAGAAAAATATGAAGAAAAGTATTTGCATTGGATACCTTATTCTATTTTAAGTAGCAAAACAAAAAGCTTTTACAAGAATATATCCACGTAATATATACGTCCAGCGATACATATTCGCATAATGTGTTTAAAGAGAGAAGAACTTTTCTTTTTTTTTTTTTTTTTACTCAGCACTTGCTAATCTCAGTGCTCAGCACTTGCACAAGTCTACTTGCTAATGTGACAAAATATACATATACGTTATACTTATATTTCATATTTTGACACAAAACTAATTAGACACACGCTGCAAAAATAACTAAAATAATGAATTCTAATCCCTTAAGGGCAGTAGTTTTCTTTCTGTTACGTAATTAATGAAACTGTTATTTGATATTATTATCTGGTAAAGCAATTAGTTTAACTAAATTTTCGAAAAAAAGTAGTAGTATATCAATGCTTTAAAAAAATGATGCCACTAAATTCTTATCTTTCAAATATTGTTCTTATATATCTAAAGACTTTTTCTTATTTAAAATCACAAAAAGATATATTAAAAACAATATGTCTGTTTTTGTATGTTAAATTGCTTGATCTTATTGTTTTCTCCAATGAAATCGAAAACAACATTACAAAATGTTATTTTTATTGATATTTTGTAGCACGCAGTCATAAGGTGCTTTTTTTTTTCTTTCTTCGTGAGAGCTTCGTAACTCCTTCAATAATGTATCAAACTTCAGAAATATGTAATGCATAATTTTTAAGATTTTCCCCCACCGGTTAAGAATAAAAAGACATTTTTTTTTTTCAAATAACCCGAATTCCTCCCCCCTTTTTTAATTATTCATTTCCGCAATGAAAAGTATCCGACTCATTGACTCAGCTGATAAGAGCGTCGCGTTAATACTACTTGAGTCGTGAGTGGGAATCCACATGAAATGAAAAATATCGTTTTTAGTGCCTTTTTTTCAGCAGCATTCTCATTATCTTAGCTTATCCCGGGCAAGATTCTAAACCATAGCTGTGTTGTGTTGTTGCATTGAAACCAGAAGAAAAAAACTTGATTTTGACTTGATTAGTTGCAGCATCATTTATGTTATTTTTTAAAGTTTTTTTTTTTTTTTTGAGGAGGGGGGACGCGTCACAGCTTGCTAATTACTTCATCAAACTTCAAAAGTAAGTAAAGATTTTGTTTCACCGCTAAAAACGAAAAAAAAATCACATCCTTGCTTTTCACATGGAACACTCTTAGTTATTTTAAGTTGTTCACTCTTAAAATTATGTATACGCCGATAAGCAAATTGGTCAATTATTGATTACCGACTAATCAGCAAAAGATAATATGCCGGTGCCCATTAATTGGTAATGATAAAGATTTTTATTTCGACAATTTTCCATCATTTCTTTAAATTACAATTTTAGCTCTTCAGAATTAGTTAATAGTTTGTTTGCTTCTGTCAGCGATGGTTTATTTTCCTTATTTTTCATAATGTTTCATTGAAGAACATGTTTTAAAATCTTATTCAAGTCAACAACAACGACAATAAATAAAATATCACGACAACAACTACAATAAATAAAATACTTTATACAAATATGTATTAATTCATTTCATTTTATTACTGCTTTTGTCCCAGATGAAAATTTCAACTCCGTTACCATTAATTTTTATTTTCAAAAGTAATTTAAAGAGGGCAGTACTAGTTAATGATTTTTTTAGAACTAAATAAATTAACCCATTTTGTAGTGAATTTAAAATAAGCTTTAAGTGTCCCATTAGTTTGTTACTATAAATTGAAAAATTCTACTTGCAAGATGAGATACTCCACTTCGTTATCTCTAGCATAAGGTTAATATACGTTTTTTTCTAACTTATTCTACTCCATAATGTTACACATATAGCATCATTTCATATATTTTCGAAACATGCACTATTAGTTAGAAAGTTCTCATCTCCGTTTCCCCATAGAGCAAAGATTTAATTAAACATTATTGTTTTTATATTTAAAATATCCATTATTTCTGCATGCTCGTAGTTTAAAACGGGTCAGAGAGGATCAATAACCCCTTTGGCTTTGGATAAAAATACAGTCGAATCTCTACAACTCGAAGCTTATAACACAATTCTTCCTTTATATCGAAGTTTTACTCGGATTCCAAACTCTTGAGACAGTTGTAAAAACTTTACATAAGTCGAACTACCAATAAATCGAATGTTTTAGCCGGTGTCCCTTGAAACTTCGAGTTATCAAGATCTGACTGTATTTTACATAAAAAGGGGGTGGTTCCTACTGTTGTATGATAAAATTTGCATTAATTGTGCACTCTCTCTCTATTCTGGTTAGGATATTCTGTATAATGCCTTCCTACTGTTAATCACACCGTAATAAATTTTTAACATTTTAAAGTTCATTAATTAATTTACATATTTATGCAGGTAGAGTTCACTTGATTCTCCGGAATCGAATTTTTTAAATATTTTAAAATAAAAGAACTAAAGTGAAACTAACAGGACAATACCTTTCCTGATGATGTTGAAATACTGCTTATGTCCCCCCCCCCTTCCACCCTCTCAAAAAAGCGAATAAAAATAAATTTTTATATATTATTTTTTTATTTACAAATATTCCTTTTTTCAGAAAATGATCCTAAAAATCATTTTTACTTTTACTAGTATTTCTATTTGAAGATTTTTTCCTCCGTTTTAATTTAAAAAAAAAATGAAGACAGTTCTAAATTTTGTAATTTTGACCGTTTATTTGCAAAAGCAATGTATTTTTGTGGTATACATATATTTCCAAAGAAGCTTTTTTTATTAAGTAAATTTATTCATACTCCAGGGAAACAAAATCGACAAGTTGCATCGTAATTACATCCTACGGATATATTTAGATAACAGCATCCCTAATGAAGAGTGAAATACCGTGGAGAAGCGTAATTTTTCCATGGTATTTAATTTAATGAATGTCTTTATCCTTCTCAAAAATTTGACTTATAACAAGATTAATCCTAAATTTCTTGAGATTACTTTTATTTGGAAAAATTTGGAAACAAATAACATCCTTTCCTTTTCCTAAAAATGTGGCTTCTAACGGAATTTTAAATTTGGATTATTAGGATAGCAAGTAAAGTTTTTGCTAAATAATGACTTCTTCATGCAAAGAAAACGGCATACAATGTTTTCAATTGCTTTGGCTTTTTTTTTTAAATTTGGGGCACCAGATAAATTTATTAGTCATATTGGCAATTATTATGTAAGAAAAACGGTATACAGACAGTATAACAGTATGCACTAATCGTAAATTTGTATTAACGTAAAAAGTCAGCTTACTGGTGGTAGTTCCATATCGCGATAAAAAAAAAAATCCTTAGGATAAAAGTGGGAGGGACTCCATACTTTTTGTAGAAATTATATAAAAAATTTAAAATGCAATATAAATCAACCCTTTATGTTTTATTTTGAAGTTACACTATTATTAAGTATTAAAACTACCATTAACGAGCTATAAAATTAAATTTAAGAAATAAATAAAATACAAAAACTTTAAGTGGACTACAGGTCATCGCTCCCATAACGTGTGGGAGAGATGCCATTTATACCATTTTTATTATTTTTTAAAAATATTTTTGCGAATTATTTCCCTACCACAATTATAGCAGTACCTTGTACACGACTCATGCAAACATTTTTAGCATGAGGAACATTTAATCCAGTTTTTTTTCTTTGCTAAATACTTATTTCTCTAACATTCTGCGCCCAGTTTTCTCTTCATTGTCGAGCTAGGTAGTTTTGCGATTGGATAAGATTTCCCAAGAATATTTGCAGTGTTTTCTTAACTAGTGGATATTTGCCTGGAAGATGATGGTTTTTGTGGATACAGAGCTGGAGTGGCAGCAAATTCAAGAGGAATGTTAGGAGTAGCTTATAAATTAAATCAGATATAAGAAAACAAACGATCTGGAATAGCATTAGGATTAAGTGGGAATATCCCGAAAGCTTTAAAACTTGATGTAGCATTTCCCACGGCATTTTTTCCACGGATGTTTTTGAGTTCTGTTTTCAATATTTTTAATTTGTTTGCTTTTTCAATAGCTAGAATTAAGTTTTCTTCACTCCACTGCCCCTGATTACCGTATGCTTCCTCGTGCATTTTCTCGGCATCCAAAAAACAAAAAACAAACAGAAAAATAGATAAACAAAACACCACTTAATTTGCACTTTTGAAAAATTTGGTATATCTCCTCGTTATGTGGGAGAGATGCCACATAGGTACAAAGTACTTAAGTATTAACATCTACTGCAAAATGTAGTTGAAAAAAGTGAATAACACGCTAAATCAAGCATTAAATCCCCCAGTTATAACTTTACGGTGTCTTCATTTTAGATTTGACATTTAATCAAACCAAAGCGACTCAGAATTTTCTTCGAAGAATGCGCGCACTAAAATGATCTTTTCGTCAAACACGGGTCACAGCCCAAGTAGCATCAACTCATCGGATTTTGCTCGGTCGATCATCGACTCCTCCTAAACTCATCACGTAACGCACGCTGATATCGTTGCGATCAGAATCCGAAAACCGGTTTTCGATAAGCAGTTTTTCATTGAAAAACGAAATCGTAACGATCAAATTTTCCGATTAGAATTTGCCGGTCAAAATATCATCGGAAAAAGAGATCGTAACGATCAAATTTTCCGATGAAAATTTTCCGAGCTATATATATCATCGAAAAACGAAATCGTAAGGATCAAATTTTCCGAAGAAAATTTGCTGAGATACGTTTCATCGGAAAAAGAGATCTTGACGATCAAATTTTCCGATGAAAATTTGCCGAGCTACATTTCATCAGAAAAAGAGATCGTAACGATACAAATTTTCCGATGAAAATTTGCCGAGTTACATTTCATCGGAAAAAAAGTAGGTCGTTTAAATTTTCCGAGAAAAATTTTCCCAATCTAAAATTTTTGGAAATCTCCCAACTGTTAAAATAGAATAAGTTTTATTATTCGAATATCCGACTATTGATCAAACGTAAGGCTATACGGATCAACATTCAGGGTTGAGAATCGGAGGAAAAATTATTGAGACTTTGTCTCCGAATCCGACTCCTGGATTTTGATGGGTTTACTCCGATTTGCTGCAAAATCAATTCCACTTTAACTCCACGATTCCAACCCCGATTACCTCACTGGAATTGCGAACAAAATGAGACTCCGACTCTTGAATGATTTATCTCTATCTCCAAAACAATTCCACTCCGTTCAATTTGACTCTCAAAATTATCGACTCAGATTCGGTGTGCGGGCAAAATGAACGACTCCGACTCTTCACTAGCTGGCGCCACAAGTATATTCACTGAATAAAATTCTCACTTTCCGTTCAGAAATCTGTCATGGCCTTGCGTCCCGATAGATGGCGCCACAAATGATTTTCCATTTAACACATTATTTTCCTCCTTGGAAAGAGAATTCCTTGTCTTGTAGTTAGCATATGAATCTCGAATTCCAGAGGCCTAGGGTTCGATTCCCGGCTAAAGCGACTTAGATTAAACTCATGAATCACTTTCAACAAAAGTAAGAAATTAGAAATTAAATAAACAAGTTATTAAAAGAGATTAAAATATGTTAAATTGTCCCAAATGATGTCATACGAAAATACTCATAATGAAAGTTTTCAAGATGGCGGAAGGGTCACGTGATCATCCAAGATGGCGGACCCCCTTCCCATTTTTTCCCCTCCTGATTGTCCCTATATCGCGGTTGTTCTTCTCATCGTATTTTCATCCTAAATTCATCGCCTCGGAAAAGCACTGCTCGTATATTGCTCCAAATCTCATCGTATTTTCATCCAAAATTCAACGCCTCGGAACAGCACTGCTCGTATATTGCTCCAAATCTCATCGTATTTTCATCCAAAATTCAACGCCTCGGAACAGCACTGCTCGTATATTGCTCCAAATCTCATCGTATTTTCATCCAAAATTCAACGCCTCGGAACAGCACTGCTCGTATATTGCTCCAAATCTCATCGTATTTTCATCCAAAATTCAACGCCTCGGAACAGCACTGCTCGTATATTGCTCCAAATCTCATCGGTATAGGGAGAAAAATTCATCGGATTTCGATGATCGGATTCTAGTATTGCCAATGAGACATATTGGAGCAATTTCCGATGAAAACTCATCGGAATCCGATCATCGGTCGATCAAAATTTGATCGGATTTCGATGAATGGCCGATGAGTTGATGCTACTCGGGAGTCGAACGCAGTCGAACAAGAACTGACACGTTCAGAAGGAATCGTCTATTAGTAAATAAAAACCTTGAGAAATATAGCCATCTCTTTCTTAATCACTGAATTTCCGAAGTATGGCGTCCTCATTTGGCGTCCTCCCACTTTTACCCTATGGCTAGGGAAAAAATTGATTATTGCGGGGTTAGTTTTCAACCATCCAGAAGAAAAGCGGTTTAGTTCTTGTGTTTTTGAAAATCCTTACTCCCGGTCTCAAGCCGGTTCATGGAACTTCCTTTGTCAATGCGCTTTTTTACATGAAAGGTTATGGAAAATAAATTCTGATACAAAATTGATGTATCCACAATCCTAATTTTATTTTTTCCCCTCTTTGTCAGCCGTCGGTACTTCAGCACGCATTCATCTCTCTTTTAAAACCAGACTTATTTTGTTGTAAATGTATTGCAAAAATTTGTTAAACTTTAGTATAATCGTACTCACACAATACAAAAACAAAGTAAGGATAAGGACTAAATGCAATAAAATCTCCTTTTCACATTCTATTGTTCAAGTTCAAAATAAGATTGATTACCATAAAGTGTGAGATATTTATGTTTCACCTTCAATTACTATTAAACTGTGATATTTTTGCCAATTATTTTCAATATTACTTTCCATTTAATGTTCAAGCACCATGATTAACTCTTCAGAGAAAGAAAGTGGACGAAGATTAATTTTTGTCGTAACCAATGTAAAATACATATCTTACTTAAGATACATATCACTTTATATTTTATCTTCAACTTAAAGATTTCATGCGAATGTTATATATTTTTGTATGTGTATCATTCAATGATATGTGAAATAAGGCAGTCAAAGAAAGTCAAATATAGGACAAAGAATGATGGATTCCCATAATTTTTATGGCCAAACGTATGTTAAACATTACCAGTTGTATTCATACCCCGCTGTATAATGAACAAAATTCAAGATTGTTTGAAACTGGAAAGTAAAATAATTTTAAATTGCATTTCTGCTACTAAACTACCGGCAAAACTAAAAAGCTGCACTAAATCTGAGCTAAATACTTTAGCAGTAGCAATTTCTCTCAAAAATACCAACACGTTCAACAAATGAAACCTATTGCGTTATTTTATTTTGGATATTGCAATCTTACTTGAAAGAATAGCAATACACCAGAACATAACCTCACATAAAAAACATTGCAACGGTTTCTCCGCTTAGACTGTTTTAAAGGAACTGTCACAATGGTGGAGGCTTAGAAAAGAGCAGAGAAATTGAATTTCTAACTCGAACAGACCAATGTCAAGAATTTCGTTCGTAACTCCAATTCAGCTCCACCCCTCCTGGTTTTCCATACATCATCCAGGTCAATTTTAAAGGGAAATGGTAATTAGAAGGATCGGGGACATTGTCTCTTTAGTATGTGAAGTGAAACGATTTTGGTCTGAAAGCACGTATTTCATCAACTATAGACAGAGCGAAAGGAAACTAAGTTTGAGATCTCTAAACAAAAGAACTTTAGTGAAGCAATAAAAATGGGAGAGGAATCTTGTAAAGGTAAAGCATATGTAATAAGAACGGAGAGGAAAGGATTTAAACTTATGTGTGTTTTATTTATGGTTTTAAACATACACAGTACAATCATGCAATGTTGGTAAATGTATAGATTCTTAGAAAAAAAGAGATTATTGAGCTTTAATTCAATGTTGTATATTTGTCTATGAAACACATATACTTGTAAGATTGCCTTTCAGTGAAATTTATAATGAGTATATTTGTCTGATATATTGATATATTTGTCTTTCTCGTTACTATTTTTATTTAGATTGTTTATTTACCAAAACTATGTTTGTTTGTTTTTTTTACTTTGACCCTTAAGAGCCACTTTGTTTCACATCCTACTTTATTAATGATTTTTTAACCTGAAATTTACAGCTATATCTAGCTTTATTAAAGTACAAAAGAATTATCTTTTATAATATGATAAAACAAGACAACTATACAAAGCACTGTGAGCTAAAGGGGATGAAGTACATTTCGACTTGACTGACTTTGGTTCTAAACGTAATAGATTTTGAAACCGAAATGTAAGTTTTATAGGGGGAGGGTAACTCCAAGCGGATAGGTCGCCCAAAGCGGGTAGACCTTTGTATGTCCCCCCCCCCCATAGTGTAAGCGGTGATGCATACGTATGTCGTGTTTGCACGGACACTCCCGAGTTTTAATTAGTCCCAGCGAAGCAGCAGTGACGCGGTATAGCGAAAACTAGGCTTAAAATTTAAAAAAAAAAGATAAATTTCTTTTAAAAAATGAAGTTTTGTAACTTGTGATTCGTCGAAGACCAGCTTATTTTTTCGATTTTCAATAATATTACGTAATTATGACACTATCCACCTACAAAGTACTAGAGTCATTTCATTTGTTTTTTTTTTTTTTTTAATTTAAGGTTATAAGTAAAAAACGTGCCTTCGGGCAAAGCGGGGATAGGATTTAATCACATATTTATTTATAATTTCTTGACTCGTCTGCTGACTTAGATTTTCTATTTCAATAGCATAACTTTAAAAAGTTATTTTTTAGGATGGCAATTAATTTGTCTATTAATTTAATCAGTTATTTCTTTATGTTTTATAAACAAATGTGATGACTTTAAATTAAAATAAATATAACTTTTTAATATGTATATATATTTTTTAAATGGCAGGTAGCTAGTCAATTATTTTAATCATTCATAACTTCATATTTGATTGGCAAATTTAATAAATCACAATTATTTAGGCTTATCCGCTTTAGGCTCCCTGGTAGGACAAAGAGGGTTGTTCAAATGTTTATAAAGTTTAATAATGAATAAATAATAAGTTTGAAATAATGCAAAAATCACTTTTTATTTTGAAGTTCAAGTACCCGACTAGGAAATAAAATCGAAATTGTTGCGATAAAAATCCAAAAATTACAAGATTCGAGTGTTTTTCGAAAAACTACCCGCTTCGGGACACCCTCCCTTAAATATTGCGTTCCGAGGTAAAGTGGATCAAGTTGAAGTGTACTTAATCCCCTTTAGCTATAAATGACCCATATATCAAGTATATTATTTTTCAAACGTGAAACAATTATTTGGATGGATGCATCTCCATTTAAGTTTTCAAGTTAATACAGCCTTAAACTTAAATCGAATTTGTTACTGTCCTCAAAGTATTGCCCTTCTTAAAATATTTTAATGTTAGATAAAGAGTTTAAGATAACATTTGCTTATAGTCAGTTTAAATTCAGTGAGTGGGTCGTCTGAAAAAAAAAAATCCGGAAAACATGTAACAAACATCTCTTCCAATAAAGACAAGTATACTTAAAATTAATTACTCTCAATAAATTATTTGGGTTATATCTGCTTTTACTTTTGAAATTAGAACTGAAATATTCGAAGCAATAGTCGGTGCTAATCAAATTTAAAAAAGGCAACAGAGATGTTGAAGCATTAACGCCACAAACCATAAAACATGTGCTTGCATTCATTTTTTGTTTTGATGATATTTAGACATTTTTAAGAAAAATTACATTTGGCACAGATAGTTTGTCTTTGATTGGCTAAAAAATAGGATTGTTAAAATAAGGTATTGTTCAAAAATGACAGACACGCGGGGATTTCATCTCCAAAATTCAATAAGCATTATATTTCCTTTTTTTTTAACTACATTCATTTCAATTTCAATTTAATTGTTCCATGTATTCAGGTAAGTCACCTTACTTTTCACAAAAGCTCGGAACTATCAAAGTATGTAAGTTACAAAATAAAATAAGTATTATTATATTCAACTTGAATCGATTGAAACTTTCGAGCAAACAAATTAGTCTTTTTTTTGCGTGACATATGTAATAAATACAAAAAGTATCCTTTTTTTAACGTTTTTTGAAAAATGTCTATTTTTATTTCAAATATGCTTGATTTGTACCTAAAAGTGATTGTTATTAAAATTTCAGTCGATTTTCTATTGATTAAAAAGGCTTTATGCGAGGACAGCGTTCAAATGTAAAAAATACTGAAATTACAAAGTTATAATGAGTCCAATAACCTGAAAGAATCAATTTCTTTTATAACTTTGTTCAATGCTTATTTATACCAACAGACAAGCGCACTTTTTCCAAACACAAGCTCTACAACGGTTCTGTTGTCGCGTGATAAAATTGTCAAATGAAGTTGGAATGAATATTTTAGGAGAATAACAACTCAAATAAGCTTTTATTGGCTGCTCTCAGTGTAAAAAAATATAGCGCAGAACACTTTAATGCCCTAACTGCTCAGAACCCTGAAATAAGTTAAGCCAATTTCATTAAAGTTCACTAACTTTAAAAGCAATTGGTGATAAAAACTATTGTTTGACCACGGATTGTATGTAATTCGGCAATGTGCCAAGTAAAGACGATTCCATCTGAATGAATCCAGCAGGGAGGAAGGGAAAATAACGATGGGATTTTCATGCACGCGTTTTATAATGTCACTAGTGCCTTAGTCATTTATTGCATTCTCAAAAATAAAATAAGAGGAAACAAAAGTAGTTACCGTAGAAACAACAAAAAGAAAATAAAATATTTTCATTTCGTTCAGGAACGTAAAAGCAAAATGGTAAGCTCAAAACTTTGTTGTGAATAAATAAATCATTTAATATTTGCCGTGAGAATATGGATCGAATATACTTTAGATTTAAAAAAGCAAATTTTCATTTGTACAACACTAAGACTAAATAATAGAGAGGCAAAAGTGCCCATCTGAAACAAACCAAATAACATCCCTATAAACTAATAGATACGTCCATTTCCGCCTATAAACCGGATATTAGCCTTTCCATATAATCTATGGTCAAACAGTATACTAGCTCACTATTCATCCATGCTATCACATGAGCCTATGAAACTTGTTATGAAACAATGAATCGCTGAACAGCCATTATGTCCCTTAAAACAAAAGTCCGTTATAGAGTGTGACGTGTTTGCTGGAGTATGTATTTAGCTTCCTTAATAAGGGTAACACCCCCAGTAAGTGGCAGGTCACCAGTGATTGGCTCTCCCAACAAAATGTTCTAAAATAAGATTCATATCCAATCTTTTAGAAGTAGAAGGCTATATAATATCAACTGAAAGTACATTTACTTTAACGATCCTAACTTCTATTCATGTTACTATTATAGGAAAGAGAAACAATTTTGTCTTGTGTCAAATCACCATTTTTGTAGCAAATGCTTCTTCTCTGGCTTAAGAGAAGCATGCGCATCAATCCATTAAAATCTGACATAAAATGTATATTAAATTTTGGTTTTCAGAAGTTTTGTTTAGTTAAATATTTTTTTTTAGTGGGTAGAAGTACATTTTTGTTTCTTTTTGGGTTTTTGAAGAAATGTCGGATGCCATTTAGTGGTGCTTGATTTTTGCTAGTCCCCAGTATTTGGCACATGTGCTTATAGTCACTAATGTGTTGTGGTTTGTTTCACTAGTTTGATTTCTGATACTTTTGCAGCAAAATATTATATAGTTTCTACTATTGATTAAAATTCTCCAAAATCTACTGTTAAATTTTAAAAAAATAACAAAAAGCAAATATGTTTGGCCATCACAGTCAGATATTGCGACTGTAGAGAACTGTTCCATTTAGTGATACTTTTGAATCATCGGTTTAAAGCTCTTTTTTATCTGAATTCTTAAAATCAAAGTTGCATACCGACTGATGAAAGAGCAATACTTTTTTTTTTTTTAATCATGTAAGATTCCAAATTTTTGCTTCTCTAAAATACTTTTTTAACGTATGTGTAAAATGTGTGATTTATCATTAATTTATGTACAATTACCTACTTTAAATTAACATTTTAGTTATGTATTTTATGATGATGAAATTTGTATGTAATCTAAAAGTGAAAAATAAAGTGATTTTCCAATTCTATTAGCATGTGCCAATCACTGGATTACAAGGTGTCATACACTGGAGTATCAGGTGCCAATTACTGGTGATATATATATATATATATATATATATATATATATATATATATATATATATATATATATATATATATATATATATATATATATATATATATATATATATATATATTCAAATATGTTTACTTTTAGTGAACTGAATAGATGCACAGATTTTGATTCATTGATACAAAAATATTTACAAGTAAATATTTCTTTTCTAAGAAATAAAAAACAGAGGTAAGTTTAAGGATAAACTCTTAAAGTGCCAATTACTGAGGTTGTTACCCTATGCGTTAGATTTACTTGATATTGAATCGATATTGAGTGCATGTAAACTTTGTTTATTTTCATTAATAGCACCAATTTTTACTCGTTCTCTTTATGATTCATATCTTTTGATTACACTTAATAAACTTGATGAATTCTTAAAGGGGGAAAACAGTCTTTTTTGTGTCAATCAATTCCAACTAGTTTCTAAAGTGATCGATATGACAATAATTGATAGACACATTAAGTCAAGCTCCATTCATGTCTTTCCCATTACCAATTTATGCCTAAAAACTTACAAACCATTTACACAAATGAAAAAGAATATTAACACTTTCACCTTGTTATAGGTCGGTTCAAACAACTTATTTGACTTAGACAGACTATTATTGAGTCATAGCCGTCAAAACATATCGATTCTGAAAAAAAGAAAATGTTATGAAATGACCTATATCCAAACATGAGGTAGCAGAAATAGCTTCATCACGCGATTCCAGAAAAACTATAGGCGGGAAAAGCTTCTGTGTATTACACAGAAAACATAACCTAAAAAACACAGGTTACATTACGAATAATACGTTCAGTGCTGAAAAATATTGCCTTGCGTGCAAAAGAGAAATTCATTGTTTATGTGTTACAATAGACTGAGAAGCTTTAGCTGTGCTAGTCACACCATTAGTCTTTATTTTGTGAACAAACAGTTCTACTTTTCTTTTCTTCCGGTGTATTTACTTAGCTGCAAGTTAGTAAAACTTTTTGTTTTCTCTTATGGTTTTAATCCGTAATTAAACATACATATTTTATTTCAATATAAAAAATCAAAAACATATTTTGTTTTAAACTTAAAACAATAAACCTAGCAGTAACTCTTACTTAAAAACAAATAACCAAATAAATAAGAGAGCAAATAGTCATGTAGTATGCATATATAAGTAATTATGCATACATAGGGCGTACATATTCAGCAATGAATCTTTAAAAACATTCCTGTATAGGCACTACCAGTCGTTCTCCTTGGCCGAACTTATAGATCCACTTAGCATGCCTGTGGTGACAAATTCTTTGTTACATCAGTTGTTGTGTATAATTGTATCAGTCTTCATAATATGAAAAATTATTCTTTAATCTAACATGTAAGCGAAACTTAATTATTGCAAGTCATTTGATGATTATTCAAGTACACTTATGACAATGTTTATTGTCTTTTTAAATTAAATTAAGAATTCTTTATTTTTGCAAGTTAGTTTTAAGGCTGATAATGGTGCAATTGTGAACACAAAATGTAGGGACGCATGTGGAGAGATTCCATATCCTCTCCGTATTATTAATGTTAGTGTAAGATATTATAAGTGTTAAAAAACGAGTAAACTTATTATAATTATGATTTCTCGACCGTCAGTTTGTAAATGCATTGTTCAATTCACCTATTTCCTTTAGTTCTTCTTCTTTTTATAATTATTTTTAATTGTTTTGCTACTAAATAGTTGGTCAATAGTTTAGCTCTGGGTAAGATTTACTGAAAATTACAAGACAAAATAGTTTTATTTAATTAAAAAAGAAGTTTAAAATAGTTTTACCATACGATATAATAATTTGTATGAAGTTGTCAGTCCAAATTTAAAACATAATCAATAATGTTAAACCACAAAATCTCAAAATTTAAAATTAAGAATGCTTTTTTTTTCTTTCCCTCATAGTTTAAGAAATTAATATTTTAATAGAGCAATCAATGTCTTCAACGTACAACGCTAAGCTGTAGTCACTAGAGAGGTATGGCTGTTTTGTTACCTTTGCAGTTCGTATCACAATGATAAAGAATGTATGAAATCAAATTATTTAAATGTATTCAGTACTCAAAGGAAATCAAAGTTAGGGCTTTCAAGTTCCCTTAGAACGTTATCTAACATATGAAGAAGCTATTTAAACCCCTCAAACGCTATTTGATTCCGAATCGTCAGTACCTACTAGTTAGTACCTACAATCTAAGTTTAATACTTAATATTTTTAAATACTCTTACTTTTAGATTTTTTGAATTTAATGAACTATTGTTTTTTTCTTCGCAAAAACAAAATATTTCCTAAAATATTTTAAATTTACAAGGAGGTATGTTGCGCACAATAAAATAAACTTCCGTTGAAAAGATACAAACAAATATTCTCATCTTAGAGTTATAAATCAAATATTTTTCAGCTTTACATTATGTTAATAAATTAAAATGAAATTCATATTTCACGAAACATATTCAGAATATTTACAATAATTTCGACTCAATTCGTTCGACGACAATTTTTTGAATAAGAAAACCCTTTCCATTTTTTTTTATTCGCAAACCCTTTCAAAGTCTTTTATTTCTGAAGAACATACAAAAGAATATAAATCCATAAAACCTCATTGTCACCGTAGGAGCCATTCCAAAATCAAAATTAGAGTTCCGAAATATGAATGGACACCATTCAAAGCGTCTGCTTCAACTACAGCAATGAAATTTTTTTTTTTTTCTGTTTCCTCTAGCTCGCCTGTGACGCCATTTTTCTCTTTACATTTTGTTTTCTAACCAAGTTTTCTCCCCTATTCTACGAATTTTTCTCTTTTCTTCTATTGACGACGATGCTTCCTTCCTTTGGACTGAAAGGAATGCTCCTAATGAAGGTAAGCAAGGAAGACTTAATGCGTTTACTCAAAGACTCATGTTGAAAACTAATTTTTTTGTTATTCACTTGCAGTATTCAGCCGAAGTTATTCTTTTCAAAGACTTTTTCTATGGTCCCAAGATTTAAAGTCTTACAAAATATACTTTATTTCATATCCTACGACGTTTGGCATGGTGCCAGGTTTATAAAAGGCGGAGTCGCTTGTCAGAAAATTGTTCGCAGCTCAAATATTAAGTAAAAATCTCGTAGAGAGCAATAATTTTATAGATACAGGGCTTTTAAAATTTCAAATATTTCAAATACACATTCAGAAAATAAACTTCTCAATTGTATGCTATTATAGTTAAAATGTGAAACATTTATACCTATAAACAGCATTTCATAATTTTATACTTTGTTCCTTAAGCTTTAGTATATATTTCAAAATTTAGTCTAGAACAACTGTAGTAACATAAATTTATTGAGGGGTTAAATGTCACTGATGCTGTTATTAACTCAGTTACTACGCGTAAGAAAAAATATTGTTTATGTTTTCTGAAACTAATTTTATTATTAAATAATGGCTAATTTATTTAGTGGAAAACAAATATTCATAAACAGCACGATTCAAGAAGAAACGTTTAAGAGAGGGAGAGAGTAAATTTTAATGCTAGTACTTAAACTTTTAAGCGACTTTGAAGTACGAAGACGAAGCATATAGAATCTCTACTAGCTAGAGCTGAATCTAAGTTATTTTATAAATACCCAATGCACATTCTGCGGCTAGTTGAGATTCCCAAGAAACTATTAGTTGAGAGGTTATTTTACTAAAATATGGGAGAAAATTGAGCTATTAAAATTACCTCCAAGTGTTATTCAATTAAACTTGTGATACAGTTTATAAACAGTCATTAGCAAAATATTGACAAAATTTGGGGCAAAATAATGTTTTACCTAAAGTCATTCGTTCCTTTCTTTAAATTTGCATTAAAAATATTCCAAAAGAAAACAGGGCTTAAAATATAATATAAAATATAGTAGGATATGCCATTAATATGAAATATAGTACGGAACGCGAATATTGTAATGTACGTTGCGTTGCTTCGACTTATTGCTACTGATGCCAATTCAAAATGTTATTATTTTCTTAGAAATAATTAATCATTTCAATTTTAACTAATTCCAGGATGAAAGGTGTTCTTCATTTTTCATTTACAGTTTATATGCACTGTAAAAACGATTCAGGAACGTTCCTGGGAAATGATGGACAGCTGATGTGCCCAATTTCTGGCAGTAACATATCTTGTAAAATCCAGGAACGTTTTTCGCTGAAATTCGGTAACCTTCCAGACATTATCCTGGAAGCCTCCTGAAAAATTCAGAAATATTGCCGTTAAAAGCCAGTCGTGTGTCTGGAAAATTCGAGTACATTTACGAAGGTATAGTATAATAGCTCGGCACCTTCCTGTTTAATCAAGGAAGTTCCAAGAGCATTACTGCAAATATGGCCAAATATAAGCCGGAATTGCTGATAAGTAACGAGAATTCTACTCGCCTGCAGTTTTTACAAAGCAACGTAGTCCACACTCATTCGCTCCTTTTGGCAGCTTAATTAGCATGGACGGGCCATAATTGAACTGAAGTCGATACACTTTATAAATACGCTCAGTTAATCTAACTGAGAGCTATAAATATTTTTTACAACAGTGAGAAGTCTGCATTCGTGCAACTTGTAGACATTCAGAAAACTTTTTGGCAATGATACTTGATTTTTCCAGTAAGTGAATAAAACCATTAAAATCCCGAAATATAACACGGAAAAACCCAGTAACGTTTCGGAATTTTTTTAGTGTGGTATACGGTTTAATTTATGAATTACTCCAAATTGGACGATTTTACAAAACGCTCAAATACTATAAGCTATTATTAAAATAAGTTTTTTTTAAAATTTTAACTAATGAAAAAACAAAACGATTTTTTATTTATTTAGTTTCAGAAATTTGACGTTACACTTTTTTTTTAGTTCTATGATAGTTACACTTCTACTTAAAACGGAATTACAGTCACGGTGGAGTAATGAAACATTGTCAATAATTTGACAAAAACATTGTGATGTCTGTCTTAAATGATATGACAAATCCAGTAGTGATTGTACTTAGGCACGTGAAAAACTTTTTTCGCGTTCCATTGTATTTTTGTAAGAAAAAGTTGTTGAACTAATATAGGTTAATTGACTTGCATGCAAGTAGCAGAATATTATTTATGCTGAAATTATGTGCAGGTCTTAAAGAAATTATGCTACGCAGTTCCACAGTAGTAACTAATAAATATATATTCACAAATCAACTAGCGATTTACTTTTCGACCACGACCATGGTCCTGCGGGTACCGCTAGCATAAATATAAATTCGAAAAATCCATCTCGTTATACAAATACACAGGTAAAACAACGGATTAAATATCAATTGCCCCCCCCCCTAAAAAAGTTTAACCCTAATGATATCATAAAATATATACCTTTCTGTAAATGTTCTGAGAAGTTTCAGACAAATCAGGGATGAGCATTCACAGACAATTTGGCGAGTAGAGATCTGTAGAATCGTTATTGTAGAGGGGGTGGACGAGGAAGCAGTACGCTTCATTAAACGTGATGAAAGCATCAATTCCATCGTTTTCAGCATATTCAACGAATAATGTATACCCTGTCGATAGGCTCCTAACTGCAGGAAATAGAGAATTCAGCTGACGATGTCTCTGCCCTAGATTTATCTACAAAATGTTCAACTGCTCGAACAAACTTATGGGCAGTTAAGACTAACGGTAAATCAGATAAATTGCACCCTGAACTGGATTTGTTTCATTTAAGTGAGATTGCAGCCCTTTATGTTTCCCATTGCTAATAATATTGGGAAATTGGGAATGCAATTGTGTTATTTGGAGTTCAGCAATATCTTTGAGTGTTGGAAATACGTACGTTGTACGTAAAATTATTTTGAAATTACCTATATGTAAGTCTGTTCAAAAACACTTTTATATATATATATATATATATATATATATATATATATATATATATATATATATATATATATATATATATATATATATATATATATATATATAAATATATATATAATACTTGAAAAAAACATGTTATATTCATTAAAAGCACGTACGTCATTAAGTTTTAATTTTAAAAAATAATGTCTTTGAAAAAGCTAGAAAGACTACAATAGCAAATCTGGATCAAAAAAAAAAAAAAACATACAATGTTTCGCATTCTTCTTCTTTTTTTAATTTTGCATGATTTATCTTCTTATTTGATTTAGGAAAGCGAACTCGCTCATATTTCGTCATTCGTTAAAAATCTGGTATTTATTTTTCTTTTGGTAAAATGAGAATTTACCGTTCCAAAAAAAAAAAAAAAAACAGTTTAGGGTTTAAATAATTCTCGTCTATGTTAACAGCAAGCAATTGCTTGATTCAAATTAAAACAAAAAAAAAACTTTTAAGAATTTATTTTTAAAATTCACTAATGAGGTGAATATCTCAACATTTATTACTAAAACGCATGTTAAAACCTTTTCGATCCGTAAAGGTCATAAAAATGCCATTACTGAACTCTTTTGTATTCCCCTGCTTGTTAAAGCAGATACAATTTCTTGAATAAAAATTGAATGTTTGCTTTCAGTATAATTTTGATGTGTTTACTTAAAAAGCTTTTATGAACATTTAGTTCACCAATGACTTAACAAAAAAAAAAAAAAAAAGATTGGGGGAGGGGGTGAGAAATCAATGCTTCTTTTTAAATTCGTTTTTTTTTTCTTTTCCATAAATTGTTTTTACTGTTAGGCCCAGACAATAAACTTTCAGGTTTGCTTATCCTTTACATTATCCTTAAGATAAAGGAACATTGCAGATCACAATGAAGTTTTTATTTTTGTTATGTATTTTCTGTATAAGGAAGTAACAGTTTTAGCGGGGGACTAAGGTAAATGTGAATGTATTATGAGGCGTAAAATATTATATCAGTCATTAAGATTACCAATGTAGATGCATAATTTATGAAAATATTATATTTGTTTATTTATTTATATATCACATATTTCAAACTTCTCCAACCTGTTTTTATTTTTTAATCACATGCACTTACTATGCTCAAAATTGAAGAAAAAAAGAACAAAAAACAGGCAATCAATGTTAACACAGAACAAATGATTACTTTTAAAATTATAATTTTCAGCATAAGAACAGTGCAATACAATTGTTGTAGCACTCTAAAAAAAAGTTGAAACTGTCAAACTAGCAAACACTTACGGCCATCATAGCTCTAGTTCAGGTTCACCAGTTTTTGATTACAGCAAGTACCATAAACTCTCACACTCCTTTAGCCGTGTATGTCGAATGCATGTTAATAAAATGGATATGTACCCCATACCAGGAAGCACCGTCCTACTAGCTAACTTTACTATGTGTTGCTATAAATGACATAGAACCGGCTAAAAGACTGGACAGCAATTACAGCCGTGCACGTAACAACTTGCATTGCACAAATACTACATTTAACTAATTTACTTTCCTCCTGGTAAATAATAGTACGAAAAGAAAGTCATCTTAATGCAGTTAAAAAGAACATCCAATGAGCCGACTTTTTATTCAAAGTAAATTATCTGAAAGAGTACTCTTATTTTCCAGAATGTAACTTTTGTAGAAATCGCTTTTTAGAAGTTCGATTAGAGCATCTATCAAACTCAATTCCACGTCTATCCTCATGTATATAATAGCGAATTCACTGATCGATTAACGCTGACGTCACCAATAGTCAAGCTGATAATTTAATTTCAGCTTGACTATTGGTGACGTCAGCGGTAATCGACAGCATGGGGAAATTCTTTATTTTGACGAGGCTAAGCTGGATTCGGTACCTAAATTGTTTTACTCGTTAGACTAATTTTAGGAGGGCGAAGAAACGAAAAAGTGGTCAACAATTAACGCTATCTACTGGAGTTTAGGGTTAATCCACTGGAGTTAGGGTTAAAATTTCAAGCATCAAAATATCCCCAAACAGGCAATTACTTTGTTCAAATGTAGAAGCAATTTTCACCCACCATATCTTGACAGGCGATTTTCTAGCAGACATATATTTTTGAAACAATACCTAGTTACTGTATAGAGTGAAAGTGCATAAATGATAGACACGCGTCGGTTACGCTATGTTTTTATTTCACAGGTCATGTTAAAAAAAGCACATTTATTCATATTGCTCGCGTTCTATCTTAAAGCTACGTATATTCTTAACTACTTGAAACAAATAAAAAAAGGCCAAGTTTAATAGAGTTAGTGAGACCCAAACAGTTATTTATTTATATGCTGGGCGTTTGATTTAATTTTTAATTCACTTTAATTTATCATTATAATCCATTAAACCTGTAATACTTACAACTTTATATTTAGATACTATACCGTCTTCTCAAAACCAATTACTAAGACACAGATTTTAATAGTTCAGCTATTTTAAAAATAAAATTTCTCATTTTAGTGGAAAAGAAAGATTCACATAGCACTTTCAGAAGAAAATAAATGCTATGCTACTTCTACCATACATTGAGCGCTATTTCCAAAGCTAATTTGACAATCTACATTTGCGTTCTGTTCCATTTAGATGTTGCATTAGCTTCTTGTCAAATCCCGAACAATATTATTAAATTATCAACCGCGGCCTCGATTTCCTGCTTTGACAAGTGATGGTAATTGTAGAAATTCAGGTCACATGCTTAAACGAAAATGTCGGGGTTTTGTTATCCAAAGTTAATCAAAAATCAATTTATTTGATTAATCATGGAAACATGTGGTAGAAAGCGCCGTCCCTTTGAAAACAATTTGATATGTGTACATGCATTATAAAATGAGTGCGATTAGATTTTACTGCTATGTGCTGAAGAACCTTTGAGAAACAATACATTAAAGTTTCAAAGCCTACTTTAATTAAGTTGTGCAATTAGCTTGCGGAATAATTAAATAACTTTCAAGTAGAATCAAACTAAATGTATGAGTTCGGTTAATTAATGTGCATTGTGATCTGGAATTAAGTGCATACATCATAAAATCCATTATGGAAACATTGCAGCAATATTATTCATTTATATATGTATAGTTATCAAATAAATATTACAAGGAAATATATCTTGAATAATTGCGAGCGAAAATATGTTTAGTTTGATATTGATAAGAAGGCAAATTTATTATAAACTGAAACAATGAAATGGATAAAAATGAGTCGAGTGGCTAAGATTAAAACTGCATTTCTCTTCGTAGAGTGTTTTAGAAGATTGATGCCTTTATAATGTAACAATAATGAAAAAAAGATAAAAAACTAAAAAAAAAACATGCTTTAGTAGCAGAATGAACTAAAGAGTTAAAAGTAACCTTTTTATGACAAGTATATAAAGTAATTGACCAAACACTTAATTTTTCTGTAATGCAAAAAAAAAAAAAAAAAAATGGGGGGCTGCCTATTTACAATTTTGCACGGTTAACAAGTGGAAGAAATTTAAGACAACTGATAAGAAGTCCCCCACGCTTTTTTTCTATTACAGTAAAATTAAGTGTTTCGTCAATTACTTTATATACTTGTTACTCAAAGATTATTTTTAACTTTTTAATTCATTTTACTACAAAAGCGTGTTTTTTTTTTTTAAGTTTTTAAAACATTATTTTATTTTCAAATAAGATTTAGATACTAAATGTTGCTAACACTTGTAACACTTAAATGAAATCTTTGTGCCTGTGTTCGATTTTTATAATGGAATGTATCTTAGCATTCTATTGCATTATTTGCATCAGACATTTTGAATGCTTTCTGGTAAATTCATGTGCAAACATAGTTACATTCCGCAGCTCTAATTTGTACGTTGTAAGTAATTCTAAGCCACTGGCTATTTGTCTAAAGGAAAGTTGGACCCACAAACTTACAAGTTAAGGTAATAAAAGTGGGTTAATTAGAATATACTAATAACTTATCGTTAACAAATTAATTTGATTATAGAATATTGCATTGTCATCATGTCTGAGGTTGTATTCCAAATTTTAAAAGAATTCGATCACAAAAAGTGTACAAAAATTGAGTTGCAAATTTATAAATTTAATTTCGGTGTAGACAGGATTAGAACACACGCCCAATGGCTCCCGGAGGTGGACGACAGCGAAGACCCACGCCTCAGACAGCTCGACCACGGACGCTCATAAAGTGGTGGAATGTACTAACAATAATAAGTCACTAGCTCTTAGTCCAAAGGAGAGTTACGCACAAACATGCAAGGGAAGCGAATTAAAGCGTGTTAAAAAAATCATTAAGTAGCACCAAAATTATTTTATTATAGATTTTCATTTTTTTAAAATATTTAAAATGAATTTATTTCTTTATTTTCCGACAGTTCTCATCAATAGTTGCCTGAGACTGATTCATCAAAAACCTTGTGCTTTTGCACTGAGCAACTTTGCTTCAAATTGTTTTGCAACACAGTTTATCTTCTACACTACATGGCATACAAAACAAAACAAATTTCTTAAGAATTATTACATACCGAGTAAGCTAATTTCGTAGAGTGCGTGATAAATAATATTATATATGTTGTAATGTTATATATAGTATATTATATATCGCGTTATATAACATAATATTATATATAGCGTTAACATATATTAATGTTATATATATATATATATATATATATATATATATATATATATATATATATATATATATATATATATATATATATATATATATATATATATATATATATATATAATAAAATAAGATGTTTGTGTGTGTGTGTGTGTGGCGCGCTTCCCAGGAAAACGGTGAAATGAAATAGAAATGATATAGAATAGAAATGAATAGAAAGATGAAATTTGGCATACAGTTGCAGTTTTTCTCGAAGATGTGCACCTCGGGCTTCGATTTTTGAAATTCTAATTAGAAAAAAAGTTATTTAATGTTTTATGTTTTTTTTCTGCCCTTTGTAGTACGTTTTACCTCACAGACCCCGAACCAATCGCACCACACAAATATTTTTTATACTATAGAGTAGGAAATTTAATTTTAAATATGATGAATGAAAAAATTTTTAAAATAGAGCAGTTTTTGAATTTTTTTATGAATTTTTGAAAAAACCTTTAATTTGCATTTTTTCCTGGGTTTTATTTTTTTCTAATATCATCCTGCGAGAAGTATTAAAGCCTCGTTTCTAAAATTTAAGTTGGTAATAGTAAAAACATTTCGCCCTCTTCAGAAGAAAAACGTTCTTAAAAATACGCAATATTTTTTTTTTACAATTTTTTTAATGCTGAACACATCATGTCTTTCACGCATCGGTCGAAAAAAAGCGTTCTTCAATCTTTATGTCTCTGATGTCACTATTTGGATTTCGATTCGATATTTAGGATGGAATCTTAATCGCAAACAAATGTTAATCTTTTTTTTTAACCTATATAGCTTACTTCTGCTTTTCATGACGTGATGACCACGTGTTTTTCCGGCAGCGCTTGTTTTTTTTTTTTTCCTTTTTTGTTTTATTTAGGGATTGCATTTATTTCTTTTTCCATTCCCCCCCCCCCTCACCCAAGCTGGACGTTTTGCTGTATCTATATTAGGTTACATTTCATAGTTGTGCGCATTTATTTCAATAAAAACAGCGAGATTTTTTTTTTTTTGTCAAACGCAATTTTTTGCACACTACGGGGTATTTGGGAGATAACTTTTTTTTTGCTCTACTTAAATTTAAAAAAAAGCGATTTTTTGAGTGATCTTTGTTTTATTAAGAAATGGGCGGGAAGGTTAAAATAAATAGATATGGAAAATTTAGAGATAGATCGTAAGGGTAGATAGCCGCCAAAGGCGGCAATCTTGGCTTAAAAATGTGAATGGCACAAAAAAAAATAGAGATGGATTGATTAATACTGATGTCAAATTTATTCAAACAGCCGCCGAAGGCGGCAAACTTGAAGTAAAAAAGTAAATGATAAGTTAGCCAAACAGTCGCCGTAGGTGGCTGCTTGCATAGAAAGGCGAATGGCCTAAGAAGGCGAACCAGATGGTCGCCGCAGGCGGCTCGTATATATATATATATATATATATATATATATATATATATATATATATATATATATATATATATATATATATATATATATATATATATATATATATGTTAACGCTGTGAATGAAATAAGATTGTGTAAAAGTCTTCCTTGAAATTAATTTTACAGAGCACTGCAATTGAAATGATTTTCAAACCAAAAATTTTTACTATCATTGTTCGATTTTTTGTAAGAGTAAGATGGTTTCATGGTTACAACTTTCAGTATCCCCAAAAGTGTTAAGTGATGATAGTATTGTTTCTGCTTACTTGAATGGTTGTCACCGCAGGGGAGTCTGTAAGCCCTGAGAGTATATCGAGAGCCTAATTTGACCAATACTGGTGATCATTGCACTTTCATTCAACGTTCAGAAGAGTTTTGATAAGAAATATGCTGCTGTAGCAGAACTTCTCTATTATGCATTATAGTACATCGAAATTAATAGAATAACGATACGTTAATGAGGTGCTGCAACCCGCTGTGCTACCTCACTTTAGCAGCTGAAAATGGCATTTTCTGGTAGTGCAACGTAACATCGCACAGAACACTCTCCGTAGGAAAACCTTGCAGCATAATTAATTGCAGTCTTACACGTCGTTTTTATGCTGTGACCCTGTCTTTGTCGTAAGTGGAACGGTTTAGAATGGCTCAAAAGTCTTGTCAGAAAAAAAAGCCAGAAAAAGGGTTGTTCTGGCATTTCTGGCCATTGGAAATGGCATTTCTGGCAGGATAACGTAACATCGCACAGTCCACTGTCAGCAGATAAGTTTTCCAGAGTAACTAATTATCAGCAGGTAAGCTTTGCAGCGTAACTAATTACTGTCTTGCACGTCGTTTGTTTGTGAAGCTCCTGTTTTTGTCGGAGGTGGAATATTGGATAGTGGTTAAAATCGTAGTCTTCTAACTATTAGCTCAACATACGCATGTTAATCAAATTTCCAACATGCAGAGCGCCTGCATGCGTTACCGTGATAGGTTGCCATGGTCATACTTCTCACTATATGTTATGTATACTTCATCATTGAATAAACCTTTCATTTAATAAAAGCATGATTAATATATATATATATATATATATATATATATATATATATATATATATATATATATATATATATATATATATATATATATATATATATATATATAAACACGATACTTCTGTCTGTCAATTTTAAATCGCAATAACTGAAATAGTTTTGGCAATGTTTTTGTTTAAGGACGGAACTACATTTATTCATTTAAAGACTACCTAAATTTCATTCTTTCAAAATCCAAATTACTTTCTAAAGCAAACCATCTGGAAAAGTGTGATAGCGAGTGTATTTAAAAGGGACTGAAACTGTGAAATAACCTTCACTTTCATTTTTCTTTTAAAGCCGAGTAAAGTATCTAATCTACCCACAGTTTTATCTAATATTTAATTTACATGATAATCATTTTACGAAAATGATTGTAAAAAAGCGAATCTAATTTGCGTTCAAATTAAAACCTGCTTTAAAAGCTTTAATCCAGACATGACTTCTCATGATGAAGTATAAAAAAAATGCCTTGTTCAGTATCTTCACGGTGGTTGGGCATCAGAGGAGCTGGATAGAGGAAACAAGAGTATTCAGGCACTTTGGCAGGGAGAGATTTGTTGGTTCGGTGGGGAAGCAAATGCTTTCTGCTTCATTAAGCACATTGAAAGCTCTACTCCCATCGCACTGAGCATATTCAGAGCATAATATATTCCCTGCCAATATATTCTAAAGTGAAAGCACATTTGATAAGCTCTTTGTCGGCAATTTATCTTTAGTTTATTCAACTGGCACATAACCTCTTAAGGGCAGTTAAAAGTTCAATCAGATAAACGACGCCTTCAATAAATCTGATAATTGTACCTTCTACAAACATTACGATCTCAATGGTGACGCATATTATTGTGCATTATTTCTAATTCTATTTGCTTAATTACTAAGCATAAGTCGTTTAGTTGAAAAATATTGTAATGAAAAGTGTGATTTAGATGGCACAATGTATATTGATTTGTCTTTGCATGACCAATTTTTAATTTATTCTATATTGAAGAAAAAAAAATGCTGAACTTG
This sequence comes from Uloborus diversus, assembly GCF_026930045.1. Lineage (NCBI taxonomy): Eukaryota > Metazoa > Arthropoda > Arachnida > Araneae > Uloboridae > Uloborus > Uloborus diversus. Next base: position 43,341,395 of record NC_072731.1, read on the forward strand.
AGTGAATATTGCAAATTATGACATTTGAAAGATTTATGCGTTTTAATGCCAATGATTCCATGTTAATCATTTTCATAAGTGAGTTTTTGTTAGTCTAATGTTTAGGTTAACTCTTTCTTTTTGAGGCTCAAAACGCAAGGCATATATTTGCAATAAACTAGAGCTCCTATGTAGCCCATGTGCATTGGTACCGATTAGTTTTGGGGGACAGTTGCTCCAGATGAAGCTGGGAAAATTAACATTTTCTTGTCAAAGGGATTTTTTTTTATTTCAATAATAAAGGCATGATTTACACAAAACGGCTATTCACACGATAGAAAAAGAAAGAGAAAGAGCTTTTAAGCGCATATTGATATTTTAATCATATGATTTTCCTGTAATTTACAAATGGGTGACAACATTTAGTTAATTACTCCACGGATTTCAGTTTATTGTCCGCATAAAACATATGAGAATATTTATTATGAAACGATAAGAACAGGTAACTACTCTAAAATTGTATAAGTCGCATTTTTTATTTAAATGTTGTAAATAGCGCAAATAAATTATTAATTTTAAGATAAGGACATTTCTAAGCACTAAAAGGCAGTGCTTTGACTTGCTAAATCCTTGGAGGGAATTTTGTATTTAGTTCACACGTTACCCTGAAAGTTGAAGAAAAGAGATATGTTTAAAAAATAGTCAAAAGACATTTTTAGTCAAATACAAGTATTATTATTTATTGCTGTAATTTCAATCAAATGCTTCCTTTGTTTATGTCGTTTTCTTAGGCCTACAAAGCTAGCAATTTGGGGTAAGCTGCTTCACTTTTCAACTGTACCGTAATTTGGTGTGATGTCCGACTTCTACTGTACTCACAAATCAAATAGATACGTTTATAGGAAAGACAACTATTCACAGCACAACAAAACATTCGCACAAATAAATGAAAAGGACAAAAAATGCTTAATTTAAGCAATCTTTTCAAATAATTACGGTCTTTTTGTGTTAAGGTCATGCTAAAATTTTAAACTGTGGCGAAATGAAATAAACGAAATTTTGTTCATATACTTTCGTACAATTTTACATACACTATATGACCAAAAGTATTGGGACACTTTCGAAAATTTACATTTTTACGGATTTCTCGAGAAGTAAGATACCAATTGCTCTGATATTTTTTTCACATAAAATGTATGCTCCAGCTGTCATTTTCTGATAAAAATTGAATATACAATTCATTTAGGGGACCAGCAACAAATTGAGAATAATAAAAAAGGTTTTTGATCATCCTTCATTGTAAAAAGCTGGGAATAAGCTATAAATGGCAGAAATGGGTATAAAATCTTTGTAGAATTTATGTTTATATTTTCGTGAAAGTATACCCAAGGAGATATAAGCATTTGTTTCAAAAATATAAATTTTATTTGAAGGATTTTGGCCGACAACACGCAGAATTTTTCGTCAAACGTTACGAAACTTTCAGAACATTTGACAGCATAGAAGAGAAACATAATAATAAAAGTTGAAGTTGAAAGATAGAAAATTGAATGCAATATGAAAGTTTAAAGCAATTGAATTTTCACTGCAAATGTGCGAAATATAGCAATTTATAACTTTCATAATCCAAAGCGCAAGTAATTCTTCCAACTCATGATAAAATTCCAGCTCGACAGCATTAAAAAAGTTATCAGCGATCTAATGAGCGGAATTTCAATAATTCTCGGATAGGTGACGAATTTCAAGGGGTCGTTCTCAAACTGGCAACACTTTCCTATAATCGTGTAGAAGTGATTCATGATAAAAACGGATTATTTGTGAACAATGCCTCACGTTCTTCAGCCAATCAAGAATTATTTAAATTCAGCTCATTAGATCGCTGATAACGTTTTAATTTCAAAAAATATCGAGCTGGAATTTCATCGTGAGTTGCAAGATTTACTTGCGCTGTGGATTATGAAAGTTATTAATTGCTATCTTTTGAGTATGAATCGGGAAAAATTAAAAGCTTTAAACATCCATATTTTATAGCTGTTTTTATATCTTAATTTAAATTTTTGTTATTATGTGTATCATGTATGCTGTCAAATGTTCTGCGTGTTATTAACCTAAAACCCTCAAATAAAATTTGCATTTTGAAAGAAATGCTTATATCTTTGTGGGTATAAGATAAACTTTCAACGAAAATATAATCATAAGGTTTACATAGTTTCTAACTTATTTCTGAAATTTAGAACTTATTCCCAGCTATTTACAAGGACGGATGATCAAAAACATATTTTTGTTTTCTGAATTGGTTACTGGTGACCCAAATGAAGTGAAGATTCAGTTTTTATTGGAAAATGACAGCAGGAGTATATATTTTGGGTGAAAAAAATAACAGAGCGATTGGTTTCTGATTTCTCGAGAAATCCGCAAAAATGTGAATTTTTGAAAGGTTGTCTTTCGTAATACATATATTGTATATTTGCTTTTCACGTAATCATAATGAACAATTATGAACTCACCACAAGCAGGTGATCTCGGGCATAAAATTGGTCTTATAAATTTGTCTTTAGCGTCTTCCAAAAATAATGTTACTGATGAACATTACCTGCTGCCTATAATGCATCTTAATAATTATTTATTTTGGCTGCATCAGTTAGAATTCCGTAAACTGCAATATTCTATTAAATGGAATTACTTTGCCCTTCTATCGTAGCATAATGATTTAAAGGGAATCAATTGAATGATACATATAGAAAGAGAGAAAGATAGAGGAGGGGAGGAGTGAAATAGTTAAGACAAATTACCTTTTTCAAATCGAACAGATTGGAATCTTTTTTTTTAATTCTAATTACAAAATAAAGGAAGAACAATGATTTTCTGATAAAATTTACATTGAAATATTTTTTTTTGAACTTTTAGCCAGTAATTTTGTACTTTCAAAAAAAGTTTTGAAATAAAACCTGCCTAAGGAACTGCACTGAACATTTGTGGATCTCAATTGATTCTTAAAACGTTAGTTATTGTTATTTTATTATTTTATTTATTTATTTATTTATTTATTTATGTATTCATTTATTTTTGATAAACTACAAAATATTACAATATCTGCATCAAATTCTGAAACGTTCCAAGATCTTTAGAGTTATTGATTTTTTGACTGGAATAAATTAAATGATTAAAAATATAATATTTCTAGATAACTGGCACTGCAAACTGAAAACATATCACCATTTCACTTTGTCCCACATTTCCCCCTCCCCCACCAGCGGACAACCGTCTCCCTGCTTCCTACTCGCTTGGTCGCCAACATCACGGGATCTGCAATCTACTCTACACCCATCTTTTAACGATCCGAACACGCCCATGTGTGTGTGTATGTGTGTGCGTGGGAGTGTTTAAGTAATTTAAGAGCTCATTAAAAATTACGTTGATTTTAAAATTCACAGGCTTTTCAATTTAGTATTTGTAAACTTTTTAAACAAGCGAAGTCATATAAATCTTAACGAAAATATTTCAAGACAAAAATTATTCTCAATATTTACAATGTTTTTACGTTGACAAGCTGTGTCAAGATTTTCTTGAAAAGATTAACTCCACTTCGTGTCGTAAGCAAAATTTATTCTTAGAACTAGATAGATGTTTGCATTGTTGCATTAGCTTAGTGACGTTGATTCTAATCCTTCCCCAAAGGAGATTCTTTTTTGACATCCTTGTCATAAACTGTAATTTTCAGTTTTTAAAACAATTTGTGCATTTTGCCTTCATTTTCAAGTCAAATAAGATAAATTTTTAGTAAAATATTTGCTTTTTATCGGATTTGAGTGATAAGTTTCACGCTTGTCTTTTTACGTGTTTCTTTTTACAGCCTTTGTTGAAGACTTTGGTGAGGGAAAGTGAAGTATTTCAAATATTTTGAATAAAACTGAGTTAACAGTTTAAAGTCTTTGCATTTTTTTTTTCAACTTATTAATGTGTGAAAGCAGTATTGTTTCTGTTGTGAAATTATAAATTTAAAAGTGACTACGAATATAAAATTGTGTTTTATGTCAATACTGGGAGTCCAATGTTAACTTTTTTTTTTCACTTGCGTAAGATGTGGAAATTGATTATATCATAATTACAGGTAAAATCAGACATTTTGTTAGTATTTCGGGCATGTGCAGTTACAAATCAAAGATCTGCTTTTTTTCTATCTATAGTGCCGACCTTCTCTGTAAAATATCATCTACATCTCTTTCTCACACGTGTTTTACAAAAGTAATTAAAAATATCTAGTATTGTCTGTAGCATCTGAGTAATTGTTATCCATACAAATAAAATAAAGCTGGTCCAGTAAAATAAAACTAGTCTAATTATTGAGGAAGGCTATAGGCTATATAACATCACGCTATGACTAATGGTAGTGGGGCATTAATAAATTGAAATTAAATCAATAATAACCATGATGCATTTTTGTTGCATCAATAGCTCGAACTTTTGTTGCCGCAGTGCTCAGTCGGTAAAGAGCTCGGCCAGCAGCCCTAGGGTCTCGGGTTCGAACCCGGCTGCGGGTGGGATGATTTTAAGCATTTATTACCCTGCTTATTTAAAAATTAGTTAATTTATAAACCCAGGGCTTTCAATTATGTTTTAGCGATTTTTTTTTTCGATTTCCTTATTTAACGGAAAACATCGATGTGGATAAGGACGTGTAATTTTTTAATATACATGTATCATAGCGTGATGTAATTAAAATATTTTTTAATACAGTGCTGCCTTATTAACGCGGGCCAAACCGAGAAGCACCGCTTAAAATTAATAAAGGAAGTAGAACTTGCCTAATATTACTGTAAATCCCTCATAAATCCGAACCATAATAAACCGATCAATCTGTACAGTAATTTTGATGTATATACTGAATAAGTAAATAAAGTCATATGAGGATAGTGCAATTATTTATGACTCTTCTGTCATTTATTTTTTTTAAAGAAATGACCACTAAAGCAAGATAACAAAAGTTCAGTAGTTTTTTTCAACTAGTAAGCGTGTCACGTTTGGTTCGTAACGATAAACATGGGCCATCCTGCTTAAAGTAATTTTACATCTTAGGTTAATTGTTTTAAAAAAAAGTTGGACACATTAAATGATGGAATTTCTAACGTTTTAATGCACTGAATATTGCTAATTACTGCAGACACGTGTTTCGGGGTTACAAATTTGAATGCAAAGAAGTGTGAGCTTTTGGATTAAAAGTCATCCGAGGAAAGCAACACGGCGAAAAAGAAGAAAATATAAATAAAAAAATATGGAAAATAACAAAACAAACTAGACCAATTGACACCTAGAGCAGATATTCGGGTGACTTTTCATCGAGATGCCCATTTTTCTTTCAATTGGAAAAGGAGTTCCTTGTAACCCCGAAACACGTCTCTGCAGTAAATTGCAATTATTTGTGCACTAAAACGTTGGTAATTTTCAAGCACAAAGGTATTTATTCGTTAATGTATGCACATATTGTACTTTTTTTTTCTCGTATGCAGTTAAATATTACATTCTCTTGAAGTAAAAAGTGCACTGTCTGTCATAACTTTTTACTGTCTACAATCGTTTGTTTATGTACATTTGCGCAATCTATAATTAATTTTGTTTAATTCGTACTTTCGGACGACCTGGAACCGCTATAGACTGGTCTAATATGTATGTAGTTTAAAATATTCGTAAACCTCTGACGTGCAAACGTAAACAATCATTCATACTTACTAGCCATCTTTTTTAAATTCAAAGTTAGGTTTATGGCTTGCATTTTACTCTTGCCAAGCTTGTGACTGAAAGTCCTTTTGTAATGTAAAATCTTTACTTAAACAAAGCCTAAGTGCTGTTTTTTTTTTTTTTTATTCGTCATTCTCCAGTGTGTTATTTGTAATTTTCACAGCAGTTCAACGCCACTAAAGTAAATTACATTATTTTTTCTAAAATAGAATTGTTTTTAATGTTTGCTTTAAATTGAAAGCTCTATGGTTGTATCTTACACCCTTGTGCAAAGTAATTGAAACAAAGTATTTTTTTCATCAATTTTGAAATCATTCCACGTATTCTTCACCAATAAAACATAAAGTTGTAAAAATATGGATGGGATAGTTACATCCTTTACCTAACATCTATTTCCACCAATCTGAGAGCTTCTGACAGCTCATACGCAGGAACTTCCGTATTTCAAAGCTGCAGCTATGGTTACGTCAGTTGAGATTTCACTGTCGTCAGCGGTGGATGTGACACAGCGAAAGCGTACAAAAATTGCTACTCTTTCAAAACATTCCCAAAAGACTTATAGAGAGATTTCAAAGAAAGTTGGCGTTACTATTGCTAATGTGAGCCGCATTATAACAAAAATAAAGAAACAGGATTCATTTATCCAAAGCGGAGAAGGAAATGTGACGAAAAATTGATAACACCACCAAGAGATGACTCTTTTCTACTTAGGCAAGGTAAAAAAGACTCTCCAAACGCTAATGCAGAACTTGATAGAGAAAGAAGAGAAAGAAAAGAGAATGAAAGATATATTAGCCCATCTACCGTTCGGAGGTACCTTACTGCATCCAGTCGACCACCCTATCTAGGTACCCATGAAGAAACAGCTTCTGGCCCAACGAATGAAGAAAAAACGCTACTTGAGGTTGTTAAAATATAGGAGTTGAACTGTTGGGAATTGGAGACAAGTACTATTTAGCCAACAAAGTCATTTTATTGTCCATGACCAAAGAAGTTAACAGGTGCAGGTTTATCCCAGGAGAAAGAACATGAATCACTTTGTAAAACTCCCTCAAAAGACGATGTTTTGGAGTTATTTCGATTCCAAAGGAGTTGGTTTTTTAGAACCTGTAGAGGGTATGATGAGTTCTGAGCAATGTATAACTATTCTGGAAAAAAAATCGTTTTACTAGAGTTGAAAAAACGATACCCAGATAGAACGGGCATTTTTCAGCAGGAATTAGGCCGTTTCGATGCGTCGAATTGTCAAGAAATTCCTTTCTGAGAACCAAATTGAGACATTGGAATGGCCTGGGTACTTACCCGATATCAATCCAATCGAGAATCTTTGGGTTATATGTAATAATCGTTTATTGCATACGAACAGTTCAACCATGGAGAAAATAATTACTGCTCTAATTCAAATCCAGCTTAAATATTATAAATAATTGTAAAAAAAATGGTGGATTCCACGCCAAATCATATCCAAATGTTTAATGAAGAGACCTAGACATCATATTATATACTAAAAACTATTGATTTTAAATAAATTTCTGTAAAATACCATTTCTTCTTAGTTTTTTCAATTTTTCGAGTTTTTTTCAATTAACTTGCACAAGGGTGTACTCTAAGCGACTTTATGAAGTATAAGCTCATTTTTAATTACTTTTACATAGCAAAAGAATTATTCTAATCGTAAAAAAATTATCCTTCAAATTTCGGCTTTTACTTCCAGTTTATTAACCCCCGAGTGAATGTTTCTTGGTTTTTCCGGCTTGACCACAATTGCATGGGCAAGGTAAAGGGTACCTGAGATCGCATTGACGTCAAAAATTATTTTTTGAATCTGGTTTCAATTTGGTGATATTGGTGATATTTAGCGAGTAATCCATTGACTCATGTTAACATTTTCACACATTCTTTACAAATTTTACGTAACAGTTGCTTTTAAAAATACCACATTTTTTTACATTTGAAAGTATAATTATCTACATTTACCATGTTTTTTTGTGTGCAGAAGAATGCCTAAAAAACTATTCTTTTAAGAAGTGTTACTTCTAACGCTCGTACATTTGTACAAGCAAACAGTAATTTTAAGGTATTAAGAAACTATTTTAAAGAAGTTAAAAATAAACAGTGGAGTCCACAGAATATTTTTCTCGTTTGCAAAGAAAGGAGCTCGCAAAGAAAAATTAAATGTTTCACTCGTTTCATTTTTTGTTTTTCTTCTGTATGAATGATCAACTTCAGGCATTACGCTTCCTTCAAAAAAATAAAAATAAAATAAACATACATCGCGTATTATTTTTGTCGCATGGGGGAGGGTGGCCCACGGCGGGTAGGTTTTCGAAGAGCACTCGAAAATTGTAGAACCCTGTCGGAAATTGTATTGCAACAATTTCAGTTTTATATCCTTGCAGTGTTCTTGAGCTTCAAAATGAAAAGTGATTTTTGTATTACTTCAAACCCAATATTTATTTATTATCAAACTTTGCAAAAATTAAAAAAAAAACCCGCTTTGCCCAACCAGAGATTCCAAAGCGGGAAATCTTAACTATTTGTGATTTGGTATATTTGCCAATCAAATATGAAGTTATAAATGATTAAAATAGCTGACAAGCTACCTGCCATTAAATATGAAAAATAAAACAATTGTACTTATCCAATTTAAAGTCAGCACGTTTGCTTACAAAGCATTAAGAACTAACTGATTGAATTAATAGACTAACTAATTGGCATAATTAAAAACAACTTTTTAAAGTTATACTTACGCTATTGAAATAGAAAATCTGAGTCAGCATACGAGTCAAGAAATTATAAATAAATATGTGATTAAATCCTATACCCGCTTGGCTCAAAGGCACGTTTTTTACTTCAGTAATTATAACCTTAAATTAAAAAAAGAAACAAATGAAATGACTATCGTACTTTGTAGGTGGATGGTGTCAGAATTACTTAATATTATTAACAATAAAAACAAATAATCTTGTCTTCGACTAATCACAAGTTACAAAACTTCAGTTCTTTTTTAGTTTTTTTAAATGCCTGGTTGTGCCATGCCGCTTTACTGCTGCTTCGCTGGGACGGATTTAAACTCGGGGTATTCATGTAAACACGAACAATGTATGCATCGCCGCTTACACACCATGGGGGTGGGGCATACGAAGGCTTATCCGCTTTGGGTCACCCTCATCTATTTATGTTTCTTCGGGTGCACTGCTCCCGCAGTTTTCAGCTATATCAAGAAGTAATTAACAGTGGAGCCGGAGCCTACCCAGTAATATAAATATATACATTAAATTAATTTATAAGTGTACCTAAGTTCATTTTGAATTATAATTATAACAAGGAATGTAAGTTGAATAATATGGGAAAGTTCTTTACTGAAGATCTGTTCTGCGACTCTGATTGTGCAAAATACAATGCTTCCAAACTTTTTAAGTTTTTTTTTTCCTTTTTTGCAATGTATTTTTTTTTCGAACATAGGGCTCATAAATGTGAGTTCTATACTTTTTTATGTCGAAAAAGTCGTAAAATTTTTTAAAGCAAATCTCTAGCATAAAAAGGATCGCTTTTGATGCTTTTTGAAATATTTACTGAGGGAACACCCCCATGACTCTCCTGACTTGGCCTAAATGATGCGACCTACCCGCTTTAGGCCAACCTCCCCTACATAAATTTTGAAATATGATGTACTTAACGGAATGATCATATTTAATAAAATGTAAATACATTTACTTGTTCTACACATGCGTGCCTAAAGTTAATTACATTAATGTTTAAAGTTCAATTTCAACATTGATTTCACAATGCATTGATAACACAATTTAGATTTAGATCACTTAGAGGTATTTGATGAATTTCCCTATAATGTAGAAGATTTAATTGAACCGGTGTAAACAGCGATCGATTCAAATGCTTCTAAGAGATCAAGCATGTATGTCAAAATATTATAATACATGTCTATTAGAATTATTACTTGATTACGATAGATTTACAGTGATGGTTCATTTTTAAAATTGGTAAATGGAAATACTATGTAGATCCCTAACTTTAAAATTCAGATATATTGCAAGATAATTTTTGCTTCTAAAACAACTAGTTGCATTATGTTAAATACCAATGTTTTTTTGATTTGGTAATCGAAAATCGTGACTTAAAAAAAAAATAATAATAATAATACATTTTAAACTTTGATTTTGTGTTTTTCCTATGCATATCTTACCTAGGTTCAATCTCCTTAACACCATACACATCGTCATCATTACACTCACCATAAAATCATTAAAATGTGTTAGAACTATTTTAACGCACGGCAAAATATCTTGCGAAAAAAGCCACTTCGCATCAGCGCAGCACAGTTTTCAAGAATCCAAGGACTGAGTACCCCACGTCTGGTGCTTAGAGGTTTTATTATTAATATTGAAGACATATTTAACATAAAAAACTACCTTTCTTGTATAAAATACCCATAGAAACACTTAGCGGTTACCAGAGAGGACACCGTCGTAGTAAAAAATGCAAAACAAATACTGAGCACTTCATGTTTTTCTGATTAAAAACGAACTATAAGTCAACCCAGAGGTTTTCTTTTATTGTTTTAACCACTAAGTTCCCTTTATTGCAAAATCATCTTTTCTTGTAAAAGGAAATCATATAACTTAGGTGTGATGGGGTGGACTTGCACATAATTTTTAAATTTCAAGAATTTAACAAAATGAATCCGGAGTCAAGTTAGTTTTTGTTACAGAAAAGTTCGGTAAATATCTCTTGGGGAAACAAGGTAACTAATTTAGTTGACGAAATTAACGGCTCGATTATACACAATGTTCCGTTTTAATCTGAAAGACCTCTATTTTCGCAACCGTTAGTCCTAGACGCATACTTCCAATTACAAAAATGGATGCAGAGCTAAGCTATTGAAAGTTTAAAGCAAAAATAAAAATAAGTCAAAAAATTAATTTTTTAAACGGACTCTAGGTCCCCTAATTTACAAAGCTGGTAAAACGAATTGCATCACCCTCGAATTTTCACAACAATGGGATATGTGATAAGTTTTATTCGACCGATTAACGATGAATGTATGTGAAATTCTGCAAAACTTATGAAATAGGCATTCAGCAGGAATCCGATAATTGTTTACTTTATTTGTGGAAATACATAACAAAACTGTAACAAGTACAATGTACAGTGCGCCCACGTTGCCAAAAGGACGACGAAAAAGTAAGTAGAGGTTTTAATTGTGAGAGGTTAAGAGGTTAACTTGTATCTTTCTGTTCAAAAATAAACAAAAGTAACTGGAAGTGTTTGAATATCATAAAATATAACCAAATATTTTGTTGGTCCGCCTCTAGCTTTAATGACATCTTGACATCTACATGGCATTGAATGGATGAGTGATTGAATGTATTCTTTACTGAGTTCATGGTGCCAGACACGAATTATTGATTCCAGGAGTTTTACAAGTGTCGTTGGCTTATGTTTCATCACTTCTACATCCATTCTAGTCCAACAATTTTCGATCGAATTTACATCGGGGCTGTTTCCGAGCCTAGGCAAACTGCTGACCCCATGCTCATTTTTCCATGCTGAACCTACATGTGAGTTTAGAGGAAAAAAACTTAACCCATGTCAATTTAAGTCTAAATGCAGGATAAAGGTTTTTAAATTGCTACTTACCAGTTTTGCCCTATGGCACGCAGCAGAATCATAATGGAAAATGACGTTTGGAGCTGAAGTAAAGTAATCTCGGACAGTAGGAAGCAATTTCTCCTCCAAAACGCCAATATATACCTGAGCGTTCACTGTTCCTTGTACAAAATGAAGCCAACGAATTCCTTGATAAGAAAGACATCCCTAAATCATCTGGGATACGGGATGCTTCACTGTGTGTTGAATGCAGTCGAGATGATGCTTCTCTCCTTTGCGGCGTCTAACTGTGTGCTGTTCGTCGGACCCATGCGGATTGAATTCGGACTCGTACGAAAACACAAATTATTTCCATTGATCGACAGTCCACCTTTTTTGACCTTTTGCCTAGTCTAGACGCTGTTTCCTCATTTTTTTTTGTCAACAATGGCTTTTTTCGTAGTCAACGTACCACCAAACCCGCCCCACACATTCGTTTTCGTACAGTAGATGTGGATGCGTGAACTCCCTATTTGTTTTCCCATTCTGTTCTAAGGTCTTTGGAAGATGATTGCCTGTTCCGAAGACTAAGTCATATCATATACCTGCCATGCGTTGCATTGGATATTCAAGAACGACCACTGCCACTCTTTCTTAATGTGTTTCCGGAACGTGACGACAATCCTTCTTTGTTCAATGCAACGGCAAAATTATTCTTTTGTGGTGTCAGTTGAACGTATTTCGACATAATGCAACCCTTAAGTCCTTATCGTAAATGAATGCGTGGAACGTTCAACTGATTTTTTTTTTATACAATTAGAAGGATGATGCAATCTTACGCAATAGCTTGCGTCATGTACCGATGCCAATTCGTGTTATATGATGCAGGAACCGTGAAATATTTCATAGTTACTTATAAATGCTAAAAATATTTGGATTTCTCAGGTGATGCATTTTTTTTACCACCACTATATTTAGAGAAATAATATCCATTGAAAACTGTTACTGACACTAAAAAGTTGGCATTTGTGCGACCAAAACTTAAGGAGGTATTCCAATTCAAAGTTTTAAGGGATCATACAGAAGATAACTTTTTAACTTATCGCCCTTTCGGAAGAATAACAGGTTGTCAAAGTAAAAAAAAAAACGAGGTATTAATACTTTTCATTGCTATTCCGAAATCATGCAAATGATGCCTTGATACGCAAAAACACACTGCAAAACTTCGAACAATTTGAAAAACCACACTCTGCGCACATATAATTTTAAACAGTTGTTAACTGCTTTATTTTCCCCCAAAAGGTGTTATGGTCGACGAGTGTAAAGTGGTGTAAGTCACAAAACGCTTCGTGTCATAACTCGGTGAATATTGGTCGCGCTAATTTCAAACGTTTTGTATTTAAATTGTTTTTCAATGGAGATTATTGGTCTAAATATAAGTTAGGGAACCTGGGGCCCATATAAAAAGTTAAATTTTGTATTTTTTTTACTCATTTTTGTTTTTACTTCAAATTTTCAATATCTTAACTCTGCATCTGATTTTGAACATTTTTGCAATTGGAAGTATGCATCTAGAACTATCTGTTGCGAAATCAGAGGTCTTGCAGGTTAAAAAAGGACACCCTGTATAAAACGCTTTATTTTGACTTTCAAACATAAAAATTATTATTTTTCAAAAAAAAAAAAAATATTATGAGTTCATATATATATATATATATATATATATATATATATATATATATATATATATATATATATATATATATATATTATATATATTTTTTTTTTTTGCATAAAATTTTATTGATTAAATGATATCGGGTTCAGTTAGGGGAGCAAGTGTAACCATTAGTGACACAAATTAACATACCAATTTATGAGTTTTCATGATAGATAATGAAGTTGCAAGAATGATAGTTTTTGCAGGAATTGCAGACAAGTGGATTTGCTTAGTTCTAACTTGAAGTTCCGCCCTAGCTTTGACCATGTTTGCAATAATGCTTTTGGATTCTTATTGTAAAAACCTAGGAGGTTCCACGCTATTACTTTAAACCTAACCAATTTGCTCTGACGATTTCTGAATGTTTAATTTGTGTAACTTCCTTCAGTTACATATGTTTCTGTTGTCCTTAAATTTCCATGCAATTGGGTTTCTAACGTAGTGTGCGAAATGTATAAGTGAACAAATTTACTTAAAATAATAATAAATAAATAAAAAGTCGGATTTTCTCCCCCTTGCAAACTTTGCCTTTGGGCACCTTTTACATAAATTTTAAAAAATCTATAACTAAAGAAATAAAGATACATCGCACAGAAATATCTAAACAAATACAAAACACACTTAAAAATGATTTAGAAAATAATTCCTCATATTAAGTAGAACATATCACCTCATCTCACTATGTTCAATAAACGAAGAGTAAAACATACAGTGAAAAATACAGACAGAAGATTAAGGATTTTCCTCTCAGCATTATTTGTAAAACAAATAGAGGTGGAATTAGTTTGCTAAATGGCCTGTCGTACCGGCAGTAAATGAAAAACGTGCCGGAAAAGGCAATGTAAGCGCAGATGTTTCTAAGGCTTTAGGTCTTCTTTCAAGTCATTGATTACACTTCATCATTAAGAACGCAGAAAAGAGCTGATATTAAAAGGTTTCATTAGGTGAAAAGACCCGTGAGAGTTATGAAAAAAATATGAAGGAATTACTTTTGATGGATTAATTGCTCTTTAAAAGCGAAAACATTATTTACGTAGCGTCAAGTTAAAGAATTCACTGAACTGTATATCCGTAATGCATGACATTAGCTCCATCCATGACAAAATAAGTAACTAAAATTTAGAGTTAATGCCTGAAAACAGTGGTAAGAAAATGTTTCAAAGGCTTGTATTATAGTGATAAATATATCGATTTTCCAAAATCTTGTTTACTATTATTTTTTCATCAAATACTAACACCTGGCATATACTTAAAAATAATAAAATCAAAACAGAATAAACTCACATATTATAGTGTTTGAATTTTAGTTAAATAGGAAGTGTAAGAAAAACTCTCATGCTTGAAGACGCATTTTGAAGTGTGTTAAGGATGTCTATTAAACAAACTTTCAACAATAATAGTTTTTAAGCGTGTGAAAAAGGTGATTTTTTATTCCTAAACTAGTTTTGTAACTATAATATAGTTATAGCTTCAAAGTAGTACATTATTAATAATCTAATCGAAAATTTAATCGTATCAAAATTTGTGTTGACTACATAGTGTTACCATTCTACCTTCCATATATAATGATATATTGTAAAGCAGTTCGATAAAGTATTATTACCGGTGGTTCTAGCCTCTACATACAGTATACATGCCTCTTGCACTGGTGTGGATAGTCCTTTGAGGCCTAAATGTTACTGCAGGGCAGAAATTGAGAGTTTCTGCTCCGGTTAATGTTTATCCCTCTTTAATAGAGCCCTAAGCAGAGTGGAATCTAAGTAAGGATCGTTTCAACTGTCAATTTACATAAATCCAAGCTCCGCCTGACACTACATCTCGTGCATACATTGCATATAACTTTCCTTGCTACAAGAAACTTTTTTTTGGGGAGAGGATTTTCAGCTTCAAAAAGTTCATGAATTTTGCGATTTTTTTTGGAAAACAGTTTATATTGATTGAATTTTTTAAAGCATTTTGTGCATTATTATGTATGGTTTTAAAAATACTATTTTATAATTTTTTGATTAAAAAAATATCCACGAAAAAAAAAACGGTGATAGATCTTTTCACAGAACACCTTCGGAAAAAGATGATTTGCGGTGCTCACCGTGTCTCAGCTGAAATTTATCTGAAATCAAATTCCTTTTGAATTTAGTCAAAGTATTAATTAATCATCCCCCTTACGGTCTCAGATCTTTTTTTTTTTACTTTTAAAGTTTAGGCGGTCATTTAAGTTTAAAAAAAGATCCGTTTTGAATTTTTGTTTTTTTTACGAAAAATTCCACTATTTTGTTGAAAAAAATGCCTTAAAAACAATAAAAAAACTCAATGTCAATGGAGAAGAAGGTTTAGTACATACAGAATGTGTGTGTACAAACTTTAAAATGAATCGGTCAATTGGTTTTAAAATGGGAGTGAACACAGACTTTGAAAAAGTGGTTTTGAGAAAAACGCGTTTAAAGTTTTAGAAGCTAAAAAGTATCAATTCCGGTTCCAGAGTGTACAGTCCCTGTAGCAGCTTCAATCTCCTCAGGCCTTTATTTTTTCATCATTTATTTATAGTACATTTAACTAACCAAAAGCATGCAGCACTAACATTCTGAGTATCCGCAGCTGTCAGAACTGCTGCATCTTCGGCAGCTGTCGGGGCTACAGTTTGAATGAGCGGAGACGGAATACTTAATTACTTTGAGAATTTTGCTCGAAACGACTTGAAATGGTAGGAATATATTTTTGGAATTTTTAACTACAAAACGAAACGAAAAAGAAAAAGAATCACTTTTCTGAAACTGAAAAACCCTACCCCAAAACCCCTTAAGGTTAAATTAACAACCGTAATACTGCTAAAGGCTGCTATCAAATTCTGAAACTGCAAAACCCTTTCCCAAAACCCCTTAAGGTTAAATTAACAACCGTAATATTGCTAAAGACTGCTATCAACTTGTTTCAAGTACAACGTCTAAAAATGATGCATTTTTATCAACGTGCATCGTAGGTACAAGAAATACTCTTTCACAGATAAAAGAATAGTGGAGGGTGGCCCAAAGCGGGTAGGCCTTCGTACGCCCCTCCATGGTGCGTTAGCGGCGATTAATACATATGTCGTGTTTACCAGAACACCCCCGAGTTATTATCAGTCCCAGCGAAACAGCAGTGAAGAGGCATGGCGCAACCAGGCTTAAAATATAAAAAAAGATAGAGTAAAAAAATGAAGTTTTGTAACTTGTGAATGATTAGTCGAAGACCACTTTTTTTCTTTTTTTTTATGAATAATATTAACTTATGCTGACACTATCCATCTATAAACTACGATGGTCATTCCGTTTTTTTTAATTATTAATTTAAAGTTATAATTATTGAAATAAAAAACGTGCCCTTTGGGCAAAGCGGGTATAGGATTTAATCATATATTTATTTAAAAGTTCTGGACTCGTGTGCTGACTTTTATTTTCTCTTTCAATAGGATAAGTATAACTTTAAAAAGTTCTTTTTTAGGAAGGCAATTAATTAGTCTATTAATTATCTCACTTATTTCTTTATATTTTATAAACAAACGTACTGACTTTAAATTGGATAAGTACAACTGTTTTATATTTGTTATATAATGGCAGATAGCTTGTCAATTATTTTAATCATTTATAACTTCATATTTGATTAGCAAATTTACCAAATCACAATTCGTTAAGTTAACCGCTTTAGGCTCAATGGTAGGGCAAAGCGGGTTTTTCACATGTTTGTTAAGTTTGATAAATTATACATATTGGGTTTGAAATTGGGTTGAACACTGCTAGGAAATAAAAACGAAAATTTTGCGATTTTAAAAACCAAAAAACTACAATTTTCGAGCGTTCTTCGAAACCTTACCCGCTTTGAGTCACCCTCCCCTATGCGTTTTAAGTCACTATGCACGTTTAGCATTGAAGTCGTAGCAAAAAGATGAGAAACGTTTTTTTTTTTTTTCATATTTTTAGACTTAATGCATCTATAGCTGTATTGTTCATTTTTGATATTACGACCCACATTTTGTTGATTTTAATTCGTATTGTTGTAGCATTTTCATAGTAAGCATCTCAAAAAAAAAAAAAGAAACTAAAATTTTATAACTTTGCTAAATGTTTTATATTTTACAGTACATGTTTTATTTCCACTACATCTTGTAAAACTCCAAAATACATAATACGGAATGTTGGGTAAATAATTATTTTTAACCACATAATTAAACTTCAATTCAATTCGATTCGTTATTTATTTTCAAAGTTAACCATGCACGCAGTGGATTTATGCAAATTGTATTAATGCAAATAAAAACTATAATTAAACGGCTCTTACGTAACCATTGTTTAAAACTAATTGCTGTAATTTGCTCGAAAATCTTGAGCATGCGAGCATATAATTATCATTCTGCTGGGAAACTCATCTACTTCGAAGAAATTCTTCCAAACTGATTTTTTTTTTTGTGTATAAAATGAAAGAAGTAAAATGCTTAAGTAATGTTTATAGCGCAAATAATTGAATTTTTCTGCAGTAAAACACTGTCATTATCATCCATGTTTTAACAAGAAAACTCAGAATGAATAACAGACTTAGAAAATAACATTAATTATGAGTTTTAAGAAGGTATGATGTCTTAAAATATCTTTGAATAGGTGGAAAAAAAACACATTGTACAATCTTTATAGGAACGACATTTTTTTTAACTAGCCCCTTCTAGTTTAGGCACAGAGTCAAATTACTTTCTTTCGTTCTATCCAACCATTAAGAGCTAAAAATATTCTTGAAATAAGGTAAAACAGTGTATTTCATCAGAAAATGTAAAAAAATAATTAAATAAGTAAATCTGCACAAAAGTAAATTTCCAAAATTCAAAAAGATTGTTCAAATTACACATGATATTATACTTTTGAGACGTTCTTAGAATTTTTAAAAAAATGCATACAATGGCAGCATGTATGATCTACTGAATCCTTTTAAGTGTCAAATCTTGAGATTTTTTGATACTTGAACAAAGACAAAAAAATAAATAAATAAATTTTATAAAGTTATTCTTAGCATTTTATTGATAATGTTTTGTTACTTATTAATGCAGTATCAAATGTATAACACAAATTTAAATGTGTAGCTTTATTTAACAGAATCTTTTTTAATGTACAAAATTTAATTCTTACAATTTCATTTTTTAGATTTGACCTAACATATAAAAGCAAATACTTGTAAATTTTAAACCTTGAATTTTTTTAGGGTAGATGAAGAAAAATAAATAAATAAATAAAAATTAAAAAAGTTATTATTATTACTTTATTGTTACTGTTTTGTTACTTATTAATTTAGGATCAAATGTGTAACATAAATTTAAATATGTTACTTGATTTAACATAATCGTCTTTTAACGTATAATATTTAATGCATAAATGTTAAGCATTTGAATTTAAGCTAACATATAACAGCAAATACTAATTTCATAAAAACTAATCTTTATTTTAAAATACTATATTCCCACTTAATCTGCAACATGTGCGCAGACGGAATGAAAATAATGTGAGACACAGCTATTAGACTCTTGTGGATTAAATTTAAAGTCTTCCAAAATGTTCAGCAAGTAGCATTCTAAAACCGAAACCCTTGGCAACAGATCTAATGGAACCAAGACCAGGCTTTTAAGCTAATAACATTGATGAATCGCAAAAGGGCAACCTCGAGAGGTTTTTCGAAGAACAGCCATTACATATATTGGGCCACTGTCAACATAGAATTCAATGAAGTCCTTTTCCTAATCAGAACCATTAAGAAAATTCAAGCAAAACGCATTTAGCGGAATAAATTTTTTCTAACCCTTTGTGAAACTGTTGTTAGTTGGCATCATTTTCAACGAAGCCGTTAGTTCTGCGATAACTTTGCTTTCAGTACTTGTAAAAAAGAAAAAGAAAAAAAAAACATAGTTTTCATCATTAAGATGTAGTCCAGAATGGAAGGACGCCATCTTTCTAATTGAAAAAAGAAAGTGAATATCTTTTCAATTGATTCCCAGTCAAATCAATTCCAACTCTGATACAATTTATATTATAGTTTTCTTTTGTTGCGAAAAACAGGTTTCATTGATTATCGATAAGCATATCTAGTTATATACAACATATTTTTCTTCAAAAACAGTATAAAGAGAGTTAATCTAAATAAAAATATACAAAAATCTTACTGAATAATATTAATTCAAACAAATAAAAGCGATAATTTCAGGGGGAAAAATACGTCCATTGTCATTTTTGCATTTATGGAAAATAAATTTAATACATTACAACTTTTAAAAGTGAAAAATATGGAATAGGCAGAAAAACATTTTTGAAAAACATATAAAGCTTACAAATTAATAACTGACGCTTTTCATTTCATCCGGGCTGCGGTTAGTTTTATTGTTATCACATTTAAACACAAATCAATGTAATTATGATAATCATTGTCGTTAACATTGAAATAAAGTTATTTTTTCAAAATAATTCATTAATAGCTTTTTTATAAATGTTCAGTTCATTGGCTTTTATAAAATGTTTTGTTCTGCTGAATGGGCATTGAGTTTCACAATAGCATGTGTTCAAAAAAAATAAAAAAAAGGTTTCATGCATCATTCATATATGGATTGGACAAACAAAGTCAATAGCAGTAAAAATATACAAAAAAGTATTTTTTCCCTTCACATTTTAATAATTAGGGGCATGACTAAACTTTTATTACTTAAATAGTTATTTTTTTAATTAATTAATTAATTAATTTTTTATTTATTTATTTATTTATTTTTTTTTTTTTTGAGCAGTCAGGAAGTGCTTACTACCCTCACTTGATCCAATTTGATTTTTACTCTGCTTTTTTTTTTCAGAATAATACGACAATGAGAATAAGTCTAGCTTTTTGTTCCAATATTTGTCACTAGCTATACTCGCAAGGCTTTGCCCGTAGTTGAAAATTTAAACGTCATTTGGTTCACCTGTATATTTACAAATGATGGATGATGACTTTCTTGCCAATATGCTATGTTAATTTTCTTGTCCATGTTATGGGAATTTACTCATCCATGTTAAATTAATTCCCTCAGTATTGCAGCAGAAAATTCAAATCCACCATTAGTGGCTTAAAATTGGAATCGAATTTATCGAAAATCGCTTCGAGGTGCACACCTCCATGCTGCCAACTAATTTTGTCCCAAATTCGGTCTCGGCGCTATGCTCGTCACAGAGGTCCAGAGTGTATCCAGACTTTCAGCTTGATTATGAGTAAAAGTTTAAAAAAGGATAAAAAAAGAGGACGAATATTCGGCGCCATGGAAACATCTTTTGCGTCAATTGAAGGCTCTGCGAACTCCACTGTCCAACGACCTCCGCGAACGGAACAATTCCTGGGTAGTGGTGGCGTCTACACTCTACACAGACACGCACACGACAGCGCGCACACACGCTTTCACCTACAAACACATTAGGGTGGGTCGATTTTTTTCTTTATTTTTATATATATATAAAACACTTTCTAATAGTGCGGAAAACTTGCGCATTGGCATCCTAATAATAGGTAAAATATTTTTAAAAATTATAACTTCTTTTTGAAATCGCGCAAGAGCTCTCAAGTTGTTAAAGAAAAATAGAAAAAAATCGATATTTTTAAAGACATATATATATATATATATATATATATATATATATATATATATATAGATGGATAGATAGATAGATAGATAGATATAGATATATATATATATACATTTATATACATATATATATATATATATACATACATATACATATATATATATATATATATATATATATATATATATATATATATACTCAAAAAGTAATTTACTTTATTTCTAATAGTATAAAAAATGCCTTTTGTAGTCACCGAAATGTTTCGAAACAATTCGGGGGCACATGGTCGATCAATTCAATTCGCGCAGAAAGTCTTAAAATACCACTTTTAAAGCATTCAAAAATTCTTAAGCTGACATAAAGCTATAAAAATATAATTTTAAACATCCGTTTCAATGTTTTACATACATTTCTCTTGTGCTAAAATGACTCAGTACTCACCACGTGCAAGCCCCTCTCTTCAATTTTTTTCGGGAGGGGGGGTGTCAAAGAGTGCAAATTCAATAGAAGTTTCAACGGAAAACATCAACAATCAAGCCCACCCAAATGTAAACACATTTATTTATATTAAATGGCGGTTCTAATCACGTGGCGGGGACAGCAAGTCCCACTCACCACCCTACCTAATCAACCAACCAAATTGGATCTGATTCATACTGCTGAAGTTCTGTTCATTCTGAAATCGTATCAGATGTCCCTGATCTAATTGTTATTTACTATGAAAATCTTCTCGGTTTTCACGCTTGCGACATTTTCCTTACGCCGCTGTCACAAGTTTTGCTCATCTCTCTGCAGATTGAATGTGTTATCAAATATTCAAGTTATGGCAGGGCTTTGGCTTTCAATGAATATTAAAAAACCGTTTTAGTGTTTTACTAATTTTCCCATTATGTTAAAATGAATCAGTACTTACCACGTCGTGGTAACAGCAAGTCGAGTTCTCTCCCCCTTCCCCCCACACACACCCTACCCAACCAACCAACCAATTTGTGTGTGATTTTTCCGTTGAAGGTCTTTAAGTTTTGACATAGTATCAAATTTTTCATCAACGATCTTGATTTTAATGTTGTCTACTTAATAAAACCATCTGGGTTGATTAATGACCGGTTACCATGACCGCACCCCCTTTTCGTTGAAATTTCCCTACCTCCAGCATAGAAAAATTTCAACAAGTGTTTCAGAATTAGTTGTTAACGGTTAGTTCCCAATGGTTAACTGTGCTAACTGGGTGTGAGGACTTTGTGTTTCCCTAATTAGTCCAACAAGCTTAATGCAGATATTGGAAAAATTATAGTAAATACCTAAGCTCCTGTTTGGTGTGATATTAATATGCGTTACACCGTGAAAGATGGCCTGAAGCAAATATATTAAAAGTCATTCAAACAACAAGACATTTACCGAATACCATTAAAAGAAACCCTTGATCCCATCGTTCAAAGAAACTTGTTCCCTTGTCATCCATATAATCCCTTGTCCATATTTTCCCCCACCCCGGCTTCGAGAAATAAATGTATACGTCGAATCTCGTTATCACGACACCTTTGGGATTGTCAACATAGTGTCGTCATTGCCGGAACGACGTCATAACCAGAATAGTTTAAAAAATTCATAATCAAATATTAGTTAACCATAAAGTTAGATTTAATGAAGAAATTAATACTGTTTATATGTTTTTAATTAGATTTAACTGATGTAAATTTTAATTATTGTGGAATATTACAAAAATAATTAAATAAAAAACCTTTATGTATTATCATTATTTTTTTTTTCAATTCTACAAAATTTCCCAATCAAATGTTTGATACATTTTTGAATAACATTTGTCACACTCCTTCTGCCATGAAATTACCAGCAAGAAAGAAATCAATTCAAAACTCTCCACTTTTGTCCGCAATTTGATTAGATTTTGACGGCTAAGCTCCACTTTTCGAAGGTGAAAAAACCCTTTATAAACCTTTTATCCACATTACGAGTTCTGTGTTTCTTTTCAATCTAATGGAGAGCCCCTTATCTCTTTTTCTCTCATGGAAAAAGCTTGTTGTGACCAACTGCAATGGTCTTTCTCTTCTTTTGCTGTTTCCCTCGTAAAGTATTACAATCCACCTGCTTTGAATTCCTTTCTATTGTCCTTCTCGTCAAAGTCTATACCTTTCATAACTTATCTACTCGCCCCCCACTATTCTTGAGGTGTCATGCCTGGTAAAATCTCTTGTCAAAGTCCGATTTTCCTACAACAAACATTTCCAGATGTCTTCATTATTTTCCTGAAAATTTTTCTATTGCAAAGAAATATTTGATCCAGTCTGCGCAGCTCGACACGTCGTCGTAACCGAAAAAAACTGTATTAAAATCGGGAACCACTTAACATTAAAATTATATGGCATAAGTTCGGAACTTAAAAAAGTGACCTGACATCCGGAGCGTCGTGAAATCCGGGTGTCGCGATAACGAGGTTCGACATTTACACATGGTTGGGCGTGAATTTTGCTGTTTTCTGTTGAAGCTTCCATTGAATTTGCAGCCTTTGCAGGACCGCAGAGAGCCAAGGTGGGCCTTTTGTCAGTTATGTCGTCGAGCCCCTCCCCACCCCCCCCCCCCCCGAAAAAAAAAGAAAAAAGAAAAGAAAAAGGTTAAAAGAAGAAATACAAGGAAAAAAAAGAAAAGGGAAAGAAGAATTTTAAAAAAAAGGGGGGGGGAAGAACTGCTTACTAGAAAAAAATTAACTCTATTTGAAGTGCCACTACAGTAAATGCCAAAGGTGTAAACTTTACTTAATCTTTACGTTTTCTGTTATTCTGAGATTTCCCCCCTTTTTCTTTCTTCCTTCCTTTATGTTTTCTTCCTTTATTCTTTCCGGTTATTTTTTCTTTCTTTCTTTCTTCCTTTTTTTTTTTGCGTCTATGTCGCCGCTCTCCTCCCCAAGGCCTGGTCCCCCAGTTTCCGACTTGACTGACATGGCCCCTTGCCAGGCATGACCCTTTGATCCTCTTCCGAAAAAAATTTGAATGATGGTCCTGCTCGTGGTAAATCCTGAGTCATTTCAGCATAAGAAAAATGTATGTAAAACATTAGAACGGATGTTTAGTAGTGTAGTTTTACAGTTTTATGTCAGCTGAAGAATTTTTGAAATAATGTAAATTTAACTTTAAAAATGGTATTTTAAGGCTTTCTGCGCGCATTCAAATGTTTGACAAGGTGCCCCCAAGTTTTTTCTATACCTTTCGATAACTACAAAGTCTATTTTTCATATTATTAGAAATGCAGTAATTCTTTATTTGAAAAAAAAATATATAAGTCTTTGCAATTTACCGATTTTTTTTTTCCATTTCTCTTCAACTTGAGGGCTCTTGCGCGATTTCAGAAATAGTTTACATTAAAAAAAAAAAAAATCCCCGTTATCAGGATGCTAATGCGCAAGTTTTCCACGCTACTAGAAACTGGTTAATAGAAAAATATGTTTTCCGACCTACCCTAACACACATCAATACATACATACACACAAATCTATATACACAAACACTCACTCGTCATTGCGAAAAACATAATTTTAACTCATAATGTCAAAAATTCATATTTTTTCTTTTTTTTTTTTTTTCTTTTACTAATTTGCGAAGAAGCAAAAATATACATCATATTTTTCTTTTTCATCTTAATCCATAAGATACATAAAAATATATTTAGTTAAGAGTTTTTTCCCCTATGAAGAAAGTATTTTTTGTTTCATTTCAATATTTAAAAGAAAAATGTTTTTAAATAGGATAAAAATGATCGAATATTTGGACTGAAACTGTTCTTTCAGAAATGAACACTCATGAACAGTATTTGACAAGAAAACCATCATTAATCCTTTATTTTTCATCACATAAGCATATTTCAAATGAATTCCAACATGGGCGGAAAACCGTAATTTCCAACAAAAGAATGACTGAGTGAATAATTTCCTTTCCGTCAAGTACCCCAAAAAAGGATTTAACAAAAGGCGACTTAAAAAAAAAAGACAAAAAGCCATGCTGTAAAGAAGAAAAAAACTCTTTTGAGCCGTAATTTCTAGTTTCATTCAAACAATGCTGGTTCATGTCTCTACGATGAATAGTCAAGAGAGAAAGGATGCATAACTTACGCTTAATGGTTCGCTGAATTTAATGAAATAAGAAGGGAACATTTGTCTGTCTTTTAAATAAGCTTCGTGTTTGAGCTCTTGAGGAAGAACTCAAACTGCCAAATTGTCGACCGACAATGCACATGATGTCTGTTCGAAAATAAACTGTCACTATGCGTAAAGATAGGGGATATTATTTCAGACAAAAAGACTTGAACAAAACATGTTTGTGTACGTATAAATTGATGTAAATTGTAAACTCGCTAAAATACTGAACACTTAGAAAATAGTTAAAAGATTAATTTATATTTGGCATTATTTAAACCTACTTTCAGTAGCTTTGTAGTGCTCAGATATCATTGAGGATTTTCCATTTCATATTTTCATTATACATATATATATATATATATATATATATATATATATATATATATATATATATATATATATATATATATATATATATATATATATATATAATTTAAGACAATCTAAAAGACATTTGAAAGTTACACTGCGAAATCACATCTTAACTTTCGTGTTTCACTCACGGCTGAAAGATAATTGTGCTTGAAATAAATTATTTTGGTTTTTAATCAATGGAGAAAAAATGATAATTTACAGTTAAATGTACTTGACAAATTCCTGTTTTTATAGTTTTCAATTGTACTTATATCGTTTTTTAAAATTTAATTGTTATTTTACGGATATTCAAAAATAATTTTGTTAGTTTATTATTTCTGTTAAGCGTAAAATTATAAATTTTTTCAACAAGTGTGATGACATGGTTCTTAGTTCAAAATTCCTGCCTTGCATCCTCTTTTCTTTCAGATCTAACCAGGAGACGCTATATGTGAAGGAAAAAAGATAATTTTGCAAATTTTTATTTCAAACGTTTACCAATGTGAACTCAAGATAAATCTATAGCACACTAGGAGGTGTATTTTTATATTGCTTCTATTTAAAACCCTTTTTTAGAGGCGAAAATTTAAGATTATTGCGTGCAAAAGTTGAATCAAAGTTTTTTTAATTGTTTTTTTTTTATCGTTATTAATAACCCAATTGCTTGCAGCTTCGATTTTATTTTCTAAAACTAAAAGTATTTTTGTGAAGAAAAAGCAAACAATGTTTTTAGCAAACAAACTCTCATTTTTTGGAGATACAGCACTTTTTCAATGAACGACACATTTATCAAGTATATGTAAATTTCTGTATTTTTTCGTTTAGTAACGACAAAATTTGTTTTTTCGTCCCTTGGGAAGAGGTGAAAATGGTCAATAAATGTCGAACATCTTGAAATGATTACATTAAATGACTTTCAGAATGTTTTTCCTCCATTAAAATCATATTTTATTATTTAACTGGTTTATAGCTATAACATTTTTCTAACACTAGTGGCACCCGCACGGCTTTGCCCGCAGTAGAAATTAAAAGATTATTTGGTTTGCTTGTATGTTAACAAATAATTGATGATGAATTTCTCACCAATTGGCTACGTTAAATGGCTTGCCCATGTTACGGTTCCACGTTAATTTACTATTCCACGTTGAGATAATTTGCTCGGAAAAAATTCCTTAAAATCGGTGTAGAAAAAGAACAAAGTCGAATTTTTAAAAAATCGCTTCGAGGTGCACACCCCCATGCTACAAACTAACTTTGTACCAAACTTCATGAAAATCGGCCGAACGGTTTAGGCGCTATGCGCGTCACAGAGATCCAGACAGAAATCCAGACAGACTTTCAGCATTATTATTAGTAGAGAAGAGATATCAAATATGGTTTGCTTAGAAAAGAGTCATTTAATAAAATATCAGAAGTATACAAATTTTTTGTACGACACCTTGTTAAATGACCTAAAGGAATCTTTATGTATGCACCCTTTTCTTAAAACCAAATGAATGGTTGGCACAAAGGCTCAAGGTCAAATCATATATGCACGCTCGATCAAACCAAATGAATGGTTTGATCGAGCGTGCATATATGATTTGACCTTGAGCCTTTGTGCTTAATGCGTGGATTTTTCCTGTCTGTCAATACCGTCAGTCGCTGTGAACAGAGTCTGAATAAGTTAGTGTGTAAGGCTCTAGCATTTTCGTTTTTTTTTCTTCGTCTAAAAAAAGTAATAATAATATGATAATAATAACGGAACAATTCGAGCAGCGCTATAGCATCTTTTTTTTTTTTAACAGGCTTACGTAGTTAAATATGCTCCTTACTCCCCTTATATGGCTCCTTGCGACTTATAGCAGTTTCCTAAACTCAAGACGTGATGAAGTGGTAAACGGGCTAGGGTTATATCGTCATTTTGAAATTTAAAAAAAATCGACGAAGACATTAAACATAAGGTTTTCGCACAAGAAAATAATGTCGAAAACTTTTCTAAAACCAGTGAATAAACACATTTTTACCCACCAAAAGAATAAAAGAAGATGATAATATTAATAATAATAATAACTAACTGAACCGTGTGAAGCATTTGCGCTCGACATTTATTGTTCTACTGTTGAAATGCCAAGTAAAAGCACCATACGCATAAATTAACGTATTCGCGCTTAGTAAGTTTTTCTGCATTATATGTTGTACGTAAACATTTTTCTTCAAAAATGCTACAATGTAAAACTGCCCGAACAGGGACTAGATCATTGGAACGTCCATTTGAAAGTCCGACGCTCTATCGACTGAGCTGTCTTCTTTTCTCTGCTCGCACAATCGGACATTTGTTTTTAAAAAAAATGAGATCCATCCAGTTTTTTAAACTGTAAGTTTTTAAACTGACAAAATGTGGGTTGTTTGTTTATCTTTATAAGAAAGCGGGGACGGCGGATGAAATAATTTTTAAAATTACACTTCGCTGAGGAAGTTTAATGACGAATTAACTAACTTTTGGTATTTGCACAAAAAAAAATAATAATAATAAATAAATAAATAAAACACACAAATAAGAAATGATAATAATAACAATAATAATAATTATTATAAAAAGTAAGAAAAATAACAATGAAAATGATGATGATAATAAGGATAATAGTAATGAAGCGCTTTCAAATGCAATTTCCTTTTATTTTTTCTTAAAATTTCAAGAAAATTAATCTGTTGACTCATCTATTTGAACCACTTTTTACTCTACACATTAGTCAAACGATCTGTTGCATTTATGCAGCAGCTATAATAGAGCTGCTTTTCTTTTCCTTTTTAGAACAATCTAATGTAAAGCAACAAAACAAACCAATAAATTCCTTTGATCAAGTCCGACTTGAATGGCAAAAAATCCATTCGTACTACTGATCTACTTCAACACGCAAATTACTAAATAACAGCCTATTGTTATTCGTAATATTCAGATTTTTTTAACTGCAAAAGAAATTTATAATATTTTATGCAAAAGAATTGCTGACATTAACTTTAGTGGAATCATCCAGGAATGACAGACGGGCAGTTGAGACATGCATGCCTTTGCGGACGGTATTTAATTCTCAATTGTGTTAGGTGAACAGCATATTGTTTTCTTAATAATGATATCATACTTTGGATTTCATGGTTCAAAAAAGCTATAAAATCACCGAATCATATCGAAGATATTTTTTATTTACCTCACGTTGAAATTTTTCTTCCTTCCTAATGAGGTACTTTGCATGCAACTGAAGGAATGTGTAATGGCCACTTACAGAAAGCATATTGTAATGTTAGATACATAAAGCTTTGTAGCTGTGCGGCTCCAGTTAGAGTCTGGTCATTTTGCATAATTTCATCGGTTTTATTGGACGTCTGCATTAGTTTTCTTGAAAATCGAAGGATATTTTTTAATGGAATTCTTATACCAAGAGCCGAGAGGAAATTTAATGTTGAGAATAAGAACATCGAGTCATAATTTTATTTATTTTTAAGAAAGTAAAATATGTTTTATGGAGAAAGTTAGGGCACATATCAGCCGTTCATATATTTGAAAAATAATACCTTAGGATGTAATTCTTTCTCTTGAATTTAAATAAAAACAACAAGTATTTGCTGGAATGTTACACAAAAAAGGCATGAATAAAGCAAGTGAAGTTGAAGTAAAACTTTAATAGCTTTAACTGTCAAGAAAGGTAAACACAACATGAAAACGTGAATGAACAAGTAGACACAACTTCTACTTTTCTTTAAGAGAATTTACTACTATTGATCAATTTTAGAAAGCATAATTAAGTAGTTTTTTCTGCAAATGATATTCACAAAAAACGTAATTAATTGCTGAAATGTATAATCTTACATTTAAAAATTATGCCTTAATAGTTTATTTAATGATCTATACTTTTTAGATAATGAAACAAAATTAAATACTTTAACGAACCAAAACATAAAACTTTTTGTTAAATTTATTTTATTTTAAATCCTTAATATGACAAGAAAAAAAACGAGTTGCCTGATTTAAATGCAAAACTTTGTTTCTATTATAAATAAGTAAATAAATAGAATTTAAAAAATAATAATAATGCATCTTTTTTTATGAAAAGGATAACAAGTAAAAACTTATTTTTCATTAGAAATTACGAATCAAAAATGTAGTTTTTGATAAAACTGGCATCAAACGAAAAGCTCTGAAAATGATTTTTTTTTTCGCATTGCATATATTTCTAAAATAAACAGATACTTTTATAATTTGTAAAAAAAAAAAAAAAATATCCCATTGTACCTCTGACGTTCACCAGCATAAGGTTAAATATTTATTGAATGCTGTACTGAAATATACACTACAAACTGAAGCAACATTGCAAAACAAATAGTTCTTCCTCACAGAATCACACTATTATTACCAAGCGTGAATCACCAATTTTAACAAAACTTTTCACATCGACAGAACGCCTCGCCTTGTCTATTAGGTCATAAAAGTCCGATTGCGATGTTGAGGCCCCGGGTTTGAATCACGGCTCAGGCATGGATGTATTTTCTCCTCCCTGTCCTTGGCCTTTCTGTGTGTATGTTGTTGCACAAAAAAAATGGTTGCCTACCGTATAAACGGATCCTTATGGCTTGTGTGTGCTGTGGAAGTCTGACTTCATACCAAATTACAGTGCAGTTGGAAAATGATGCAGCGCACCTCAAATTGCCAGCCTGGCTGGCACACGAAATCAACGAAAACGGCTATAAAACGCTTCAAAATATTGAATACGTGTTTTTTTTTCTTTGACAAAAAACGTCTTTAATGGGGTGAAATTCACTCCTAAATATTCAATGATTAGAAATTAGAGGGTACAACATATTATTTTATTTTAAATTTTAATGACAAAAATGCAAATAATGAATGAAAATTGGAAAAAAAACTAGTGTTTCATTATTTTTCTGAAAATATTATCTATTGAGGTAAAACCATTCCTCGCAGTCTTACCCCGTCGCGCAGCTAGTTGTCTATGAGCAATAAATCACCTTCTTGACCTCACCAATTCTAACTTCAATAAAAAAAGTGGCATGAAGGACATATATGACACTGGATAAGTAGTTTTGAAAAATTTTAGATTTCTACTTTGAATATTGTTCAAAAGATATTACAAGAAAGTAAACCGACTGAAAATGTGCGAAAAAATGAAATATTGTTCTTACAAATGGCTCTAGTTTCTTGCCTAGAGATGGGTTCTAGTTCGCTTAATATTGCGAAGGATGGTTATATACGGTAATATTGCGAAGGATGGTTATATACGGTAATATTGCGAAGGACGGTTATATACGGTAATATTGCGAAGGATGGCTATGTACCCCTAGTAATAGTAGCCCTGGCTAATGGGCGGTAATTTACTGAATATGTCAACTTTAGTTTGCTTATTTTTTTTCAAATTTTCAATCATTATCTGAATTTTATAAATTCAAATTTAAAATAAAAAATCAGTTTACCTTCTATATCCCAATGTTGTCGATAAAAAAAAATCGAGTTCAATACTTTTAAGTGTTTTATCGATGTGCAGAGTTTTATTCCAGTTGGTGATTCACACTTGGGTAGGGTTACTTGTCAGTTACTCACTAAAATTGTGTGCTTTGTAATTGAAATATTGCTACAACGTTTGAAAAAAAATTCAGAAGCTAGAGCAATGTCAGTCGATTTTTCTTAACAACACCGTCTTACATAAAAACAACTTAATAATATCCTAAAAATGAAAATCTAAAGTGAAATTTTACCATATTGCTGTTATTTTACACATAAACTAATCAAAAGTTTCATTGAGTGAGGGTAATACATTAACTAAAGAGTACAACTGAAGCATGGTAAGTTACAGTAATCCAATCAGTAAAGGTCATAATTTTCTTTTGTTTTATAAATTAGATTATTTAACGAAATGAACGCAAAATTAACTCCTTCTGCACAAATCTAAACAGAAGTTATTCGAACTAACGTCTTGGAGCAAGCGAAGGAAATAAACTTTCGCTCCAAAAGCTAGAAAATTCCACGTAATAACATTAAACATGTAGAACGTAGGGGAATTTGCGCCATTCCCTTATTTATAAGTGGATGATTAGTAGTTTTAAGATACTATTAAAAAGGCAGCGAAACGCAAGCCCTTCGTTACTTTACTGTTTGCATTCAAGACATTATTTAAGCTTTATTTGAGAAGGTTGAGTGTTTCTGCGACGATGCGCTGCAACATTTACAACAGACTATCGCTCCACGTGCTCTGAGTTTCAACCAAAACTTAAAGCTTGGGTAATTCAGGCTAGTATCTCCTGCTCTTAAAAGACCACTTTTGCATAGAAAATGTAGAATTTTGAATTCTAATGCCGGAAAATATATTAATTATATGTATTGATATTTTTTTCTTGACTAGCTATGCAATACATTGCTTGATTTTAACCAACTGCGTATATCGAGGGAGATGTTTACGGATACACTCCCTTAAATTTTTTTGTTTAAGGATACTTTACTAATCGTACAAAGGCTAATATTTACGTTGATATTTATACCGTTTAGGTCTGTTATAAACAAACACCAGCAGAAAATCTTAGTCGAAGAGCCCACGATTTCCAAACCTACGTTTTAGAATAAAGGCCCAAAATCTTTCTGCGTAAACACACAACAGCAGGTAAGAACGGTTTGCTATTATTTTAGCTGAGTTGCGGAAATAGGTAGTAAAGTTGCGTGAAATTTCTGCAAAACTAAACATCACATTTTTTCCTGGTGTTCTCCATCTAACCATTTCCGATTTGGAAAACGTTTCAGAGAGGTGCAGACATGCCTTTAAAACTGTCATACAAAAAACTTTCAGCTCCTAAGACACAATCCTGAGGATCGAGGATACTTTAAAAATAAAAAAAAAAGTTTACTCAAAAATGGCCTCTGACGGGGGATCAGACTAAACAACGTCGCAAAACTGATCCACCATTTTGGAGCGATTTTTTTTATATATCCCAGATCCTCAGGATTTGGATCATGAAAGCCGAAAATTTATATGGGTTAGTGTTTCAGGGCATGTCTGCACCTCTATAAAATTTCGTTGAAATCTGAGGTGGTCGGGTGGAGGCAACGAGACGACTTAATAATGGAACGACTTAATAATGCTTAGTTTTTGACGCACTTTTTGCTACCTGTTTCCTACCAAAACCAGCTTGACTCAGCTTAAATATTTGCAAAACTTTCTTACCTGCTGTGATGTGCTTACGCCTAAAAACTTTTAGGCCTTCATAATATGACATACAGTGGCTCCCAAAAGTGTTCTTACACCTACGACTTTCAATGAAATAGGCCCCTACGCATTGGTTAGAATTAATGTTTCGGAATAGGTATTTAATTGTAAGGTATATGATCTATTTTTAACAAAGCTACACGAAACTTTTTAATTCAAACATTAAAACTTATTTTTTTAAAAATCAACAAACCAAAAAGTGCCAGAAATTTTATCTCACAAAAGTTTTCGTACACTTTGAAAAAAAATGTCAAAAAATTAGTAAATTATCTACCTTTTTACCAAATTATTATTTAGTAGAATATCATGGAGTAGCAACAACAGCTTTTAAACGTCTGGGAATAGATTTCACTGTTTTTTCTTTCTTTTTTATGCAATTTCTGAGTAAGTGTTCAGCCGCACTTCGAGTCTTACTGTGTCTAGTTCGTTTCAATGGTGTATTTTCGTAATCTAGTCACCAGATATTTCCAAATATGTTCCATTAAGTTTAAATCTGGCGATTGAGGAGATATTTTTGAGATTAAGGACAATTTTTGAGGCACCAAACGCAAATGTGTACTTCTTATCGTTATCTTGATAAAAAACAAAGTTGTTTCCGATTACCAAATTTTGGGCTAATAGTTTAAAATTGTTTTTTTAAATATTTAAATGAACAGCATGATTTATTATTTCATCAAAAAATTCCAAATTTCCAAGTCCTGCTGCTGTTATGCACCCTCACACAAGAACACCTCACCGTCCTGATTAACTGATCCAGCTAAGTACGTAAGATTAAATTCCTCATTTTTTCTTCTATTGACAGATATACAACAATTTAACCCAAAATATTGAATTTATTTTCATCTATTAGTAAGACGTTGTTCCAAAACGTTTTGAGCTTATTTATCATTGATTTTACGACGGAAAGCGTAAGCTTACTGTTTTTCGCATGAAGAAGAAAATTTCTGCGGGAAGAGGTCCCCTTTAATTCAGCTAATCAGAGAACTTGGCGAACAATTTTAGGTGAAAATTAAACGTAAAATGCTTCATTCAACTCTGCAAAAACTTTTTCAGCACTCAAATGCGTATTTTTCATAATTTTTTTAACAGTAAACCTCCGATCACGCTTTGTTAACTTTGCCAGTTGACCTTTTCTTACCTTGTTTTCGATCCGATTCCTGTCTTAAAAGCATTTTATCAAGCACTTCACTATAGAATGGTATAAATTAACTAATTTAGAGACATTTCAAACCAATTTATGGCTACTGTGAGGAAAAAAAAAATTTCGAATCGTGTTTGTTGTTTTCTACGCATACCAGCCATTTTAAAATAATAAGCAGAATATTAGGGAATAAATAAACAAAAAGTTAAAGCCAAATGAGTTTTAAGGGTTAATACAATGCAAAAATAATAAAAAATGGCATATGATAATTTTAATCATAAATTTATTCGAAAATATTTCAGTGTACGATGACTTTTGTGGCGTATTTTTTCTCTGTCTCTTCGTTTTTTGACAAATTTCAAAAATAAAATCTGGCAATATTTTGAAAAAAACTACTGAGTTTTATTCAAAATCGCATAGGCAAAAAAATTGGACTTCATATTCGAATTCAGTTTTGCGTTATTTTGATTTTACTACAAAATCTCAAGGTGTACGAACACTTTTGGGAGCCACTGTAGGTCTGGCGCTCGCGGGATCTAGCGCTACACTGTTGGCTCATTACTATTTATTTTTTAAAGCAAGGAAAAATACTAGCTTGTATTTATATTGATTTTTCGAATATACAGAGTTTACGACCCCCTATATATATATATATATATATATATATATATATATATATATATATATATATATATATATATATATATATATATATATATATATATGCGTGTGTGTGTGTGGAATTCTATATATTACAGAAAAATTTCCTTAAAACTAAGGAAATCAAATATGGCTCCTCAGAAATTACAGTCCGCATCAAAAGGCTAGTTATCACGCGGAAATCTCAAACGCAAAAGCTCCCCATAAAGTTCATTCTTAATCGTTTAAAACCCTGAAAGCTACTCGATGAAATGAACGATTCTTCTAAAAGTCTATGGAAGGAAACACTCCCCATTAGCGCATCTTTTAGATGCAAAGATTGATACCATTCCAACTTGTAGTTGGGGAATAGTGGTTTTGAAGCTCCGTTAAAAAGGCAGTGATGCGCAAATCCCTGATCGCTGTTTTGTTTGCATCCAAGGCATCACATTTAAGGCTTAATAAGGAGGGTTAATGAGCATTTACACTAGTCTTTATCTCTTCGTCTAATGAGTTCCAGCTTAATACACTGGAGTTTAGTTGTATCAAGCAATCTCTTTTCAGGAAATGTTTCATTGGAGAAGAGGAAATACTTTTTCCAGTTTTGTGTTTAAATTACGATTATATGATAATTACTTACACTTTGTCTCACTTTTAGTAAAATGTACTCGTGAAGATTTGCAGAATATTTGAGTCCAGAATAATACAACTGGTACCAATAAAATGTTCCGAATTATTTGATATATTTTAAAGGGGAAGAGGAAAAATGAAATCCTCGCAGCATTTTGGTAAAGAAACATTGTCTTTTTTAAAAGTAAAGTGGGTCGTACACGTGTATGGATATTGTGACACAAGCATCAGTTAAGTTTATTGTAAGACACTAGATTCTTCTAACTTAAAGTGCCAGTTCTACAAATTGGTCATAAGTTGGAAAACATTATCGTTACTTTAAAAACAATCATGTCTGGTTTGTAACTTAAAATTTGTTATTTCTTCTACTGTATCTTTACTTGATTGTGTGGATTGTACAACTTCCGGAAATCCTGGATACCTGTCTATGTTTTATATTTGGTTTAACACTATACGACGGCTGATATCCCGTTATATCTAAAACGGACGGAAACTGTTTAAATGACCGTTCTTTAAAAACAAATATATCTTGTGTAAAACTGTATCTAACCAAGAAAAGTGTTTTATGTTAATTGTAATTTGAATTATAACATAGATTATGACTCGGAAACTTTAGCTAAGACGAATAGAAAATGTACTTCAAACATCTGTCACGACGCTCAACTCAAATCCAGTAGAAGGAGAGTTACTTCCACCCTGAGAACAAGAAGAGAAAAATTCAAAAACTTTGCAAAACAGAATACTTCTCTGAAAAAGGCAAGGCTTGAGAACCCACGCTTATATGCTCGCCCCTTATTCCATTTCGTATGAAATAGTCCAATACAAATACATATCAAAGTCATTTTGACCTTTGTTGGCAGTTCTACTCAAAATTTGTACATAATTAAATTAGATTAGTGTTTTTTTTTTGGAAGATGCATATTAATATTTAACGGAAAGTTTAAATCCATCAAACGGATTACGAGTAAATCAAGTCAAAAAGTTTTGAACATCTTTCAATTTTTTAACAATCAAAATGACCGGTTTCACCGTTTTAGTGTTAATTTTAATATATGTTCACATAGTAAGACTTATAAATATTGTATCTTCTATGTGTTTCTGATGTAACCGGACAAATGTTTTGTTAAATATTGAATCCACGTTTTGTTAACACACGTGTTTTGACTGATATGAATGTGTGATGGATTGTTTTTTAATTCTTGAAGGATGGGGGAAAGTGGGAGAGGTACAATCGTAAAATATTTTACTATCTGCATTCCTCTCTTGAATGTCAATACTTTTCTTGTGTTACTGTTTGAGTCAGAGAAGAGTCATCTCTGAGGGTACACACCTTTTTACCGAACTTGATTTTCATGTTATGTTGTTGGTAAGTGTTAATATTTTTTGTTATTATACTCATAAAGTCTTCGATACTATTGCATTACACATTAAATAAAAAAACTGCAATTCAGTACATTTTCTTGTTTTTTGAACGTTAGGATGATATTAGTTCAAGCTTTATAAACATTTGTTATAAACATGCTGGAAAAAGTGGAAGGGACAAATATTTTTATTTTTTACCCATTGTTCATAAAAAATAAACTTCACCGCTAAAAAAAGGGAGTTTCGACGTTTTAGATGTAGTAAAAAGGCATAATAATGTACATATATTCTTTAGGAAAATGCGTATTTATCGACAGAAATAACATTTTGCTGTTAATTGATGCAAATTATTCCTTGAACAAAGTAATTTTGAAAATTCTGAAAAGCAATATGTTCTATTTAGTTTTCGAGTTGGCTTTTTTAACACTTAATGCTCTTTCCGTTTTTAAAAACATGGTATATTTTTAAACTTAACAACAGTTGGTATTTTATTGACCTGTGCACATATCTTCGGTTTAAAAAATATTTATGTAATAAGGAGCACTCGAATGTTCCCCCTCCCCCAGTTTTTATACAGTTTACGATCAAAGTGTTAAATTAAGAAACCTTACGTATCCTTTCTTTCATTTTTATTGAACTTCAAAAATAGTTCAGCATTGCTTAGGATACGATATGTATTTAAAATAATCCAAAAATAGGAGACTAACTTATAACTGATATTCTTAATGCTATATACGCATGTCTAATAATGAGAAATTTCTAATCACAACAAAGTACAACACATTTAATTATTAAGAATTCTACTTGTAACTTTATTTTAACACAGATTAAAAGTCGATGAGTGTTTGTTCCCAGAAGAGCAAACAAATATATTTCTGTGATGCTGATAAACAAACAATTTGAGGAAAATTCTATCTTCCCATTCCTTTGTAATATAGCTTAAGGAAACTAATCAATTTAAATACCGTTGTAAAACTTGAGTGTAATTACAAATTTCGAGACCGGTTATTCATGCTTGTAGATACGAATGAAATTAATTTAATTTGTTTTCAAATCAATATAACCTAAGAACCACACCTTGGAAATGAAATACGTACTTGGAATCAATTAACCATAAAAACCAAGAAAGCCTCGAGAAAATAACAAAAAAAAAAAAAACAATGTTAATGTCAATAATACTTAAAATTATATACATATACCACACCGTATTGCCCATGGTAGACAATTAAAAGGCTATTTGGTTCACCTGATATTTATGGGTATTGTAGGTAAATTTAAAGATTTCTATCTATGAATAATACCGCTCCAGCTACTCGTTTACGCTAATAAGTGGTGTAGATCTAAAAGTTAGTGCTCAGTGTAGATATGGAGCAGCAAGTAGTGCAGATACGAATCAGAAAGAAGTGTAGATCTGGAGCAGCTAGTAGCGTAGATCTGGAGCAGCTAGTAGCGTAGATCTGAATCATAAAGAAGTGTAGATCTGAATCATTAAGAAGTGTATATCCGAATCAGAAAGAAGTGTAAATCTGAATCAGAAAGAAGTGTAGATCCGAATAAGAAAGAAGTGTAGATCCGAATCAGAAAGAAGTGTAGATCTTAATCAGAAAGAAGTGTAGATATAAAAACCTGAATTACTCAGGCTTTAGTGATCATGGATGGTTTGATGTCATTGAAACTAGGACTCGACCGATGCATTGGCCAGGCCGATACATCGGTGCCGATGGTTAATAAATATAGCCATCAGCATCGGCGGCCGATGCAAACTTGGATAAAACATCAGCGCATTGACCTTGAAAAACAACTAAGTCCGATATTTCGCCGATATATTTCGGAAGAAAAACAGGAATAAATATCTTACTTTAAATCTATTTTTTACTGCATAATTATTAGTAAGTACATTATAGATCCCGAAATCGGAGAGCGACGGAACCAAGACCAGTTTTGAGTTTCGGAAATATGCCGAGTTTTGGATCACTACGGAAATTTTCACAACATTGCAGACACTTTTTAGACACTCGCTTTGATGATTTTTTAGAGAGTTTTCTGCTCTTAAGTTGAAATAATTACAGTATGTGCTAGCATGTTAGTTGAACAATAAGGAGCAAAAAACGAGGATCAAATTTGGAAGATCATACCAGAGTCGCTGGACTAAATTTCCGATTTTTTTTCCCCGAACAGAAATCTAAAACCTTGATATTTTCCTGATCTTAGCTTACCCCTTTTAAAATACCACTAAAAAAATAAAGGCTTGCATATTCTAACATATATTCTGGATCTTGATTGAAGATTAAACGGCAGCAAAAACTCTAATCATAAGAATGGGGCGGGAAACGCCGATTTCAGGATTTGTATTAGTGATTAAAATCCCTTAAAAGTATTTTTTTTTTCTTTCTCGCTTTTTAAGGGCTAAAAAGATACTGAAATCCTTATTGATAATTTTATAGCTCGTCGCCTTAGAAAAATGGTTGCATGCTGTAATTTTACTTTCACGGTTTTTTTTTGGGGGGGGGATGAATAATGAAAAAATAATAAATCTTTTAAAATTCAACATTCAACTTTCTCTTCGATTATATAGCCATGAACTGATTAAGAAAATCCATTCTTGACAGATATTAAGGTGAGAAACTAAAGAAGGCGTAATCAAGAAATTTAATTTAGGGAATCATAATACTGTAAAATGTTTAAAGAAGTACATAAATGCTTTTATTATTTCAAGCCAATTGTATCTTTAGATAACTCTGACTCGTTGAACCAAAATATTACTATCCGTTATTAATGATGTTTAACAATGTTTAACACACTCAGTAAGTTATTCACGTTTTTCATACTGCTAAAAAAATCTGCACTTGGTGTTGCAGTTGTTGTGTTATAGTGTGTTAAATAGAGCTGGTTTTTGTGTTGTAATGAATATTAGTTATAAAGACATTCATAAGTAAACATTTTTTGAACTTTTTATTTATTACTATTATTATAATTTAATATCTGGTTTGACTTCGAATCACGATTGAATTGTTCGTTTAACTTTGCTTCAATCAGGTTAAATGTTAAGAAATATGTCATTCACGCATTATTTTATTGTATTTAGAAAAAACTTAGTTTTGTAACTGTTTAGCTTTTTTCAAGAAAATTGAGCATTTGCAAGCATTAACACTACATTATTAAAATAAAAATGTATATTTGTAAGTACTAAATGATGAGATGATATACTATTGAATACAATTCCAATGCTAAGAAATTAATTATTATCAGTTAATATTAATACAAATTGTTACTTAATTACATTTGACTCTTTGGTTTCACAATACGACAGGTTTTTCCAAAAATGTAATCTTAAACCGTTAATGTGTCATTCTATGTAATATGATAATTATTTAGTGTTAATAGTTACATCTGATAGTCACTTCGAAATAAAATGTTTTTTTTTTTTTTAACTGAAGAAAATTCAAAACTTTATTTTGTGTAACATTAATAACATTAATTAGTAACCCAAAATATGTTCTGAATATTTTTATTTATTAATCATAATTTAACAAACGAAAAGTGTATGTCTTAAGCATTGAAATATAGTACAAATGAAAAATAAATTACCAAAACAAACAGATATTTTTTATATAATTAAGGTCCTAATTTATTAACCATCTGTCTTAGTGGCCTTACTCCTGGGTCCACACAGGGCCGTCGGAAGAGATGAGGGAGCGGAGCGGTGGCCCCGGCACTGAACAATAAACTAAATATGAAGAAAAAAAACCTCAAGAGTTGATTATTTTTAGAATTTTATTATAACTTTTTGCTGCCATTTATATATAATGTTCATTCACAGAAAAAACCTAAAAAGTTTCCTTAAATAAAATACTCATAGACACAGACGGATAAGCTTTAAACTCATCTAAAGCGTTGTAACGCTTGTAAGCAATTCTAACAATAGATTGAAACTGAAGGAGAATCTTCCAGAAAATCGTCGAATTCCCTTTCTTCCAGTACCATACAACAAGCGAGGACAATCAAACGTAATTTCTCTCAGTATCCTGTTCCAATCTTCCTTTTCATCCTCTATCGCGTTCTATTCTTTCTGTTTCTTCTCACACTCAAAGTTAAAAAGAGAATAGTGTCTCTTGGTGTATTTGAGACTAAAGAATTGTGTTTTTTTTTTCTTTTTTTTTCTTTTGTTTATTTCCTTATTTGATTATATGATTACCCACAATGTAATAACAAAAATAAAAGAAAATTAGTAAATGTGTGTGTGTTTTCCTAGTATATTTGATTCTTATCGGAATGTTTGTTATTTTCGTGGAGTTTAAAAATCAAATTGATCAGTGATTTGACAGCAATGAATTTAATTTAGTAGCTTTAATGGCATATTCTGTACAAGAAAACAATTTCAACTATGCAAATACCCATATTATATTATATTCTATTTTGTGTATTTTA
This sequence comes from Uloborus diversus, assembly GCF_026930045.1. NCBI lineage: Eukaryota > Metazoa > Arthropoda > Arachnida > Araneae > Uloboridae > Uloborus > Uloborus diversus. The sequence continues at coordinate 43,381,992 of NC_072731.1, forward strand.
GACACAAGTGCGCAAAATAGGAATGGATTGCACGATAAATCAAAAACTATATTATTGCATTTTGTATCTTTATAATTATTTTTACTATTATTAGTAGTAGGAGCAGTAGCATTATAGTTATTATTATTATTTCTATTATCATTATTAATATTGTTATTTTTATTGTTATTGTTGCTCTTGCTGCAATGTATAATTTGAATTATTGTCACCAGGTCGTTCGTTGTCACATGTTTTACCCAAATACAATGTTTTATGGTCATTTGTCGATGGGAAATATTTTGTAAGAAATTAAAATGTTGCATTTGAATCAAATACATCGAGGTATACAACTTTAAAAGGGAATTTCCCATTATGAATTCAGCTGCAGATATCACTTTTACGCTTAGCATGGCAGTATAATGATGATTTAAATTTTAGGGGCAAGTTTCCGAAATAAGTCTAAGGTCTAAGGACCTTTTAACTTCAAAATTTTTGATTTTCTGGAAAAAAATATATGTTATGCATAGTTTAATTCTGAACAATTTTATACCCTACTTATTACCATACTCCAAAACTTTTCAAGTTATCGTAAACTTTCCCCATAGAGATTTATGTTAACAGCAGCTGTTTAAGCCTCTTTTTCTCAGGTGCCTGTTTCTTCGGTTTTCTCGTTTCGCGCGCATGATATTTCAAAAAGGTTCTTATAGATTTCCGTAAAACATTTAATATTTGTTTATCTGGGTTATATTTATGACCTGAACCTAAATATATTTATTTATTTAATTAATTATTTATTTTTTTGAAATTTTGTAAGTTAATATTGAAAATTTCAAACATTTTGGGCAAATATATATATATATATATATATATATATATATATATATATATATATATATATATATATATATATATATATATATATATATATATTATATAAATATTAACTTTTATTTTTAGTTGAAATTTAAGTTCAGAACATAAAAATATACCAGAAAAACATGCAAGAAAAGTTTTACGGAAATATTTAAGAAACTTTTTGAGATATCATGTGCGCAAAACGAGAAAACCGAAGAAACAGGCACCTGAGAAAAATAGGCTTAAACAGCTGCTGTTAACATAAATCTTTAGGGGGAAAGTTCACGCATTTTTACAATAACTTGAAAGTTTTTCGCGTATGGTAATAAATAAGGTATCAAATTGCTTAGAATTAAATTATGCATAACATATTTTTTTTTCCAGAAAATCGAAAATTTTGAAGGTTAAAGGTCCTTAGACCCCATAATGCTTCGCTTTATTACATGCTGGAAATTATCTAAAAAAAGAATACATTAAGGAAAATGAAGATTACCCGACTCTTTAACAGAAAAACAAACATAATATGCATCAAAAGATTTGAAATTATAGATATATATCGCGAAGTATAGTCTACTAAGGCTCTTGCACCTAAAAACCCAATCTAACCAACCAACCTAAAAGTTTGTGTGAAGAACTGAAATGTCATAGCAAATTATTTTTTTTTAAACTAAATTGCTATGATTTTTTATCTACTGCCACTGTAATCTTGTGAATGATTCATGGCCCTCGACCCTTTATCAGTATGCCAGTTGAAATTATGTAGCATTTAGTGAAAACAGATATAGAAAAGTTACTTAACTACAAAATTTGTTACTCCTTTCTTCGCTGAAGATAAGTTACTTTTAATTGAAAACACTTATCTGTATTTACGCATCAATATATGACATAAATCTTAAAAAGTAAGCAATAATGTTCCACAACTTTTGATCTTCTTTTGATTTCTTTACTGATACTGTATTCGCTTTACTAAATTAATTTATATAAGATAAAGAAAGAGAGAAATTAGCTTGCGGTATTAGATAGTCTTGCAATTCTATAAAAGAGTATGCTAGGCTCTGTGGACAAAATTTTAGAGAAGCCATACAAGAGCTCCAACAAAATTGAGAAAACCCCATTAACACATTAAGTAAATTTCTGAGAGGAATAAATGTTAGATAATGCAGTTTTTGTAGATTATTTCACATTTTTATTTTCTGTCCATACAATTTTGGCTCTTTTGGGGGACTATTTTAAATTTTAGGGGGATATTTCAAATTGTAATATACTCTTCATTTTTCCATTAAAATTATACAAATTCATAATTGTTATGGCGCTAAGATTTTTCAAAACTCGCTAGGACGGAAAGGTAATATTTTAGCCTCCCCGTTTATCCTAATGCAGATGGAATTGAAACTAAGGCAACGCTTTACAAGTGAAATCCATGACAAAAGTCACGCACTTCAGGGGCGATTTTCAAATGCATTGACTCATTAGGTTCGACATAATTTGAAAATTTGTGCATTTATAAACTTTAAAATTTAGCTATCTAAAAAAGTAATTTTTTTTTGAGTTAATTTATTCAGATTTTAGAAATTCCAAAAAGCTTCTTGGCAAGTCATTGTTTTTCTTATGAGTGTTACCTTTATGAAACACTCTTTTCTAAAACTAAAAATCTACCATAATAAAACTAAATTAGACACTCAGTAATAAGTCAAATGTTATAAATATTTAATTATTTAAGGAATTTTAAGTAGTTGAGAAGCTGTTTTCCCTTGAGTGTTTTTTTTTCCTAAATGAACGGTAAAATTTGCGCTAAAAGTATATTTAATTGAACATCAAATGTTTTTGTTGCAAAAAATATCAATAGGGAAACCATTTTTAAAGATTAAAGTGTAAGTTTATTAATACAAATGCAGAGAATTGGAAACGGTAACACTCATTAAAGACGGTATAAGCACTCATAAATTTTAAAATATCGAATTGGAAATCGAATATGAATTGTTTATTGAAAAGCAGGGGTGTGGGAATTTAATTCTAGCACGTTTTGTTTATTTACACATTATATTGTTTTATAAAATGTTCATTTGATTAGAAGACTCGATAAAGAGTAGGTCAAACTTAATTGGGCAATCCTGTTACAATAATGTTTTTAAAAGACAGCAATAAAAATTAAAAATGTATTACTGTATATTTTTTTTTACTTTAAAAATATTATGCTTAATTATAGTGCATAGCAAACATTTAACAGTATTATGTTTGCGAGTTTTTTGCAAAAACATTTTATTAATCAAACTTTTAGAAAATATAATCTTTTTTTTTCTTGACAGCAGAAAAATTGACTACCTACTTAAAATCATTTTCCTTAAGTTTAAGAGAAGTTATCTTCTCAAGAAATAGTTAGAAAAATTACTTTAGTTTTTCATTTTTACTTTAAATTTTTGCTGTATGGGCTTTTTTTTTTTTTTTTTTTTTTTACGTTAATGCGTCAGGGAAAAAAATCACCTCCTTAACCGAGTCGCCGACCAAGTAGTTAAGACAGCTAATGAGATTCAGAATTTAAATTAATAAATGAGCGTAGTGCTAATAACATTGATTTGAAAACCGTACATTCAGTCTACTCGTATTTTGTACGTTCATAACGTTTCTCATTTTAAAGTTCAAATTTTGTAGTTAATGTTCCTGTCTCGCTCGAAGGACATAAATTACTATTATCAGGCCCACTATTTTAGACATTCTATAAAAGTCTATTGCTGCATAAATATTTCAAAGGAACAAACGTAATCGAATGATAGTTTCTGTATTTACAGCAAGCGTTATTTCGTTTGAACTGTATCGTTCCCTTAAGATCAATGGAATGTAATATACCCTCAACACTCGTCTCAATCTCGTTTCCCCTGTTTCTATGATACGTGAAAGAGCACTTTTATTGCCGAATCAATGTAATGTTTAAACTTCGTAAAGCAATTTCTCTGTAGATGTTTTTCCTTTTATTTTCTAAAACATCAAACGTTTTTTGTTTTATTTTATTCTAACGTAGCATAGGAAATAAACTCGCGATATAACAGGAAACAAATTGTGTCGTCTTCAATTTTCACAAGCTAGATACTTTCTGGGATGGGTCCACAGCAGCGTAAACAAAATCGGTAAATGCTTTTTCTACTTCCAGAGGAAGCAAAGGACTTCTGATGAGGAACATTTCTTTTAAAGTTCTTGCTTTTCTAATTGTTTCCATTGTTTCAGTTGGATTTCTTTCCCAGAGCGAAGTATCAGAGAGAAATCGAAAGTAATTTTATTTTAGTATAAATAGCAGAGGAATTGTATTTTCTATTTTTATTTAAGTAATATCGCTCTGTCTGAAAAACAATGCTGCGCTAAATACTTTATCTCTCTCTTTGTATGTATGTATGTATGTGTATGCATGCACATATATATATAGACACAGGGTTGTTATAAAATAACGTGAGATGTTCAGAACCCGCTATAAAAAGAAGTATTGGACGAAACATTGCCAAATTTCATGAGCGTACATAGCAGTTCGTGAGATTTCGATTTCTACAGTAAAAAATAGTACCAAAAGTCAGCACCAGGGGGAATTTCAGCGCTATAAAAGTGTCTACTTGCGAAGGCAGAAAAATTAAATGCCAAAAAATGCAGCTCACATCTAGTTTTTTTATTATAAATATTTGTTGCTTGCAAATGAGGTTTCAAAAAACCAACAAAGAATTTCAATTTTTAACAAGAGAAATAATACCAAACGTCGTCAGTAATAAACTTCAGCGGGGCAGCAAGAATTTCTTTCTTATTCACGTAAGATGGTGCACCATCCCACGTTGGGCTTTGGGTACTGAGTGTATGGCGGCAACACTCCTTTGATAGCAGTTTTATTAATCATGCATTTTCTTCGGTATGGCCTCCCGACTATTGCTCTCCCGAGAGCGTCCCAGACATGCTCTATAGGATTGGAGTCTAGACATCTGCTTGGCTAAACCCTCCAGTGAATATCCTCCCTTTCCACAAATTCGTCGACCAAAAGAGTTCTATTTGGCCTTGCGTTAACATCCATTAAAATTACCCCAGGACTAACAGTACCTCTCAAGAGTTGAGCATAGGGCTTCAAGACCACATCTCTATTCCTCGCAACTGTCAAAGAGCCTCTTTCAAAGACATGGAGGGGTGTGCGGTCACCCTACATACCGTCTATAACCACTACCAGTACCGTCATAATGGTCGTTTTCGCGCATATTGGAGGGTAGATAGTGGGTTCTGGGTTCTATCCAATGGACGTAGGAAATAATAGTCGGTTAAGCTGAATTAGGAGCCACTACCTGCCCTCCAATAACCTCGACATCGACCATTATAGATGAGGAGGTTTGACGGCCTGGGCAGGCCTCATGTTGGACGGCAGTACGCCCCTCCATGTGTTTGAGAGAGGCTTTGTTACAGATGTGAGGCATAGGGATGTGGTCTTGGAGCCGTACGTCCACCTCTTAAAGGGCCTTGTTAGCCCTCAGTTACTTTCAATTGATGTTTACACATGACCACATAGAGTTCTTCTGATCGACGAATTTCCTGAACGGGAGGATATTCACAGGATAGGTTGGTAAAGCCGATCTTTTGACTCCAATCCTATAGAGCATGTCTGGGACGCTCTCGGGAGGGTAATAACAACTAGCAATAGCCCTCCGGGGACAGTCTGCAGCCTGAGTATAGTGTTGTTGAACGAGTGGGAAAAATTGAACCCCGGGATTCCATAAACAGCTTCATTTCAAGTAGAGAGTTACACTGCGAGGCCTATATATCTGTTACAGGTGATCATATCCCCTGCTTGTGCTGTCTTCCCCCCGTACAAACGCAAAAGACCAAAAAAAAAATGTGAACATGAATACATGAAATTCATGCAATTTTCGGAAACAACATTTCTGTTACGACGAAATTTGTGGGTTAATGCATTGAAAACTAAAAAAAAAAAGCAATACGGGTGTTAACCCCCAGATAATTTTCGAATTTGTAGTCTTAAAAATGTTTCTAAACTTTTAGCCCTGGATGCATACTTGTAATCGCAATAAAGGTCAAAATAAGATTCAATGTTAAGATATAAAAGTTAAGTATGAGACAGTATCGCTGCACCACAAATATAAATTAAAGTATTAAGAAATCTATTAATAAGAAACTGAATATACAGATGCATCTTTCATAAGTAATAAAACCCATTTTTCATGCAATGTCATTAAGTTTCACTGCGTGCATTTGCCCAAAATGTTTCGCTAAATTTTTAATGCTTTCACTGAGTTTATTAATTGAGCAGTCAAAGTTACTAACTGGCAGGATGTTGATTAATGGCTGAAAACATTACAAACTTTGACCTGGGAAGGCACTATGACGTCAGCTCCAATTTCCGTCATCATTTTCCCGGATTTGTGCAGCTTGTTATAAATAATTAATGCGCGGACGGCTTAATGTAACCATGACGCGATATTTGGAAAAGCTTGTTGTACCTTGTCTTCAGAAACGTGTTCGGAAACATGTTGCATTGAGAGTTTCGCTTCTCACCGCGCAACCATATGTCTAAACTTGGGGAGGGGTTGCTTTCACTATATTTATTAATTAATATCGAAAGAGCTTCGGTAAAAGAACTTTTTTGCGGCAAATGTACCAAATAGAATCAGAAATGGTCTGAGTCTATTATGAGTGGAAATATTTCAGATTTTTTTTGTCAGTGCTCAAAGTGCTTAGAAAATTCGTAAATTAAGGTTAAAATGTTTTGAATTCAGGATTGGTTGGAATCAATGTTTTCAATTGCTTGGTTTCTTATTGGTTCTTATGTTTAGTTCTACATCTGGTTTGCACCTTTACGGAACAGCTGTATTAAATTTTTAAAGATAAATTTTGTACAAATTATAAAACAAATTTGAAATAAGTGCTTTGTATTCCAGTAGAAAAATCAGACACTAGACAAAAGTTTAAATTGAAAAAAAAATGTATATTTGACATTTTATAAAGCTTTATCGCATTGAATTAGACTTCCTTTATATATTCTATAATATTTCTAATGATGCTGAGTTTGGCCGGCATATACATTTTTTTTTCTTTTGAAGCAGTCAATGCTTCCCATTAATTGAAAATAACCAACGTTTTGTAGCACAAATATACAGATTAATCCATACATGTGTTTCAGGGCTTAAAGGAACCCTTGTTTCAGTGCAGAACAAAGCTTATGAATGTATTTTGGCTTTTAAGCTAAAAAAGATTTTTAGCTTAAATGCCAAAAATATTTTACCGGATGTCTTTACAGAAAAAAACTCTCAATTTTGCAATGACAAATGAGTTCTTTAAAGCCCCAAAACACGCGCATGCAGTATACTGTATACTTGTACTACTCAAAGTTGGTTACTTATTTTTCTCCTTGGTACAAAAGTAATTTATTTGTATCATAGTCAATGCTCTTCCTTTTTTAATGTGAAATATATTTCACTAAACGCAATGAAATGTTTTTCTTGGGAATAAATGATATTTCCTTAAAGGATTGTTAAAATATTTTTTTCAGCACTAAATTAATTCTTGATTGCAAATTTTAATTTTTTACCATGAAAGTATTTTAACTGCCATAAAATGATTGTTGAAATTGTTAATGCCATGTCAACAACATGTACACGTGTCATAGCATGTCAGTCGTAGTTATAAGGAAAAAATTGTAGTTGTTTGCTACGTAATTTGCGATTATCCACAAACAATTTTGATGCTCTCGTTCAACTAATTCCCGTTCTAATTAAATAACAGTGCACCTAGTTTTTTTTAATCATTCAATATTCTTAAGCTGCTTAATATGTGAAGACATTAATAATTTACCAATTAATGTTTATTGTGAGCAATGAAAAATTAATAGAATAATATGAAGATACTTAATGTGTAAATAAACTAATAATTTACAATTAGTTGTTTAGTGTGTGCAATGAATAAATAATAGTTGCATGGATTTGCATTTATCTGTTCGGGTGTTTTGATCAAACAATTATTTTAAAAAAATATTATTTGATAAGTGACGCATACGCGAAAATATTTTTTTATTAATTTCATTTATTTATATTGGCCAAGCTTATAGGTGTTTTTACAGGTTTAAAAACTCTGGCAGCATTTCCATCTTTTATATTGATTTAGCAAAAAAGCTCTACGTTTACGACTACCTTTATAATGTATAAATATATATGAATGCTTATATATAAGCAATTTATTTTCTTTTGGCTACTGAAATATGTGTTATTTTAGCTGCATTAAATGTAAGCAATTATTATTATTATATTTTTTTGACCAATGAAATCTGCATTATTTTAGCTGCATTGAATATAAGTAATTCATAATTTTTACCTAATGAAACCTGCATTAGTTTAGCTGCATTAAATATAAGCATTTTTTTTCTTTTGACTAAAGATATCTGCTATATTTTAGCTGCATTGAATATAAGCAGCTTATTTTCTTTTGGACAATGAAATCTGCATTATTTAGCTGCATTAAATATAAGCAATTTATATTCTTTTGACTCATGAAATCTGCATTATTTTGACTGCATTGAACAATCAACTCGGCCACCTAATCAAAATTGTAGCAAATATTATAATGTAACTCAGAAATCTAATTATGAACAAACCAGTTAGTCAATATTGGTTTCTAAGAGCATAGTAAAAAATCATGTGAGCATGAGGAAGCATTATTGAAAAGTCAACTACTCAGGAAACTCTCCTCCCTGTTTGCTTCCTCTTAGAAAATTTACTTTAGAAGAAAATGTATATTGATTTTTAAGCGACCATAAGACGCCGACTTTGAAAACGAATTGTACTTTGAAATTTAAGAAAGAAAGCTTATGAACATACCACATTTATTGTGTTATCGATTTCCAATAATCATGGAAATTGTTTCTGTAACCGCCTGATACACGCTACATATATGTACTTCTTTCACTCAACCAACCCAATGAATGTGAAATTCAATAAAGTAAGGATGCGGTATTTACTTTTAGAATTATTTTAGAAACAAATTCGAATGCAGGTAAATGGAATCGAAATGGTTTATAAAAAATGTTAAGATAATAGGGGGAAAATCTTATTTACATTTTATTTGCTTAACTATAAAATTTTACATAACCATATTTAACGTCATTTTCTCCAGAAAAATGAGAAACAGATGATGTATATGTTACTAGTGTTTGTCTTTCAAAAATGTCTTTAAAATATTAAAATGAAGTTCTTATAGTTGAGGCAAAGATAAAATGTTAATGTCGTAATGTTGTGATTCGGATCTGCGCTGCATTGACTGCCTCTACTATTATCTTTTTTTTTTTTACACTCTAGTATTAAAAAAAAAATTGAATTCTGAAATTTTGAATTCAAATTATGTTTTTCGCAATTACGAGTTGCGACAGGACCCAACTCATTGGTTACTACCTCATTCGCATGTTTCTAGAAACGGTTCATGTCCCTGCAGTTGGGCGGTTACGTGCGTATAGTTGTGTATGTGTAGGCTTGTGTGTGTACGTAGACCTGTGTGTATGCACGTTGGTATGTGTGTGTATGTGTGTGAGTGTGTATGAGCGTGCGTGTATATAGGACATGGACGCCACCGACCAGGAGCAGGAGCTACCGGGAGGAGTAGCGGCTGCAGAGGACGGTGGGGTTGAAAAACGAATCGGACATCAAGGACGGTCAAATGAAAACAATTAGCAATCGTGATTACTCAAAAGAAAAAAAAAAACATGGTTAGTATATAACAAAATATAAAATGCTACGTAATGAAAAAGTATGAAGTCATGAGGGGAAAAGTGCAACAATAGGGTTGTTTGAACAAATGTATTATTTTTGGCAATAAATTAAGTGCATTTCAAGCCCCCTTGGGGCTGCAATTTAAGTATTTTAAAAAGCTAGACACATTTTCATATTTAGCTCTCTAACTCCCTAATTCCATTGAATAGTTTTTGTTTTGATTTAGCTTTAACAGTTTGTGAATTATTTCAACGGACGAAGGTATTTATTTTTATTTGCTCTCGCCACGTGATCTCTTTTATCCTCTACGTTGCAAGAAAATATCGCAAGGAAGTTAGAACTTCTCCCCCCATTTTCGTTAAAACTTGATAGTAAAAATAATATTCATTGACATTATTATAATTTCTACTTGTTTTCTGTATGTTTCTGAATTTCTGAAATTAGTACATATTAATTTTCTAAAAATAAAATATGGATCCATGTCAGAAGAATAAGCAGTGTCTATGTACATTATTTGTAACAAAAATAAATAAATGTCTATAAATGAAACAAAGAATATATGCGTATGTATGTATGTTCCCTATACAAATCCACAGTTTACGACGGATCTCGACTAAATTTGTAAGGGACGTACTTGGGCACATGAAAAAGAACGTGGGGGGGGGGTCGAACGACAAGAAAGAACCCAACCGTTTGAATTTTAATTTCAGGACCCGAATATGGTTTTTTCGTATAATATGGGGGTGTGAAAATGCTCGCAAAAATTAGAAGAAAATATAAATGGAAACCCCCCTATTTTTTCTGCATCATATAAAATTTGTTCCAATATTCTAAGGTGATTAGAACGTGAAGTATAACTGTTTTTAACTAATACCACGCGTCACTTGATATAACTTTTATTTTCGAGATAGACTGTGCAAAGTCGGGCGTCGCAGCTGATAAATAAATAAAACAAAGTAAAAAAAAAAAAAAAGCTTGATAATAAAACACGCATGTATGAAAAAAGTATCGGGTAAGCGTACGGTGTGTGCATAGTAAGGGGAGCCTAATATGACACATTTCGTAAAAATCTACTGCTGATAATACTATATTTTATACATTGTTGAGCAATTTTTAGTTCATTCGCTTTATGAATTTCCCGCGGTCTTCCATGCTTCCCTTTCATGACAGTTTAAGGATGCAAAAAAAATCAACTCAGTTGAAATCGTTTATTAATTCGGTTTTTAAATGAGATTTGCAAAATTTTTGATGAAAGTAATCGTCTACTTCTTTCATGCATTATAGGTTTCAAGATATTGTAAGTAGCAGTTTTAAGTCTTCAAATAATAAGCATGTAATGGAAGACTTGATTTAATTTATTTCAAATATTTATTATTTATAATGCAAGAGTAAAATAACGAAGAGTGTCTGGAAATTTTTTAACTACTTAATTTTGTTCAGATACACTAAAACGTAAATGAAATGAAAGAAGCATGTTTAGATGGAGCAAATGCATTAAGAAACAACCCGACATAGCAGTCAGGTTGTATTGCAAATAACTGAAAACTTGAAAAAAAAATATTTATGCAAACCCATTTTTTTATGACGTGTTTTCATTACAAAATGTACTAAAAAAAATATGCATAACCATAGTTTAAAATTAACATGTATATTTAAATTTCGTTATAGGACCATTCTACAGCACGTGACGCCTTGTATATTTCATTAAAAATAACACTTTAAAAGATTTATGGGAAAAAAATATATAATATAGGCAACATATATTTGAATGGAAAAAAAAAACATTTTCTGATTAACAAATAACTAATAACTTATGTGTCATTTCTTTCACAAAAAAAAAAAATGTCATTACCCTTTAAAGTTATTTCTTTTTAATAAAATGTATGAACTGTTACGTGCGGGACAAAGAATTGAGTTTTTTCGTGGAATGGCATTACAGTTGTGTGTACTAAAAATCTAGTCCATTCAAAGATAGGGGAAAAATGTTGAAGTACCTTTCAATGAAACTCCAAAATGATTTACAGCTATTGGGTACTTTCAATAAAAATGAACAGCGTTTAACTGTTATGAGTAAATTCACGTCTGGAACTGATACAAAATTAACAAAAAATAATTTTGAAATTATGCCAAAGTTAAAATAAAAATTAACATAATATAAGACACCAAAGCATGTTCACACATATAAAGATCATTATCATAAATAATATCCTTTGACTCAATTAGCTTCAATAGTAAGTCTATGATTTAAGATGCATTCGCAAAGTTATTTTCAAGAACAAAAATGTAATAACTTTCACTTATGATTTATCTCAATTTATCAAAGATTTAACTATTAGTTCTTCCCTGACAGTAATTTTTCTAATGCAGGAAATGTTTTGAATAAATTCAAAAGCAATTCACCAATGAGTAATTCAGAATACATAGAGCGAAATTGCCTTCTTCAAATAAAACTGCATATTCCACTTTAATATATAAAGTGGAGGCCAAAACCTAATAAATGGACAAAGAAAATGTCTACTTTTTTTCATCAAAATATGCTCATAAAGGAAGATTAATATCGATAATCCTAGTTTGAAATGTCGAAAGTAATATTATTCTCCGCCCATTCATTGTCACAAAGATAATCTATGGTGTACGTTTTCTGAGAGGTAAAGTGGATTATATTTCTAATTTTTCAGAGCTCGCTATTTCCTGCTATCATCGACTACACATAGTTTATTTTTTTTTAAATATTTAATGCTGAGTGTTTTTCACTAAAAGTGACTGAAGTAAAAGTGTACGAAGACATTTTAAAAGTATCATCTGAATCTTTTGCAGAAATCGTATCAGTTTCTTGAAAAAATTTGGCATAAAGGATTTTAACTACCGTTAAAAAATGCCTTTAAAATTTAAAAAGTGCAGAAATTATTCAAAGTTATAGCAACAAATCAGAAAAGACTTGTTCACATATCAATATACAGTTACCCATATTTAAAATCACAAAGGAAAAATCTAGAATTAAAGGATACAATTTATGGATTGTTGCAGCGTAATGTAGTAAAAGCTCTACATTTATATTGCAACGAACTAACTGCGACGATACAAATGAAAATTAATAATTTGGAAAAATTATTTATGAGAAAAAAAGAAAACTGCATTTTAGACGATGGTTATATCAGAAGCACTACATCGCCAAAATGTGTGTTAAAGTCAAAATAAATGTAGACACATTGTGCTGACGCTGACAGAAAAAAGTTATTCATTTAACTACAGCGTCAGTTAATGTTTGCGGCAATAAGTCATACTCCCTAAATACTTGTAACATTCCTCGGTCACTTTAATGCCTATATGGTTTTTTTTTCTTTTTTTGAAATAGGCTCCTGGAGGGTTTTAAAGAGAACTACGTTATCAAATGTCTGATATACTCCATTTGAAATATTTTCTGTTGTTTTGAAATAACATTATTTTGTCGCCTACAGCATATGGTGAATCTCCTTTTTTAAGAAAATTAGGCATCAAGGACTTTATCCAATGGCAGTTTCCACTAACGAAGATGTGAAGAAATGCAATGCTCTCCTTAATAGGTATCACCCGATTCAAGGATTTCACTCCTTTGAAATTGCCGTACGTCGTAGGGTTTGTGTCGAGATTCCCGTCCGACATCCTACTTTGTGGATAATCACAAGGGCACTAAATACGTCCTCATTAGAGAAAAAACATGCTCCCATTCTTATTAGCAGAATATTTTGTTATGTTTCACGACATACGGCTGCAAAAGTAAGACACACCATCATACTATGTAAGCGTCAAAAGAAAGGAGCCTTTTAAGTTGGGTGTTCGTAAGTTTATATTCTTGTATGCTATTATTTTCATATCCTCCTTAGCTTTTTTTTCCCGGGAAAAGAAAAGCAAAAAGGGTCATTATTCAAATTGCACAAAGAAAAAAATACTTGGTTATGTTAAATGCATTAAAACACAAATGTTAGACAAATATGTTTAATGAATATCATCCCCTGTCAAGAGAGGTAAATTTCTAAACTTATTTCCAAGAGTATTTTTCATTGTATTAAGCAGTGTTTTATAAAATTGCTTGACACAATCCATTTTTATATCATTAAAGCCCTCAAAATGATTATTAGATGATGATTTTCTTCTCAAGTATTTCGCATAATTTACTAAATGTTTCGTTAGTTTTATATGGTCGCTGATATGGTGCACCATTTTATTTTCAAGACAAACATTTAAGCAAGATAAAATAAAGTAAAATTGGAAAGACGTATTTTGAAAACAATTAGATGTTTTATGTTTGTTTCAAAAATGAGGAGCATTTGAAAGTGAAATACGCTTCGGAAAAAAATATAATAAGCCCTATTCAAAGGCCTGCATTATTCTTACCTTGAGCAAATGTCCGCAAAATGCAGTTTATAATAATAACAAATGCTGGTATACGTTAATATTGGATACATCAATGTTATGTCTGAAGTTGAATTCGTTTTTTAATTCCTTCTTTTAAATGGAGCTGTATTAAGTGCCTTTCGCAAACCTTATGCGATTCAAAAATTTACAACATCCTTTCTTTCGTGTGCGAATATTAGAACACAGATGCCATTGGCACAGATAACTTTGACACCTAGTTTCCACCAGATGGAGGCACCAGGCATATCTTCATTGCGAATCTGCACTACTGGTGTAATCTTGTCAAAGACATTCAGGGCCAAATGAATACTCAAAGGGTACTTTACATAACGCATAATCATACGACATGGGCATGGACGATTTTCTTCATTGAGAAAATCCACCGACTATCCATCGTGGGGCAGAACCAGGGACTAAGGGGCCTTACAACCACGCCACCCAGCTGACCAGATTCCAAAATTTCAGACCTTTACTTATATAACTGAATGTTTGTGCAAAAATTGGAAAACAACTTTTGCAAAAATAACAAAAGAATAAATATTAATGTTCAAACAATGAATATCAAAACGGTTTCACATAAATGTAAGCTTTTTAAATATTTTTTTGTCGAGAAAGTTTAACAAAGCTTAGACAACCTTAATGATTTAAAAAAAAAAAAAAATGTTTTCCCAAATTATAAAGAAGTTTCTTCCTTGTGGTAATATTATTTTATTTATTTATTATTATTATTATTATTGTTATTTTGCTTTTGAGAGAAATACTAAACAATATTAAACGGGGTTGATTCTCAAATAACGTATATTACGTATATAAGTAAACTGCAACGTACGCTTTGTGTTATTCAGTTTCAGCGCCGTAACAATAATACACATTATTAGCACATACAGAAAGACACGACACATCACACGTGAATAATGCACATTATACGCGCACAGACTTTATGTGTTTGTCGTAATGTATCAAGTATTAAATGTTTTATTTTTTCAACTAAAATTCTGTGCCTTCAATGCAATTTTTAAGTAAACGCAAATAACGAAAAACATTCTAAGTTATATCGATAAGGAGGATTTTTTTCATACTTGAAAGATTTTTATTCGGGCAAGAAACTAAAAACATTTTCCCAATTCGAAACAAATATCCTTCAAAGCTTTACGATTTTCCATCATTTCTTTAACCTACGTATAGTGGAGCTTTTCGAATCTATGCAGTTTACTAGAGAGCAGGCCTCTTCTCTGAAACTATACTTCAACCTTTCGATACATTTTCGAAGAAGAAGATTATTCATTTAAAATCGAAGCACGGTTGAACTAAGCTGTAAGCTTATTTGGTATAAAGTTGCATGGATGCAACAGAATACAAGACAAAGTTCAATTATATGATATCGAGTGAATTATATGAGATCACATTTTATGTTTATGTTAATATTTGTGCATTAAAAATATTAGTGGGTTTATCTGGTGTACCTCGAAGTCACTATTTATTCGTTCCCAATATTTTCTTATATGTGTAGTTCAATTACAACTCTTAATATTTCTTTCTATGTGATAATTTATGTTCTTTTCGTTAGGAAAATGATAGTCGGGAGTGGTTGGAAGGCATAGATTACTCTAATATTAATGAGTTTGATGCCTTGAAATTAAATTGATCTTAGACGAGGATTGAATGATTTCAAAACTTTATAGAACCTGTAGTGTGCAGTCAATAGTTGAATGAAAATTAAAATCATGCACAAATTTGTTTAAACCATAGGATAACATCTACGTATTTATCAGTTTAAGACGCAAGTTAAGTACTCTTCATTGCGTTGCACTCATTGCAAGCAGAGTAAGTTTTTCCATGCTACTTACTAAGTAGAAGAAACATTTTAAAGCTCGTAGAGATAATAGTTTTTCTGTGTATTGCTTTATTAAACACAATACAAAATCAATCTGAATCTTATAGTTATGCTGACTATTTTTCTGGTAATCTCAGGATTTTCAAGCCGCTTTTTTACCGTGCGGAGGATAATAAGTCAACCAACAAACCAATTTCAAATTCTAAAACAAATGCTAGTTTAAAATACAAAAAAAGGTTATGATAACAGCTCTGCGTTTGGACGTTTAGTTCATGTAAAATTCTTACATGAAGGATTTATGTTTGACACAATTTACAAATTAAATACAGACATAATTTTCAGCACCAATATGCAATGATGAATGCATGTATGCATAATAGTACGATTTTTGAAAAAATATTATAAATTCATTTGGCAGTGTCCTGTTGTTTTGTTTAACTCTCAAAACAAAAGTTTTACCAAAAAATAGATGAGAAAAAATTTAATTTGTTGATGTGTGTGTTGTACAACAACATTCGTATTTTGAGATCGAAAGCAGATAAATACAAAATTCTTATTGCTTCGCTAGAACGGTTGTAAAACAGTTACTTTCTCAAACTGTGCATTTAGGATTAAACAGTAAATACAGTAAACAGTATAAACTATGTTTCAGAGTAGTTTTTAGACGATATAGATAGTAGCATTATTAAAATGAACTCTTATGGCTTTAAAAATAAACAGAAAAACTATTATCTCTACGAGCTTTGAAACATTTCTTCTACTTGGTAAGTAGCGTGGAAAAATTTACTCCTCTTGAAATGAGTGCAATACAATGAAGAGTAAAGGGTGTTTTTTAGAGGTATAGAACATTAAGTTGGCAACACTGTTTGATATGTGTGCCATTTTGATAGCTGTCACTTGTTTTGTTTGCCATTTCATCATGAATAGACAACAAGGCGGTGCAACATGCCACGCAGCACGTGTCACAATTGATTTATTGAAGGAAACGTTCGGTGAACGAATAATTTCGCGTAATGGACCCGTGAACTGGCCTGCAAGATCATGCGATTTAACACCGCTGGACTACTTTTTTGTGATGTTATGTGAAGTCTCTGGTCTGCACCGATAAGCCACAGACGATTGACGCCTTGGAAGAGAACATTCGCCACCTTATTACTGACATACGGCCTCTATGGTTGCAAAAAAAGTGAGAAAATTGGACTTTTCAATTGGACTTTCTGCGAGCCAGCCGAGGTGGCCATATGCCAGAAATCATATTTAAATAAAAATGGCTCATCTTTCGAATAAAGCAACATTCATGGCAATTAACAACATTTAACAGTGTTTTATTTGAACCTAAAGTTCTCTTCCTCTAAAAAAACACCCTTTACTTACTATAAATTCAAGAAAAGATTTATCATAATTTTCGATAGTTTTAAGCATTTAATAATTGGATGCTACGCATGAAGCATCAAAATCGACAAATTAATTCGCTTGAATAATACTTGATCGGCATTAATATATAGTCATTGGCGAGAATTTAGGCAGATTGATTCATTGTAGGTGTGAATCATCTAACTGTTACATTCAGTAGAATTTCAATGCATTCGGATGCTGCAACAATTATGCTTCACATTAACCATTGAATTCGCATAGAACAAACATTCATATGCATCCTATGTGTGACGCATATTCACTGTTTTTATTCCCCATTAACCGTAATATTCTTATAAAAAGAAAGGAAATTTTTTTTTCGGTTTTGACCAAATTTTTCTCTTGAAAAAAAATTAATCGATACTGTTGTGTTTGCTTTAATTTGAATGAAAATTAGGTGCGTCGATGTTAATTAAAATTAAGTTGTGAAGGCATATCATAGTGACTGCAATCAATTAACTAATCCTCGCATCATTTTTTTCCCTTTCGAATTGTATTCTTTCTTGAAGAAACTGTAACCTGATAAATATTATGAAATAATTCTGTCTATCGTAAAATGTATCTTGCTAACAATTTTTCAAATTTTGATCATTGTACCGTTCAGTGAATTAAAACTTGGTTTCAACAATAAAGAACATAAAAAGATATTTTACGTTCCTTAATTCGTTGCTTTTACGTTTCGTTGTTAAAGGACGTTAAATGTTATATAAATTGTTAAAACTAATAATAATCGCTGATATTTTCTACCATTATACATGAATAAGTGATAAGAGCTAAAATCTTTCTTTTTTCTCTCATTTTTAATTAAATTATTGTTGGTTACTTTAGGAAGATATTGAGATTAACTGTAAATTTTGAGCTTTGTAACCTAGAAATCATACACATATTTATAAAAATAGTATTTATAATGTAATTACACTTTTTTTTACTTGTTATTTTTAAATTTTATCGTTCTGAAATTAAAATAATTTGAAAGCCTTTGGTATCTAAATTATATTTACTTACTTTTACGTATCCTTATGAAAAAGAACACCCAAAAAAAGGATATTGTTTTTTTTTTAATATAAATGTATTGCGCATATTGCAATTGTGAACAATTGAATTTAAAAACAATTTAGATCAATAACATATTTAAGAAAAACTTTTAAAAACGCTTTTAAACTAAGGACTTGAATTGAATTAAAGAAAGCTTCGAAAACATTTGTTAGAAAAGTTTAAAACCCCGAAGCCCGAAATCCAAATATATTCTTAAATCAGATACGCCTTCAAATTATTTCGTTACGTTTATTCAGAAAATAAACTTTTTAATTACTATTAATTTTGATAATGCATTCAAACCTGTTTTTATGCGGTATTTTCTTTATGCGATTTTTTTTGCGATTTTTTTCCTTGTGCGGTACATTACAATTTTAATCAGATTGTGATTCAATTGACGAAATTATTTTTAAAACTAGTGCGAGTAGTATCTTCTCGTGAAGATATAGCCAACCCGATGGCAAGTCACTGTGACCTCCCAAAAATTTCCTTATGCGAGAAAATTTGTCCGTCTACTCGAAAAAAAATATCGTCAATGGGTTTATTTTGATTTCGTTTAAAGATTACAATTTTGTAAATATTTGGGTAATTTTCTATGCGAGACTTTTTTATGCGGTTCCTATCCACCGCATGACAAAAATGTTTTGTAACTGTGTTGTGAAAACAACTTTTTGCAGCTACTCTTGAAGTTTCGAACAATTTTTTATGCGGTCCCTATTTATCGCATGAAAACAGATTTGGGTGTAAGTAAAAATGGAAGTAATTTTCATGCAATAAGACTGAGAAAGAAACTCAAGAAAAAATATTTAAGAAAAACAAAAAAAACGGCGTTTTGGGAGAAACACTCAGACGCTGAAGGACGTTTTTTTTTTTTTTTTTTTGAAATGCAGTTACTAGACGAGTTTGGTAAATTAGTGTTGCACATGTAGTTGCAATTTTAAAAAATAAACAAATAAATAACTTTTAGCATGATGTATCGATACTTTCTGCTATACATTCAAACCCATTTTTGTGCAGTAAATTGGGACTGCATAAAAAATCGCATAAAAAATTGCTCAAAATTACGCTATTTATTAATTGTTTTAAAGAAAGGTAAATCAATAATTTCCCATTTAGTGTGAAATTTTCATAGACAGCACAAAAAAAAAATGCACAAAAAAAATACACAAAAAAGACCGCAGAAAAACAGGTTTTTATGTAATTGCATTGTTCTATGTTCTTTAAGAAACACATTTCTGAAAACCTAGTAGATTTACTCTCAGTTTAATTATATAGCCCTATTTCAATCTAACCATTATATTCGATAATTATACACCTGTATAATATTAGCGTTGAAACTGTTTCAATACAAGAAGAATAGTTTTCAGGACGCCGCAGAAAGGAAACACTAAAACAAGAAGAATTCGTTTCGATTATTTCCTTAGAGCAACTTTGCCTCAAAGACTGCAGAAACAATTAAACTCCTCTAGCTTGTTTCTCTTTGGACTATTGCTCCTAATTTCGTTTACCATAAAATGCTTACTACCAAATTACAGGACTGAAGTAAAGTTGGACTTCAGAAAAGTTTATTATTAGACTAATACAAAACTAGCGCCTGAAGCTACCGTGTAGGCTAATCATTATCTTCGAAGTTGATGGGTTTCTGATAGCACTTTCTCGCTGTTTGATAGCGGAAACTGGTTCGGGAGGTATTATTTCGCCTTTAAATAGTGGCACTTAAGTGTTTTATTTTCAGAAAGATTTTTCTTCTTTATCTAAGATCAGATCAATTTGTCAGTGCTGAGTTTTTCCGATACGTTTCTTGTAATAAGCTTCTGTTACGACTGTCATTTTACGTACCTTTTGGTAAAAAAATACTACGCAAACATTTTAACTAAAATTATTGTCATTATGGTTGACATGGAAAGATGGCAAGGTTACATATCATAAATGCACTGAAAGTTACGAAACAAAACCATTAGTGTAGTTCCAAAATTTAGGAGACCGCTCAAAGTAGTTATTAAATAGTATTTCATTGATTCATTATTAAAGTGATGACTATTATAGTGTTGACATAGTTATATGTCCGAAACCTTAATTCATTTTCTGAACAAACTACAGTTAATTACAAAGCAAACGAAAGATCAAATCAAATAGTCTTTATTATGTCGCAAATTATACAACTTGTGGACATCAGTTAGGAAAGAAAGTACATTAAATGACACTGAATGGGTGGTCTAGCTGCATTGAGCATTGGCAAAAAAAAGAAAAAAATCTACAAAAATGAAGCATTTGAGAAATAAAATTTGAAAAAAAGAAAGAGGAAAAGTTTAGTTTTTTCTACTACTCTGACTGGTAAAAATATAATCAGTTTTAGTAAAGTAATTATGTATGCATAAAAAGAAGTTTCAATTAAAAAAAGTGAAAATTTTTAAAATTTTTTTATTGTTTTTCAGGGTTGCAATAGTTTCTCATGTAGTGAAATTGTTTGTAATATATTAATTACATTAGTTTAAATGTACTTAATGTCCTACCTGCATTCTACTATTATTTTCCTCCGATTTTTTAAGACTTTTATTTTAGTAGTACTTGAAGCAAAAGAACAATTATCAAAATTATGTCTAAAGCACTAAAGTATGACGTATTAAAAGTTTCGAAATACTTTGGAAATTTCTTTTCTCAAATACCATTTATCAAACTTTCAGTATTTAAAAATAAAAATTAAAAAAAAAGTTTTATATCCATTTCAAAGTATCTGTAAAGAACAAAAATACAGGAAATGGAAAGACATAAAACATTTTAAAAGCGAAGGTTTAAAAGAATATAAAACATTTTTTCAGATTCCCTTTGGCACTGAACTCCATTGGAAAAATTAAATTCAATACATTTTAACTTTTTGCATCCATCAAAAAAACTCACAGCCTTTTTTTATATAAATAAAAATAACATGCATTCAAAAATCCTTTTTTGCACTGTACTTCTACTCTAATTTCCCCCCATCGTCTGAGACTTCATCATCTTGTATACCCTACGGGAGTGCATGACGATTGTTACTTATTTATACGAGTGAATTCTGCCCTTTTCATATTCGAAATTTCCTTTGAGAGATTCGATTATTATTCGATGTCACTCTACAATGCATTCTCTTACTTCGCTTATTTGATGCAAATAAAGTCTCGTGATGAGTTTAAGGCAAAAATAAAAACTGATTCCAAGAAAATAATCAAAAGTAGTGCAAGAAAAGCAATCTTAACAATTCAAAATGCTCTTTTTTTCCCCTTTCCTTTCACGTTTTTTGCTGCTTATGGAGGAAGACAAAAGAAGTACTGCGCTAATAACAGTTTTTATCCTACCCTTCATTTGCAAAATGTTTTCATATTTACAAATTTTGACAATAAAGCTGGGAAAATGCATTTTAATCTATGCATTTTAAAACGCGAGGCAAAATTTTCATATGCATTAAGAGTTTTTCATTTTCTGTATTGAACATCACTTTCAATACAGTATTGTTATTTAAATTTGAAAGAACATTGATAATGGAAAAAAATAGTTTGTTTTTTCTTTTATTTAAAATATGTCGTTGATTATTGCTCAAAAATATTAATGCAAAGAAATTGTCTCTCCATAAACTTGAAACTCTATTAGCATACGTATGACGTTTAAAGAAGAATGCAGTCTTTTACAACGGGTTTTAGAAGATTTTGCATCGAAAATAAACACAAAAATGTAGTTTTCAAACTATTTAACTTATTTAACAAAAAATATTTTTTGACACAAAATTTCTAAAATGAGTGTTAAGATTTCACTCACGTAGGTATAATGTGTACGGTAACTGGCAAATTATACTTGCCAAAATATGTTTGAACTGCTGACGTTTCAGCATACTTTGACTTTTGAACTAAATCATAAAATACATGTAAAATGTATGTGTGTCTATGTATGTTTAAAGAAACATGCAGGCTTTTAAAAAAACATGTCAAAAACACGTTGTTTAAAAAAACGCGTCCAAAAGGACGTGTTTTAGAAGATTTGCATTGAGAATGGACACAAGAATGCAGTTTTCAAAATGTTCATTCAAGAAGTTTCTAAAATGAGAGCTAAGACACCATATTCTTAGGCAGAATCAGAATGTGTATGGTAACTGACAAATAAAAGAACCAAAAATGATTTATTTAAAATAATTGTGAACGAATCGCAGTAACAATGGTTTGCTTTCTGATTGGAACTGAATGGGGGAATTTACTTTTGCTTCATTGCAAGATAAACCTCAAATTATTCGGCATGCCGGAAAATTCGAGCTTTCCAGCATGCTGGTCAATCCCGCTTTTTTTCGGCATACCGGCTAATGCGGGGTACATCATATATTCACGTGTTAATAAACTAATAAGTATCCAAGCATACATTCATACACAAAAGAAATTACATTATAAGGTAAAATATATTGAGTAATTTTATTTTTCGTCAGTTTCCTCTATCATTCTCTTCCATTAACTGCATAAAATCATCGATCCACAGCTTATGAATACATAATACTGGCATACAGTTACCGATTTCTGACTCATGACAATTTAGTCTTATCCATTAATTATGTCCCGACTCCTTTATCCTGTCACGTACAATATTATTACACCAGATCAGAGAGCACTAAACCCCAATATGTCTGGGAGCACTGAACCATTTCTATACAAATCTTGGCAGCGTGTTACCCATTCATTGGAGACTGGTGTGACTAGCGCGTGTGTGCTTTAGTTATTGAATCAATTCCAACGTCTTATCTAACTATAGAACATTTTTCAGCTTTGCTTTTATGTTTTATCGAGCTCATAAAGAAACGTGGTGAGACGAGAATAAAGCACTGGCGTGTGGTGCGAAGTTGTTCAGCTCTAATTTTTTGTGACAAGTTTCGTACACGTGATAATCTCTTGATTTCACGCACTCTGAGGCGGAAAAGTAATTGAAATTGTGCATGTATCAAGGCCGTTCGTGGTTTTAATCGAATACATTTCCTTCTGGTAGATTGTTGGGCTTAACTGAAGTCTTATTTAGTACCCAAAACGGAATGAGTATATAAATGTTTATAAAAAGGTTTAATAATGAATAACAATGTCATATAGTGGTTGTTGAAGTGTACTTTTTGAATAGACTTTTATTTTTTACAAAAGCTTCGTTAATCAGCTGAAACATTGAGGAAAAAATACTAAGAAAAAAATACTGAGGAAAAAATAGATGTCTGTGTTTGTAGTATGTGTATGCAAATGTATCCAGATGAAATCTGCTAAACGATTCATTGGAGTGTGACAGTATTAAAGGGTAGGCTATAACGTTTAACGTAAAACAAAACAATCGATAATTCAAATAAATGGCCAAAATTTTATTGGCATTACACGTGCACTGTTGCAGTCTTTTTTAAATTTCTCGCGATTTATTGCTCAATTATATATATATATATATATATATATATATATATATATTTGAACATTCACATTAAAAGTCATTTATTTGAAAGCATAACAAATATTGAATTTTAACTAGTACCATTAATAATTAATGCGTTTGTTGATTGTTTGGTATAGTTTGATGTAACGTAAATAATGAATGTTCTAGAATAGAGATTCATGTTTTTCCGAATTTAAATTATCGTTTGCTTTTTATTTATTTTTTTTTACTTTTAGAATAAGATACCATTGGCATATTTATGTATAAACAACGAGAAACAGTACACATATTTGGTCAACTAACTGTATAATTAACGTCTTTAGTTAATTTAAATTAATTTAATGACAAATGAATGCTCAACTGGTTTCAAAATATTTTTATTATTAAAACACAATGATTTTCCAATAGATAAATTTACAAAATTATTTAAATTATCAAAACTTTGCATCCCCCAGTTCAGATTACGAAATTAGAATACAACACTATGAAAAAAAAGCAGCTGGAAATCAACAAATATAAATAAAAGACTAACATAAAGGAAAAGGCATAAATTTTGATAAAATTGCCAGAATGAGAATAAAGATAAAATAACACTGTGACAAAATTTAGATAAGTTTTTTTTTTCAAAGGAATATCATGCAAATAAATGTTGAATAGCATGCAATTAAAAACAACTTGAAAACCTACCCATCTAGTTCTTTACATTTTGGTTATTTATTTATTAATTATTATTACAGATGCACGGAATACTTGGCTGGTATTCGGTTTACGGTATATCGAAAGACATACTGAATATTCGTTTTGGCTGATTACTTCAATATTCGTCAACCAAATGTAAACAAACTTAAAACTTAGAAAATACGTAAACAAACAATTTTTTTAATGCAATGAATAAAAGTGTCAGTATGATACCATTTTACACTATCAATTAAAATTCTTACTTATTAATTTTATCATATCTCAATTAATTTCAATGTTCGAAAAAACACCCAGACCTTAATTTTAAATTCTGTTGCTTTTTAATGTTCATTTAATCTTATGATACATTACACTAGCTTTACAATGACAAACAAATACGCTACAATAACAAAAAAAAAGTCATAATGTTAATTAGTAATAAATGTAGAAAATTAATTTATTAATACTTTACATTAACTGCTAATTATTAAAAAATGTTTTTACTCAAAATAATAAATGTTTTTACTTAAAATCATGGATGTAGGAACCTATACCTCCGTGCATAAAATGAATAGCTAAAGTTTTTCTTTTTAAAGGAAAGCATTTGTATTTTAAATTTTGTTGCATTGTAATTTCTAATTTTTACACCAAATGAAATGAGATATTAAATACTGACTAAAAATACAACCTTATAATTTTAACCTTTGTAGTCAAAGTTTTTTGCACTTAGTAGCAAAAAATGAAAGTATCTGACAATGTTTCAAATTTCATTTTACAATTTTATTGATAGACTTATTTATAAGTTACCAAAGGGTAGCAGCAAATCACTTCAACACATTTTAATTTGCGTCGATATTTTAAGCAACTTTGGTTTCTAGATAGATGCAAGATTATTTATGACATAACATGTTACCATGATCATGTATTTTTGAATATATAACAAATAATAATATTATATTATATGAAAGAAATAAGTTAAATTAATTATCAATTTATTCAGAATCAGATAGATGCCAAATCATCCATCTTTTTTTTGATACCATGATTATCTGTTATTTAATCATATTTCATGAAAGAAATTAACGAAATTAATTACCCATTTATGCAGAATTCGATAGAAAACAAATCAACCGTTTAATGCATTCATCTTTTTTTTTTTTTTTTGGAATGATTTTGTTTAAAATAATAATCATATTTACCGTGGATAAATTCAAGATGCAAATTTAAATGCATGAAAGTTTCCAAAAATGATTGAATTCTTATAAAAAGTTAGGTGCTTTTTGCATTACGATTAATTTTTGACTTTTCAAAATATTTTCCATAGTGTACTGACGAAATACAATCTTACATTCTTTACAAATCCAAAAAACATTCGATGGATAGACGAGATTCGCTTTCAATTTATAGGATATTAGCATATCTTATAACATTGCAGGCACAATTTGACCACGCAAAATCGCAAAATGGCGGCCGGTTACGTTTATCGCATCGAGAAATTCCTCCAATTTTCCATCCTGTTATTCCTACCAGCCATGATCTCCCCCCCCCCCACCATATCTCTAAACATAACATTATTTTAAGAGGTATTTATTGTTAGAGAAACATGTTTCCGTCGGGTTAAGAATAAAAAAAAATAGCTTGACGCACTGTAAGCTCATCTTTGGTTTCGGGTATTCCTTTCGTGTTGTTTTGCAGGAATTATGAATATTTTTATTTGATTATTCATATCATTAATTTTGAACCAGAGTCCATCTAAAATTAAAATGGTTTGCAGACTTTTCGCACCGTCTCAAAAACAAAACAAAAGGGCTGGGGTAGTAAGTTTTTCAAAAGTTCTCAAATTTTAAAACTAAATATATACTCACCTCTCACAGCTACGATTAAAAAAATAAATAAAAATAACTTTTTTGCTCTTTAATTTATGAAACAATGATTTTCCCCTCAAGTAAACAGTTTTTGAGATAGTTTGCGAAACGAAAGCTAAAAAAAAAAAAAAAAAACCTTAAAATCCGAGATGTTGGCTCCCCCTACTTGCAGTCATACTTTGATATGCATTCCAGCTGAAATATATTCTTCTAACCTCAATTATGTAAAAAAATATTGTTTTGTTAAAAAAAAAACAGATGGGCTTAAGAAATTTGAAGTAGGATATAGTATTATCTGCAATTTTATATTAACAAATTTTGCAAGTGAATAATTTAATTACAATTATTTTTGATGCATTGAAGTTATGATACTAAATATGTCTTATTCACTTGTAGTTCCCCTCCGTAACTTTCCATATTTTTTCATAAAATAGATACTACATCCAATCCCTACACAAAATTCGATTTTAAATAAATAATGATTACGTAGAAATCATCGAACAAAGTTAATTCCTGGAAAATTTATTCCAGAAAATACTTGAGCAAAATTAAATCTCCTTGCCTATGAGAATCTATCAACATTAGGAAATAAAAGAAGTTTCGTGGAAAGATGCCAAAACATTGAACCTTTAAGTTCTTTCATCCCTTGGGGTTAAAATGCTCTAAACAAAGATACTCTGAGAGTTTTCCAAGGCAAGTTTGACACATGCCAGAAGTAATTGAACTTCTTAACTGAATGTATTTACACAAAGGAAACGTTGGCTCTTTTCTGGCTAGTTCCTATAAAATATTATTTGTATACATCTTAAGGAAAAAATATTTATTTTCCTTTCCAAGAAGTGAATCTAAACTTATGCATGACGAGCTAAATTATTCAGTCTTAACTGTTAAACAGTAGAAAAGTAGTGAAAATATTGCCTAAATAAATATTTATTACTTGTGGTACCCGCACGGCTTTGCCCATAATAGAAAAATTGAAAAGTCTTTTGGTTCGCCTGTATATTTACAAATAATGTATGGTGAATTTCCTCGCCAATTGGCTTGTGTCCATGTTACGGTTCCACGTTATGATAATTTCGTAATTTACTCGTCCATCTTATGATAGTTTTGTTTTTAAAATTGGAATAGAAAAAGAACCACATCGAAGTTTCGAAAAATCGCTTCGAGGTGCACACCCCCATGCTACTAACTAACTTTGTGCCGAATTTCATGAAAATCGGCCGAATGGTCTAGGCGCTATGCGCGTCACAGATATCCAGAGATCCAGACATCCTCCGGACATCCAGACACCCTCCTGACATCCAGACAGAGAGACTTTCAGCTTTATTATTAGTAAAGATAGGTATTAAAGTGACATTTTTTTTCATATTTTCAGTATATACATTTTTTCAATGAGTACAAGGAGTACTTTTGAAAAATAAACGTTTAATTTTCGCGTGAACGCATACTCTCTGCTACAGGGTCTGACTGAATTTTTAGTAAATAAGTCAGAGTCAAAGTCGGGAGTCGAAGGTTTAAAATTTCTGAAGCGATCCTTTAAAGTCCGCAACACTGGCAGTGCTTGCAGAATCGGAGTCACAATCTGTTCAAAACTGATTTTCAAGTAAGAGTTGGAAGTGGTTCTAAAATTTCCGGAGTTGGAGTCGGTCTTTTTTTCTCCGACTCAGCAGCTCTGCGCAAACTAGCTGTGTGGCACTATCTGACACAGGTGTTATAGCCTCTGTTAAATTGATAAACATGTTTATCCCTTTTATATTAAATAAAAATCCTTACATATATAATAAGGAATGATCGAGTAATGTTCCTGACGTCATCAACAAAGAAACTCGCGCCACAACTCTTTTGATAACCCACAATGAAACTTATTTGATAATATTTTTTGGTAACGTTTGACATGCAGTGAAAGGCTTTATTCTGACGAGGCTGAACTGGATCATACTCCGCACATAAAAATATCACTTTACATACATTATTTCTTAAGTGCTGGTAATGCATCCAGTAGAATAGACGGATTTATTGAAAATACTTTATAAGATTGACTGAAAAAGAGAAAGTGAAATTTGGCAAACGATAAAATAAATAATGTTTCAGTAGAATAATTATATTTATTTAATATTTTTTTGTTGTTTTTCAGACGAATCTTTCCAAAAGAGATTTATTAGTTATACACTTGTTTATCTAAATGTTAATCGAATAGGTTAGTGAATTTGCTATAAATTTAGCAGTTGCTTTAAACAAAAAGTAAAATATATGTTATTAATATAGCTAATTTCCTTTTTGTTTTATGTTTTTATTTCCTGAACTATAAAACAATTCGCAGGTAATTAGAAGGTAACTTTTCTTTTTGTAAATTTTACCATACTGTGTGTAGCTAACTTAAAGAAAGTTTTAATGTAGCAAACATTTTTTTTTTTTTTTGGTTGAAATAAAAGTCCGTTCTTCGAAGCGTAAGCTGTTCAGAGTGAATATTATGGAAAAACCTATGTGGGACTTGTACTAGAAGAAATTGGGAATGTCCGTTAAGGGAGGTTTTACATAAATTTTGTTTTGCCATTTAATACCATACTTCTTGATTTACTATTTCTCTACTACTGTAGTTACATTTTGGATAACCCATGAAGAGATTCATTTTGTAACTCTCCTGGTGCTACTTGTCAGTCCCTTGCTATATGAAAATTTGACCCCTCTTTTGAGGATGTAACATAGTTAAAGTTACTTCCTTCTATTTTTCTTTTAATAAGTTCCTAGCAAAGAGTAAGTATGATTTTTTTTCAGATTTTTTCAGCATTTTCAAATTTTTTTAAAAATGTGATTGGGAAATGTTAGGTTTTTTGGGAATCACCCAATTACGCAGTACATTATTTGCTTTGAACACGCAATGGGGTCGTTTCCAACATTTTAAAAGTATTTTTTTCTGAAAGAGCATGCTTAAAAACATAGAATCTGACCAATTTTTAAAACATACTTAAATCGATGCTCTTTCATCGTTTAACGCTTCTGCCGATCACATCACAAATGATGAAATGCCATTCAGTGTTGCCATTTACGGTATAAAATACTTAATCCGCACCTTTACTCGCGTGTATTGGCAACGATATGGTTGATAGCAAGGAGTAGAGCGCAATGGGGTTGTTTCCTTCAGTCAAACGTTGTACTTATTGTCACTGAAATTGATAGGAAAAAAAAAAAAAACATGAACTCAGAAAATACTTTCATTTTCCCAACGGTTACTTTTTAATTATTTTTTTAAAATATCCGCTTCTTCAAACAAGGTGTGGTCTTTATGACATCACAAATGATGCACTATGGCGAATCTTTCTACCGCATTTCCACGTTATGATAATCAAGAAGCGAATTACAATTGTGCTCTACGCTTGCTATCAACCATATCGTTGCCAATACACGTGAGTAAAGATGCAAATTAAATATTTTGGAGCTTGAATGGCAACACTGAATGGCATTTCATCATTTGTGATGTCATCGGCAGAAGCGTTAAACGATGAAAAAGCATCGATTTAAGTAATTTTTTAAAGATATTGAACTTAAAGAATGTATTTAAAAAATGGTCAGATTATATGTCAACATGCTCTTTCAGACAAAAAATACTTTTAAAATTTTGGAAACGACCCCATTGTAATCCGCTTCTTGATTATCATAACGTGGAAATGCGGTAGAAAGATGCGCCATAGTGTATCATTTGTGACGTCACAAAGACAACGCCTTTTTTGAAGAATCGGATATTAAAAAAAAAATTAAAAAATAACTGTTGGGAAAATTAAATTATTTTCTGAGTCCATAATATTTTTTTCCCTTATTCTATCAATTTCAGTGACAAAAAATACTACTCTTGACTGAAGGAAACAACCCCATTGCTTGCTGAAACAAAGATACGTTTTTCAACTTTATTTAAAGTAATTACAAACAGAAAAACAAAACATAAGGATGCTTACAAAAAAGAAAAAAATCGTATATTTTATCAACCGGATCAATCCTTCAGGAAGTAGCATAAATTCCTTTCATCATCTAACATCCATTGTGAGCAAATTTTTGTTTTGAATTACCATATTAATTTCATCTCAACGTCTCCTGCAACCTGCAATCTGTGGTAATGGCGTTTTCATATACCACCGCAACACCCTTTTTAAACAGGGGGAGGGAGTTAGCCGGGGTGTCAAAAGAGCACCCTCTTCTTCCCACGGAAGAGGAAATCCGAACCCCACGATAATTTGAAGTGAATCACTATTTTTTTTTCCTCTCTGCGGAAAGTGATTATGACGAACGGGGATGTTATTTCTTTCGGGTTTGCTGGTACACAGAGTGATGGGTGGCATGTGATATGAGCTCATCTAATTGTTCGAATTCGAAGCTTTTTGTTCTTTACTTTCCGCTTCGTTTTGTATGCGCTAATGAGGGAATTTGATTTCAAGTGAGGGAGAGGAATTTTAGTTATCTTTCAAAATAATTCCGGAAAGAAGAATCGCGTTTGACTTTTTTTCCAGCACACATATTTTGTAAGCCAACACAAAAAAATAAACAATTATTTCATTTTTAGACACGTTATTGAATAAAAAATTAAAATTAATATTTCTCTAAATTAGAATGATAACCAAAAATTTTAATTTTTCATTCAATATTTATTTAGACAAAATTACACTTTTAAATGAATGATGTCCTTTCTACTTCTACATTCAATTATTACTAACAACCATTGATTAAGAACTATGATGTTAAAGTGATAATAATTGAAATGTAGATCATTCAAAAAATAAAAAATAAACCTGAAACTTCAAATAATCTCCTTTTATTTTCAAACTTTTGTTTATACAACCCGATTCCTTCGTGTTTGTAATATACACTGCTTAAAACAATTAAGGGAGCACATGGTTTTAACAAAATTACGCAAAGATGTACAGTAATAAGTAACATAAAATGAATAATCTACAATTTGAAGATTACCAGGAAACGGAAGAAGTAAACTTTATATGCAAATTAATGTTCATGACGGCAAAAAAACAGAAAAAGGAGATTAGGGCAGAAATCGGGATGTTGCTGAAAGGTCTGTTTTAAGACTGTAAAGGTGAAATTTGATTGCGCAATATTTTTTCTTGAGACAAGGTTACTTGAGAATGTCTTAACAATGTTATTTACCGGAATCCATGACATAACGTCTTATAAGCAGACTGGAAACGTAACGCAGTGTCGCGGAATCTGTTTGAGTATCCAGAAGTGTTGCTGTAAGTCTGTATAATCGATCTCAAGAGACAGGAAATGTTAAACGTCGACCAGGGCAAGGTCGGCCACACGCCACTACAGCAATTGATGACCAGTATATACTATAAATAATCTCGTCGAAACAGATAAGAGAATGCTACGAAGCTGCAAAGACAGTTGCTCTTGGCAACAAGACGAAGGATGTCCAGCTAAACAGTACGTAATCTGCTTCCTGAAGGAGGGTTCTATGCACGTAGGTCAATGGTCTGCATTCCGTTGACGCCACGCTACCTTGCGACCCGAAGAAGATGGGCTGCTGAACATCGATATTGGGAGCAACATGATTGGAGGCAAATGCTGTTTACAGAAATCAGTCTGGAAGGTGAAATCCGACGTGTTCTGGAATAGAGGGACGGGGGCACTCTAAATAACCCCGAATTCATTCATGAAAGGTCACAATACAGATGAGTTGGTTTAATGGTATGGGGTGGAGTCAGCATAGGTGGACATACGGACCTGCATATCATTCGGAATGGCACTTTGACAGGCCGAAGGTATGCAGATGAGATACTGCGACCTCATGTCATCCCTCCCCTCCTACTTTGGAGCCATTGGAGATTCCTTTGTTTTCCAGGATGATGTCGCCCGAGCGCACAGAGTTCGTCTGGTGGAGAATATGCTTGAAGCTGAAACAATACAGCGTATGGAATGGCCAGCGTGTTCTCCTGACCTGAATCCAGTCGAGCATGTTTGGGACATGCTCGGACGACGCATTGCTGCGCGACCAAGGCGGCCTGTTACTGTTCAAGACTTGGAAATTGCACTTCTTGAGGAGGGGAACAGTACTCCTTAAATTCAGGTCGATACCCTCATCTTATCATGACAAGCAGGTGTGCAACAGTCTTAGCTGTTCGAGGAGAGCACACGCCCTATTAAAACTTATGCATCATGCCTAAACAGTATCTTTCTTCATCGTTTAAATGTAACCAAATTGTTGCCCTGATTCATCTTTTCATGCTTTTTTCCATATTTTTAAAGAAGCTTAATTTCAAATATTTTACGTCTTTTTTCTGTATTGCGCATTGATACGCGTGTACTATCCAATCCATTGTATGCCAATACGTGGCTGTCTCGCACGGGTTTTTTTTTTTTTTTTTTTTGCTTTCTCCCCTAATTTTTTTGCGCAGTGTATTGAACTACGTTCTTGTGTATAACTTACGAGAAAACTCCAAGAGGGTAAATTACTCATTCAATCGCAATTTCAAGCGCCTGAAATCATTTATTAAGACCCTAAAAGAGGTAAATAACTTTAATTTAGCTATATATTTCACTTTTGTTTCAGGATACATCGTTTTTGGGAGGAGAGGGCTTAAGTGGTTGCAATTACAATTGACCAAAACAATAGTTAACTACAAATAGCTATGCAGGTTTGTGGTACGGCCATCCTAGCACTAGTTTCACTTAAATATAATTGTATAATTGTATTTGTTATTCAAATAGGAAACTAGGGGCAAGGAAACCTAATTTGGAACTTAGATAGAACTATTTCCATTCTTTTATCAAACATTTAAAAACATTTTACGTTTTTTTCCGTTACGTTCAGTACGTTTTTTAGTGTTTTTATGTAAAATATTCATTTTTTATAACAATAATCATTTATTTTTACCTACGTGTATGCATGTTTTATCGCTGTGTGAAGGAACGGTTATGTTGTCTGTTTTTACTCTAGAACTTACATTCTGAAACAAAATAACAATCAATTTTCACTGATGATGACAAAAATTACAGCAAATTGTTTATGTAGTAATAATTTCATGTCTTTACCACGATCAGTATAAGATACTATTAGGCACTTATTTTCTCTTATTTTATTTTTAAATTCAATTATTTTAAAAAAAATGGATAATTATAATATTATGATTGCACAGCATTTATTGGTCATCCTTTAAGCCTCTGCTTAGAATCATTTTATAATTTAAAAATGAGTACATAAATGTGTACGTAGATGTAAACACAAAAATGTATTTTATAAATGTAACAGGGTCAATGTTTTATTTTGTATTTTAATAGATAGTATGGTATTTAAAATTTTAAACATGTGTACCAACATTTGAACTTAATCTTAAACATGTGATGTCGTTCTCAAATACTACATGGATTGGTTCGAACGTTTTATCTCATGAA
The DNA here is from genome assembly GCF_026930045.1 of Uloborus diversus. NCBI lineage: Eukaryota > Metazoa > Arthropoda > Arachnida > Araneae > Uloboridae > Uloborus > Uloborus diversus. The sequence continues at coordinate 43,415,585 of NC_072731.1, forward strand.
AAAATCAACACGATTAAAATACGTATTTCCTGTTGAATGAAATACCTTCAAGTTCATACCTGTTATCTCGTTACATGTGTTAAATGATGCTTGTAATATGCTTAATCGTAAGTTACTGTAGTTTGAAAACTCTTTTTTTCTGGTACAGTTATTCTGATTTTAAATTTGATGAAAAATTTTAAGATGAAAATTTAGGAACCCCATAGTTTCGAGCGAAACTAGAACAACGTTTTTGCTCAAGGCCCAAACTTTTTCAATAATTCAGAAAGCAAATGAACAAGGATTATACAGTAGTATTTCGAATATTCCATGAAAGAATGCAAGCAACGAAATAAATTAATTCACCTTTCACAAATGGAATTTTTAATGAGATAGATTTAAATGGTTGGAGCTTTCAAAAAAGACAAATGATGAGGCATGCGTTCTAGTTTAGTGCATGAACATTTGTTTTATAAATGTTGGTTAAAATTGGATTTTCAATACATTTTCTGTGAAACTATGTGCATTCGTAAAATTCACAAGATTGTATAAGAGGCTTTAGTTACAGCACAAAAATGAATTAATATGGAAGTATGGAAGATGATTTCCTTGAACTGATATTTAACTTTATTATATTTGGGTTTATTAAACTGATATTGCAAATATCAATGGCGATCACAAGGGAGGGTTCGGGACCCTCCCATAGGTAGCGCTTTTTTTCGCCGATTGATTACGATTATTAGGCCAGTAGTTAGGGAGCGAAAAAAGCTCGAATGCGGAAATAATTGGTGGAAAGCTAGAAATTGCTTTAATCTGTGCCGTATGGGTCTGGAGTGACCATACTAAGTTTTCCCCCTTCTACTAATTGAGCTTTAGCCGTTACGGCGAAACTAGTGACAAAAAATGACTGTTTTTTCATTAATATAACAATATCACAAAATAACGCTCCCAATGGCCATACATATAGGCAATTGCTTGTAGAGATTACAATTCTGAACAAAATGAGTGTCCACAATATAAATCTTTGTTAAATATTAAGCGCACAACTTAATTTCAAAGTTTGGCTCAAATCACTAATCAAGTGCTTCAAGCCAGAACGTACTTTTCTCACTCCCTTACAAAGCAGCTACACAGGTACATGTTCATCAAGTTGACAGACTATAGATTTTTGCCGAAAACAATTTATTTCATTACAAGGTAACAAAGAAACAATAAAGAATCTTATCTTCATACAGAACTCATTTTAGTACTAAAAAAGAAACGCAAAAATACTAATAGGTTAATTTCAAGTAGAATTATCTAGAGAAAATGACTGATTTTGAGTGACATAATTTGAATTAGAAAATTAATTTTTTGTTAAAATTAAAAGGTTTTCCAGTTCACTTCTTGAAGTAAATCATTTTTTCTTCTCTTTAAACAATTTATATATTTAATGTATAATAATAAAAATTTTGCTGTGAAACATGGAATTAATGAGATGCGGTTTAGTAAATCAACATAAAATATTATAAAATTCATAGATTTAAAGAAATGCGCATTAAAAACAATAAATTAGTATATAAAAAAATATACTGTATTATTAAAACAGGAATTAAATCCTATTAACAGAGTTAAATAGCAAATATCAAAATAAAAGGCAAAAAGTTAATATACGCAGCAACTTTAAGTGGTTTTCGAAACATAGCTGAAAAGCTTTAAAAATTCAGACACATAAATCACAAATTAAGAATTTGCAAAAAATACTACACAAAATTATTTCAGAAATGCAAAACTCGTTTCTAAGAGTATGTATAGTGTTACTATTCGCGATTCTTATTTAAGATATTTTTTGCTAGATGAGCAGTAATTCACTAAAAAATATTAATCTTTTTAACAAACAATAGACGATAAATAAAAATTCACACCTATTTCCATGAATGCTCAACTTTTGCATTTCGTCAGTGCGTAATTTCTTCAACACATACAGTTAAGAGCAATTAGAAAAGTTTTAGGCGTGTGGTTATAGAGAAAATGTGTTATTACGATCACTTGAAGCACAAATTGCATAATAGAGAAAGACATCAGGCATAAAAAGGTACAAACAATATATTGTATACACGTGGATCGCCTAAAATAATACACTACGCATGGCTAAAACATGCGAAAGTTGAACAGTTCGTGGGATGGTGATAGATAACAACATAAATTTTCTCGCTTAATTTGACATGTTAGTATTTTATGGCTGCTTTCAGCAAAGTTTTAAATTCCACATTCTTTGACTTTAATCACGTCACCTTCCTTATATAATTTATCCCAAATCGCACACAATTCAGTCAGGTTTTTCCCAAATTGTTCACTCACGTGATCACTGTCTGAGCTATATAAACACTCTAAAAAAAATGTGTATCCTTACTCCGTAAATAAGGTGGCAGCATTCTCCACTTTGTGTAACGTTATTCCGGCGGCTAGCTTCCTCCATAGCAATGTCGGAGTAACTGATAAAATTGGTGTAACGTACGAGCGTTACACCAGTTTTATCAGTTAAGTTACTCCATATTGCTATGGAGGCAGCTAAGCTGCCACCGCTTTTACGGAGTAAGGTTACACATTTTTTTTTACTGAAGTACCATTTCTCACAGTAAAACATTTAATATAATTAATTAAGTTTTCATCAAATTGTGTAAATTCAAAAATTGATTTACTTTTAAAAAGAAGTAAACTAGAAAATTTATTTACCTTGAACATAATACCGATTTTCTAATTCCAATTATGTCAATTAAAATCAGTCATTTTGTCTGTCACATTGTAATGAAATAAATTGGTTTCGGCAACATCTATAGTATGTCATCTTGGTGAATACGTACCTGTGTACCTGCTTCCGTAGGTAGGAAAGCACTGCCATGTGTTTTAGTGTTACGGTGTACTATTCCAGGGGGTATCGGGGAGGGCCGGTGGGAGTGGGAAAGGTACGTTCTGACTTGAAGCGCTTGGTTAGTGATCTGAGCCTAACTTTGAAATTAAGTTGTGCGCTTAATAGTTAACAACGATATATATTGTAGATACTAATTTTGTTCAGAATTTCAATCTCTACAAGTAACTTGCCTACAGATATGGTCATTGGAAGTGTTATTTTTTAAATATTATTTTATGAAACTTATTATTGTTTTATTAAAAAGCAGATGTTTTTTGTCGCTAATTTTTCCGTAACGACTAAAGCTCATTTAGTAGAAGGGGGAGAACTAAGTTTGGTCATTCCAGATCCATACGACATAGGTTAAAGTAATTTTCAGCTTTCCACCAATTACTTCCGCGATCAATTCCCCAACCACTGGGCTACATATGTATTTTGCACATAAAATAATTCCAAACAAAGATAACAATTATTCCTGTTTTTCCAGTGAAAAAAATAAAATTATCATGTTAAAACACTTTTAAAAATATTGGGTGCTTTCCCATAGCAAATCACCTTTAAGAAGCAGATTGGTGATTATAAATAAATACACTGTAATAACCATATTTTTAGTTTTGTAGTTACAGATTAAAATGAGATTCTATGAACTTCTTTAACCATATAGTGCTTTTACAACGATAAATTTGCTTTGCTGTTTCTTTTTTTGAATTATGAGAAAAGTATATGCTTTTGCTTTCTGGTATTGTAGTTAAATCTTTGTTATTATTACTTTTTCATTAAATGTTCTAAAGTTTCATTTAATAGTTTTTTTTACTGGTTTTCGTTACCAAGAATATATAACATCAAGTCAATATGTTTGACGGCTTATTGGGGTATGCTATGAGAGTGGGACTTTCGAACTTGGACCCTCCCCTTGCAAAATTCCTGAATTTGTTTTTTTTTCTTTCATCTAAATATTGTTTTTAGTTGCTGTTTTTTTTTCTGTTTTTAATGAGTGTTTGTAGGTTTTTAAATTAAAATTTAAAGTAGACAAGTTTCACATGGTATAATTTTTAACAAATATTATACATATATTTTTCAATATTTTCTTACTCATAAAACAGTATTTTTCTAACCTTAAGCGAAAAGGCTAAGGTATAACTATGTGCAATAAACCGGGAGTCCAGTTATGACATCCAGAGACATCAGTTTCTTTTACTCATTCATCAGTCTGGAACAATATTTTAGCTACCAGGTCGAAAGTGGTCTTAGCCACAATAAGAGAACATATGCTCCCAGTTCTGTTATTTACTATTAAAGATTGACGAACCCATAACATGGATCAAACTTATTTATTGATTTTAATATCTGGCGGCCACTATTTTGCATGTGCTGTCTGAAATGTGTTTCTTCTTCTAAACTTAAAACTGACAAGGGAAATTGTATAATATCATTTGGTCCGAATCTCCTTCTTACCACGCTTATTGTATTTTAATGTATTTTATGTAACCGCAGCTAAATTCAAATAGAAAAGTCGGTCAGTTTTAAAAGATGACAGCGCATTATTACCAAGTGTTTCCGAGTTGCTTGACAAGTCTAAAGTATTAAACTTATTTTTTCCATTGGAGCTTCATTTCTTACCAAGAAAATATAAGTTTGTTTACACTAAATGCAAACTTTAAACTGAACAAAAAAAAAAAACATTTTTAATTATAGTCAAGAACAATTTAACAGTAATCTTTTTTTTTCGTACAGTCTTGTTTAAATCTGAATAAGGATATAAAATAATAAAATGGAGAAGCTTAAATAATAAAAACTGCGCATATTCGCTCGTCCGTACTCAATGGTGTTTTGAGAAAAGGTGTTTTTGCTTTGGATTAACTTTCTAATAAAGAGAAAATGTACACATAATTTTAACAAATGTAAAAGTGAAATGGGTTTTAACAAAAATTGCAGGGAAAATGTGATCCTTATTTACAACAAAACAGAAAATACTATTAGATAAGGAGAAAGCAGTGCAGGAATAAGCTGGAAAGCAGCATAAAAGTTATGCGTAGGTGGAAAATCTTTCATATTTGATGCTGAAATAAATTGCAATTTTACTGACAAGGTTTGAACTTAATTATAAAATTAATCAGTTTGTACATTAATTTTATGAATTTTATATAAATAACGGGTACATTTATTATGAATTTTATTGAAAATTACTGAAACATAATAAAGTTTTTTTTTTCTTTTTTCTTTTTTTCTGAAAACATACCTTTATTACAAAAACACGAAATTTCATTATGCATTTGTTTTTCATTAGAAGATGAGATTTTATGTCTCTTTAGCGCGTTTTGTTTCTTTATTTTTTAATACGCCATAACACTATTTCGAAAAATAGCTATTATTTCATGTTACAACAAGTTGAAACGTACGTTACCAAGCGCAAGTAATTACATCTATTTGTTTTTTAAAATAAGTATTGTTTATTTAAAAATATATGATCTTCTAAAATCATAGTGTTTTCCACATCCAATGGGGATTTTGTAGTAAAAATAATTAATTATTAATAAAAATGGAGGAGGGAATGAAAAAATGATCCTAAAAATGCGTTTTTTAATTAAAACCAAACGAACAATATCTCATCATTAAAATACCTTCTACCTCACTAAACTACCTTCCGGACTTTACACGTGCAAATTGTGCAGTTGAACTAGAAGTAAAAAAAAAATTATTTGGATAAAGTATGTACCGTAAATTAGCAAACGAAATGACATGTTTATTAAATACGAAAAATATATGTTTCAGTTCAAAATTAGCAAATAAAATCTTTAAAAAACATCCGAGAAATGGTCACTGTTTGAAACAGAAAAAGACCTTAAATAGTTAGTAAACAAGAGTGTATATGTATTTCAAAATATTTTCAAACAAATCTGCCAATTTTACGTTGGTAATTTGAGACTTTAGTTGTTGTAAGGGTGTGTTCATAAATGTGTGACTTTTTTCCAATAAGAAGGAAAAATTGGAAGAATTCGTAATGTTTATTTTTTATGCGGAAAAAATAGACTCAATTAGGCTGTACAATTTATTATTAAACACGAAAAGTACAGGCACAATTATTTTGGGTAGCAGCGCAGTACATCAGCATATCCCCACCCTAAGACCAATTTTAATTACTTTATTAACTACATGTAGAAAGAAATAAAATGGCATGCTCTCCAAGGTTTTAAAAAATAACCTAATCTGAAACTTATTAAGTAAATTTTTGTAAAATATGCACATAGTTCTTAATTTCAAAATTATTTAAAATGTTTCAGTCGCTTATAACTATCTTGATGATAGGAAACCATGGAATAAATAAATCATTAAATTTTGTGGAAATTAGTTGATGAAAATGAAAGTAGCTTGTACAGGACAAATACTCAGTGCGTGACAGAACGAATTATGCTATTTATAGGAATTAACAATACTTACACGAAGCATTTTGTTCAACGCCCAAGAACAGTAAATTGCATAATGTTCCTACAAAGGTTCATTAAAATGAAAATTAACTCCAAAATTTTCATTAGACATTATTTATGGATTAATAAATGCAATTTTGATAATAACGAAAAAGTTGTGTCTCATGTACCATAACTTTAGTTATGAAATTACTAATATAAATAAATAAATAAATGAATAAATCTTAATATATAAAAATCTTCTTTGCGTACGTTTGTCACCATAAGGCTTTTAAACGGCTGGACCGATTTTGATCAAATTTTTTGTATGTAATTAAGTTGTGGCAAGCATGGTTTCGAAGCGCGATGGATCGAATCGGAAACGTTTTTGTTAATTAATCAATTAATTTAAACATTGGATGGTTATATCTCTCAAATGATTAATATTTATTTTAACCTATTGTTGAGCGAGAACTGAAATAAATATTTAAATCGTTGCCAAAGGCCAATAAGAAAGCCAGCTCTGCCTTTTTATAATGAAATTTCCTACTGTGATATGTCAACTGAAAATAGATAAAACGTAGAGATTGAGAGTGACGCCTTCATTTCTTGAAAGCAACGATTTTAGGTCCAGTGATATATTTTAAAGTAAAGTACTGGAAGGCTCATGCAAAACGTGTGTTCCGTCGTCGTAGTTGAATCATATGACCGGATCGGTGCTTTAGGTTTTCCTAACCAAATGATCAGAAAGTACAGTACCTGGCAACATTTGTTTCTCTGTTCAAATCCATCTAAACTTTGGCACCAATGTCAAGAATACTTTAAGAATTATCAAACTAATCAGTACATTATTAAAAGAAAATATGATGGAATTTAAAGACGAAACACATTTTATTTTCGTCCAGATAAATTATAACAGGGTAGTTCTGTACACAAAAGATCAGTGCAGTGGGAGATCTTTATCTTTGGCGGAAAGAATAAATTAGGCAATGTATGAAATTTTAAAAGTTTTCGTTCAAAAGATCGGACTGCTAATCGGTCGGAGTTGGCTTCGCTCACTGATCGGCTGGATTACAGTAACGTAGTGGCTTGGCGACTTTGGCTACAAACAATAGATTTGCGAGATCATTTGTTGACATTTAAAGCTACCGTTAATGTAATGTATTGTATTTTTTGTTTATTTGGTGAAATATTTCAATCTGCAAATAATTGCTTTTTTGTTTTTAAAGAGTTTTCAGTCATTTTTGTTGAAGAATGTTTGTTATACATCGGGAGGGGGGGAGTGATTTTCGCTTATTCAGAGAACTGTTTTTTACCTTTATCATTTTTTTAAACGATATCCCTTCGATAGTTTTAATCTTTTTCATATGAGGGATGTTGCAGCGGGATTTCCCGTTTGTTCAAGGTGGGTAGTTAGTTTTTTACACTTCCTATCTGAGGACGCTTTTTACGCTTTGAGTATGGCTGAAGGAACAAGCCATCGCGTACGGGAGAAAAAATAGTTAATAAAACAACTGCTCAGTGGGCATTAGATAAAGCAAGTTGCAATAAATATATGTATGCATTCTGACACCAAGCAACTTGAATAATTTTCTTTTTATTTATTTTTTCTTTCAACAAAACGTTTCAAACACTGGACAGTTTATTGAATTTTTTTAACTTTTCAATGTACAAAGTTTGAACGAAACAACGTCTGTCGGATCCTCTAGTATATATATATAAAAGATATATATATATATATATATATATATATATATATATATATATATATATATATATATATATATATATATATATATATATATATATATATATATATATATATATGTGTGTGTGTGTGTGTGTGTGTGTATTTCCGTCGTCACATTGTTAATACTATTACATTCTTGAACTGATACTGAAACACTTAAACTTAAGGAAAAATGCATGGACACTGTTTTTCTTTTCCTTTTTGTAATATGAGCATTTCTTTTCTGCCTATTTTAAGATTGAAGACATACATGATACATGTACCTCAGAGCCAGAAGAACGTAAGTAAAATTATGATAATTTTACAGGGGAGAGAAAAAACTTTTTTCTGGCCCATGCAAATTATGGGACCCACACACTTTTAACCCTGGAAAAAAATTGAAATGATTTGTTTTTTCAAGAATTACGTTCACACGCTTCTACATACAACATACAGAATACTTTTTAAGAGAACATCGCAATTTTCGGACTTTTTCCTTCTGGCTATGAGGTACAGATATTTCTCCCCCTAACACTTATAAAATGGCAAATTCTGTATCCGTACATATTTTCACGGTTGTCCAAAAAATTTAGTACCTTATAAGATACGGCCGTTCCTAAGCCGAAAATATAATTTAATTAATCATTCTGAAAACCTTCAAAATATAATTGCAATATATATAAGTAGAGCCTATGTTCTTCTTAACGCGGTAATGCAATTTAAAATGTTTTTCCTTCCAGTGGGACTGCTATTTTTAAGGATATTCAGCCTTTTTCAGACCTACAGAGTGTGATCCACTGATATGGAAGCCACACTCTCATATGCCTTAAGAGAGTTGCTGGTGTCAATAGCAGATAGTGAACTTTGACTCCGAAGTTCCCACCAGATGGAGGCACTTGTGCTCTCTTTGATGCGAAATTGCAATACATTTTTTAAAATGTTGTCGCGGTATTCAAAGCTAAACGAATTTCCAAAGGATATTTTACATACCGTGTGATCATAAATCCTTCGCATTGTTAATTTTCTGCACCTTAAAATTCCACCGGCTGGCCACTTCGACCACGGATCAGAACCCGAGACCAATCGCTATCGAGGTCAACGCCTTATCTTCTCCGTTTTTCGTAGAAAATATTTCTCAAATTTGTCAAATGTAATAAAAGAGTTTGATTACCTTTTGACCTTCTTATTAATAAAAGATTTCTTATGGAGAAAAAACTAAGATCAAAGTATATTACATGATAATTATTTTCAATAATGTATTAAGTTTTTAGTACATTTTGTTAAGGGTAAGAACCATCTTAGCGTAAACAATAAATTATCGTTAAAAGGTAAATTGTAAAAAATAAACTGAACATACTGAAAAAACAAATACCTCACTTACAAATACGAATATTTTCTATCCAGTAACAAACACACAAGCATTCATTAAAATGACAAAAGTTAAATGAAACGCATTTTTCAGTTTTCAGTTGCATAATTTATCTAACAATAAAAGCTTATCGTTAGATTTTATAATTAAATATCGTATAGTGATCAATCCTTGTTTAAAATTCATACAAACGCAGTGCATAAATAAATGACGCTTTAATAAGTTATAAAATGTAAGATATCCTTAGTGTAGCAATAATAATAACTATTCATTTGTTAAATATTAATATCGATATTTAGAGCTGGTGTTCCAAAATAACATGAATTCACATTTCTAACCAGTCAATATTTTACTTATTATTTACTGTAGCTTCATCTTTTTTTAAAACTCAAATGGGCATATTAGTTCATATTGTGTGAACAAATATAAAAACAAAATTATTACCTTGAAGCCTAATATATGCACGTGGTGTGATTTTAGGTCGAATAAGGCTAAATTTTTCAATGTATGCATCAATAGATAAGTTCCCATAAGAGTTGCTATAGAAACGTACATCTAACTGAAATAGTAGAAAATACAAAGCTCATTTCGTTAATCTCTACGGATTTTGCTATTGCCTGAGGCAAAGACTTGGAAATATTTCCTAAAGAAAATATTTCCGCTTAAAAGGGAGCAGTAGGAATGCATAATATAAATTTATATTGAAAGTTATTTAAAACGTATCCTTTATATAAATGCTATATTTACTTTAGGTATTCGAAATGTTTGTAAACAAGTATTTAATAAGTAAAATAGAGAAAAATCTCATGCCTCTGTTTTATAAAATTTAAATGCTAAATGAGTTATTTAAATTTCAGCTTAATAAGTAAACCTTCATTGTTTAAAATATTAGTATTTGAACATAGTTCATTGAAATATTTCTATTAGTGACATACGATGATTTTACTAAAAATACGTTGTGAATTGTGAAATAACATTTAGTAATTGTAATATCTCGCATTTACCTTTACTCCTCACATTTTATTACGTACATAGAAATGCACAAATAGTATATATAACTCAGTATCACATTAGTGGAGGATACAAGACAAAATTGATTATTAAAAAATAAATAAATAAATAAATAAAGTCTGATGCGATCATGTTAAACTGCAGTAAACGATGTTGCATCGTTTTACCTGTTTCTTTTTTTTTCGACCTAAACATATTAATTGTATTTTTGATAAGACAAGACAAAATTGATTATTAAATAAAAAATTATAAATAAATCAAGTCTGATGCGATCATACTAAACTGCAGTAAACGTTGTTGCGTCGTTTTACTTGTTTCTTTTTTTCTACATAAACATATTAATTGTATTTTTGCATTCTTGCAGCGAATAAATAGTCCCCCCCCCCATTACTAACATTATACTTATATCTACTTTGTTTAAGCTCTTCGTATGTTTTTGGCACATGAGGAGGAACATCGTGCATGTTTTTATGTACTATAATACTATTATTTACATGGGAAAACCCAAATTAAACCTTTTTTATAACCTTGAGTTCTAAGCAAAACAAAAATGCTCCCCCCTCTCCATTAAAAATGAAAGTCTAATTATAGATGAATTCTCTCTAAATGTCTCCAAGATTTTCTAGGATTCAAAAAGCCGGACTTTGTTTCAAGGTGATTATTTAAGCAAAGGTTTCATCCATTCCACGCTAATTACGTATCTAATTATACATGCCCTGATCTGATACCACATTACAAGTATCTCTTAGGAAAACTCATATAGGTATGAAAGAAAATACCCATCGTATGAATGCGTGCCAAGGCAGGAGAGATATATGCATTGTGAAAAGAAAAAGAGAACAAAAATGAGTTAGTAGAAAAGAGTCAAAAAACGTTTTGGCTATTCTCCAGGCTCATGGTTTGGAAGCTCTTCTTCAATTGTGAGATAGCAGAAACCACTAGCTAAGATTGCTTTTTTTTTCTTTTTTCACAGTTGGTTCCAATAATTTAGGCTGCAGACGGTACATTCTTTAAGTTTACCTTGTTGCAGTGCCGTTGAGCAGATTTTAACAATGACGCATTTAAAAAAGTGGAAATCGTTTATCAACTTATGTTGACAACTTGTAAAATAATTGTTAGTTTAGAATTATTATGGTATAATGTGTAAAATAAATATTCAAGTATAAGCTTATAATTAGAACTTGTATAATGTCGGAAATTCATCCTATTTTCTGTTTTACTTATTTATTTCGTTTAGCACAATTTTTTTCCGTCCCATCGCGTATTATTCTTTTATGTTTTACGAAGTGATGTTTAGTTATTAAAGATGGAGCATGATAATATGTTTATCATATGAATGATTTGAATAAATATTTTATAAGACGTATTACAAATTTAATATTGCATTGCGCTACAATATAATAGCATGAATTAAAATGGAAGGAGCACGTTCAGTCATTGGCAAAACAAAAGCTTGGGCAAAGAGTTCAAGTCCGGTGACTTAACATCGACGAATAGTTGACACGTTTGGCATGAAACTAGAGAAATAATCCTGATTTCTTCCAATGCGTTTCTTAAAAATTTTATCACGTGACTTGGAGTATTTCTTTCACGAATGAAAGTCTTCACTCCCGCCATTTTATATCTTCTCAATGGGATCAACACGGTCAAAGTAATTTTCCTCATCTTTCAGAAAATAATAGAAGAGGCTAAGCCATTTAAAAGGTAACAGTGATTCAGTTCGCAAATAATATAAGATTTATTCTAAACTTGCATTTGTAATCAATATTGTTAAATTTAAAATGTCCAAAAGTGAAAAGCGATACAGTGTGTATCTACTTTAAATCACACTGTATTTGTTTAATCATATTGTTTAATAATTGTAACATTTAAATAATAACTATGTAATGGAATGTATCGTTTTTCTAAAAATTGAAAATGAATGGTGCGATTGGCTGAAATATATCTAAAAAATAAGAGCTTTCTGCAAAGGAATTAAAAATTAAAAGAAAACAACATATAAAATTATTGATAGTTAATATTGAACATGACCTTTAAAATGATTGAAAAAGTGGTCATTATGATAGTAAATAAAGTATGCAAAACATAAATATATGATGCTACTGAATTAAAATTGGGAAATCTAAGATAACTAAAGAGTTATCGTTCTTAAACATTGCTACAGGAGCTCCTCTGTAGAAAAAATCATCGTAAGAAACTGTGTGCAGTCTTCTAGATTACGTATATATGTTGAAAAAATGCCTTCCTTAAGTGTCCTGTAATTTTTCATGCTTCATAATGTAGTTACTCAATCAGATAATCATAAAATCATTTGTGACAGAAATGAAAAAAAATGAGCATCACACTGAAAATGGTTTACAGATTAATCAAATTATATACCGCGAAAAAGTTGATTATTTGCCGGTCATGTTATGATTACTTTTATGAAAGTGGATGTTTTAATTTATTTCTGTCTAAAAATACATTTCTAAAGCAAATATTAAACACCATTTAAGAGGAAAACTAAACTCAAAGACAGATATGAAAACAAAAGTAAAAATAAGCAGCGAATATATTACAATTGTACTTCTAATTAAAAATTAAAACTTCTTTTCATGCTATCATAATTCAAAAATATACAGTACAGAAAACAGAATACAGTAGCTAATAATTGACAGTAATTGGAATAAGTATCATTGAGTTATCTAAATGAAGATCAGATTTGAAAATTATCCATGAAAATATGCATCATTCAATATAAATATACCTTCTTAGCCAAGTTTGATTAGAAACTATTAGGAACTAAGGTCTTTTGTCATTTATATGAATATTGTCATTTTATACAAAGTTTCAGTTATTATTTTTTCAAAGATGCAATGCATCGTAATGAATGACTTGACTATATTTTTCAAGAGTAAGGTTAATTAAATATTACAGTTGTAATATTATACTATAAGAAATGAGAATTAATTTAATCCATTTGAAAAATGTTGCACAAAATGCTATTAGTGTATGCCACAAAACGATCATCATCATTGTTGATTACTGTCGCAATTTGAATTGTTTTTCCACACTATATTGATTTAATTGATTAATATAAAGTAAAATGCATTTATTATTATATCTTACTAGTTTGAATTCTCTATAAAAGAATGCACGTGAAACCTACACACACACTTGATATTACAAAAATATATTTTACAAATTTGGTTTTAATAGCATTACTAACTTTATAAAACACTGATAAATAATATTTTTACGAATTTCTAAGTATAATGAAATTACTGCATAGTTCAATCATACCTTTCAAAGGACATGCATTTTGTTCAAAATAAGATTGAAAATATTTGAAAATGCCATACCTGAAACAGAAAACACACAGTATGAATATAAAAATAAAACATCCTGTAAAATATTTTTTTTCAAGTAAAAAACATATATTTGTATGTTTTTGAACAATAAAATTTGTATCCGTTTAGCTTGCCTATGTGATAGATGAATGATTTTAAATATTAAGTGAGCAGAATTGATTGAAATATTTGATCTAACTAGTAAGCCAATGTCGGCACCTATACTCACGTTAGGTTAGATACTAATTGTAAATAAACCACTACAGAACACAGCGTGAATCTAAAAACGATTAATGAATATTTTTTTCTTAAATTGGACGGAATTAAATAATTCACTGTGATTTTAGAAAACAGCAGCATTTTTGTCTGTGTTTTAAAATATCAATTATGTTAATTTGAAAAATGGTTACAAAATAATAGCTTACCGGAAGTTTTCAAAAATTGTAATTACCCAGTGATCTAAAACCAATAAATTCACATTTGAGGGAACGTCAGTTTACTGTTAAATTTTTTTTATTTACCCCACTTTTGTGCTTGGAGTGGTAGTCTCAAAAATGTTACAGTACATGCAAGAAATTTTAATTATTGAAAAGATCAATATTATAAAAATAAAATAGTTTAAAAAAAACTCATAAAATATTAGGAGCATGCTTTGAAAATGATAAATAAGACAATATATTTGTATCGAGTTATTGTTCTGTAACAAGCATAAAAAATGCGCAACGATTGAAAAGCATAATAGTAGAACAAACCAACCACATAACTAATATATATATATATATATATATATATATATATATATATATATATATGAATCAATCTGAAGAAAGACGCTGCAAAAAGAGATCACACATAAACGTAGAATGAAAAAGGTGAAAATAACTCTGAAGCCGAAATTAAACTGTATCTGTTCAGGTAAATTCATGAGAAATGACGTTGAAAAATAACTTAACTGATTCCATTCGATTTTAAACACATACCCTTCAATTTACTGCAAGGTCATGTGTATGTATTCAAGTATGTTTTTTTTTTATTGAAGTGGTCAGAAACTAACTCCAATTCTCAATCGATTTTTTTTTATCTGTTGCTGTGTATGAAGTGCAAATTTACAAAAGGATGAAAGTCTCATGCATTCAAATCAATGCTTATCAGTTAAAAATAATGGGAGAAATCCACCGTATTTTTTAAATTTAAATTTTAAGTGAATGAACGCAAAACAAAACGCTGAGATCTTTCAAAAATCTGGGTTGCGCCAAATCTGTTTGATTTCTTTGTATTTTAACACATGATGAAAACATTATAAAAGCTTTTAAATAAATGCGATTTTCAAACCTTGTTTCGGGATTAAATTGGCCTTCTTACTCAGGCATAAAGATATTAGTTTGGCATAACTTCCTCGAAAAACAAAACTTGATTCGGATAACATTTAGACAGGCATTAATAAAAAATTTACTTGTAATCCCTAAGCACGCACGCTCAATGTTTCCGAGACTTGGAACGTTAACTATGCATATTTTCTACCACTTCACTATTTTTTTCCACTTTTTAAACATTTTGGCACACCATGAATTCGAACATACCATCAATGTTCACAGCAATATTTTCTAGAAGGATTTACAAGATCTTTCACCCCTTGATCAAAATATATTAACTGCCTTTGAAATAGTTACAGATCTAGATAGCAATAAGCAGACATTTGCCAAAAATCACAACTGTATATAATTCCATGATTTTAAAACCATTTTCCAAATACACTACAGTTTGAAAAATGTATTTTTTTTTTCATTTCCAAGAATTATAATCTACTGATTGGAATCTAAAAAATAAATTAAGATTATTCTTTATCAAAGATTGAGACATTTCAATCTGCATAAAATCTCATTCAGTTTTCTTAAAATAATCTTCCAAACTATGACCGCCAAATCAGAATTGGGAATTCGTATTTTATTTCTTTAACTGAAGTTGCATATTTTAATACTAATCAGTACATCTTTCAAGAAATAAATAATTTAGATTTCTTTTTCGTTCTGATATAAGCTTTAATGCATATTTTTTGGAATGATAATAACTATTTCTTATTTAAATTCATAGGTAGCCAAAAAATCCAAAGAATATAATTTTTCCCTGGGCAAGACCTCATTTAAATTTAAGTCGCAAAGGCAATCAGTTATCAGTTTTTATTGAAATTATGAATATTTATTATGATTTACTAAAAACGCATTTTCTTTGAATTTATTCTTCAAAGTTATTGTCACTATTTGGTATTTCTCTTACATTCAGGTAAACGCAATCGATTTTTGTAGCTATGAATTCTGTATTTTTGGCAAAAATGCTATCAAACTCTACATGTCTTGAAAATTTCAAATAAGATAGCTAATTTCAAAAAAATATATTTCATCTGTGTTATATATTGGAAATTCCATTTAAAACGGAATTATTTTTTCCATTTTTTCGAAATTTAAGAAACTGCAATGAAACTATTACAATAGTTTTATGCTGCGAAACTCAACTGAAAATAATAGTTTCAAAAATCATACAGTATATAATCATTACTGCAGTATATACTTTAATGTGAAAAAAATGAAGCCCATGGTTGTACTCATATAGATAACGGCAAAACGTATAAGTAAATTAACAAGTAAATATAAAAATTAACAGTTAATAAAAAAATTGCATGGCATTTCACTTAAAAAAAAAAAAAAACGTTTTGTTTCGTTGTTTCTCTTAGAATAACTAAACAAATAACTGAAATAAATATGTGCGCTATATACATGGCAAAAAATAAAGCCGAATTTTGTGAAAAAATGCATTGCTATATGAGTGAAGTTTAACATTTAATTATCTAAACTAGTCATATAATTCATGAAATGTGAAATTCTTATATTCTAATTTAATTATTTGAAATTATTAAATACCAGAAAAGTATTTACGTTATATAAAGACGAATACAATCGAATACAATAAACATGAAAATAGCCCGTTCTGAGAAAAAACAAGCAAAAAAATAATAGTTATATTTAAAAAGGTCTTAGCACAAAAATGAGGGAAAAAAGAAAAACACGTTATGAAAAAAGTATGTTCTAGCAAGATATCGTGACTGTACCCTATTTGTAAATGTAGTAAAAAGTGGAAAAATTGTCTTTCAACGTTTTTTCCTCTTTTCAGATCATAAATCATTTATATGAAAACCTCTACTTGGAGAAACATGAATGACGACCACTTTTAAGCAAATTTCTTCAGTACGCGTCATTTTGGACACTTTCCAGGTGCGGCCTGTATTTCTTAAATATTTATACCCCTCGTTTAATAGTGACCGCAAAGTATGAACTTTCAAATACGATTGCTGTTGCCATCCCAAAAAAAAGATATCATTAGAGAATACATTTTCATCACATATATATATATATATATATATATATATATATATATATATATATATATATATATATATAGGTAGTTAAGTTATTGAAATAATGAAAACACTTGCAAAACAAATTTAGTATTTGCTACGCTGCAGTAAGTGTTCTGTTTATATAGGTGCTCTTCTAACTGTAATTACTCACACTGTTAAATCCAGATGATGATTGAGTTCTGTGGTCCATTTTGCTGCTGTTGTTCGCTTTTTAGACATTACAATCCAATATCCGTCTGTTTCTTTCTCTGAGCTTCGCTTTCCGTCCACTATTTTGCTTTGCCGAGCTTGTCTTATCACGCTGTGTGTATGTTATTACTTTAGATACTGAACCACCGGAAATCCCACAAAATTGAAATGTTTCGGATGCACTTACTCCAGCTATACGCGCTCCAACAATTTGGTCTCTTTAAAAATATGAGAGGTACGAACATTTTACGCTCTTGAAAAAAATCCAAGACTTCCAGAACTTCCGTTTAACCACCATATACTACCGGAATACAATGTCACTTTTATTTACAGGTGTTTCCACTATTTTGATAACTAACTGTGTGTGTGGGTATATATATATAAAAGTATATATAGTTTCAGTTTAGCGTAGGAGAACACCCTAATTTTTGAAAAGAGTCAATTTTTTAATTTGAATTAGTTTAAAGAGCCAGAAAGTTCTTCGCTCTAAATCTGCATTTATTTTTAATTCGATGAATTTTTGTGGAAACTAGAAGAAATTTACTGAACTCAAATGCAATGCTTATAATTGTTTTTTTTTTCTTTCATGCATTTCTTATAACCACGTTTTCAAGGTTTTTATTTACACCAACAGCTCTAGCAAAAAATACTACTATTTCCATACATTTGAAACTTTGCAAAATAGTAATTGAAGATATTATTGTGATATAAACCTCTAAAGGCTAACATACATGCAACATGTGGTTTTCAAATAATGATCAATTAGAAGTTAATGGGCAAAAAGCACGTTTTTCGGGAAAATTTTACAAACATTTTTCCCATAAAACCTGTTTTTTAGTTCATTATTTTAAATTGGTGAGCCATATGACTCTCTAGTATCTAACGAAGAGATATGCATAAACAAATTCCAAAAATTATTGAAAAGTCAATGCACTGGAAGTGTTTAGAAAATAGTAGTTTTATTGCTAAAAAAATATTAATTATTTTTTTTTCTGACTAAAAAAAACACTAGATTTTTTTTAAACAAATAAATAGTCAAAATGTGCTATTTAGATATGTTTAACAATCGTTTAAAGTTTAAGAAAGATGCAATGAATATGGAAGAGAAAAATATTTACGGTGTTCGCCTCCCTTAACACGGTAATTAAACATTTAAAGCGCAAAATATATTTCTGGAAAATATGGTTTTTCATTTTAAACCTGTTCCAAAATCTTAAAAGATGTATTCGTGTATCATGTACCGAATATGTGTATTCTTACCCCCTTCTAGTAGCCCTTGAAACTACTAGTATATAGGCAAAATTTAAGCCAGTTCTCGAGATTCACGCCAAAAGGGCATCTGATTATTTATTTATTTATTTGATAACTAAGGATGTTTATCAGCTCCCCTTCGCAAAAATCATCCGGACGAAACACACTAAAGTATAAAAGATCCAAAAATCTTCCATTAAAAAGGTAACTTGTTAACATTTCGATAAATCGTAAAAAAAATCGTAAATTACATCAAACACAAGGGCTGTAACGGTCAAACAATATTACTGCTTTTCTTCCTTTCAAAAAAAAACTTATTTTTTTCCTTGCAAACATTTGTTTAGAGGTAGTGTATCATGTACGTCAAAATGGAGTATTTCAACGCTCGTATTAGAAGTATGAGCGAGAGTAAAAAATAATAAGTTTTACTGCGAAAAATAATATCTTCAGCACATATTACATTAAAACAAACTTCGAAAACTTCTGAATAGAAGTTATTTTCTTTTCATCAGGTCTCATTTTAAAACGCCAATACAAAGACTTCCTTTCGCAGAATAATTTGTAAGAAAGTCAATCTTGTGTCAAAGTTTTTTTTTCCTTTTTAAATATGTTCCATTCTCTCTTTCAATGACATACTTTATGCAAAAGAATATTCATAGATTGTAGAATTTCCTATTTATTTAAAGAAGAAAATATGAATCATAAATAGGAGTCATGGATCTTTCATTTCGATAAGGATGTTGACATATAAGGCAAAAAAAATCCCGACGGAACGCAAAAACGCACTCTTTCGCGAATTTGGTTTTTCCATTTACTGCTTGACACACGTGCAACCGCATAGAAAATAGAATTTTGATCCACATCTGCGCCTTTGCATTATTCGAAACATTTCTACCGCCATGGCAGTGAAAGGAAGGCTTTGCGTTCTGGGTCACATTTCGTTTTAAAATATTTTTAAAATATGCAACTTAGCAGAAAGAGGTATAAAAATAAGCAAATAAATAATCTTTTTTGAAAAAGATTTAACTGGCACAAACGTTAGTGCGAACGAGAATTTTTACGCTATCATAAAATAGTCTTAGTCGCAACAACAAGCAATAATAAATTCGAGAAATGTATGCATTATATGCTTTTTCTAATTCATTCTTTAAATAGTATATATATATATATATATATATATATATATATATATATATATATATATATATATATATATATATATATATATATATATATATATATATATATATATTTATTTATTTATTTATTTATTTATTTATATATATATATATATACAGGGTGTCTATTGGGCAACACTATAAGGGGTAATTTTAGACATCAGAACAAACAATACATTGTCAAAAATAAGGGTCTCAAACGTCTACCGAAGGAGATAGGCGGAGAGGTTTTAGGTACAAAATTTTTAAATTATCATAAAAAACGTAATTTGTTTTCGATTCGTTGCGGTTTTCACTAAAACTATTCTTTTTGTCAGTATTTTCTTGAAAATAAATTTTGAAGATGTAGTTTCGCTCAACCGGAAGTTGAAACACACTGTCACAAAAAAAAAAAAAAAAAAAAAAAAAAAAAAACATTTATCCAGAAGGAAACAAGTGATCTTCATTAAACTTAAATTGCATGTGGCCTATGAGAAGATATGCTTACTAATATAGAGCAAACGAATGTTTTATTAAGAAGTTATGACACAATAAATATTACATAAACGTCACTAGTATAGTCTCCTCTAGCAGCTATACAAGTCAAAACACGGCGGGGTGTGGGGTGAAATAGGTTACCTATGACCCCTGGGGCTAAATCGGGATTCATCGATAAAAATAACACGTCTCCTGTCTGTCACAACCCAGCTAATCAAGTGCAGCGAAAATCCAATCGAAAAAAATCCAATCCATCGCAATGGATGCCGGTTCGAGTATATCAGCATCTTCCAGTCTACTCCGGATTGTTTTTCTTGATACCATCAGTTTCTTGGAAGGTGTTAAATGGTATGAAACTGATGTTTGCGACTTTGCTGATACTCTAGTGGCCGTTCTTATGATGTACGATCTTCGAGCTCATTTCTGTTTTTAAAATTACATAACCGATCGCAAAGGAGTGATTCATTTATTTCCGCCTATACTAAGGTACTACCATATCACTTCGACCGAAGTGCCCACACAACCAACCTGATTCTCTGAGATCTACTGAAAAGTCCAAAAATTGTTCGTGTACCTCTAAAAGGTCGTCCTAGTCGCAATAGCGTCCTTAGAACTCAAATCAACTTTTACCAAACTACATTCCTGCCAAGTTTGTTGGTTGCAAATCAATTTATTCTTGATGCATACAGTTTTTTGTGACAAAGTGTATTTCAACCTTTGAAGACAGTTCAGTTTTCGCTACTTCTCCAACAATTCTGAATTACAACAATTCCACTCCCAACAATTCTGATATTAAGCTCAAAATTTAAGTTTGAGTCAAAACATTAGAAAATATTTAATGAGATTCAAAAATAGCGGCAAACAAGAGTTGCTCGTTATTCCAAAGTCCAAAGCCCCTCTGTTTGCATTTTTCAAACTACATCTTCAAAACCTATTTTCAAGAAAATACTGATAAAAGCATAATTCTAGTGAAAACCCCAAACGAAAACCCCATTTTTTATGATCATTTGGAATTTTGGACCCTAAACTTTAATGGCGCCTATCTCCTTCGGAAGAACTTTGGGACGGACCCTTGTTTTTGACATTATATTTTTCTTCTGATGTGCACTATCATCCCTTAAAGTTTTGCGCAAGAGTTCAGAAACACATTGTATATATATATATATATATATATATATACTAGCAAAAATTCCCGGAGTAGCTTGGGTCAGTAATAATTATGAGAAACAATCGTTAATTGCATTTGCTTTCTGTTTTAAGTGAAAGAATTCAAAATCCACCTTTTTGACGTGATTAAAAATAGACTTTCCTCCTTACTCATAAAGTTAAAATATCAATAAATATAAAGAACAAAATAATATTCATATAGAAACGAAAGCACTTTATTTAAGCGTATACATATTTGAAGAATTTCCAAAATATGAAATTACTATTCACATGTTTTAAAAGATTCATCTGTTAATACCCTTTTTCTTTTAACATGGACTCTAAAACATTCTCTGTATGGCTAATGAAGTACGAACTATTTAAAAAAAATGTTACTGCCCGTAATCCCCTTATACTTGCTTTAGTTATTTTGGGACATTTCAATCATTGTGGGTTCTTGGTGCGATTTGTGCCAAATTTGCGGGAATCGTTTTGGGATACTTTCGATAATGTTCCCCCTCCTTACTTTGTAAAGTGATTATATGTTACTAATTCTCGTTACAGATATAATGTGATGCTGAAATACTTTGGTTCACCATAAAATGGCGCTAAATAGTTTCATTCAAAAATTTTCCAAAAAAGGTAGTAAAATTTGGCGATTGTTTGAAATTGTGCAAAAAGAAGAAGTAATGGAATTTTTGTGTTGTTTATGGATTTGCCTAATTTAGTTGATGGCTTATTTTACCCATTAAAAAAAGCTTTTTAAAGTTTATATGATTGGCGATACTTTGTTTACATGGTGAAAGCTGAGAAACATTATTTCGTAGTCTTTGGCTTCAAAAAAAAAAGCGACAGTTGAAAATACTACCAAATGCATCAGCTACTAAAATCTTTGCAAAAATTTTGACGTGATTTCTGCTGGTTGATTGGATAACGAGTAGTGTCCAATCAGCACATATAAGAATAAAAACAGCGTTATTCACATTCAAGTTCCATTTAAATGGAAAATTATCAGCCAAATCCGTTTATTATTATCCAATATTGTGGGAAAACGTTACTTTAATATGTTTTGACTTGGGAAAAGCCTCGAACCATCTGATGAAACTCAAAAATATTTAACAATACAACAATTCTAGCTATCAACTAGGAGTTGAGATGCTACGTTAATAATGAATTGAGCAGATGAAAGCCTTCGAACAAGGAACTAAAAAGCTCATAAATTGTTTTTTTATATTACTTAGAAATTTCTAACCGATGCCATCTTCAGCAGAAAAATTAACACTTTCGATTGACAGATAATGTTAACACGAGCAAGTATTTTTTCACCCCATATTGGGGCATTTATGCGAAAATTGGGACTCAAACTGAAATAAAAAAAATGAACTATTAGTCGAAGGTTTTTTTTTTTCTGAAATGATGTATAAACATTCCCAGGACCAAAAAGAAAAAAACCGGTGAAACTTTTAGTCAAATCTGCCGAGTAGATTATGAGATCTTAGGGCACAAACAAACCCACAAATTTATCAACATCCATTTACAAATATATATATATATATATATATATATATATATATATATATACATATATATATATATATATATATATATATATATATATATATATATATATATATATATATATATATATATATATATATATATATATACAGTCCAGTCACATTAATGTGACCACCACGTACTTTCCACGTCAGAGTTAAATAACCAATCACAGAAAGCAGGTGGCAGCATAGTGCAGTTGAACGTATATAAAGGGTGTGTGAGGGCTTCGGAAAACATTTCAATCGTTGACGTAATGCAGAAACGAAACGATTTATCCGACGTCTAAAAGGGCATGATCAGGGTCAAGGGTGGAAGCATTTCCGAAACGGATGAGTTTGTGAACTGTTCGCGTGCCGCCGTGGTAAAAGTGTACCGTGCATGGCAAAATGGGACTGTCCAAAATCAGCGACGTGGCAAATGTGGTGCACCACGGGCCATAGATGACAGAGGCGAACGACGGTTGCGGAGATGCGTTCGGGCAGATAGACGGACTACCGCTGAGCAACTGACCACCAAAATGAACCAAGGGGCTACCAAAAGTGTCTCCCAAACTACTATTCAGCGAACATTGCTGCGTCTGGGCCTCCAAAGCAGACGCGTGGTTCGTGCACCTATGCTTTTCATCGACGACGAAGCCTAGAATTTGCACGCCAGTACAACAGCTGGACGTCCACTGAGTGGCAACAGGTAGCGTTTTCAGATGAATTGCGTTGTATGCTCCATCGGACAGATGGACGTTGGCGTATAAGGTTCCTCTGAAAAGAACCACCCTGCAACCATTGCCGGAACGGTTTTTGCTGAAGGCGGGAGCATTATGGTCTAGGGAATGTTTTCCTGGCATTCTCTGAGTTCACTGATCATTGTGGAAGGCACGATGGATCAATACAAGTACGCATCTGTCCTTGCAGACCATGTACACCCCTACATGTGCATTGTTTTTCCTCAGGATGATGGCATCTTCCAGTAGGACAATGCGAGGTGCCATAATCTGCCAGTGTACGTGTGTGGTTCGAAGAGCACCAGGATGAGTTTACTGTCCTCCCCTGGCCAGCAAACTCACCTGACTTAAACCCAATCGAGCATCTGTGGGACCATCTCGATCGAGTTGTTCGCGCCATGGATCCTCAACCGCGTAATCTAGCGCAGATGGCCACGGCATTAGAGTCGGCATGGCTCAGCATCCCAGAGAACACCTTCAGGGACCTAAGTGACTCTTTTCCTGCACGTCTTGCAGCCGTTTTGCGAAAGGTGGTTATTCTGGCTTTTGACAGATGGTCACATTAATGTGACTGGACTGTATATATATATAAATATATATATATATATATATATATATATATATATATATATATATATATATATATATATATATATATATATATATATATATATATATATATATATATTTTAAGTTGTCACATCCACTTTGCCCTGAATGCACTTCAATAATTACATTACACTGTACAACACTAATATTAGAAAGCTTTAATTTATATTATAAATGATAATATAACACTAATTTTATCTTTTTTTAATAACATAAATATTTTTTGTCATGCAATTCAACATTGCAATGTGAAATCAATTTTTTAAAGTTTCTTGTACTATCATATGATCCGATCCTTAGAGATTACTTTTTCCTAAATGGAATAAACAATATTTGTTACACCACAGTTCAAATATTACTAGTGTTGTAATTCAAAATAAAGAATTTAAATTGTAGAATTCGCAACTGCAACGAACTATAAGGGGCACTGTAGCCACTTTCTAATGGCGGACGAAAAAGGTAAAACAAACGCACGTGGTAACGAAGAAAATGATAAAAAGCCTAGGAAATTTTGTTCGTATGCATGATTTTTTCGCTTTATTCTTTTTAAATTAATTTTCAAAGTCTTATTGATATTCTGGCCTACGTAGAAAGAAATGAGAATTCAAGAAACATTACTAAACGTCAAAAAATAATTCAAATTACGTAGTTCTAAGCAACCATTTCCACGATGTTGAATTCGATATTTATCAATTCTTGATAAAACTAAATAATAATTGTGACCTGACAAGAATAACAATTAATGCTAGATAATTTAATTAGGGTCAGGTGGGGTAAAATGGGTAGTGGGGTAAAATGAGTAGTCAAAATATATGGTTTTAAAAACAAATTATTTTAAATTAAATTTGCATTTTTTTGAGTGGGACATTATACTTGGCTGTTCTGAATTCTGTCACACAATATATATTTTTCCAATAGATTATTTTTTAGTGAGAGGTAACACTTTAAATTGAAGTAGATAAATTCAAGTCGCATGTTGTCTGCTTAAACTTCTATCTCCAGTTCCTGATTTTTGAGAAATTTTTATTACTGTGTCATAATATCTTTAGTTGGACATTTTTGTTGCTGCTTCAACTTACAGGGAAGAAAAAAAAATTTTTTTTTCTATTTTTAATCTCATATTTTGAAAATGGGGTAAAATGGGTATATGGTTAGGCTTATCATTCCAGCAAGTTTTTTTTAAAAGATAAAACAGCATATTTTCCTTCAAATGAATATTAATTCATTTGTGGTTAATTTAAAATGATTGAAACATAAAAGTATGCAATGCCATGACTTTATAAAATAAACTTCGCTCCATCATAACAAATAATGAGAAGCCAGCGGTAAACCTATTTTAGAGTTTTGTGCACTTGCGCACAAAATAACAATTTCTTCAGAATATGTTGGGCCCAGCCTGTTGCTGGTCGTCACATTCGTATTTGATTGCAATCAGATGCTACCAATTTCTCTATTGTACCTTTAAATTCTCAGAACACATCTTCGTTTCAATCCGGAAAAATATACGTGACAAAGCACGATTTCTTCACCTAATAAAGATTTGAAAAGTGCAATATTGTCTGCAATTTCAACAAGAGCTTCAGATTTGACAACTACCTGCATGAGTTATTTAAAACAACTTAAATGTATGCTGGCAAATACAGGAAGTATTGACAAAGATGTTTCAGGAAGGCTAGGAGTTGAAAGTGAAAAAAATAATGAATTAAAAAACAAGAAAATAAAAAATAGTGGAAAAAGAAAGTTTCCATTCAGAGGAAGTATCTGAAATAGAAACTGCGAAAAATATGCTTATAAAGCAAAGTTTAACCACAGGTGCCTATGTATAAATATTATACTTAGAGGAAACAAGCAAGAAAGAATTTATTGGCTAATATATGGCTGTTGAGGGAAATATTATGAGATAAAATATTTAAAAAAAAAAAATCTGAGATGGGGGATTTTTATTTTTCCTGATATAGGCGACATGGTTTTCATTGAAAAACATCAAATAATAAAAAAAAAATTAATGAGCCACAATTTAACAATAGAGGCCATTACTTTTTTTTTAAAGAAGGACAAGTATGGATATCATGCATTGAAAGAAACCTCATTAATATTTTGTCAAATTTACTGTTTGCACTATTTTTTTAAAATTAAATTGTGAAATTTTGTTAACTAACTCTTAAGTCTATATTATCACACTGTATTGAACAAATAGTATGCTTTTTTATCACTTCTTAGACTTCAATACCCATTTTACCCCACAGGCTACCCATTTTCACCTGTGTGGGATAAAATGGGTATAGAAAACATATAGTCTTAAACACTCCTCTCAAAAATAAATTTGTACAAATTATGTGTGAAAATCATTTAATTCTAATCTCAACATATGTAATGTATACATAAAACAAAAAAAATAGAAACAAAATATTTTGACAAAAATATTTGAGGCAAAATCCAAAAGTAGGCTATTTTATACCCATTTTACCCCACCTGACCCTATATGACATTACGAATTATTATCAAAAAAAGATGATACTTCTTTGCCTTGCTTGGCTAGCGCTAATTGTTTTGCATTTGTAGCTGAGTTATTGCTCTCAAATTGCCGAATCGGTTAATTTAAAATGTTCTGTTTCGTATTTTTCTAATTTCTGCGTTATGATTTAATTATGTCATGCCATGCAAATCTAGGGCTCGACCGATGGTATTTTTTGGGCGATGGGCCGATGCCGATTGTTGGCCGATTGTTCAAAGATGGCCGATTGCTTTCCTCCAAATGGCCGATTGCCGATGGCCGATGCCGTTGGCCGATGGCAAAAAAAGAAAAAAAAATCAAACAGAAATGAATTGATAAGATTGTCAGGGATTTAAAGGATCATTGATTCATTTCACTTTACTTCCTTTCTACGAATTAGGAATTGTAATCACAAAAAAAAAAAAAAAAAAAAAAAATCAGATTTCGACCTAAATTTTTATTTTACGATCACCCAATGAAAACTTCACAAGTTTTTTCGGCACATCTGTACATGAATATGTACCTAGGAACATATAGATGACCGAAATATTTATTTTGAACGCCTCCTTAGTTAATTATCGCAAATTATCTTGTGATGGCTTCATGCGCGTAAACTTGCGTCACTGAAAAACGTTATGAAATAGTAAGTTGAAAACTCACACGTACGTAGCATCATCTAAAAGTTCGAGGACAAGTTGTTTAAAACCTTATCCTGAATAGTTCACATTACCGAAATACATCTATCTACAAAATACTCACCTTGAACGACTATGCACTTCTGCCAACGTTGATGTGACAAACAAATAACATAACGTTTCGTCGGACTTAGCTCCGTGTGACTTTTACCTGTTCCCAGCAAAAAAAAAACATTTGCATGGGCGCCGCTTTTCTCTATCAGGAAAAGATAAAGCTGTATCACAGAAGGTAGCGAAAAATGGCTTCCAGGAGTGTTCCAAGATTTATATATGAAAACTGGCAGAAGTACATTGTCTCTCACGGTGCCCTTTTGAAGGTGGATGTGCTTAGGTAATGTGAACTATTTTGGGTAAGGTTTTATACAGCTTGTCCCCCGAACTTTTGGATCGTACCACGTACAATCTGTATAGGGTGTAGTTATGCTTCTCCTTTTTTGACTGCTGTATGATGGAAGAGAAAGAACAACAGCAAAAAAAAAAAAAATAAATAAATAAAATAAAAATAAAGGAAGAAAAACAAAGAGACTGTTTAATAACCAATTGACTTTTTTTTTTTAATTGAACATATAACTAAGATTTCAGTAATATTGTAATAATGTATGGATTTGGGTACACTAATTATCGTTAAAAAACATTAAATTATGTTGTTTAATCATTCAAAAAAAAAATTAAGAATAAAACTATGAAACCGTCAACAAATTACGCAGTTAAAGTGGAAAGATTTCACGTAGACATTTTTTAGTCATCAAATTAAACAAAAAAGGGAACAGATAAATTACAATATTAAATCATAATAGGAATATTTTTATACGTATTTAAAATTTATGAAAGAAAAACTTTGCATATTTTATAAAAGCTATAACCGTGACATTAATTTTGCGAAAAAAAAAGAAATAGTCATGAAAAGAGCGAGGTTCTTAAAACGCAGCCACAATAAACAAACTCAATATTTACATCAAGTTAATAACTGAATATGAACAATTTGATTGTTTAATCTTTTATGAAGCACTACAAACAAGTTCAAATTAAATTTTGAAATTTAACAATAACTTTCTGAAATTTAAAAAATTGCATAATAGAAAATCCTAAGAAACTTTTCTATAACATATTATTAAAAATATGATGAAAACGAAAATAACTTATTCATATATTTTATATATATATATATATATATATATATATATATATATATATATATATATATATATATATATATATATATATATATATATATATATAAATAGTTTCTTACAACAGAAAAAAAATCGATCGCTATTAATGATGCAAAAAAGATGGCGCATTACGAAATATGGGTGAAACAAGTAAGAAATACGCAAAATGATATTTCTTGACCAAAATAAATAATCGCTACATATTTAAGAAGGGCTTGAAACGAACGGTGGGTTAGGGGGGTCACCCTCTGATTTTGGAGTGACTCACAACATTAAACTTCGGCCTCATTTTTTTAGTACAGAACCGCTACCACCAACGCCTCGGAAGAGTTTCTGAATCTACTTCAGCACTTTCGAAAAAAAAATTCAAAAGTCCCTTTGGTTTCCGAATTATGTTCCCATTCAAAACGTCTTTAATCAATTTCTGCTTGAAAAAAAAATATCTAATTTTATGAATGGTGTTAGTTTTAAACAACTCAAAAGTACAACTAGAGTTTAATTTGAGAAATTGTTCGATTTGGAGGAAGGGCACGCAAGTGTTCTCGGAAATACAAAAAATAATCGTAAAAAATGGAGTTCAAAATAATCATAAACACTGAGCAGGAAAACCCTTTTAAAACTTGCACCCGAGTTTGTTTTGACGTGCAGTGGCGGATTTCAAATACAGCAAATGTTGCAATTGCGCGAGAGGTCCCATAACCATAGGGGGAACCGTAGGAGTTACAAAAATGCTTATGATAAATGTTTTACAACTTCTGTGCTAAAGAAATAGGGCTCCAAAATATATTTTGACGGGCCTCAAACTTGTAGCTCCGCCGAAGCAATAGAGAAAAGACTGCATTACTGTGATTCATATTACAAATATCGAAAAATTAAAAAATATCGTCGTTTCAACTGGAATCTAACAAAATGAAACAAAACCGGTTTCGCCATCTCAGATTTGTTTCCATGGTCTCCAATTCGGCGATATATCACCAAATGATCGTCAGTCTGAGACGCTATATTAGTTTTGCATTGAAATAAGTATTTAATAGCCACAAAAAATGAGTAAATAGGCTTTTTAGAACATCCGATCGAAAACAAACAGTGAAGTGCACAACTGGAATGTACGCACACCCCACATGCGAAAATTTAACCTTCTACAGTTTACCATTTTTGAGTTATGAATTATGAGAGATACATACGTACATCCAGCCGCAAGAAACAGCGCAACAATTAACTTATTTGGTACCTGAATGCTGTGTAAAAAAACTCTTTCAGGGGTGACTAAAATAGAAATTCATACTGAAATTTAAGTAAACAATTTTATATGAAAACAATAACTCCCTTTACTTTGTATTAAAAAGTAAAACAACAAAGGTCCTTTTTTTAAAAAAAAAACATCGGCCAATTCAGTCGGCTTTTCGATGTTTTTTAAGGCCGATGGGCCGATGTTTCCTGCAAGTTAGCATCGGCCGTCGATGCCGATGCCGATGACTAAGTTGTTGAACCATCGGCGCCGATGCATCGGTCGAGTCCTATGCAAATCATCAACAACATTCTCACGGGTAAATGGTGGTAGTTTTCTTTTCAATTGATCTAACATTATTTCTTTAAACTTATCGAATTCTGTAATCTTTCTACCATTTTATTCCACTCATGATAAAAAATAAATATGGTTTTACTGACATGTGAAGCCTCTCGCCAAATGTTCTTTGCTCGCACAATATTAAAATTATAACCCTAAACTAGAATCCCACAATTTTGGCGAGGAAAATTCTCAGCGTTAAACATTTTTCATTTCGTTCTACGAGAGTATATTCAAGAAAGTATTTTGCATATTACCCATTCCAACTAAATGCTGCAATAAATTAGGTAGGTTTAATTATTTTTTTTAAACTAGGCGGAGATGAAAGCCCTAATTCTTCTGCTAATGTTATCAAATCCTTCTTTCGTACTTAAGATTAAAAAAAACCCATATTCTTGCAAATTCACACAAAATAATTTTAAAAAAAAACTTACCTGGTATACCGTTATCCTCTTTCAAAAAAAAAAAAAAAAGAAAGAAAGAAAAAGAAAAATACATTGAACAGAGCAAATGCGAAGTTTGTTAACCCAGAGTGTTTTACGCTTTCGCCATTTACGACAATTATTACACTTTTTAGAGGGAAATAATGAAAACTAACATTATTATGAGAGGATCGAGAATACCATTAAGGGAGGAAACAATTTCTGTTGCTGAAAGCAATCTAAGACACATCGAATACGTTAACAAATACTCCTAACAAACTGCCTGTGTTTACGTCAACAGACACACATGGAACGCAATGTGGCAATGTTTTAGTTTTTTCGGCAGTTTTATAATTTACCGCAAGGTAGCGTATTCGAGCGCTGGAGTTGCGAATAATATTTTGTGTTCTTGTTGAATTATTAATGTTGTTTATTGTTTAATGATTATGCAAATTAACCTTTTTCTATTTTTCTTTACTCTTCTGTGGAAACAGTGTGTTGTCCAATGTATAAAACTGCCGGTGTTGTGGTGGTCAGGGCTTTTGTTTCATTTTTCTTCACACGCTCGTGTAAACCTAAACAATGTTTTAACCTGTTTTGACAAATATAGTTCTCGTTTCAATCTTGTGTTTTCTCTCGACCTTAAAATCAGTTAAATTATGTTAAAATAACATTAGTTAAATGTCATGTACCTGCAACCGTCAAGTTAAAAATGTTTAGATTTAATACATAACACATACATGACGCTAAACACAGTGTAAATGTTTATTTTTTCAACATTGTCCTATTATTTGATTATGCACTTCACCTTCTTACATTTATACATTTAATATAAATTCTATACTTACCACGAGGTTTTTTTTTATTACTTTTAATTTGATAAAGACAATTAGTTTTAAATGTGCAGTTTTGGTATTGTCAGTGAATATATCAATGTAATTTAAGTAGAGCGGGAATGTAATCACTAAGATATTCTGGAAATCGATTTCGATTTTTAAAAAAAAGAATATAAGCTACTATGTTTTATCCTCAGTTAAAGGTAATACAAACTGTTTCATAGTTAGAAGAAAACGGAAATTAAGTGTGTTATTACGATGGCGATGCACATTCTAATTTATTAGTTTGTGCACTTCATTATTATTTTTTTTGAGCAATCGGATTGCTTATTGTTCTCACTTGACAGTTTTGAATTCCTATGATTTTATTTCCCCCCCGCCTCCTTTTGCAGCACCACCGTCGACCGGCCTTCTCACGATGCTACTCCTATAGCGAAAACCGTCTCCAGGTTGCGTCACTTGCCTTCACTTGCACATACACCTACACACACATACACCTACACACAAACATCTGCAAACACACACATACACACAACTAACCACACATACACCATACCCCCCTCCCACACAAACACACATGTCTACACACACATTCACATACCGCCCACACACAAACATATTCCCAACACACACAAATACACACACACACACACACACTCGTGATTGCGAAAAACAGAATTTGAATTCCAGAGGTCAAAGTTCAAATTATTTATTTTTTTCATTCATTTGTTCGAAATTCATTTCCCCGCTGGCAAAGCTATAATCATTTGCTCCTCAAGATGTATCTGAAAAAGTAATTTGTTTTAAATATTAGTTTTAATAATATATCTATTTAAAAATGAACGTACTGTTAAATGTACTTGATGCCAACAATAATGATATTCATGACAACTATAAATAATAAAAACAAACAGTACATTTTTTTAAAACATTTCTAACAAATTCATGCAACAAAAAAAAAATAATAAATAAATAAAATAAGGACGAAATAATGGGCAATAGTGAAGTAAATTTGGTGACTGCACTTAAATAGGACATTTAATAACATTTATATTTTCTAATATTGAATTCAGAAACATAATAAGTTATTAATTTTCAGCTTTAAAAACAGTGGTGCAGTGTTTTAAATGGCATTGCTTTATATGAAAATGAAGAGATTATTTCATTAATAAGTTTATAATTAAAAACTCCTATGTTATTGTGTTTCAGCTTTATAAGCAATAATTAATAAGTAATATCGTTTGCATTTTTGAAACTGAACATACTAGTTTGTTTCTAAGAATGAAGTAATTATAACTTTGTTGTTTTTTAATCATAAATAGGTAAAGTACACTGGATATTTAGAGCAGGAAACAATGCAGTTTGTTTGTCTTTCAAAATTCTTTTTTCCCCTTTATAATTACGTTAAGGACATTTGTTTTTCTCTCTTGTGGAAATCTAAAGTTTTCGATCAATTAGATTCATTTTAATGAAATACATTTTTGGAAAGCTTTGATACAGCTCTTCGTAGAAATATGTGCAACATATTTCATTGACATTTTGGTATTTTTATCCGAAAAACTATTGTCACTAAGTGTTAATTAGACGTTCTTCTGGGAAAACGAAGTTAATTGATTAATATATTAATCCATCAGAAAATATGCTGTGAATAAATAAATAAATACGATAATAGTATTAACGAAGATGCATATGTTTTGTTAGTGAGACGCATAACTTATTGCTAATGTTATTCATTCGAGCAATTTTTAATCTTCAGAAAAAAGTTTGGGAAACGTATATGATTACTTAAAAAAAAAGTAGCGAATGAATTATTTATTCAGCGTTTGTAAATAAATTGATAGGAAACGGTGGTTTGAGCACCAATTTTAAAGGAAACATTTACATTCCATTTAAACGTAATGCTAAGTCCAGGAAAAACCACTGGCACTCAATTTCAGATTGACATCCGTAACATCACCTTCAAACCGTCTCCGGTAGCAATATTTCTATTCGGAGACGGTTTATAGGTGGAGCTATGACGTCATGTCAAAGCTCAATGTTATCGGGTTTTTTCCCCCTTAGTTCTTTTTTTTTCTGAATATGACCCCAAATGCAATTAGAACAATTTCAGCGCTTATCTCAACACACATTCTTGCATTTTTTTTTTTTTTTAACTTTGAAAGTAGGATTTTTTATTCTTCAAGAATAGTTATTTATAAATAGGATATAATATTTTTTTGTCTAAAGAAAGGCCCCCAATTACAATTGCCCCTTTCATCCGTGTGCTGCTACAAAAATTCCTTTCAAACTTGCACTTCACTAAAAGATAAATTATTTGTTTCTATATGTATCGCATAAACAACACAAAGATAAAAATTACCGGATCAGGAAAATTATGTTCTATAATCCAGGAGGAAATGACTGCTTTCATTATTTTCGTGCTTCAAATCAGTGAACAATATTCTTATATTATCTCTTTGCTTTCCGGGGCCGAGCACCATATTTATTGCCGAAATGGAAAAATCTTGAGCATAAAACATTTAAATTCATCTATAAACAAAGCAAACAGCGGCTGGATGATAAAACAAAAAACAATAAATAACACATATTCCAGAAGCGATTGGTAGAATAGAAAAATATTGCACCTAGTATCTTCTTCTTAAGGTTTCCTCCGCACTTTTGAAATCGAGCCAAGAAAGCCGGAGTTCAATTTGTTCTTAAACAACCTTCCAGCTCGCTTAGAACCAGACATCAGATGTGCAAGATATACATCATTAAAGTGAAATACGGCATCCACTTTCTCTTAGCCAGGCAATTGTCTATGCTCCATTACGGAAACGGTGTCATGAAAGTATTTTTGCTTTCCATTATCAATTAAAGGGCTGCACTTAAAGTAGATTGTTTTTACATTTTTGCAGTTTTTGTATAATACATTATTTTCCGTTTTCTTCCAGAAACGAGAGGTGTTACACTTTGGACGGCTTTCAAATTTTTATTCCGTTAATTGAATTTAAGCTCGGCGAAGTGCTTAAGTGTTAAAGTAGATAGAAATTTAAAACTGCACTGGTAGTTAAGAATATGGATTACACGTGGAAGCGATGGATTTTAAAGGAAAGTAACTTGATTGTACTTTTATGGTTAATGTAATTTAAGCACATAACACTTGCAAAATGTGTGCAAAAGAAATAAAATTATTTCTTTAAAGGCAATAACGGTTTTACCTTTGTCTAAACCATGTACATAACTAGTATGCACAATCAAATTATAAAGATAAAATGAGAATAACTATTGAATTTTCGCTGTGTTAATCTCATATTCAATGCGTAGCACAAAGTTTTCTAAAGACCAAAATTAGTTCTAGTTAAAGCGAAATCCCTAAAAAAAAATGCCATGGTCTACTACGTCACCCATGTATATTTTAATCACTAATGAGTTAATAAATGATACATCACGTCATTTTATAACCAACCTGTATAACTTCACCTCAGAGCAACAGTAGAATACCTTATTGCTATTACTGAACTTAGATGTTTTACTGTTGCTCTGAGGCGACGATATATTCTTTTTCTGACTGCGTTTAATGTTTTCGTAGAAACTTGCTTAAAGTTCAACTACTTTTAAGAACATAAAGGCATTGAGCTGAAATTGTTTGCGGTTTCAAACATTGGAAATTTATCCCAATTATTTGAAAAATTTAGTATCCATTTCCTTAAACAGGTGGTGTTACATTAAATCCAAAAATAAATTATTAATTAAAAGGGTGCAAGAACTGTTGCAAAGAAGTTATACACAAATTTTTAAAAATAACCAATATTTGCACTGTGTGTCGTACTGGACGGGTCGCAAACGAATCGGGTCGCATTTTTAACAGCTAAGAATAGAAAATAACCAAACGTGTCTTACAGCTGTTTTGTATCAAAAACATATATATATTTAAGATTTGAAAAATATATCCTTCTTTTTAAAACCTCGTGCAGACGTTACTAGTTTAGTAGGTATTTTTAGAGTGTTGGTCTGAAACAATGAAAATCGAAGATAAATAAAACCGATGGTTATTTTTTTTTTTTTTTTTACATTTAACTAACTCATTGTAAAACTAAAATAATGAATATTGGTAAAAATAGGGAAACAATAATTTTCGGCAAAAAACCGTGTTTTGATGAGAATTGTAAAGCAATAAAGGAATGAATTATAAAAATAATAATGCAGAAACCGATCAATTAAGTTTGACGTTAATGTAGAGCCACATTTCCAGTCGGAATTTATCTCAGTGCATAATTGCACGGGGGGAAATGCATTTGTTAATGATATTAAACTAAGTAAACTTCCGATTATCAGCGAACAACTTATCCGCGGAATAGATTATCTGCGGCCTTTCACACGGTCCAAAAAAAAAAAAATCGGCGATCACCAATTAAATGTAGATAAATAGACACATTACTTTTTCTTTCTTCCCCTTCTCTTCCAATGACAGCAAACCTTCTGTGGTCATTGAAATCTGACTACGCGATACCTGATTTTTAAATCTACACTATAATTATTACTTTGAAACTACTCTACTTGCATATTTTTAGATCTATATGACTTACACGAGTAATCAAGTGTCCGGACCATTATTGTTCAAAACAAATTCCACTATCCTACACTGTTATAACCAGGGGCTCCAGACGAGTGAATATATTCCCTCTAAGGTGAAAGCATGGTGCCTGAAGGTGCAACTCAGGCCAGGAAATAGAGCAGAGGAGCCGAAACAGTATGCAATCGCAGAAAGACTTATTGCGCATGCGCTTTTGCCTTAGACATACATTCAACCACCTCAATATGGCGGACAAATGATGATTGCGTTTATGTGTCTTTTACATTGAATGAAGTACACTATTGGATTAAAACACAACTTTTCTAGGATTAATTATCCGAAATTATAAGTAAGAACAGCTTTTGATCATTTTATAGCTTTTAGGGCTTTCAAACATAGTTAAAAGTTTTTAAAAGTGCATTTATTGCTTTTCAGTTACCGTTACTGTCTTAGTTTCAGTTAACCGTTACTATTGTGAAATTTCCATCATTCAAAACGCTACTAAAAATATCTCTCATTATTTTCTTGAATACACGATAAGCAGCTTTTATTATTCACCAAAAAAAAAAAAAAAACACCGACAATAAGGTTATCAATAATCAACAAGTGAGAACCTTAATAAAAATGATTCTTGTGCTTCGTAGATTATAACAAAAATCTAGTGAAAAAAAATCTCTCTCAGTCTAGCTTTTTTTTTTTTTTTTTGCTTTTTCATTCAAGTGCTAGAATTATTTCCTGTTAGCGGTTAATGTCTCCATA
Organism: Uloborus diversus; assembly: GCF_026930045.1. NCBI lineage: Eukaryota > Metazoa > Arthropoda > Arachnida > Araneae > Uloboridae > Uloborus > Uloborus diversus. The sequence goes on from NC_072731.1 coordinate 43,452,336, forward strand.
GCGTTAGAAATTTCTTTTGGTTTTTTAAGTGTCGAAAAACTTCATGTGCATTTTAGATTGTCAATCTTGATTAACGTTTATGAAACGATTTTGTTTTTCCGTAACTGTAATATCCCTGAATATATTTGGCTCTTCATGTTAATAATCCATAAGTATAGCTATGCTTCATTTTCGGAAAGAGTCATGTTTTAGTAAATGTATAATTTCTCACATTATTTAAATAATTACTCGTCTTTAAGTTATAACGTATTTGTGACAGATCTTTGATACCAAGTAAAGGGGTAGATATTTACTGTTTTCTAATTTTTAACATTACATGTTTTTAACGGCCCCAGAGTTATTATTGTTAATATTATATATTTTATGAATTTTTAAGAAAACGATAAAGATTTCACTGGTCCGCAAAGTTTTTCATTTGCTTTTACCGCGCCCGTGGGTCAAGAGAGGTTGAGAAACACTGAGTTAAAGCACGATCAGATGAATTAAAGCAATGAGCACTTCTTAACTATGTTGAAAACTCTAAAATTTGATCATATGCTGTAATTATATGTTTCAATCATTTCCAATATCAAATTCAATGTGAAAAATGTAAAAAACGAAGAATATCATAACTCAAAACAAAACTTTAAAAAAAATAAATAAATAAAAAAAAAAAAAGAAGGTTCTCCGAAGGTTCCTTTTTTTCACTCTGGCTGTCTATTTTTTAAAAGGTGCCTGTTTCTCACATTATTTAGAGGTGCCATTTCGGCTCCGTATTGAGTGCCGCTGGTGAACAAGCGTTTCTCTCCTGAAAGGTGCCGAATGCATCTTGTAGTTTTAACAGTGTATACATTTTTGGATGCAAACTACCTTGATTTGTCTGCACCATTTGATCGCGTATGTGTGTAATACATTTCCAATAATGCGCATTTACAAACATTTTTTATACACTTTTATCATTCAAGTGATAGTATGTGCATGTTATTGATTTTCTTTTTTTTTTTAACTATTGTATAAAACAGTATATTTTTTATCCACGAATTCGGTTTTCCACAGTTACCTAGCTATTCTATTCAGCGGATAATGGGGAGTTTTCTGTACTTGCTTTTCAAACGGCAAGTTCAATATAGAACGAATGCGAAGACGGCGATGGTGGAGATAATGTCCCTTAGTTGTACTTATTTCAGCATCCAATAAGTTGAGTTATTTAGTAATAATAGGTACTAACTGTGTGTGCGTGTGTATGAAGCAATGTAATTTTACAATGTAACATACCATTGGAGCATTTATAACTTTAAAACTAGTTTTTGAAGAAAAATAAGGTTTTAGTTATTATTAAGTATCGTTACCTAAACTCATAACTCATTCCAGAAATTACTCCAGCACTGAAGCAATAGAAGATACATGACGCAATTTTTAAAATAACGTTTTAAGTAACAATATGAAACAAAGTAATTTTTAAACTCCATCTATTATATTTCAAAAAATTATCAATCAAGTAACATACTTATAATTTGTCATTAAATAATAATCTGTTAACATTAAACATAAAAATAAAATGATGTAAGCATACTAAAAAAAGTGAAACGTGTCTTTCATAAATAGTTGTCTTGAATGGTATCCAGAATTTTAAATACTTTCATTAAGCATAAATTCCAGACAAAATGACATTTTTGCTGTATCGTACACATTAACAGAATGAACTCCCTTTTATGCATACATTACGAAACAAACAAAAAGATAAAAAGGAAAGACAAAGTGAAGCTTCAATTAAGATTCCAATAAAATAGAAAACTTTTAACAACACAAGTGTCACAATGATAAATTATGTGATAGTTGTTAATGTCATAATTGGGTTACACTTCAGTGCTTTTAAGATTCGTTAATGGTGACAGGAGCTAAAGTGTAAATAAGAACTTATCGCAGTCATTTATTTCTGTTGAAAGTTAAAGTCCGCTAATAGGATTTAATTGAAAAAATAGAAGTCGCATTATTTTTTGTTTTTTGCTTGTTTTATGCTATGCTGGAAAATAGTCGTGTGATATGGTCAATTTTTAACGGGATCGTGGATGATTTGCTACTGAAAATGATTAAAAATGAAGAACAGTTATTTGCACATGCAATACTGTGCATTAGTAGAAATTATTTATCCTGCATGAAGCAAACCGCAGTACATCAGTTTGAAAAATTGTAGGGGAATATGAGACAAAGCCAGTTAATTATGGAAAATATATATATATATATATATATATATATATATATATATATATATATATATATATATATATATATATATATATATATATATATATAGATATAATTACTTTACATACAGCATAGAATACAATGTATTTTAAACATGTTGTTTTTCATTTTTGGTAGGAAGTTCGATCCTTCAAATAGATAAAACAATTAGTGAAGTATGTCTTCAGTGAAACATTTTCTATTTCATTTTTAAGGGTTATTTTCTTTCAAAAAGCAAAAATAGTCAATGAAATAATGTGTAAAAATAATATAAACAGTAAATCAAATAATAATTTAAGATTACCTAAATGAATACATAAATAAAGGATATTTTCTATGAATGATCGTAATCGAAAAAAAGGAATGATTCTGGTTATGATTAAATAGATAAATGAAGAAGTAAATTAAGCCCCGTACCCTCCCCCATCCATCGTGTACATATTTATATTGCCTGCATGCAACCGAAAAATTTTACTTAGCATTTTAAATCGCAGCCCTCCTTATATTAAATAAATAAATACTGCACTGCCTACCAAGAAATATCGATTAATATTTGAAATGTTAGTAACAAGAACTTTAAAATTTTATAAAAGCAGAAATTATTTTTCATGCATTACATCCGCGGTTGAGCGAACAGGTTGCATTGTCAATGAAACGCATTCAACAAATCTTTCTAACAAGTTTGTATTGTTTGATGCCTCGTCGTTTGCTAAGCATGCGTTAGAGCTACAATCCATAAATTTGAGGAAGTTGCGAAGCCATCAGACATCGTCACTCATCATGCTGTTACACATAGAGAAATTGTCGCTCAACTAGCTTTTTTAAATTTATCGAACATGATCTCGTGTGTGTTTTACTTTTCGACAATGAGGTGTTACCATTCGGCAGTTTGTGCTAAAATGAAATATATAAATAAATTCAACAACTAAATACATTTATACATATGGTTGAGGTATTGTCTCATATACAGGGTCCATTATGAAAGTGATGAGCATAATGTTATTGTGACGCGACGATAGATGGCAGCACGGTAAAAACCGGTTGGGAAATGTGGTGCGGGATATGCCCTTTCAATGCATCCAGTCGTCAGTTGCTTTCGAGCAGTGTGAGCGGCGATAAGTGCCTCCGCTTGAAGTATGTTTTCAACTTTTGTAACATAACGCAATGGAGCGTTCGCTTGAACAATGATACGCCATAAAGTTTTGCGTGAGGTTTGGAAAAAATGCAACCGAAACATTCTAGATGCTGCAAGAAGCCTTCAAGGACTATTGCATTTCAAGATCACAGTCTGGGAAGTGACACAAGGCATTCAAAGAGAGCCAGGGAGGAGGTCGCAGACGAACCCCGTTATGGATGTCCCCCCCCCCTCCCGGTGATCCCTCACCACTTTACAGTCCCTACTTAGCTTCATGTGACTTATTTTTGTTTCCGCGACTCAAGAGAGAGAGAGAGAAGAAAGGAAAACATTGGGGAACCTTGGGAAACATCCAACACCATGTTACAACGTTCCTGAGAGGCATTCCCTTGGAAGAGTTTCAGGGTACCTTTTAGGCGTAGCAAACACGTCTCCGCAAGTGTATTGATGCAGGAGGAATGTATTTTGAAGAATATTGAACATTTGCACAAATTACTATCAATAAATATATTTTGCCAGTAAATGCTCATTACTTTCATAATGGACCCTGTATATGAGCATCAAATGATGGAAATGGCTCATGTCGCATAACTCAGAGGTAACTATATTCTGACTAGAACCAATATGTTTAACAACATAGTTTAAATATTGTCAGACGTGGTCGCATATTCATATTGTAAATATATTTTATTATTTCGCTATTCACTAATTCATCCCCCCTCCCCTCATTCACCTTGCATATATTATCTCAAAGAAAAGATATACAAAACGACAGTACCAAAAGTATGTGAAATGTGAAACATTATAGTAGTAGTTATATATTGCTTTCGTAAAGCGGTATTTCAATTTCAAGCAAGGTATCACATATTACATTTTTCTTTTTAGTATTACTGAAGGAGTTACATTTTCTAATATTTAGATATTTTTATCTTTTTTTTATTATTATTTTAATGCACATATAGGGTACAATAGGTATGTATAAATTTAAAGGGTCATTAAATGTATATTTCTAAGAGCAAAAACGGTGTAAAACCGATTTTTTTTTACATAATTGAATCAATCTGAGAATGATCAATGTACCTTGCTCTGCGCATGCTGTAGCTTGTGTATAGTCACAAAAGCAATTACGTCAATGATTAACTGTTTTAGTTTGTGAAGATTAGGAAAATATGGGGGAACAAAAACAGCTTTTACATATCCTTACAGGATTATTTGCATATCCTTACATTAAAAAAATAATGCGGTGCAAGATCTAGTGAACTAGAGGGCTAAGCATAAAATAGGGGAATATGGGACAAAGTGAAACGGTGAGATATTAACTAAGCTTTTAGTGCCACCTATTTAGCAATATTTTAACTATGTAATAACACATGTAGTACATTCTAGTCAAGAAATATTACCCCTGAAAATCAAATATAATATTACAAGCATCTTTATTCATAAATTTATAATACTCCTATTATAATATGTTGTCGAAAGTCAAAAATTAGTTTTTTATTATTAAATGATAAAGTGCTAGTTGCTAATATTTTAAATAATAATTGATACCTATTAATCTTCAGTGCATTATTTATTTGCTTAATATTAAGCTTATTTGCACTTTTAATGCTTTGTATAGTTTTCATGTGTGTGCGGGGCAATTGTATGGGACAATGCGAAATAGTTCAGTTCATTTACTATTTTAATATTTTATCAAATACTTTGCAAACTCATTTATTAATTATTGCATTTACATACCGTCGTTTAATAATTCCCCTATTTATTCATTTATTCTCGTTGTCTTATACATTCACTATTTTATTCACTCATTTATCTTTCCTTATGTATTAACTTATTTATTAGTCGTTTACTTTTTCATTTCCTTTTCACTTATTCATTAATTCTTTTATTTACTCATCTATTTAATCAAACATATCTTTAATAATCGGATTGAAAATATTTCACTTCAAGTATATTTTACTTTCCCTTTACCCCGTGAAAAAAAGGAGTGAAATTTTTCCACCTTTGTTGGAGGTACAAAATTACTGCCAAAAAATGAAAATAATGTTTCAATGCAAGTTTTATAATAAAATATATTGTTCTTTCTTTATGTACTGTAATTTTGAGAAAAAATATTCAATTTGTTCATTTGGAAAAAAAGGAGGTTACCTTACCCCTAACTTACACTTTGCCACACATTCCTTTACCAAAAATAATAATAATAATAATAATAACCGAATTACAGCAAGAAGGACGCACTCGAAAGCATGTATACGATTGTATTTATAACTTATTAACCCCACCAGTCGCCACTTTTCTTTCCCTGTTGAGGGTATACATCGAGTGGTAGCCAGTACAAATTTTACATTTGGCTCTTTTATTTAGGCCCAACCAGAAGGTTATAAGTCCAGTACGAGCGGCATTCTTTTAGAATCACTCTTTATTGACGTCAGATGAAATTTCATAGTGCATATGTGGGAAACCAATTAAAAAATGAAATGCAAGAATGCATATATCATTAAAACTAGTAGAGAATAAACGAATTTTTGTTTAAGCACCGTACATATTCTTTGTAGTCATAAAGATCATCCTCAAATTTCATCGCTATTCACCTCCTTACTCTATTTTGATCCTGCTGCATTCTGTACATCCTTCCTCCCCCTGTACATTTGAATCGTCGTAGTTTGTTTGACCTTTTAAACGATGCAAAGTCAGACCACCTTTCACAGTCCTTCTTCATCTCTCTAAACCTGTAGTTCAGTGGTTCCCAGCCTTTTTAGTAGTGCTGCCCACCAGTTTTGTAAAACAAAATATACATTGAGGCCAACTAACTACTATATATTATTTGCACAGCCAAAATTTACTTTCTGGGGGAGGGGAGGGAGCTCTGCTCATATAACTGTTCTTAAGTGTGAAAGTCGTCAAAGTTAAAGCTGAATTAGATTTTTGACGCTGTTTTTCCTCTGCGAGGGAGTTGCTTTTCTGGATTGAAACTGTATAGTTTTATCCTCTAATAACTCGCAACATTCGATGCGTTTCAACATTATATCTAAAAAAAAGCTGCAATTAAGTCTGACTCAAATAGGTACGTTGTCGAAATGTCCCTCAAGTGTCTTAATTCACTGGTAAGTAGGGTGGAGTGAAAAAAACTTCTTTTTGAATTCTTATAAGCTTGTATGTGGAAAACATGCCTTTTGTGTATAGTAACAATTGTGCAAAACCACAATATTTTCTCTGGCAATTTTTTTGATCTCCCTTTGCCTCACTGAAAAATTGACATTTTGAGATTTTATGCCAAAATACTACATTAAAAGACTTTATAGAGCACTTTGAATGCTCTACAATTTTTTTTTTTCATTTTTTGTGCCCATGCCTATTAAAATTAATATTGTCAAATATTTTATTTCATTTTCAATGGATGACATAAGTAGTTTTCGGAAAAATAAAAGGTTATTTTCCGAAATTTTGTCATTTGTTTTTCAAAAACCATCCAGTGAGTGTAGTGGATAGTTAAAGGTTAATTTTTCTTCCATAGATTTAATGGGTCATCATGTAGAATTTTGTAGCCAGATTCAGTCTGAGTTTCGCACGGCTTACTATGTTATTATACTACTAGTAACATTAAATTACATCACAAAAGCATAACTATTTCGAGTTTCGATTCGATTGAGATCAAACTATTTATATAATAATATATTTATTAAATTATATATATAATTTATTAAATAATAAACAATACACATTTACTATATAAATCAAATTGATGGCAATTACAAGAGACAAAATATCATGCGTTATACTTGGCGTTCAACGAAATCTTCCAGCCAATACTTTCGCATTTTACACCGATGTTATGAAGAAATAAATGCAACTTCGACAAGACCTCTTGACGAGAAATAGATAATACCCATAATTTTGAGACATATCACACAAACTTTGATATGAAGTGGAAAAGATCTGGACAAAGGCCTCCCTTCCAGCGGTAAGTCACTCGCATACGATTAAAAAACCCAGATCATTCGACTACAAGTACAGTACAATCCTGAAGGTTTACAAGGGAAGGAACGATAATCTCAACTTCCAAAAACTAATTTTCATAAAAATAAAATCAACAGCCTATTTGCTATCGGCAAATGTATGTGCTTTGACATGATTTCACATTGCAAATGCTCAAACGAATTCAAAATTCTTACAATGGAATGCATTTTTCTGCAAGACCAAAGAGGATCAAAAACGATGATAATTAGTAGTATGGATGAGAGGAGGAGACTGCGAAATTTGTGGAGAAAAGTCAAAAGAGAGAAAGCCATTCTCAGTCGAGTAAATAAGCTCAGTACCAAACAGAGCAAAAATCAACCCAATTTTTCAGATACCCTCAGTGTCGAAGATGACTCTCACTCGTTGGACAATGTGACAGATGATGCATACCTGATGAAAAATCAATTGAGACTGAGGCAAAGAAAAATATGAAACGTAAGAAAATAATAATCTCTCTACCTTCACTTACTAAAGCTTGCGATGGGATCGGAGTCTCGGATAGATCGACTGTTACAATAGCAACATCATTTCTGCACAATATTGGTTTCCTGTCGCCAATCAATAAATCTGAAGTAATCAATCGTAGCAAGATTCGCAGAGAACGAAGCGAACCTCGTAAGCAACTCTAGCAAAATGATGATTAGATTGATCAAGCTCATTGTCTCATAGAGGGAATATATTTTAATAGTCGAAAGAATCACACTTTGACACAAGTAATTGGTAATGACAGCAAGAACCACAGAAAATCCTTTACCAAATAAATATAAGAATCATTGCAGAGCCTGGTTCTCCTAACTTCTGTCACAGTACTCCGATATCAAACTCCAGCAAAGTTGAGGAAATAGTCTAGTTTTAAAGAGCAGAATGCGAAAATAGTGAACCTTAAAGTAGTAGGATATGATGGTATAAATGTGAACACAGGTCACAGAGCAGGTGTTATATGATGGCATGAGAAAACATTAAAGCAATCTCTGCAGTGAGTAGTATGTCTGCTAATGAGCTGCCCATGCACTATCTTTTCCATGCACTGGATGACATGGGGGCTTTCTGGAGATGTCGGAAAGTGACTTGCTACGAGTACCAATCAGCAAGTTATTTCCTTTGAATACATACAGTTAACGGAGAAATTGTCCATTGTGAACATGAAAAAGTTAATTACTGATCAACGCTATTTTCTAGAAATGCGCAATAGCATCAGCAAAGGTGAATGTAGGGTTAGTGTAGCAAATATAAACCCTGGTTGCTTAAATCACTCACGATAACTCACTACAGCTATTCGAATTCTTAGATTATATATTAGCGACCTGGAACTGTCGGAAACTTTGAAAACGCTTGTTAAATTCTGCATTCGTGTTTATGCAAAAGTTGATTGTGGGCGGTTACTGTTTTATTTGGCAATTTTCTTTAAAGGAGTTTCTGTTTCATTATATTTCATCTATAATTATAGGGAAAATTTCCTAAGAAATAAGAAATATCTTAACCTTAAAGCTCCGTATTCGCTATGAGCAGGAGTTTTTGAGAGAGAGTGACGGTACATCTAATTAATGAATTTTCGCAAAAAAAAAAAAAAAAAAAAAACGCAAATTAAAATCCCAAGATTTATCTTCACGTTTCATATTCTTGGCCAAAGTCCACGGCTCAGTAACACGCTGTTCGCGGCCCATGGTTTGGGAACCACTGCAGTAGTTAGATATACAGGGTGTTTCTGAACTCTTGGACAAAACTTTAAGGGGGGATAGTACATATCGGGGCAAACAATATAACGGAAGAACATTTTTGCTACAAAAATGCTCTTCCGTTACCGTTTTTTTAATTTGATTTTTAAAAAAAATACTAACAAAAAATTCTTGGCTTCGGCTTTTTTAGCAACTTACCATGTGTATTAAATTCTATGCTTCAGTTTTTGAAAAATATGTATTTTGATAAGCTCACAGACAGAAATGCATAGATTTTTTTGTAAAAACTGTCCTTCCGTTAGCACTGGAGTTTACCATGTAGATAGTTGAAATGCTGGTGCAAGTACGAAAATCTAAGTGGATAAAATGACGTACAAGATTGCATAAGATGCTTTAACTAATGTTTGTTCTAACACCGTACATCTTCTCATAAAATTCGTAAAATTCAACCATACATCCCATTGCTTTTCATCTCCTTGAACAATACATTTCTCCTGCTCCATCCTCTAAGTCCCTTGATGCGTTTGAATCGGATTATATTGTTTGACCTTTTAAACGATGCAATTTCAGACTAGCGATCTTCTTGAACTATCTAAATCAACAATAGAGCTTTAAATAGAGAGATAGTGTATAGACATGCAATTAGTTGAAATTTATAGAGCACATTTCAAAATCAAAGTTGGGAAAATGAAATACAAGAATTCGCAAGATATTTCCACTAGTCGAAAATAAACCAATGTTTGTTCGAGCACCGTACATATTCTCTGAAGTCATAAAATTCAACCATACATCCCATCGCTATTCATCTCCTCGAACTACATTTCTCCTGCTCCATCCTCTATGTCCCTTTATGCGTTTGAATCGGATTATTTTGTTTGATCTTTTAAATGATGCAATCTCAGACCAGCTTTCATTGATCTTCTTCCTCTCTCAACGTCTAGATAAAAGAAGATTAATGTTGTTTGATGTATAAGTGCGTTTTATTTTTTCAGCCCTTCCATTTTTCTGGGAACAGATTTGTTTTCTTATTTCCAAAGTCGAGGGAATGAAAGAAGCGTTAATGAAAACGGGAGAAATTAGTAGTGACATGCGAATAATGGAACAAAGTTGGGAAGAAAAATCTATTCTGAAGTATTTGAAAAATTAAAATACTTGTTATTAATTTAGGAAATGTTTTTCTCGTCACTTTAACTAATTGTAAGCATTTGTAAAAATATTAGCTTTTGTTTCGAAACGTATTTGAGAAATTAGTTCTCTTTCAGCTTGAAAGAAAGGTAATTCGCTGCGTCAACAAAATATTTCTTTTTTCCAAAATACAAGTTTAATGAAGTATGTAAGTTAAAGTATACAAATTCTTTTTTCTTTTCAGGATTTAAAAAATGGTAAAAAAGTGGCCATTCTTGTAAATTTCTGGTAAATAAGAACATTTTTTATAAAATAAATTTCATTTTGTTAAAAATAAAACTAATTCACTGAAGTTTTAGTTAAAAATCTCAAATGTTAAAACATTGTTTTATTGAATAAGTATTGTTAAAACTAAAGAATGAAAATAATTTCAGTTATTTTTACATCTGGAGAAAAATATATGCTTTTGGATTTTTATAGTTATTTTAAGTTATTTTATCTTCTCATTTTTATCAAAATCTCAAATAGATTTGTTCACGGCATTCTTAATTTTAAAGCTAATATGTACATACATTTCTATATAAAGCTTTAGTCGCACTTATTTTAATTGCATTTAAATTGCTGAGACTAAGATGGCAATTAAAATATAAGTTAAGGAAAACCAAGTCATTTTAACGTAATTTCCAGAATTATTATCTTAAATAGTAATTTTGTATAACTTTTTAATATATCACGAGGCTTTTTTTATGTACATGTTATTCTGATTTATGTTACAAAAAAGTAAATATTGGTAAATAATAAGCTTCGTTTTTTTTTTTTTTTTTTTTTTTTTTTTTTTTTCAAATCAAACCTTTATACAGGGTTGATATTCAATAACTAATATCTGGGAAAAGGAGTCAAAAATTTAAATATGTTTAGTGAATTTGGTTCCAATATTTAAACCATCTTTTTATGATTGTATTCACTCTACAAGTTTATTTAGTAAAATATCATAGTTTAAGTTTATGTATAAGCTAATTTTAAAGATTGAGAAGGCACTGTGTTGACTAACTTAAAATGCAAATTATTCTACAGCCTGGAATTAAAATAAAGAAAAATATATATTTTTTAAAATTATTTACTATAAATAAAATCTCAGAAGGAGATTTTTTTCATTAATTTTAAGCAGTCTCAGTATTATTCATTTGTTGCCTGGCCTGTTACTTGATATTCAAAATGTGCTCATAAAATTTAGCAAAACAATAAATTTAGTAATATGCAGATGCATCTACCAAGCAAAGAAACTCTTTAAAAAAACATAATTCTAGCCTGTATTTTAATTTAAATATCTTCCTTCGCAAAGATAAAAATTGTGTCTAATAAGGGGCCCCGCTGCATGAATTTAGTAAAGGAAGTATTTGAAAAAATGCCGTAAAAACTTTTTTTTCCTTTCTTTTGAAAATAAATGTGCTAGTTTGTTGATAAAGGTATCATAAGTATCACAACAGCTAGTATACGTTAAAACGTATTTTAAAAAATGTAAATAAAAAATATGTATAATGAAAAGTGGAAAAACTACTTCTGATTTCACCTCTATCTACATTATTACACTACACGCTTAAAATTCCATATAGCCCAGTAAATTTAGGATTTTTTGCACCACAAATTTATAATTAAGAAATATTTTCAGAATTAGTTAATCATAGCATGTAGAGTAAATCCTAAAAAGTCTCCTAAGATCCCATGGGAGCTTCTATCCAAAATGGCGGATCATAGATGGCCGCATAGTACTTTTTGTTTTCCTAATAACTCGGTCAAAAATAAAGATTTTTCAGTTCTAAAAAAACCTGTATGCTTTAAAAGTAATACTGTTTCGATATATAATCTAAAACAACCAATAAAGAAATTCAAAAAAATGTTTTGCCATCAAAAGTTAAAATTTCTATTTTCTACGTAATATGCAGCAGAACGAAAAAGCTACTAAAATAAAGAGTTTTTTATGGTATTCTTTTTAAAATATTAACTACAAAATGTTTGATATATTCCATATATTGAATAATCAAATAGATTTTATTTCAGTTCTGAAAAAAATCTTGCTATTTCTAGCTTTGGAATGAGATTATCATAAGAGAAAAAAAAGTGACCTTTTAATGAATTTTCGAAAAAAATGCAGAATATCATTTTTTTAGTACTTTAAAAACTGACATATGATGTCTTTTTGAAAAGCATGTGAAATATAAAAGTGAAGATATAATGTCACTAAAAATTTAGAGAAAAAAAAAGCACCAACATTCAATATCATCATCCTCCTCTTCGAAACTGTAAAAAGAAGTTGATTTTTTACATGTTTCACCTAAACAGTGCATGCAAAACTTGGAACATTAAAGGTCTGCGTTTTCATTGCATCTAGATCGCAGTCTCACATAATTACTGTTAATTTGTAGACACAAAACATTAAATGCAGAATTCCTTCGGAAGCTTCGGGAAGTAACAAAAGCGCTGTGAACAGTCCTCCTTTCATAACACATACCCATTTAATTGGTTATTTAAATTATTTTAATCTATGCATTTAATGACCCATTCATGTTTTTCTTAAGCCACTGTTGTACTATTGGATAAACACAAAATGGATGCTGTGATGCAACTGCACTTGTGGGTGGAAGAGTAGCCAAGCTTTAAATTTTTAAGAAGTTTTGGTTATTTAATTACTATAGCGGTTGTATCTTAAGATGCCTAGAAAATTAAGTGTTACTCCCACCCAAAAGATGTTTCAGCAACACTTCTACAATATAGGGGACCTTTTCTGGATGGATCAAGCTGAGAACTACTGAGCTGTGATATCAGAGAAAGCAGTTTGAGATTTTCTTTTAGCAACTTGAATGCTCAAGACTTACCCTTTCTGGATATAGCTGACGTGGAATTGGAGTCACATCCAGTGCTGCGTGGATCCTTCAAGGGAACCAAGGCTTCTTGTACTTTCAATATATATATAGAAACTATTTTTTTTTTTAATGCAAAGCAGATTTATGTCCCTTGTCAAGGAGATCGTAGTTAGAATTTCAATATAAATTTAATTTATATGGTTTTTAATGGTAACTTAAGGACATTTAACTATAAGCTAATATAGGGAAAATTTTAGAATGCTAGTACAAAACAAACAATTATTTAAAGTTAGTAGTCACATTTAAAACATATATGAGTAATATTTGTATAAAAATGGTGTGCTTTTATTTAAAAATTTAACTTTTATTTAAGTATTTTAAAAACGGTTTCGTGATTGTACTTCTTCTATTGTATGTAATAAAAATCACTAAAAATTACCCTTAAAAACTCCTAAGCATGTGAAAATCATTTTAGTAGGACATGTGTGTGATATGACAAGCCAATTCAAGCAAAAAATTTGCTTGAAACTTGAAATTTTTATTGGAACAATACAATATTGAAACTGCTTTCAGATTTGTTGTCACGTCACAGGAAAGGGCTGTTGAGGGCATTTATTTAACCGTTAAACGTACTCCGAAGAGATCAGTAAATTCATAGATCAACTTTCAAAAAGATGGAGAAGAAAATATCCAAATCCATTCTCATCCTGACACAAAATACTCACTATTTGAATACTGTAACAAGTTATGTTATTGAATATAATAAGTACATCAAAAAAATTGAAGGGGATTTCACTTCAAAGTCAACAGATTGACATTGAATGTCATTTAATAATGTTGAATGTGAAGATACAGCTGAATCAAAAACACCAAATCATAAGAATATGCCAAATGATTCATTAACGTTTGAACAAGTTTTGCTAGTCGAATGTAAGGGAAAGAAATTAACAAACAGCAATGTTACACAAGTACTTCATATAGAAGATGAAGGAATAGAAATATCTTGTTTGAGAATGCGTAATAATGTGGGAATGATCTTCGTGTTTGCTGAGAAAGAAGATAAATGTTCTATGGATTATGATAAAATTATTGAGAATTTAAGGAATTCAAAATGTAACAGTTGGCTCCGGCATAAGATATCATTGTTTCAGACTGCTGTATTAGCTGAATAAATGTTTGTAAGTTGAAATGTATCAATTTAAATTGTTTTCGACTTCTTGTCCTTCCGTTACTGTCCTTCCGTAACCCTTAACAAATACATAATTTATATGATTAAATTTTTTTTTTTTAACTAGACGTGAAATTGTATTGATTGAACACTCCCGTATGAGCTCCAATTTTTATAGTTTAACTGTTTTGAATTTCTTGTACTTTCGTTACCCTTAAAAATAAATAATTCATGTACTTAATTTTTTTTTTTTTAAACTAGATGTCAAATAGTAAGGATTGAACACTCCCGTATGTGCTCTATTTTATTTTTTATTTTTTTTTCAATTTTCCCTTTTATAGTTTAGCTGAACTTTTGGGGAGAACATGATAAAGTGAAAATTATGTCACAAAAATATCCTTCCGTTACCGTTTTTAAAATTTTATTTTAATAAGAAGTACTACCAAAAATTCTTGGATTTGTTTTTTTTAGCAACTTACTATGATGTGTATAAAAGTCTGTGCATCAGTTTTTGAAAAAATATGTATTTTTATATGCTCACAGGCAACTGTCCTTCCGGTACCGGTGGAATTCATCTAATGATACAATGTAGAAAAGAAAACAAAGGAACAGTCAAAACTCCCAATGAATTATTTGTTATAATTATAAATATCGATTTTCATACCTTATTTTTAGAGAAAAAAGAGACAAGATTTTCCAAATAATCAATACAGAACTATCTAAAGCTTTGTCGCACAATCGGATAGTTCCGAAGACTAATCTCCTGGCAGGATGGGGATCAATGGCGTGATCCTTTTCCTCATTGATTCATTTCAGGATAAGCCCAAGACACGAGGATTGTGTAGAGACGAAACTAATTATCCCTAAGAGTTCTGTATATGCTGTTTAAATACTCATAGCGGACACAAGCACTTAAAAAATATGAACAAATTTTATTAAGAGTAATTAAAACTTGGACAAATATTTATATTTTACAACCCTTTGAAGAGATTTTATTGTAGTAAATTTTAATTATTTTTTGAATTTAAATCATAACTTCTTGATTTTAAGTTATTTCTTCACAAATAAATAAATACATAAATTTTCCTCTTTTTAGAAGTTGCATCAGTTTTTAAATTAATTTTTGATAATGGGAAAATACATTTTCTACAAATTATTAAAATATATGCACTCTAAAATCCTTAACGCAAATAAATATTTGATTCATTTCTATTAACAGAGGGAATAGAATATTTTCTTAAATATTTTAAATTAAGAAAAAAATTAAAATGTGGCACTACGAATCTTGTAGTAAAATAATAACTCTTTCCAAGCGTGCAAATTTAACTTTATTTCGTAATTTTTGTTTAAACTTAACTGTTTTAAGTTATCATAAATTATAAGTAATAAATATCTAAATATTACATAAATAACAAAAATTGTTACTTTTAAATCATAAATATTAACCAAAGGTGAGCAATTCTTTACTTACACGATTTAAACTGCTCCAAAACTTTTTATATACTTTATCGTTATGAAGAATTTTTCTAAAAATCAAAAATTCATCAAAAGGTTTTCACTTCAGTTTTCATTTCGTTAAGCTAACTTACCAAACAAACGCGGCATTCACGAAGCATTACCAACAAACGAGGCATTCTCCACTTCTTAATGTCCTGTAACTTCAAAAATAGGCAAAAGTTGATAAACAGATGCTCTTCACTCTTTTTTTAGACGCTCTATATTGTATTCACAAAACTAAATTACGAAAAATTCTTTTGTTTTAAATGTTCTATTTGGCCCTTATTCTGAACTATTTTTCGACACCATAATTTCCAGGAAAATAATGTCTTTTGAGGTGTTAGAAGAAGTACTCTATTCCGTTTCTCCTGAACAGCTTTCCAGAGTCCTGTAAGGGTTGTGGAACGACGTTTTGAGTATGCAGATTTTAAAATTCTGAAAGCACAAAAATACGTTTTAGAAGGGGTATCAGTAAAGAGTGTGACCTCGATGACTGTTTTTTGTTCCGCACTTCTTTCAGGAAGTTAACAGTGGATTTGAAGTGTGACTGCTGGTTTTGTCTTGATGGAGTTTCACAGATTGATGGCACTGTGGGGAAACCAATGGTATTTCATTCAGAAAAAATGGTGATGAAATATGTTTCTGATTATATTTGGAGTTACTCTTGACATTTTTTCCCACTCTCTTAATTTTTAACTTTTACTATATGAAAAACGAGCAGCAAACATGAATCCTTTAGAGAAACTTCCTTTTGACTATTTGAACCATGTACTTATTTTTTTTTCTCATTTCATGATAATAAATGGCTCTTTTTTGCTGCTTTCATTTAAATACACCCATGATTCATCTATTGTGGCATTATTTTTTTTTCTATTTGTCTTTAGTTGAGTGTTTCTTGTATAGAATACTACTGCTTTCAGCGATATGCTTTGAAGAAAGACGATGATCATTGCGTTTTTTCGCTTTCTTAAGTTTTAAATCAACATTTTTCATTTTTTTAACAGTGGAGACCGAACATTTTAATGCTTTAGCAACTGTCCTTTGACAAGGGAAATTTTCTTTTAACATTTTACAACGTACCATTACAACAGTCGAAGGTGTTCATTTTTTACTTGGTTACTTCAAATTGGCTAATTAAAATCGCCTAAAAAATGTGCGAACAGCCTCTGTATATGCAGTTAATAGTCGAACCTCGTTACCGCTGGTACTCTGAACTAAGAGCCGCAATAACCGGAGCGACGTCTTAACATGAATGGTTAAAAAATCATAACTAAACACTAGTTTATGATAAAAACACCAATATAAAAATTAATCAATCATTAGAAGTTATTGATTAGATTTATGTCAAGTAATTTCAATATTTTTGATCGAGAGGGCAAAAATCGCAAGAAAATATTAAATACTTTGCTATTTTTTATTCATTTAAAAATACTTTCCAATAAGTTGGTTTCACTTTTTGAATTACAATGTTAACACTAGCACTTCCGTAAAATATATTTTTAGTGGAAGAAAGGGGAAAGGTATTCCTGTTATAAAGAAAGAAGCCAATTTAAGAATTCTTCACCTTTCACCATAATCTGATTAAATTTTAACAACTAATCCCCATCTTTCGTTCATGGGAAAACGCCTACTAATTATTTTCTGCACTTTTAGGTTGTGTGATCTTTGTTATTTTTTTAAAAAGAGGACACTTATCTACTATTTATCTCATGGTCTCATAGGAGAAGCTAGTGATAACCAATTACAACCGAAAGAAACTTTGGTCTTTATCTTCTCCTGCTACTTACTTACTACCCTAGTCCAGGTACACAATGAGGGGCCCCCGCCCTGCACTAACAACTTCGGGTTTCTCAGAGAACGGACCTTTCGGTCTAGGACCCATCTCGTCCTTCAGAAACAGTTCAATCCACTTTCGACTCTAGGCACCGTGGACCCAGGTACAGATCTGACTCCGGTGGCACCCATTGCCTACTCACTGTCCCACTCAATTAGCCACTGAACAGATACAGATCTGCTCACACATAAGTAAAGAGAGTTTTACATGCGTGCGTGCTACACCATCGCAAAAACCTCCCCATTTACATGGGCTTAGGACCGACATAGAAGTAGTTTGGTCACCCAAAACCTCACTCCTCTACGGAGTTCCCGAGTCCAGGCATGAAATCCATCAGCTTTGCATACCTTACCATTGCCCTCATGCCACAAAAGCCATTTTTTTTTTTTTCAGAATCTATGTACACTTCCAGCATTCTTGAGGTACAATCCATGGGCTATAATATAGGTCTCTAATCGTTTGTCAGAAATAGTTACATTAAAATTTTCCAGACATTTTTGGTATTTTAGGAAAAATAATTTAATATACAGAAAAAGCAAACCAAAATGTCTTCATAACAGGAGTTTTACAATGAAATACTGTCCTGATATCCGGATCAACTTAACACTAGGATTATGTGCCATAAGTTTAAGACTTTGAAAATCCGGGTGTCACAATAACAAGCTTTGACGATGCATATGCTGGAATGCTGATATGTTTTTCAAAAAGTTTTCTTTTTCAAGAAGAGTTGTTGACAAAAATTTAGATTTAGTTTTTTTTTTTTTTTTTTTTTTTTGACATTTGTTAAAATTTTTAAAAGCATAATTGTCGAATACTTGTTGTGACTGATTTAAAGTAACGTTCCTACTTGTTTACCATCGTTAAAGATCAGATAGGAAAGTTTGCGAATCCAGGGGACGAAACTGAGTTTAAAAATCGAATTGAAATTTCCTGTAAATCTAACTGCTACAGTACCATTGTAGAGAAGGATGCAAAGTAAACTAAATTAGAAAGTTGCTTTGATTTTCTACAAATCCCCGTCAATTATTTAAACAACTCCGCTGTAAACTCGAGATAATAGCTGTGTTGTCGTTGTAATTCAAATTATGAAATAACTTTTCCAAGGTTTAGTAGTTTGAATAAAACTAAGAATCAATCCCCCCCCCCACCCCCACATGATCTTGCAATTGCAAAAGTCTTCCACTTATGCTACACATATCGTTACAAAAAGGAAGATAATACATTTTCCCTTGCTTCTTTGCTTCCATATTAAGAAACAACGCTGCAGTTACTAAGGCATCAAACGTCAGGCAAAGCAATATCAGGTTCTTGATAACTTTGCAGAGATTAAGAGCAGTTACATGAGCATAAAATATCAGAACGAGGAGATTTTTGAATAAAAGCGAATATTTTCGCTAGAAGGAGCTATTTTATGACCAAATCATAAACAATATCGGGAAAAATTGCCTTTTCACGTCGGATGTAAAGTCGAAATAATGGTGAAAACAGCTGTGGCAATTTCCATGCTCGAAAATATATTTTCGGAAGATATTTAATGTTACTCGAAGGTCTTGCTGAAGTCTTACTGAATAGTTTCGCGTAATTTATGGGTATGTCTTTAAAAATCGTAAATCATTTCGGTTCAGCCTTCGAAAAATATATAAGTTAGTAACGAAATAATATTTACTGCTCCTGATTTTAGTTGCGTTATTAATCCTTGAAATAAAAATTAGGATGGAAATACCCTGATCTATTCTGCCGTGATTAGGTAAAGGGCAGTAACTGCAAATTTTTATTTTTCATTTCATTTTCTTTTTTTTTTTTTTTGCATTTTTGTCATCCATTGTTCAGTTAACTTTATTGTACAAGCTTGACTACTTGCTTTCCGCTGAAAAAATACGTGAAAAAATAAACGTTTAACTCCAACATTTCCCAATTGTTAGTATTGAATCCAGTACACATCTCATCAAATATCTCGAAAAATCATTTCTGCAGATACTGCCAGTTGCCTGCCGACGGCAGTATTGCAATGTGCGTGTGTGTTTTTGATCAGGATTTTTGCATTAATTTGAAAGCGACACTGTTAAGCTAAAATATTATAATGGAAAACAAAAACTCATAAAAGGCCTCGTACTAATTTGCTAAAAGAATGAAATGTTCATCTTATTTTGTACACCTGCAATGGTCGTTTTAGAAAACTGTTTTTTTACGGCTCAGAACGACTGGGGAAAATAAATGATGGTTAAGAACGTCATAATCAAACAAAACTAAAATCACAGTAGATGCACATGTTTTATATTTATATTTTCTGTTAAAATATTGTTTTAATCTGGTGTATTTTCTTTATTGCCAAAATAATAATAATGATAATAATAATAATAATAATAATAATAATAATAGTATTAGAAAAGGACTAGTTTCTATAATAACATTTAATCTGACTTACCTAAATTGTTTATAAATGCATTGAAAAACTTAAGGATAATTCTAAAATTGCTCTTTAACATTTTATAATCAAACCAAATCCTCTAGTTTAGACATAGTCATGAAGAAATAGTATGTAACAATTGTACACGTAGTGAAACTAAAGTGAATTCAGTAAGTGTAGAAACAACACTAAAGGTAAATCATAAATTAGGTTATACATAGCTATACAAAAAACATTAAAATTAGGAACGGAACCGTTTTTGTTTTTACTTTTTTTTTAATTTGTGATTGCGTGTTTCTGCTATCATTTGAAAAAGAGCAATTTTTTTTAAATAAAGGTACCAAATTTTTATTGCCTAAGGGACAGTGTTTTTAAATGACAAGTAGTTAAACTCATTCAGAAATACATCGCTTTCGATGGTGTAGCGATTAGACCGGAAAAATATCGTTTTTTCCAGCATATATCTATTTACTTTTGAATCACGTGGCTTTTAACATCATAATTTGACTATCAACCTCGGCTTACTTTAAGTTTTCATTTAATGATCTTCATAGTAAAAGTCTGAAAATTCAAACTGAAATGAAGTTCTCCCAGCAGATTATACGCATTCAATAGCAGTTATAACTAGAATAATTGGATTTTGCTTCATGTTTCTATTGTAATCGGTGGATAAAAGTTCTTTCAAAATACCTAATAACATTTCAGTTGAAATACCATTATAATACTAAGTTTATGAAATACTTAATCTATTTCATAATATTTCACCACACTTATATTATTTTCATATCTTTTCAATACTAAGCAACATATTTTCTCTCAAAAGTCGTAATGTAACTACGAGAGTTTTTTTTTTTTTTTTTTAACTTTCATAAAATAAACTGAGATTGAATCCAAGAAAGTCCTTACTCTTTTATGTTCCAAATCTATTTTCTTAAATCTTTCTCTATATCTCATGCTATTTTCCTAATGCATCTTTTTCACGATCGAATAAAACATCTTATCCATTTATATGCACGAAGAAACATGAAATGGGTATTTAGGAATACATGTCGAGGATGTATTTCCATCATATTGAAGGAAGTATAACATTTATATTGAATTTCTTCAACAGCTGAAAAATCCGTCTATCCAAGTTTCGCAGCTGATTATTTCTCAGCAAGAAATATGAATAACATACAAATGAATATCGATATTTATTTTAAAGTTCATGTTACAAGTTAAAATATAAATAAATTGTATTATGGTTAGTTATGGGTAGCCAGTAGAATTTATTTATAAAAACTGGATATATTTTTGTAACACTTTTGTTGGGAGGTATTTGACATGGGTGTAGTGAAATTGTTCTGTTAAGAATATCTCACAAAATAAGCTGTAATATTGTAATGACAATCATTTGCATTATTTTATACATGTGCACGAATAAGAATGACATTATCTGACGTCATCTGACATGAATGACATCATCTAAATGATGAATGCACAAAATTACAACATATCTGATCCGTATGGACTGCAAAAGGAAAATATGTATTTATCACTGAGCCTTCGAAGGAGAAAAATGAAAAATTTAGATTTAGAGTGAAAAGTTAAATAACATAAATTATCGGTTCCCTTGTGTCCTTATAATTGGCCTGTAACATTTTTTTTTTAAATTCAAATTGAAGCAATTAAAAATTTTTTGTTGCCTGTTTTTCAGTATTAGATATGTAAAAAATATAAACTTGGTAATCTGGGAAGTAAATTCCATTTGACATTTTTACCAGGTAATATATGCGCTAGTTAGTTTAAGTATAAGGGTTTTATAGGCATGTTATTGACAACCTACTAAAAAACTTTTAAATTTGCTACTTCTTCAATTATTATTACGTTAAAAAATAATACACCGGGGCAAGTTCAAATGATGAACCGAATTTTAATTTTGTTTCCCAAACTGCTGTACATATTAGTATAAGTTAACTAATATATGAATTTATCTATCAAATTTATTCTTTTTTGCAATAAATTTCAACCACATAAATGTGCAGTGTGTAAACACATTGTGCGAAATGTTCAATTACAAACGCTCAACTTTCGAGCCTTTTGTCACACCAAAAAACCTAAGCTGTAACCCAGTTAGTGCCACATATTTTAGAGTATCACACTCACAATGATTCGAGTTGCTGTGCATATGTGCTCATGAAGTTGTTGTATGGTTTTCGTTATCATGATTTTGTACACAGTGTTTATGCCATAAACCGCAATAGAAATCACATTTGAGCTGTTTTTGTACATTGGATGCTTTGTACACGGATGATTTTTAATATTTCTTCTTATATTCATTTATCTGTTATTTTAATATTAGCTGTAATTTCAGGAATGTTTTTTTTTTCAGGGCATTTCCATCATTTAAGCTCACTCTGTACGTAATCTAGGAAATAAAGCAGATCTTTAAATCATACAAAATTAGTTGAACAGAAAACTATGCAGATAAATATGAAACATTGGATATGAGTCCAAATAGAATGTGTATTGCAAACCAAGAAAAATTAGTAGTAAGAAGCATAAAAACATTTCGAATATACACATTATTCCTCAAAAAACTTTTCTTTTGCTTGGGGGGGGGGGGGGGAAGGAATCTACTAAAATCTTGAATACTTCATTACACTTCATTGGTGTTGCATCATTTTAAATATTTTTCTTCCCTCTGCTTTCGGCGGAAAAAAAAAAAACGAATTAGTCACATTTTTGTGGTTTTGTCCAAAAAACCGAGTTATGTTTTTATTACACATTGCTTTATTGTTTAGCTTACGGAAAGCGAGCCTAATAGGTTCAGTTGATAAGAGCATTATGCTGATGAAACAAACGTCATGATATCGAAACCGCATGGACGACAAGGTGTCGTTTTAATGAAGTATTTTCTTCATTCTTATCCAATATTCCAGTTGAATATGATGCAATAACAGTCACGGGTTCACAAAAATAATATTTTTTTCTAGATCCACAACATGAAAGAAAAAAAAAATACTGAGAAAATACTTTCATATAAATAGATAACAAAGAAAAATATTGTTCAAATTAATAACTCTTTTTATCAGCACATGAGTATTGAATAAGAAAAATATTATTTCATCATAAACTAGACAAAGAAATTCCTGAGGGTTTTTCTGAATTCTCAGCGCAGAACCATTATTCGTTCTTAGTTCCTTTGTTTCAAGTTTTGTTCATATTAATTGGGAGATTAAGAATCATAATTAGCATGCTTGTTTAATTCACTTTAATCAACATAAGGGAATAATTTTTTGTTTAAATTAATTTTACAGAAATTAAAGCCCGCTATGGTTTTTAATAAGCTTGAAAATACGTTTTTAACTTTCTTATTTGCTTCATTAATAAAGATTTTCCCTTTCTTTCACGGAGTAAGAAGAATAAGAGCGCCAAGCTCTTAAAAAATTAGCATATTCCTCATTAAGTATTCTCTGCACATGATTTTAGAAAAGTAATTAAAATAAAACATAATGAGACCTCACAAAGAAAAAAACGGACTTCTGTCATTCATGGAAACTTCTATTCTCTTTGAAATGATGATATTGCTTCATGTATTTTTAAACATTTTCTTAGATTCACTGTTATTTGATTCTTTGCTTCTTACAAGTAATACTCTTAAATGAAAATTAATTTGGTGTTTAATTTGCTCTCTGAATTTGATGGGTTTTTTCATAGTTGGATTAAATGATCGTAGATGTAGAAGAACAATGTGTGTATTTTCTTTTCTACCAAAGTAATTTCTCATGTTCTCTTACGTAGTTTGTTGTTAATTATCTATAGGTTAGTTAAGGTCATCATTATATTCAATGCGTTTAGAAGTTTAAGCCACCCGAGAACAAAAGAAGAGCAAAGGAGTTGAAGAAAATACGGAATATTTTAAGTAAGGCTCAATTTAGTTCTGAAAAAAAAAAAAAAACAATCGTTTTTAAATGGCTTACGGGAGCATAAATAGAAATTTGAAAATAAATTGTGTATTTTGAAAGACTTAATTAACACTCCGTCGGGCGCAATATGTTGTAGAACATGATCGGGCGCATTGAGCCTGGGAAGCATACTTTGATCTACTGATCTTTTCTACGTATGTTCACATTTTCTTACGAAAAAAATGTCAACTACAAACACCAGAGAAGAGAAATAAAAGTTTTTCATGATTTTCTAATGTAACAAGTTTATTTGAGAAAATGAATATACATTTTTCCATAAGCTATTGAGGGCGCGTGGCTAACTAACGTATTCGAGGTGTGCCTAATAGATCAGTTGCGCCCGACGGAGTGTTAAGCTAACTGAAAATAAAAATTAATTGAAAAAAATGGTTACGCTATCGTGTTAGATATAAGATTTTCTTATGTGAACTAGAGGATAAATATATATCAGTATTGAACGCATCAAAATGAAAAAAAAAAAAAAAAACGCAGTTATTTCGAAGATTAAATTCTTCCTTCCATTCGAAAAACTAATTCCACTCACATGTTCTAATGCTCTCTGAAATGTTTCTATTAGAGCGAAAAAGGTATGATAGAGTACAGAGAAATTATCTTACAACAAATATCAATACAACGAAATATCCACAAATCGCTAGGTATTTTCAGTCCGGATTTTATATTCATTGCATTGCTTGAATTAAATTACAACTAGACGTCCCGTGCGGAACTCCGCGCTGTACTCCGAATCGTTTCATGTGACATTTCACTCTTAAAAAAATTCACAGAAAGAACAATATAAAAAAGAATCGAAAAAAGTTAATGAATTAAAGTAAACGGAGAAAAAATAAACGCGCAAAAAAGAAGGCATGTAATTTGAAGACTTCAGGTACAAAACCTGGTTAAATCCGACGATGTGATAATGTGATCATCCCTCACTTTTTGGTTGTACTTTTTTTCAATGCAAACGTAAATATCATTAAAAAAGTGACTGAGTGACTCATGAAAAAGCAGTAATTGGGCATGTGAAAAAACGGGATGTGGCAAATACAGTCCTGCCTGCGTGAGCATTTGACGGAAAAAAAAAGAAAGATTAAAGACATATTTATTGGCACGGATTTGAACTGGTACTATTCTGATTAACAGCATGACACTCCAACTAATCGAGCAGTTGTGCCTTCGTTTACGAATGCTATTCATTGAAGCAATGTGTAATAAAAATCAGCAAAAAAAGTTTTTTGCCAAAAAAAAAAAAGACCATGCGTCTATGTTTTGTCATTAGCCAGCATGATACGCTGTAAAATTATTCGTAAAACATGGAATTTGATTAAGGAGTGAGGAAGATCTCGCGTAGCAATTGAAATAAACATTCTAGAGAAATAATAAATTAGATTGAAAATAGGTGTTTTTATTTTTGAAAATTGATACAATTTCGCATTGCTGGCTGCTTTAACCGTTACGGTTGGAATGCCAGCACATGTCCTTCTTTTAATCGAACATTTAAAATTCAAAACCAAAACCAGTTGAACTGAGTCAATTTTTTAAGTGTAATTCTTCGAACGTAGACAAAATGCATACCCTCCCCACCCCCCGGAAACCAGAGTAGTAGAAAATGATTTCTTACTAATGAAGTTGATAATAATTTTAATGTTTTACATTGACCGAATGACCAAAAGCTGTCGTCCCTTGAAATTCGTTATAACGAGCGCAGTGAAATTCTCTTACAAAGAATACCAATTCAACAAAGTATTAGTTTGAACGACAGAAATGTTCAGTCCCGATTTAATATCTATTGAATTGCTTGATACCATTACAATAAAACTCCCATTACAGCGACCAAAAGCTGTCGTACCTTGAAATTCGTTATAACGAGATTTCACTGCATTTAAATTATCTCAAGAAATGCTGAAATATTTAACCACAGTTTGTAACTTTAGGTCAACAGGTTTAATTAAAATAGTATTTTATTTAGGGTTTATTTTTTACGCCGTATCTTTAAGCTTACTTAATTTACCTTCCGGTTAATTAAATTGTACACACAATCAAAACTATACTCGGTTTCTACCACCAAAAGATTGGATTATTTTTGTATAACAAGGCTTCGGACAAATTAAGCAAACTGCGTTATCCAGATAAATAAAAAATGTAATAACGGACTCCATTTGTATTCTGCCCAAATAACGACGACAGCGGTATCCCTTGGTAATGGTTGAGAAATATTCTGAAAGCCAATAGGGAGAGGACACAAGCCAGCAACAAAAGCCGAGAAAGACAGAACGCAGAATGCCGAAACAAGGCAGGATGATAGGACCTGGTCAGATGGATAGGTTGTAGAAGGTATTGTCAAGAGAGGGAGGATACAATGTCCATCTGTCGGAGCAATAATAACGCAGCTTTTAACAAAACACAGACGTCCCCACTGGCGTTAGCAGTCGAAGCACGTTGCCCCGCCCGAAAATGGTTGTTTAGCGGCTTTCGTATTGAGAATGGTGCGGCGTTGCGTTTTTGCAAAATTCAATGCGTTTGGAAATGTGTGCATTTTGGAACCGCGCCAATGGGAGTTTCGCAAAGATTCTCTCTTACTCATGTACACTAGCGATTTGCTTTTATCTGCGACATCGATCACAAATTATACTAATTATTTAATATTTTTTGTTCCGTTTTTTAGGGGAGAGGAACTGGATGTAATAATTAAAATGTATCATCATGAGCGAATTCATCTGAAATAAAAGTATAATTCTGAATGAATTGGTACACACTCATGATCAATCAGATTCAGTTAAATTCTAAATTCTAACACGTTTAGCAAATGTTATTTTTTTTAAATATATGTATTTTTAGTCTTATCGCTAAAATATAAACGAAATCAAAACAAATTTCAAAAATCATTCGTTTTATTTTTAGTTTCATAAGATATAAAACAAGTATTTAAATAATTTAAGAAAAAGTGAAGGAAACATTTTAAAATGATTTTACTACTATTTAAACTTTTGTTTGTAAAACAATAAAATTAAACAGCTGAAAGAGATCAGTTAAAGGTAAGTTTTCGTTAATAAAAGTAATGTTATTGTTATTAATGTTAATGTTATTATTAATATTATCGTTATTGTTTAACACATTTTTAAGTTTATGCAACATAATGGGCCTTTTCTACATTGGTTGCAAAACTAAAAGATAATTTAATTACATAGGATAAGACCCGCTAATAACTTGCATTTACAAAAGAACATCATCTTAATATGGATAATAATTTTTCGCAGTATTATGATTATTAAAGAAAACATATTCAAATCATCCTTAATGTGTAGGAATTTTCTGTTAAATTTTAATGAGATAGACGACAATGTCCAAGTGAGTCAACACACACTTAACAGCTGCGTATTCTGCATCTGATAATCTAAAATTTAAAAATACTTCCTTTGTTTTGTTAATTAAAAGCTTACCAACTAGAGGAAACAAGGAAAATTTGTGCAAAGATATTTTAAGTAAGTACACGAGCTTTTGTTAGTTTGATGTTTAATTTTGTTATAAAGTGAGGATGAATGAAAAAATGTACATGAATTAATAGTCTAAGAATTATTTAATAAAAATAAATTAATAAATAGGAAAACGAGCGCAGGTGCGCTCTTGTGATTCATATTTACATTATCAACCTTCGTTGTGTGCCCATATTTAAGTGCGATTTTTTACTAAACACTAGTTCATGTAAACCAGTGGTTTCAACTGGGTACAATCTGCCCTCAAATGGGGGTAAAATGGGATTTACCAAAGGGTAAAAATAAGTACAAGTATTGAGTCATTGATCGGTCATTGTTCAAATCTAACTACGAAATCGGTATACACTAGTAACTTGTAAAAAAGACTAAAACTTGGAGCTTGACTTACGATGTATATTGATCGACATTATTAAACTAATTGTGATAACTAAACATTATCAACTGTCTCATTGACTGCATGTTGATTTAATAACAAATTACTAAAAAACAGATAACTTTCTTTCATTAATGAAAAAAATATTTAAATATTTTAATTATGTTTCTTGTTTAGACTAAACTTTTTTTTGAGGGGGGGGGGGGGTCTGCAAGAGTTGTTCCCGACTAGTTCCCGTTAGAATTGTTTTTACATTAACCTGTTCTCATATTTTACGTAAAGATTAAAATTTTGAAAATATTTTTGAGAAGAAAATTAATGCCTAGCGATATTAAATCCATTGTGCACTACAAAAAGAATAATTTTACAGCATTTTTTTCTGATTTTTCCCAATAAGCGGTGATTTTTCCTCACCTAAAAGTTATTTGAATCACCTGCCTCGTGTAGTGTTCAGAGACGTCGGACTGCGGATCGGAAGGTTCTGTGTTCGAGTCGTTTCCTGGGCCGAATTTAGCTTCATGCCGCCCCGAGGCAAATTTAAAATCTGCCGCCCCTTCCCCCTTAAAAGAAGCAATATT
The DNA here is from genome assembly GCF_026930045.1 of Uloborus diversus. Lineage (NCBI taxonomy): Eukaryota > Metazoa > Arthropoda > Arachnida > Araneae > Uloboridae > Uloborus > Uloborus diversus. Next base: position 43,480,671 of record NC_072731.1, read on the forward strand.
TCATTAACTTAAAAACACGCAAAAAAGTGTTCCCGAAATTGTTATTTAATATCTTTTATCTGAATCTTTAAATAGCAGTGTACTTTAACGTATTTTGCGTCAACAATTTTATCATTTGTCATCGTTATATAAAGCAGCATCTTTATCCTGTCATTTTTTTTTCCATCAAGAAATCAAAGATTTGAATAATTTTCTCAGTTATTAAGTTCACTCACTTGTGTCCTTACCACTCATCACTGTCAGAAAGCATTTCATTAGTTAATTGTAACTGGGTTACATTGTAAAGCGTCCAAAGTTTCCGTTTTTGAAAACTGCCCACTTGAAAAAAAGTATATCAAGCTTACAAATTTTTTTAAGACGTTCTTCGGCTTTTAATTTAGCATGTTTCCTGTATTTAAAATCGCTCAGCCTTTTTCGCGTAAATATTAGTATTGTAAAAAAGACAACAAACGTCAATCATTCAAGAAACCAGTACACTTTTGAATAAACTTTATTGTAACACTAAACATAGTCAAACTGCAATCTTGTTGCGACTTTTGGCTAAATGCAATGATACTTTCTGAAATCGACACCCCCTTTTAGTCTTCACTTACTGTTTTACGCTGAGCTATTACCATGATTGAAAAATTATTTTCATAACGTGATGCGTAAAAGTAATTATTAAGAAATTACAAGAAAAAATGGTCTCTGTGGACAATGAAAGAATGCTAATATTTTACTAAAAAATTAATTTAAAAAATGTGTGGTTACAGCAAATTTGCCGCCCCTGAAAATTTTACCGCACTATTAGAATACAGTTGGAAAAAATGAAGCAGCGCATCCCAAGTTTCCTGCCGGTTGATGAACTGTCCTTTCTTTGGAGTTTGCTTCTGTTGTATACCAGTCCATGTCAAACTGAATTGATAAAATCAATTTTACAATATGTAACAGAATTAAAACTCTAGTACGTGTTCTTCTTCTTATTTATTTATTTATTTATTGGTTTATATACAGTAGTGCTGCAGTGGCGCACACAGGAATTTTGAAAGGGGAGGATCCAAGGTTGAAAGTCTCATTCTCATGTCATACCCCAATATGCCGTCAAACATATTGAATTCATTAAATCGATTCCCAAGTGTGAAAAACTAAAAAAATAAATTATTAAATAATTAATTAGCATTATTTGATGAAATATATTTAAATAAATGACCAGGAAGAAAAACAACATACTCTTTTACTTTTCACATAATTAAAAAAATTGATTCAAGTTCATAGAATCTCATTTTAATCTGTAATTACTAAACAAAAACGTGTTTATTACAGTATATTCATTTAAAACCACTATTTTGCTTCTTTTAGGCAATTCGTTATAAGAAAAGTGCACAGTATTCAAAAAAAAAACCCCTTTAACAATTGGATTTCATTTTTTCACGTATTCGAACTCAAATTATTGTTACCTTTGTTTGAAATTGTTCCACGCACGAAATATATAGAATCGTAATCAATGAGGGGGGGGGAGCAAGATCTACGGGAGGGCTCCGGACACCCTGGGCCTCTCCCTTGTATGCGCCACCGGTGTGCTGTAATATTAGCAGCTTTCATCACGCACAGCCCTTTTTGAAAATAGCAGCTTGTTTAAGGTTTGTAATGTACAATATTTGTCCCAAAAGTAATGAGCCTTTTTTTTTTTTTTTTGCCATGAGACGATATTGCCCACACCTGCGCGACCTGTTGGAAGTGGCAGGGGGTACTCTAAGCATTTCAGAGACACCAGGTTCAGTTGTCTACGAGCTCTCGGAGCAGTGTGAGGTCAATTTTAGTGAACCTGCTCGCAGTGCATCTTCTTGGTGTGTAGGATGGAGAGACCTTTCAAGCAATGGTATGCGATAAAATTTTGTGTAACTCCAAAAGACGGCAGCGAAAACATTTGATTAGTTCACTCAGGTCTTCAAGGATTATTGCTTGTCTTATTAGCAGGTCAGAAAGTGGCACAAGTCGTTCAAAGACGGCCGGGAGGAAGTCGCTGATGAGGCGATGTCCATTTTCATCGCGAACGGACTCCGTGAATGTCCCTCGTGTGCGAGATTTGCTGAACAAAGACCGCCGAATGAGTGTTCGTTTGATGTCAGAACAATTGAATTTGCCAAAAATAGATGTTTATTGAACTGTTACGGAAGACTTGAATTTGCGCGACGCTTTTGTCAAAAGTCTTGTCCAACCGTCCCCAGTGTAGACTGGTATCTGATTCGGACCCATGTTTCAATGATGCATAACCCCCTATAGCCGGGCAGACTTCTTCTTGCTCCCAAAGGTGAAAAGGGAGCTGAAAGGAAAACATCTGGAGATCGTGAACAACATTCAAAAGATCACGACAATTCACCTTAACAGCATTCACAAAAGCGAGTACCAGAGGATCTTCGATGCATGGAAAGCACATGAGCAAATGTGTAAAGACGCAGGAGGAGACTATACTGAAGAGTATTAAGTTTTATTACATGTTTGATCAGTAAAAAAAATTTTTTTTTTTTTAAAAAAGTCTCATTACTTTTAGGACAAACCCTGTATCAGAGATTTTTGTTCAATGTGCACAAAACAATTAGACTTCGATGAGTCAGTTGCTGTTGCAAAAATAGTAAAGTTATTTTGAGTTTTTCTTATTTACTTCAAACATAACGTGAATAAATTTAAATACATCTAACATCCGTTATTATAATGGACTTCTTCTAAAATAAATAAATAACAGAATACATAAAATAACTTGTAAACAAATGTTTTCTTTCTGCTCCCAAAAAGGAAATTTTCTTATAGTTTTAGTTCTTACTTTAAAAAATCACGCAACAAAACTTTCGATAGCGTGCCTATCAAAAATAAAGAAAATTTTCCATGAGAAAAAGTCTTGGTATTTCTCCTGATTTTAAAGGAAGCATGGAAATCTAAAAAGGAAACGCAAACAAAATGGTTGACAGTGCATAGTTTTACCATATGAAGGAAGAAAAAACATAAAACAACTTATCTTTCAGGACAAAATCTTTTGCATTACTTCCGCAAGAAAATATTTTCATTAATGATCTCGAATGTTGTTTTACACGCTGAGGTAATTGGGTAGCACAAACGACGTTAATGCGTCATTTGGAACTTATTTTAATGTCGGAAATCTTTTTCTGGAAAAAATGAATACTTAGAGTTAACAACATTGTTCTGAGTAATTTCCTGAAAGAAAAGAAAAACAACCAAAAAAATCATAATGTTATAGAATGATATTCATAAACTATAACTCATTATGGAGAAAATAAGGAAATTAATATTTTGACTAGCAGAATAACTAGTTTAACTCCAGAAGGATCTTTAATAACAAAATGCAAATTCATCAACGCTATGCATAGAACGGAATAATTTTTTATAAAATAAAAGTCTTATACGATTTACTTAATTTAAGCAAGTAAAGAACTCAAAGCCTTGGGTAGTTTTTATAGGAACTTGAATTTTTGATAAATGTCGTAACTTTATGCACAAACACACCAGTTAAATGAACTGCATTTTTTTAAAGGTAGAAATAATTTCGTCCAGAACTAAACTAACTAATTTTTTGACTGAGAGTATCAATTTTCTGACTGCAACCGTATTATTCTCCCAACTGCATCAGTGTCGAAATGAGTTGAACTTACTTTCGCCTCAGAGCAACACAAAGACATATAATGCCAGAAATAACACTAATCTATCCTATTGTTGCTCTGAGGTGAAGACATGTTTGGAAAGAATGAAATAATTTAAAATATATTATAGCTAAAAGAAAGAAACGGATCTACATTGAAATGAAGTGCTTTATTACTCGTGTTAAAAACAGCCAGTCATCTTGGTTTAATATGTTCTCACGATTTTGTTTAAAATTGATTTATCCAGAATCAAGTACTTTTTTTTTCGCAATAAGTGAGTTGGAAAGAGAGAAAAAAATTTGTGAAGAAAAGTTAAGAATTGCAAAAAAGCAAAACATCTCCTATAAAATCAAACTTTCCACTTAATTTAGTAAAAATACTAAAATAATAATTATATAAATAAATAAATAAAAATAGTTATTAAAACTTACAAGTAATGAATGCAAAAAAGTAATTACCCGCATATGTCAGTGCATTTTTATTCTTATTACCATTTTCACATTCACCATTTCAACCCTATGCGACCTCTAATAAGTTATTAAGAGATTACATTTACTATTTTACTCGTACTTCATCCAAATCATCAACTAAACTAAGTATTGTGTAAAAACTAAAATAAGTGTTAGAAGGTTGATGTTCGTATATTCTGTGACGTTCTGAATTCGATTTAAGAAATAAAATTGCGAAAAATAAAGTAAATTGAAATCAGTTGATCGATAAAACATATATCTTTAAATTTAAATACATTAAAAAATTGAGCTACCAAATTTTGGTCTATTTTGAAGTCTAGCGCAGTCAGAAATTCCTGGAGGTTTTTTAGTCACTACAATCCTTATACATGCATTAATTACTGTATTAGAATTTGTAATAATGTTAAAATCAAGACCGCTGGGGGGGGGGAGTTACTCCCAGAAAAACCCATTTCGCAGCGCTACTGATACTGTAGTAGACATCTTACAGGGAAACTCATACATTTCATGCAGAAACACTTCCTTTAACGTTTAACTTTTTTTAGGCATGTATGTTTATCTCCTGCAAAAAAACGTTTTTGCAAAAGTGCATTTATGTGCAAAAACATAGTGAAAATTGAAGCCTAAGACACCTTACCTACTTCAGTGTTAAAAGAAAGAAAGAAAACAATGGAGGATCAAACCTGTAGCTATTGATACTTTCCGCACGTTATTTGCGGCACGCCTGATTGGTTGTCTAACACACCATCCGGAAATTCCAATAGTAAGAAGGCAAGTGGAGAACAACTCATTTACTTTTTATTGTTCTTAAGCAATTGAGAGCTCGAGCCTTTCGAACAATTTCTATTTTTCATCTTGGAACTCACTTTTATTTCCTAGAAAGATGAAAAAGGGGAAAAAAAAACGGCTGGGGAAAAATAAAAACAAAGCGTTGGTCAGTACTCATTTTGGCCGAACTCGTGATGCGAATACAATGATGTTTTAAGAAACTACTCACGAATTCGACGTTAAGATCTTGCGGTTCTTCGGCAATTCGCGGTTGGAATTTAATGTTTCATTAGAAGAAATGACTTTTGTTTTCCCAAACAGAAACAGAAATAAGGGAAAACTTGTAATGGGTAAAGAAACAGAATGATTTAAATACCTTTTGTGCACATTTTTGTTAGGGGTCGTTAAAAACTTCGTAAACGCGATTTTATTTCGAGGATAAGCAGGACAAATTGTTTCATTGTTCTGCTAGTAGAGATTGCGTCGTTTTATTTTTATGTTTTGATAACAATGTGTTTAATGATCCAAATTATTTATGGAGAAGATCTTACTAAAAACTGGTTTCTGCGTAGAATAGTTAGTTTTCCTTATTTTCATTACACTAACCAAAACCCCCATCTATTTTATATTACTGAATTTATAAAATATATTAATTTTCGGAAAATAAAAAAACTCTCTCTCTCTCTCTCTCTTTCTATATATATATATATATATATATATATATATATATATATATATATATATATATATATATATATATATATATATATATATATATATATATAAAAATTGCCAATTTATATAATGCATGGCGCATTGAAGGGGGCGGGGGGATCAACCCCCTGAGCCTGTGGTTTTATAATTATCACAAAACCTAATACGTAGTTAATGAGGTTTCTATTGTGTCTGTGTTATAAGCACTATCTTTTGCAGACCTAGTGCGATATACCGACTTAGCATCTTTTATTTCATGTAGCAAAACTTCTGGCGGATGCCATTACTACGAGAATTATATCTGTCATTTTTCCCGCCAAATGAGGCACCTGGACTCTATTCTATGCCAAACTGAAAATTAATGAATACAAGTAAGCTCTGTTAGAACAAAAAGAAAAGCTTCTTTCAATTGAAGTATCAAGCGATGAAACTGGTTTATAGTTTTTAGTTAACTGCTATACACTAATTTATACAATATTATTATCATCATAGCAGATATTAATGGATGCAGAATAAAAAAATAAATGTCCAAATAAATTTTATCACAATTGCTGTCAAATTTTCGTGTAAAAAAATTTAAATACTTGATAATTAAAAACATCAGTCGAACGTAAAAAAAAAAATCCATATCAAAAGTTAATTTTTTTTCTGAAATATCCACCAATGAAGTTAAAAGAAATTAATACATATCTGTAACTATAAATGATGGATAATATTTTGGAGCAAAACGTTCAATACCAAAAAGGTTGCGCTGATCTGGGGGGGGGAGGAAAAAAAGAGAAAAGAACTCGACTTTCAAGTTGCGTAAAACTGGTTTTACATTGACCATTCAGCAAGGACACCAAGCAGCGTTTGTCTAAAAGAAAAAAGGTTGTCATATAAAGTACCAACGTTCTCTTTTAACTGTCGAGTTTGATTTTTAACAATTAACCTCGCCCCAACAATCCGTTTGAAATTCAAGGGTAAAATAATAAATAAGTAAAAAAGGTTTAAAACTTCAGCAGATGATTTCGTTGAAGATTATATCTAGAATACTTCTTTTGCATAAAAAAAAAAAAATGAACGTAAATTCTTCACATAATTCCTTTTTCATATTTTCATTACTTTTCTTGTTGACACCTGCTTGTTATTTTCTATTTTTTTTTTCGCTTTTTTTTTTTTTGAATAAGCTTCAGTTGCTCAAATAAAAATTATATTGGATAACTTCGTTCATTTATGCTTTGCATAATCTCGGAATCAAAAAGTGCTTAGAATATTTTTTGCAAAAAATTCTGACAGAAGAAACAGTTCATAGAATTAAAAAGTGCAGGTAAGATCTCAACTAACAAAATGTCCCTAAAGTCCAGCGTCTCACTGATTTTCGATGTAGACATTTATATTAAGGGACGTTAGTAATTGTCTTTAAAGTACATTTATTCATTTCTTTGCCGATTAAAAAAAGACTATCTTAACTTATTAAAAATCTTTATTAAAAGTTGCTAGTATTAATACATTAAGTTTATGTCGTTAGTGTGTCATTTAATCCTTTAAAAAATTTTTTTTTTCAAATTGTGGGCAGATACGTTTGAGACTGAACTATATTAAAATTGTAATTTACTCTGCGTAGTTTTTCAGACTATTCATATAAATTTTCACTTCCTAAAAGTTTTCAATTTTATTCATAATTTACTTAATCATATGTTTTTAATTGAAGGATCATTTTTAAGGTAATTTTTGAATTTGTTTATTGTCTTAATATGCAATTTGTATTAAAAAAAAACAATTTATATTGTTTTAAAGGGTTTATGACATCACTGTTTAAACATTAAATTTATTTCTTTGTAATGTAGAAAAGATACAGAATATCTCGTGTTATCGTTCAAAAGAACAAAAAAAACACTGCATAATCTAGCGAAAATAATTAAAAATATTTTCTCGTAATTTGTAATGTTACTTTTAAAACATTTTTCTCTCCTTCTTTTCTAAAGATATTTCTTAAGCTCATTTCTGCTTTTCATTGTATTTGGCTTTGGGATTTGAATAGTAAATGAGGCAGAAAAGAAAGCAAATGAAATTTTCTTTATTTTCTTAGTAATCATGAAAAAAATGGCTGAAGAAACAATGGTTAGTCTTAAGGGGAAGAATAGGTTAAATTGCTTGAAATGAGCTTCTTTGTTCGGAAAAAGACTTTTGCTGGCAGCGGTATCATTACTCACAAATTAATGTTTTGTTTTTATAAAACTGAGCAGAAGAGATACTTTAGCTTACCTGTCTTTGCAAAAAGTAAGTAAAGCTGAAGCATGGCGTCGTCTTGGAACTCAATCACGCGAAACCAAATAATGACATTCAAAACAAAGTTCTTTTAATATGAATGCAGAATTTAGTTAGGGAATAAAAAATGTGGCCCTAAAATTAATCTGTAATTAGCATCCAGCGAAACTAAATTTATTCTTGGTAGCTTGTAGAAAAGGAAAAAATTTACATGGAAAATCAATTTAGGGAAAACCTTTGAAAAAGGCGGAAACGAAATCAACCGTGAAGTAGTATTTACGACGCGCTTGGGAAAAATAAAGGACTGGGCTTTAGTCTTCATTTCCTTTTGCTCTTCAAAGCGGGGAAATGGGAAATCGTAAAAATAAATTCTGGATTTTATTTGTTTATTAGCGTACTTCTGATAAGCATTTTATTTTTGCAAGCTTATAATAAATTATCCGAAAGGAGAGCTTTTAGAATAAATTATATCTCCAGATTAAAAACACAATGGAAGTCAACTAGTCAGTTTTGACATCTTCTTTGCGATTTAAATTAATGAAATCTTACTTTGAAATGTGCACTTTAAAAAGCACAGAATTCGTTCACTGCTGGAAAATAGAAATAATGGATGGACTAACAGAAAAACAATTCCCTGAAGCATTACGTGTGACACCAGAAAGCTCAGATTGTCAGAAAAAGCCATTGTCATTCCCAGTGACACTTTTCGCCACGAGATTTTTAAAAAAAATTCAGGAGCATGATTATGTGATGTCAGAGGAACGTACATGATAATATCGAGAACCAAATTTGTTTTTGATAGAAGATATCGCAATTATTAGTGAAATGTTGGTTATTTGTCTATTTTATAGAAAAGTTACTTTACTTAAAAAATCAGTTCGTATTTTACTTGTTAAAAATTATTTAATACGAAAATTAGCTATCGCAGAACTTAAAACAATTAAAAGATTTTTTCTATGTTACAAAAAACGCCCTCAATGTTTTTCTTAATGTCATTTTTCAACATTTGCGCTAAAAATATTATTACAAAAACTGCATTATTGCTTTGAGATTTACCATAAATTAAAAATTTACTTGAACACTAGAAAATCGATGGGACTGAATCATGGTGTAGAATAAATTTTAATTTACTAGCAATAGATTTAGTACTAGTTTTTCTCTTTAACAGGTTTAAAAACATTTATTTTTTTTCTTATTTGTCTTCTTTTAATACTCTACCCCACATTTAAAATAAAAGCTATTTGCAAAAAAAAAAAAAAAAAAAAAAAAACTCGATGAATAGAAATAATAGTCAATAATTCAGCACATAACTCAGTCATTCATTTTCCTCGATTTTAAACTTTCTGAAAATGTATTCTACCTAGGAATTAGTTCTATATTTTTGTGCTATGCATTAAAATATAAACTGATTTCTGAGTGCCTTTGTGTGCATAGGCGTAATTGGCTGCAAATAATTCATTGTCGAGATATGCGGAGTTATGTTTCAATGAGAGCTTCGATTACATTCCATTTTCTTAGGTAAACATCATTAAAACCAATTGTTATATATATATATATATATATATATATATATATATATATATATATATATATATATATATATATATATATGTGTGTATTTTCTTAATTATATATATATATATATATATATATATATATATATATATATATATATATAATTAAGAAAAGTGACATTTTAACGAGTACTATTATATTTCTGTCCAGGAATAAATTTTTTACATCATTCATTCGAAAGTCCCGCATTTTTTTCATTATAATATCAAACAATACTTTGATATCCCTTTAAATGAAACTGATTTTTCCTATGCTCGTTAGTATTTTTTTTTTTTTGTTCAAAGAAAATAGAGGCCTCATATAGCATCAACTATTATGTTTTTTTTTTCTTTTTGTGTGTCTCTATTTGGGAGATTCAGAAATGTTTCTTCTCATTAGTATTGCTTTTCTTTTGTATGCTTTTATGCAGGTTTTATTGAGATTGGAAAATTATTTCAAGAAGTGAGTACTCGATAGTCACTAATCAGAAAAAAAGTTTTTAAATTTATTCGAAACACAAAATGTACAATTTGTGTAACAAATGTATTTAATTATTTATTTATTTGTGGTTGTTGTTGCTAGTCCTCATTTGTTAGCAATTTAAAGTAATTCAAGACAGCTCTAGGTAAGATATGGTCGGTGTTGTCACTTATTTACTTTAACTGAACATGAAAAAAAAAAAACATTTTTTTTTTTATGTTCAGTTAAAGTTTCAGTAAGGTTCAGTAAAGTACAGTGCTAAGTAAAGTTCAGTTAAAAAAAAAAATAAAGTTTGTTTTTCTTTTTATACATATTTTTTTTCTGGTCACAGTATGGGAGACTAAGAAATGTTTCTTCTCATTAATATTGCTTTTCTTTTGTTTGCCTTTATGCGGGTTTCATTGAGACATTGTTTTTGTGACCTTTAGCATGTTACCGAATGTGCGCGCAAGTGTGTTTGACTCAAAGTAAAATTGAATCTTGAAAGTGATCTGCTTGAGTCAATGTTTAATAATTATTTGCTTTAAGCATGATGCTCAAAGTTATAAATCGTATTACATCCTTTGTATACATTCGTCAACATTAAAAACTGCGACATTTGGAGTTGTTAATCAAATGTTAGTTATAAAAAAACAATCTGTGAAAATTACGGTGAAAGCCTAATTTCATTAAAAACGCAAGCTATCTGACCTGAGATACAAATTTAAAGAGGAACCGTTTCTTTACGGTGATTTTTTGGTAACTTTCATTTGTATAAGCCTCATTTTCAGAAATACAATACACCAAGGGTGCCCACATACAAAATTTTAAGGAGGGGTGCTCAGATATTTTCCCCATGGTTTAGCAGGATATTTTCCCCATAGAAACCGATCTCAGTACAAATTAGAGTTTTTAAAATTTGACAATTTTAATAACTTATTCATTAACTGCTGGAGAAGAAATGTTTTTACATTTTTGCAAAGCAAAAAGTACTAAAAGCAAGGACGTTCTAATTTAAAAGGGATACTTGGGGCCCCTTTACCCCCCCCCCCATATGGGCGCCCTTGCAATACACATCGAAAAAAATAAAGTGTAAGCTGTCTCGCCAGAGAAAGAAGGGGAAACTAGGAAAGTTTGACCCGCTTTTTAAAAAACAAGGTTTTGATTTTTTTTTCTTTCAAATTGATAGTTTTTGTTTTCATTTAATGTCTAGCAATGTTTTGATCCTATTAATTTTTACTTAAACTAGATAATATTTTTATTTGTGATTTTCAAGAGTCAAAAATGGATCAGTCCTCTCCACTTGAGATAGGTTTGACCCGTCACATGAAAGGTTTGGCCAACAAATATTAATATTTTTTTCAAAATTTCTCTACAATAATTTTATGTCAAATGATATGCTATATGAAGGAAACCGGGAATAATTAAATATGATTAAATATCAAACGAATTTTATTTGTTTAAGTACAGATTATAACTGCTGATAATGTCAAAATAAATTTTTTTTTTTTTTTTTCAAAGCAACTCTTTCTATGACTCTATAATTACATGATAGAGCATAACGACAACTGTTTTATACACCGTTACAACACTTTTTTCTCAGGAGATGCTACATGCATTAGGTCTTCTCAGAAAACTTACATATAACTTACGTTCCTTTGCTTCCACACAGTAACCAACATGATGGAAGAAAAGGTAGTATTTACATAAAATACACCGCCAGCTCAGTTATTCCATCCGAGGACTGCAGTTTTGTGCTTTTTAGCACTCATCAGCCCGGAATAGGAAGTAACTGAGTTGGAGGCAGAAAATCTCTTAAAGTAGCCAAGAGAGACAAATAAACTGGTAGCTAATGTAGAATTAGCACACCAAACCACTATTTAGTTAAAATTTCTTTTAAAATATCAATTCCAATGATACAATAGTTCTTTGGAAGTCTTTGAAATTATTATTATTTTTTTTTTTTGCTTGTTTGTTTGCATTCACGATACGAAGACAAATCTAATTATCTCTTTTTTTTGTTTCATGCCCTTTATCTTAAACTTTAAGAACTTTTTTTTAATTTTTTCATACTATTCATCTTTCCGATTTTAGCTTTGACCCAAGAATCCATCAAAATCTTTGATTTGGTTTGTTTTCTACCACCTTTGACTTTCATTTTCATTATAGGAAATAAAATTCTTTAAGTTACTATAAAATACTATAGCAAATAGCTAAGAAAAGTAAAGATGGATCAAATATTTTTATAAATTTGCAAGTAAATCAGAGAAGCAAAGTTCAGTTTTGCTTATTTTAATCAGAATAATGTATACACAGGATAATAAATATCTATAATTTAAACGACTTTAAATAAAGGAAAGAAAACTCAAACAAAGAAAACCTACTGAAACATGAAAATAATCTAGATTTATCAGTTTGCGTATGATACATACTACGTACACTTATGCACCGAACTGGAAAATTTCACCTGTTTTATTTTTGAAATTGCATCTTAAAAGTATTATTTAATTTTTTCTAAAGTTAAACCCAATATGATTCAATGGTTTCTTTTACATCTGCAATTAAGTCACTTTGGGTAAACACGTTCGCGTCTCTATATTATTTTTTATTATTTTATGTTATTGTTTTACGGCTACTATTATGAAAATGTCCACAGCCAGAAACATCAAAGTTGTGTTTCCTAAAACAACTTGAGTATTAATTATTTATTTCTGAATATATCGTTAAGCAAGCGCTCTTTTTTTTCTGCTATGGGTTGCCCTAAATGTGTCAATTTCTTGAAGTGCAGTTTTTAGGACCGTTTCTTCTTAATGCCTCGCAATAGAAAACAAAAGAGGCATACAAGCACTTGAAAAATAAACTTAATAATTAAAATAACTTCCTTTGTTTACTTGTGGTGGTTTAAATTACCATTGTTGTTGAAGAATTGTACGATAAACATCGCGTTATTCTGCAGAAAATAATGCTCTATGTGTACTTAGGTAATAATCTAACCAATGCAAAAATTTAATTTTATGCCATTACAAAAACTAATTAATTCGCTTGAATTAATTTGAAACAAGTGCTGTTATGAAACAAATTATCCGCAAATTATGAAAAGGCTCATTTATTAAACTAAAAAACAAGTTTTTGATTTTTTTTTTTTTTTGCATTTAGAAAACAATAAATCGTCCATGTAGTCTGGAGAGAAGAGTGGGAGAGCAATTCTTTTAATGTGTGTAGGATCTTTCAAAATCTTGAGCCAAGAAGAAACCACTAATCAGATTTCTTTTATAATTTAATAACTAAGTGCTAATTTCACGTCAGATTGAAAAACATAATGAAAGAAATTAAGAAGTTAATTAGAGATTAAGGAATAAATTAAAAATTAGTTTTTTTCTGCATCAGTTAACACCTTATACTTTTCTTTAAATCAGAACTAATCAGCTAGAAAAAACACAAATTTTCCTGAAGTAATTATCAACCTTAATAACGATGCTTTTCCACGGAAAAGTTTTAAAAGAATTTTGCTTGTACTCTTGTTTCGATATTTTATTCATTATGCTTTTATAGGTTTACATTTTCCCAACTGCCAGATAATGGATGGAGTGTATTATCTGTTTGTAGTCATTTAATTACAGGCCCCTGTATGTTTAAAAAAAAAAAAAAACACAACTGCCATTCACGCAATATATTCACGAAATTGAATTATAAAACATTGTATTACATATGGTGTTTTTTTAATTTAAATTAAATCTTTTATTGGTGTTTATCAGTTCCAAACCTCACTTTAATTACTTTTTTAATAAGAATTTTTAATGTCTAGCAAAATGCATGGCTGATTTAAAACCCTTTCATTCCCTAAGCACTGAAAAATTTGTGTAGCTGTAAATCTGTCAATGAAAACACTAACAATAAAATATTTGATAACATCTTTATGTGAAAAATTCTAAATGGCACAGTAGTCTTTTTTTCAACTGGCTTTATATTTTGCTGAATGACAAAATGATTAATGCCGGATATTTTTAATTTCCTTAAATCGTGAAAATCAGAATTCAGTTGGGTCATTCTCACAAAAAGGTGACTTTTACAGTCCCTTAGTAATAAATAATAAAAACTTCAGTATATTCCTTAATATTTTTTTCATGTGTTTTAGTTAAGTTTTGAACTAATTAATTTTATGCATGACATTAAAATTAATTTAATATTTCAGTTTTATTTTTTAATAAATGTTGCTTTAAAATCCCCTCCGTGGACGTCCTTAAGTCTGTGAGACAAAGCAATTTGTAATTGGTCTCAAACTGTTTAAATTGGTTTTAAATATCTTTGCTTGTATTAACTAGCTAAGAGTTCTAAGATGTTTTTAAAATAAAACTTTAAAAAAAAAATTGTATTTATAAACAAAATGACTCATAAACTTTGTCCCTAAGATTGAAGTCTCCCTGCGTGGACACTTAAAATAACTTAATAAATACATAATAGAGGGCAGCAAAAGTCAAGTCCATATAAGGTAAATGGTAGGATACTTAGCCATTTTGTTTTCTAGTGATCAACTTTAGTTCTCTTGTACACGTGTTGGATTGTTGTGTCTAAATCTGGTTTGGCAAAGTTCTTAGTGTATTCTCCGTGGTCATCATACAAAAGGTAAAATAAAACTGTTTTGTATTTGAAACATCATTTTTATATAGCAAAAGTAGTATATTTGATAAAAAGAAGCATTCCATTTTTTTAACTTTAAAATCAAAACTCTGAAAAATTCTAAAGCTTACTTTTATCTCCTTTGTGGACATGCCACGTCCACGGAGGAGATGACGTGGTCCACGGAAGAGACAAAGCCTTAGAAAAAATCACAATAAATTTCAGTTTGCTAAACAAAATATAGGGCAATTTTGTTTTGTATTTTTTATAGAAAAGAAATTAAATTCGACTCATAAAGAAGTTCATTTTGTCAGTTTTTCTGTTAAATGATTTCTGTAATGTTATATATATATATATATATATATATATATATATATATATATATATATATATATATATATATATATATATATATATATATATATATATATTTAATAGTAGAAAAAAATGGTAAAACCAAAAAGTAAAAAGAAGTCAGACGTTCAAATCCAAAAGAGGAGGGAAGAAAAGAAACTTAGCATGAGACGTGCTAGACAGAAATTAAAATAAAATCCTCTTATGTTTGAAGAAAGTAAGAAAAAAAGAGAGAGAACGTTACTACCAAAGAAAGGCTATAGTGGAAAAATTAAATGTGTTCAAGAAATGAATGAACGTGAAAAAAGAAAAATAAGAAAACTTTGGAAAGAAAAAGCAAGGAAATATCGTAAACAAAGAAAGTTGGAAGGAACTGAAGAATTAATTATAGATACACCTCCAAGCACCTCTTCTCTATTGGATAATAGTAACAGTGCCAAGGAAAACAAGAATTTTGGAATTTTGAGAGGAAAAAAAACAATAAGAAAAAACCGTTGTAAACTAAAGAAGAAGATAGAGGAATTAGAAGAGAAAAACAAAAAAATAAATACTAGACTTGGAAAATATAAAAAAAAGATTCAGCAGATCTCAGAAAAGTGAAGAAAAGAAAAATGAATCACCACGAGAAAAGTTCGAAGAGAATTGAATAGTAAAGATAGAAAAAGCAAATTCAATGTGTTTAGAAAATTATTGTTTGCTGAAGCTATTGGCAGACAAATACAAACTAACTTTAAAAGCCCAAAAATCTCACAAAGTGAAAAAGACAATGCTACAAGTTTTGTCTGGTAAAATTATGAAAAAGTATCGACTACTCAATAAGGTAAAAAAAATAACCTCAATCAAAATGCTTAGCAATTATGGTAATAAAACTTACAAAACTGTGTCAAAAAGAGATTTCACAGAAGAAACACAGCTAAATGTTCAGAAATTTCTGGAATCTGACAAAGCAAGTCGCTTGTGCCCAGGGAAAAAAAGAAACAATTACAAGAAGAAAAGAAAAAAAACAAAAGCGTTATTTAAATGATACTATGTACAATTTGCATAAAATGTTTACAAAAGAATGCCCACAACATCAAACTCTTAGTTATCAAACTTTTTGTCATCTCCGACCTTTTTGGATCTTATTTCCGAAAGTTTCCGATCGGGAGACATGTTTATGCAAAGTTCACGAAAACGTGAAGTTTTTAATAGTAAAACTACATAGTCTTGTTATTATAAATGAAAAACATATATCTCAAGGTCTTAAAACAACATGTTGTGATCCTCAGAGATAACTTTGCCTAAATCGTAAATGTGATAACTGCAAATTAAAAGAAATTAAAATAAATGACTTTCAAGATGAACCTGTGCTACTTCCAAAATGGGTTAACAAAAAAGTTACTATGAAGATTAAAGGTGAAACAAAAATTTGTCATAGAACCATGAAAGTGGATATTGAGAGTACAAAAAAAGAATTAGTGAAATTATTTTTTTTCTGATATCATCAAATTTTTTAATCATACATCTAACATTGTACACCAATATGAAATGATTTCAGATATAAAAACAAATTTGAAAAGGAATAAAATCCTAATGCATATTGATTTTACCGAAAATTACATATGAAAGTTTCACAGAGAAATTCAATCAGCCCACTTTGGTGGTTCAAAGCCACAGGTAACTATACATACTTGTGTTGTATATTGTCATACAGATATTAGAAAGTCCTATTTCATATGGAACAATCAGTGCATGTAGTAGGCATGATGCATCAGCTGTTACTGCTCATTTGCTTTCACTCAACGATAATTTCAAGTCTCTTATACCTGATTTTAAAAAAATTCATTTTCTCGGTGATGGTCCCAGTGCTCAGTACAAAAACAAACCAATGTTTCAGTTAATAGGTGGATATTTATCCTCTCAGTTTATTGTGGAGGAAATTCACTGGCACTATAGTGAAAGCTCTCACGGAAAAGGTGCTCCAGATGGAGTTGGAGCAGCAATAAAAAGAACAGCTGACAATTTAGTTGCCCAGAAAACAGATATCCCAGACTGCGAAACTTTAGTTTCGGTACTTCAAAAAAACTGTAAGAATGTAATCATAAAAAATGTTGAAGAAAGTTTTATAAGTGATGTAGATAAACAAATTCCAAAGCATATTTCACCGTTTCCAGGAACAATGAAAATTCATGAACTTGTATTTTAAAAAGACCAAATAAATATGGAAGCAAGCTCACCTGTCTAAGTTGTGGTGATCAATGTAAACATTACCATTTGGGATTAATTCATTGAGATAGGATAAGAAGCAAACCAAAAATCAATGATTATGTTGTTGTACAGCAGGGATGCACAACCTATTACCTGGGGGCCAGAAGCGGCCCGCGAAGCTTGTTAAATCGGCCTATGACAAGTTCTTCAAAAAAAAAGAAAAATAATTTTTTTTTGAATTAAAAAAAATATCTTTTGATTTATTAGGTTTTTTTTTACTCATCAATGAAACTAAGAACATACTTTCGACATTTTCTTTTCCAACTAAATTAGGTTGCACTTTATTGATTTTGTTACAAATGCTAGAATGTTGATTTTTTTTTCAATAAAATAGGATATTCATAAAGAGCGAGGTCCTGAGTCTTTATTTCAAAAGCCTAAACATTTTAATTTGCTAATGTTAAGTAAGAGTCACATAATCGTTCATATAGCTTTAAAACGCATGTTTACTTTCATAACAACCTTTATTGACACTTTCTTACATAAAAAATATCCTCCGTTGACCATTGTATCCCCTTCGTGGACGAAGTGGGATTTAAAATATTTGAAATCTTTTTAAAAATAAAACAGAAAACTTAACCACTACTATAGGGACATAATTTATTAACAAACAAAAACATTTAGGCAATTTTTATTATTTTTTTACTAAGTTTTGTTAAAATAATTTTTTTGGTCTATTTGTACCTTTTCTGTGAGAATGACCCAGTTACAGAATTTTTTTATGGTGATTGTGGTCAGAAACATACAAAAGAAGAAAAAAAGTGTCTGCATTTTGGGAGCCACGTTTAATTGTAACTTTACAAACTTCAGCGCAGCGAAATACTGTTTGTAATAGTTTCTGTAGTTCTAAACTTATATGGCATGCATATAAATTTAATTAATGAAAGTAATCTGGAAGACTACTTTTGAAATCCATTAAGTAAGCTTCAAACGGATAGATCAGCAATATTTTTTTTTTTTAAGTCATGTGGCGCATTGCTTTATAAAAACAAATTTCAATTATATTTCCTCATATACTTTCTTCTCTTACCTCAGTTTTATTTTTTTCAAACTTTATGTAAGGATTATGGACATGAAATTTGCGTCTGGACCTTAGGCGTACTCCAAATTTGTCTTCATCATTGAGGTCTTCATCTTCCTTGCAACTGTGTTTTAAAGTTGCGTCATTCGCTATGACTAATGTATCAGTTTTTTGCTTTTTTTATATTTTTTGAATTTATCTTGTAATTAGTGGTACCCGCACGGCTTTGCCCGTAGTTAAAAATTAAAAGGTCATTCGGCTCGTTTGCATATTTACAAATAATAGATGATGAATTTCTCGCCAATTGGCTATGTTCATTTGCTCTCCCATTCCACGTCATGATAATTTCGTAATTTACTCGTCCATCTTATGATAATTTTGTTCTTAAAATTGGAATAGAAAAAGAACAAAATCGAATTTTCGAAAAATCGCTTCGAGGTGCACACTCCCATGCTACAAACTAACTTTGCCAAATTTCATGAAAATCGGCCGAATGGTCTAGGCGCTATGCGCGTGGCAGAGATCCAGACATCCAGACAGAGAGACTTTCAGCTTTATTATTAGTAAAGAAGAACACAGTTCATCAACTAATGATTAATACTGATATATTCTTACTTTAGGTTTAAAGTCTTATTATTCAGAACTCGTTTACCGTTTGTAAATTTTTAAAACCTTTCGCACCAAAACTCAGCCGCCCGGCCTGTCTAGTGGTCAGAGGAGTGTGTCTGCGATATGGAGGTTTTGGTTTCGAATCCCGGTTCGGGCATGGATGCACTTTCTCTCTTCTGTTCTTGCCTTTTCTTTGTGTGAATGTGTTGTTATGCTGTGAATGATTGCCTACCCTATGAACGGGTAATTGTGGCATGTGTGTATTGTGGAAGCCGGATTTCACACCAAATTACGGTACAGTTGGAAAAGTGATGCAGCGCACCTCAAATTGACAGCTGGCATAAGACGACAACAACTACAAAAATGAAAAATGTAGCATAAAATCGAACTCTGTATCTTGATATATCTATAATATCATTTGCTTCTGTTTTAGCGAGTTTTTTCACTAACTTATATTTGACTACATACTCTAATGATTCTAATGACCCAAGAATACTAATGAATGTAACGTTCTTTAAGCACAAGTTATATCATTGGGTTAGTAAAGTATCTGCAACCTGGGGCAAACCTAACCTGGCATAGTAAGTAATGGTGTGATTTGGATCAACTTGACCTTCAAAATTCTGCCAATTTAGCTTTGCTGAGACTATAGTCATTGAGCCAAAACGATAATCGTTGACGCAAAGCAAAAATTCTCTTTAAAACCCACCTTTTTTTCCCAATTATATATATTTATGTATTTATTTTTTGTTAAATCTCAAACTGACGTCTATACGTGTGGATAATGTCTAAAAAAAACCTATCACATTTGCAGGAGCAAAACCTGGCACAAAGGTATCTTTAAAAAAGTGAAATGTGCCTTGTAAACCGAATTCAAAAATATACCCCAAAAATTGTTCAATTAATGTTTAGTAACTTTTTAGACCATTTTTCTTAAATTTAGCACTCCAGATAGCTCCAAAAACAAAAACAAACAAACAAAAAAAAATCAAAGAAATGTACTTGCACTATCTGTAACTTGTTTTCAGTTTAGGCTTAAAGTTATTATTGATTTTTGTTTTATTTTATTTTATTTATTTATTTATTTATTCTGGAAGCGCTAACATGGCATTCCCATTTTTTTTTTATTTTGGAGTAATAAATTCAATAATTTCGTCTTAATTTTTGGTAATACTCGGGTGTTACTGAAAATGGAACGGAGATTTTTTGCTGTTTTACTCAAAGAAGCTTAGAAACTGGCCAAGAATAGCTGATTTGAAAGAAAGAAGCAAAATAGCTACAAACACATAAAAATTTTAAAAAAAAATTTCAATAATTTGTGCCTGAATTTGTTCTGCAGCTGAAAACGTGTGTACTCAGTTTAAACTCACTGTAAACAGTGTACGAAAAACAAAAATTCATAGTTTAAGCAAAGTTTTCTACTTAATTTTTTGTTTTACTGCTCGTAGATCCCACTTGAACACGTTTTAAGTTATCTATTTACATAATAAAAACTATTTGATGAGGTAAATGTTACTTAACGCTAACGTTTTTTTATTGCTTTTTTTTTTTACAGTTTGATTGTTTTTTTTTTTTTTTTTTTTGCTACGCTATCTTAGTACGGATTACAGCATACATTTGTTTGTTTTAGCGAAGTTCTGTAGTTTTATGGTCTGATACCGCCAAAATAATATAAAACTCCTGATGTCTGCTATGTCTGATCTCAGGTAAGTGCATGGTAGTTAATTTGATAATTTTGTGTTGCGTAACGTAAATTTCTTAATTTAATTGTTCTCCAAATTAGAGCGAACTTTTATTCTTATTTAATTATCGTTAATGCAGTTAAGGTTTTATTTTCTTTATTTTGCTTTCATTTCACGAATGTACCAGTTTATGTCAAATTAGTTACTCCCTGTGCTTTTGTTTTCTTTAACTAAAGCGAATTATTATAATTATGTTACTGTTTTTCGATGGATTACTACTGTTAATCAACAATAGCTTTTTGATTTCGAACTTGGAACATAATAATATGGTTAATAGTTGAGTTTCTATCGCATTAATTTCAAATTTGTGACTTTAGCCTGTACATAATTGTTAGGTTTCAAGTATTTTGTTGCTGCTCGACTTCAAGTGTCTTCTCAGTTAACGTTACCCTGATATTTTAACCTTATTATTGAGCAACCAGAAAGTCGCCTGGCAAGATATGACGGGTGAAGCCTCTACATTTGAACGAAGCAATTGCCTGTTTGGGAATACTTTGATGGATGAAATTCTAACCCTTACTCCAATCGATTAACCCTAAACTCCAGTAGATAGCGTTCATTTTTACCACTTTTGTGTTTCTCCGTTCCCCTGAAATGACGGTCTTGCCAGTAAAACAGTTAAGTTACCGGATCCAGTTCAGCCTTGTCACTATAAACCTTTATCCTGTACTTCAAAATTACCAAAACATATTATATCAAATTTTCATGTCGTGGCGCGAGTTTCATTGTTGATGACATCAGGCTTATTGGAAACGTGTCTATTTCAGCCAGTTTTGACGCAGACGCTCTGTTCTTATCACATGATTGGTGCATTGAACAAGATAGGAGGATGGAGATTAGCTATAGCTATAAATATAGCTTTAATTATAAAAATAAAGGCCATATTAATTTTTTTTCGCAGAAAGTTATCAATTAGCAATTCGAAAAATGAAACGATAATTTTAAAATCAAAGTTACGGAGTATATATATATATATATGAATTGCCATAAACCAACTGTGGTCACCTTTTTCTAGCAGTAAGAAAACTCTTTTAAAAACATTAATAACATTACAAAAGAAATGAATTCAAAGCCAATAAAAATAGTTACGATTTTCTTTTACGCCAAAATTCCTAGAACTGGAGACATTAAACTAAATGAGACAAAATTTTGTGCCTTGGCATGGCTTCCATACATTTACATTTTCTAAATATTTTCCACTTAAATAACATCTTAAAATCCTTTAACATGAAAACTTGCTTTAAAATGTCGAAGTATGTAAAAACTCTAAAACTTCCGGAGTAATAATATAATTTTCTTTACAAAATACTTTTATACATACTAGAGAATTTAATTTAGTTTGGAAGCAAAATGTTTGTTACATGTGGAAACGAGACGTAATTTTGAACAGTATAAATAATGTTTCCATGATCATGCTCCAACGAATTTAATACATTTATCTCTTTAAAGTTTTCCTTTCTAGGAAGGAATAAAATCAAAGTGCTGTTGCGCAGAGAAAACTTAATAATGTGCTGCAAGAAGAAAAAATGATACAAGTAAACAATTTATAGAAAACTTTGAAAATCTCAAACTGAACGTGTGTCTTAACTAAGCCTATAAGATTTTCCTTAAGCTTAAAATAGCTCACAAAAATGACTGCTGTAAAAATAACTGCAACCGTCTACAGTTAACTGTAGTTTGTTGCAATTTCTTCAGATAGAATACATCCCTCATAAAATTTTCAGCCCGACATGGAACTCCCGAGGGACTGAATATTATCAAGTTGTTACCGCGAATATAAATCCGCTTCTGAGCGTCTTTAATTATGGTCGAGGATTGCGAATTATTGTACCACTCTAGATTTATAAGTCACGGTTAGAGTTAGCAATAAACTTTTATTTGCAGTTTTTACAGCGTCTCGTTTGCGCGTGCGCCATGTAGCAAAACTTGGATTTTATTGCTACTATTCGTTCGAAGCCAAGGTGGAATAGTTTTTTAATGTTCATTCTATGAGATGCTGCTCTTATTAAGAACTAACGAGACTGTGGAAGAAGAGGTTTGTTTGCAGAATTTTGGAGTTTATGGACTTTGCAGCAAATTTGTATTTATTTTAGGAAAGGAAAGTGAAATTCACGTAATTTGTATTTTATGTATTCGTGCTCATTAGACAGAAGAAGGATTAATTGCTTTTATAAAAATCCCCGGTGATATAAATTCTAAGCTGCGTCAATGCTGTTTTAAATAGCTGACAGCGTTGACGTTTAATTTAATGAAACTATGTTGCTTAGATTTTTAAAGTAAATGAAGAAAATTATTCCTATTGGGATAAAAATTATCCTAGATTATAAACATCATGGTGGGTTTTTTGCATATGGGCATATAGTTTTGCACCTTTTGAAGGATGTTGTACACAAACTTAATATTTATAAAACATAACAATCTAGTATGAAGGTTTTACTCCGAAAATGAAGAGGATCGCAATATTCACAAACCAAATAGCCCAATCGGTTTGTTTTCGAAAGACAGTCAACTCAAAATATTGTCTTTGCTAACCACACATAAATCCAAAAACGTGATTCAAAATCGAATGAAAACTACGTAACACTCATAGTGTTCAGTCAATAGATAGACACCTTTAGTTTTCATCACATTCAATGAAAATCTTGATCAGTGTGCTTTTGTTGTACTCTTATTATGTTATTGATATTTAAGAAAACACATGCTCACATTATTTTGCTTAGCTCCAAAACATGTGTTTGCATTTGTGCTATAATTAAAAAATGATAGAGCAATATTTAGCTTACTACCAAACGGCACAAAGTTGAGGGTCATAGATACGGACGAAATTCTGAATTTAGTTTGATTCCCACTAGATATGAACCCAGGTAAAGCGGTTTGACTGCATAAGCCCTAGTTCGGTTGTAGCGGGGGTCCAAAGTTGTAATTTGAGTCCAGAAAAGCAATGGTTTTTCCTTTGAAATTAAACTTTTTTTTAAATCGATTTCTGGCATTTGCATTGCAATATGAGTCACTTAAATGGATTCACAACACAGAATACATCTCTCCCACCCCCTCCCTTGTACTGACAATAGACAACGAATGTCTTGGAAGGGTAGATATTGTCCCAAAGTTTCAAATTCCAATTAAAATGCTACTGCAATTATCTAGAGTCCTGCAAATTAGTGAGATTCATACAAAAATTTTGAAGGTCACGAATCTGGATTAACTATTAGAGTTAGGTCAATTCGTTTTAGATATGAGCCTGCAATATGGCTTTTTTTTTTTTTGAGTTTAAAATGTGGCACAAATTTTGCTCTCCAAATTTGCGTCTCGTGTTTGTACAACGTAGGGGCAGTGAAAATTATTCTATACTCTGAATGCATTTAGTTGGCCGATACTGAAATGCAATATCAAGCAAAGGGTGAAAAAAGGTTCATTTCAAGGAATAACATCACTTTTCTGGAGCCAAACTAGAAAATTTGGACCCCCATTACGATCGAACTAGGGCCTATGCCGTCAAACCGCTTTACCTATACTCATATCTAGTGGGAATTAACCTAAATCCAGAATTACGCACGGATCCGTGATCCTCAAGGTCGTGCCGTTTAGTAGTTAGTTGCATTAAAAAAAATCATGAAAGTATTTCTTACTACTTTTTTATAACAATTTTCATATTCTGAAGCTGTCCTACAAATAACTTTATTTTTCAACTGATAAAAATGTCCTAGATCTTCTGTATTTTTATGTGAATACTCTATTCGAAACATCAAACCTATACCAGGTATTACAAAAGAATTATCATAGACGTGGTTGTTCGCCCAAACCTTTTATATATCGCTCTGAAAGTGACCACTCATTGCAAGTTGATGAGTCAGGCATACTTGGGAAAAATTGCCGTTACAGGGATATTAGCGGGAAATTGGTTTCTGATAGGAGGTCGCAAATCACTTGGCGCTACGTAATCACTAATTCTCGTCGTACAATCCCTCCCGCCCCCTTTTATTCCTCACACGTTCTCGATGAAGGAAATGGGTGAGCGAGTCTCACCATTGTCACTGAATGTTTCAATTCATTTCGCGTCAGTAGCTTTTAACATAGAAAAGTAGCCATGAAATCATACGCTTACCGAATTGTAGGGAACAGAAATTGTAGTAAGCATATATATCCAGACATTCGAACTAACGTATTTCATTGCCACGCATAGAAAAGCGTTAGAACAGAAAGTAAAATTTCAGTTTCACTGTACATCACATTGAATGAATTTTTCCTTTTCCTAATGTGTTATTATCAGCATGATTGTAACACATTTGGGCACACAATTTTGACATTCATTTGATGGCAATTGATTTTTGGCCACTAGCAGTAACATTAATGTTTAAATTATGCATGATCCCGGTGTTGTCCCAACATGAAACTTGGCACAAATAAAGAAAATAACAGTTTATACAAAATATATTATTTTCAGATTTTTTAAATTTTTTTCAAAGGTCAATTCAAATGACCTTCAAAATTAAAAATTGTTAAATTATGCATGATCCCAGTGTTGTCCCAACATGACACTTGGCACATATAAAGAAAACTATAGTGTACACAAAATATTTCTTTTTCAGATTTTTAAAATTATAACTTTTGGAAATACTCAAGGTCAAAGATCAAATTCAAATGACCTTCAAAATGAAAAAATGTATTTTTTTTATCATGTAACATATCATTTTAAAGCTCTTTATGTAAACTTTCAAAATATATGAAGTTCAAGTTTCTAAATTTTTTTGTTCCAGAGTAATGATCAGGCAAGTATGAGCCGGTGGAGCAAAGCATCAAAAAACTACAACAGCTAGAGGGTTTTTTTTTTTTTTTTTTTGTACCACTTAGTAAATGGGTATAAACCTGCAAAATATTGTTATAATCTGTGAGCACTCACTTTTTAGGTGTGTGAGTTGACATGAGTCCAACCAGAACAAAATCATAAAAAAATTAGTGATTTAACAAAACGCTCGAATAATAACGAAAGATATGCACAACAGATTCCAGATATTAAAGATATGCACTATTTCCAGATACATATTAGCAATGGGTAGCTCTCGCTATGACAAAGTACTTCTTTTAACTATTCGATTTAGTAACATGAGCAATTAAACTCATAATCATTCCTCTCAAATATAACTGCGTCAAATACTTAGATATAACAGCAATGCGTAAAAGAAGAAAAACAATTTCAAAAAATTTACTTTTGGCAACACCACTGTTCATCTGTTCCTCATCCAACAGTATTCGTGGAACAGCTTTCCGGCTCTGCACCGCTCAGAAAATAACAGCAAACAAAATAAAGTATTTATAATATTTAAAACTAAAATCTATGCTGCGATTTTGACTTAAAATCTGTCCTTTACTACAGAGATTTGTGTACGTACGGATATTTCGATTCAATATTTTTTCTCTCAACTTTGTAACTAAAAAATTAAACAAAATCCATTTATAAAACTTGAAGTACAGAGAAATCCCGTTACAACGAACTTCAAGGGACCGCTGTAATGAGAATCACGTTTTAATAGGATCCAAGCAATCAATTGGAAATTAAATCGGGAATGAAAATTTAGTTCGTTGAAATGGATATTTTGTTGTATTGGTATTCGTGTAACGCGATTCCATTGGATTATTAATGCTTTTCGTAAAACAGCTGTATCATTGCGTTGTTATAATTTTTGGTCGAACAAAACTCGTTTTTTTTTTTTAAATTTCATTTCATGTTTTTCCAACTCAACTGCTCTCATGAATATAACAACTAGAATTCTTCTAGAACGAAGCACAGAAATGTAAGTGAGTAAATCAAAAATATATTTTAAGATTTTCAATATAAAATAACGCTAAATTAAGCTGCATCAGATTGATATTTATAAGTTGATCATTCAATTAAAAATACAGACGCAACCCTTTTCTTAAGTGTATCACATCAATGTTATTATGTACCTTGGATTTTACTGTACACGAATAGTTTTCTTTCTTGCAATAAATTAACCAATTTAACTGCAGATTTTTTTTTCGTTTTTGCTCGAGACCAACTTTACGGATATCATTCATCCCCCCCCCCCCCGCACCCTTCCAATCGGTGGGTGCGCGGCACAGATTGGAAACAGCTGCTATAGTCATGTACAAAACAGAATCACACAACTTCAATATAATTTCAAGAAGTAGCTGAAATGGTTTTGAAGTTGTTAAGTACTATTGACTCCTCCCAAAAGGGGTGTGCCCCGCAGATGGAGAAACGATGCCTTAGTTATACACGAAACAGAATCGCACGACTTTAAAAATATTTTCAGAAATATTTGAAACGACTTCGAGTTTGTTAGATATTATAAAACTCGCCCCCCCCCCCCAAGTGGTGCACGGCAGAGATTGGGAACGGCTGCCATACTTATGTACAAAACAGAATCACACAACTTCAATATCATTTTAAGAAGTAGTTGAAATGGTTTTGAAGTTGTTAAGTACTATTGACCCCTCCCAAAAGGGGTGTGCCCCGCAGATGGCGAAACGATGCCTTAGTTATACACGAAACAGAATCGTACGACTTTAAAAATATTTTCAGAAATATTTGAAACGACTTCGAGTTTGTTAGATATTATAAAACTCGCCCCCCCCCCCCAAGTGGTGCACGGCAGAGATTGGGAACGGCTGCCATAGTTATGTACTAAACAGAATCACACAACTTCAATATCATTTTAAGAAATATTAAAAATGGTTTTGAACTCGATAAGTACCTCGAAGATGGAGAACTGATATCGTACGAAAGAGAATCGCACGACTTTAATAATATTTTCAAAAATATTTGAAATGGTTTTGATTTTGTTAGGTACTATCAAGCCCACTCCCCCCCCCCCCTAAAGGGGTGCGCGGCATAGATCGGGAACGGCTGCCATAGTTATGTACTTAACAGAATCACACAACTTCAATAACATTTCAAGAAATATTTTAAATGATTTCGAACTCGTTATGTACTTGGGAGAGAAATACTTTCCACCGAAATGAAATATTTATGAAGTGGTGATTAGAATAATATTTTGAAGATCCTCCAATAGATTTCGCCTTGTGATTAATGAAGGGAAATAAAATGGCATCTTCGTTAAAATTCAGCTCAGATATTTCAATGTTATTTGAGAAATACTTCGCTTATTAAGCCCATCACATATTTCAGGCACATAAATAGTATTTAATAATATTATTAATATTTCGAATAATATTTTACTATAGCATTATATCTTAAAGATTTTTAGTACGCTTAGAATTTTTAACCGCTATTGGAATATAAGTTTAAAAAAGTAAGATTTACTTTTGTATGGATTTAACAGTTTCAATTGTGTATAAAATTGTTTTATAAACAAGTGATTGAGTACGTTAACAAGGTAATACTTTAATGCTTGTTCCTTTTCTTGTGATCGCTTCCACTGCCGTGGGCAGGTGAAGGGCAGTAACTAGTATTTTACTTTATTTTATTTTATTTTATTTTATTTTTCAGTTTTGTTACCAATTGTATGCTAGCTTTTTTGCACAAGCATGCTTATATGTTTTCGATTGAAAAAATGCGTGAATAAAACGTCTAATTCCAACATTTCCATATTGTATAGTATTGAATATAAAACGTATTTCTTCAAATAACTTGAAATCTCATTTCTGTAGGTATTCAATACCATATGGTATTCAATACCATATGGTATTCAATACTATAGGCGTTCTAATTTACGTTATTGAGCAATAGAGGGGAAAATGAAGTTCATGACATCTTTTGACGGAACTTGACCCGGATGGAACGCAATCAAATCGGCAAACAAACACACTATCAGCTGCACGTTTTATAAAATAAAGCTCTATGTATGAATTTTATATCTTAATTAGTCCCACAACGCTCTGTTATTGTTTGTCCAACGAATATGGTTCGCGTTTAAGTGTTTTCTCTCAGCACAAAGTCATTTCCTTCTTTACGCGTCTCTGGAATATGATAGAGAAGGTATTGCGAAAAGTTATGATCAAAGCCATGGATTCTTTAGTATCACAGGACCTTCCATTACTCGAATACCATGCTAATCTTTAATTAAAAGCTGAGGCATATATAGTGTAGGGATACTATCTACCTGAGATCGATGGGAGCTTCTCTCTGTAATTATGTTACTATTTGAAGTTTCTTTGAGAATATCTCCAATTCAAGGTCGTGCATTTTATCAGTTGAAATCCAGAAAACTAAATTAGTTCAATAGGAGCGTTGATGGCGAGTTCTTCAGGTCGAATGGTTTACTTTAGTGGTTTATTTTTCACTCGAGAGGTGATTTAGTTACAGTTCTCTCGGAAATGTTATATAGATCACTTAATTTCATCTTAGATTACTTAAAATGTTGCACAAATAAACATTCAAGACATGTACTGCCTCTCTTTTATTTAGATTTTGATACGCACATTTCTGCCGTGCTGAGCACAAAAGTTGTACCTGCACTTTTTATCAAAATTGAGTTAAAGTCATCAGGTGATTCTTTGTCACATATTTTTCCTAAATAAAATGTTTTAAGGTGATTTGTAAATGGAAAATATTTATTTAAAAAATTCTAAAAAAATTGCATCCGTATCAAATTTATGGAGGCACACAACTTTAAATGGTAATTTTTCATTGTGAACTCAGATGCAGATACGATTTTTGTGCTCAACAAGGTAGATTTAACTAACGATCAAATGTTTTTTTTTCTCGAAAATCATATTTTCATTTAATCAAAGTTCAAATCTTAATTTAAAACTATAAACACTTGTTAACACGCCTTTAAAAGCTCATTTTTAAGGAGAATTGAGAGTAGTTTAGTGGAATAGAATTAGTTAAGTGATGTAGCACTGTAATCAAAAATACAGTCAGTTCGCGATAACTCGAACATTACTATGACTCGAAGGTTTTATCAAGTCCCAACCCCTTTGTCTTTAATTCCATGCTTATTATTCTCAATATCTCTAAATTAACTTCCCTTTACTACTCCCGAAATTTTCTCAAAGATGATTCGAAATTTATTTCGAAAGAATGAAAAAAAAAAAAAAAAAGAAACAAGTGACTATGAGAGAAAAATTAATTCACCTTCATTTGCAATTCTTGCACAAAAGACCTCTAAAGCAAGAAGAGCATCTGTTCATCTGTTGAGCCAAAGCGTGATAAAGGAGTTACACGTGCGGAAATGAGGTAGATTGTTTTCTTTTGTTTTGGTGTACTGTTTACACTTTGATATGTTGCTGGACTACGAATTTGCTTTGCAGCTGTCAAGTCAACTGATTGTGCCTCTATTCAAAGACTGATCTAAGTTAAGATGCGTTCCCCTTCATCCTTTAGTTCGATCATTTGCTGTAAGTTCCTGAGAGACAGAGTATTTTTTTTTTTTTTACTATTAAAGATGTCTAAGCAAGTACTCTGTCAATGATATTAAAAGAAAAAAAGAATTTTCTACAGCGGTAGAACGCATGAATTCGAATTAGAAACGATTGAAGATGTGCACATTTCTTGAGGTAGGATCAGCTCTATTCAAGTGGCTCCAGTAGTATCGAAATCAAAACCATGCTTTTGATTTTTATTGAGTTAATATTTTGGATTAAACTGTGCATATTTTGATTAAAACTTTTAAGTTCTTTAATTTTGTCTTTTATGTGTACATATTAATTAAATGATGGATATATATTCCATGGTTAAATATATATATGTTCGAAGGATTTTAATATTAAAATGTCGAAAACCAAAACTAGTGGTAAGTCGAGCTTCCGATAAGTCGAAGTTTTTCGTCAATCTCTTTAGATTCGAGTTATCGCGAACTGACTGCATACACAGTGAAATCTCACTACAACGAATACCGATATAACGAAATTGGCGAAATAAATTTTCTCTCCCAGATTACTTGTTATTACAATGCTTGAATTCCATTACAACGAAATTCTCGTTTCAAGGAATAAAATTTGCGGTCCTTTGAAGTTCTGTGTAACGGAATTTCACTCTATGTTGCATTTAAAATTGATGAAATATATGAGATGAAATGTATTGATGAAATTTCCCTAGAACTAAATATGGATTCTACGCAGCCTTACTTCATTTAAGAAAAAAACTGTACCACAGAGAAATCTCCCCCCCCCCCCAAAAAAAAACCTTGTATATTAGGGTGGTTCAAAAAATCGATTTCTTAATTTCGGAATCGCGTCACTTGTCAAAAATTGTAGTTTGGTACCCTCAATTGGGGAAAAATTTTAAAAATTTTAAGTTGACATCTTCAGTTCACGCGTAAAGCTGAAAGTTGTGAACAAATGTGTTAAAATCTGAAATTTTTGAAAAATAGTTTTTTTTTTGCATTTTTTCCTAATGCAACAGCCATAAATTGTCAGTATATATCATAGTTTGAACTTAAAAAAACATTTTACAGCTTTTACATCCGATCTTTAGTTTGCGCACACGCCTTAAACTGGGGCTTCCAATTTCAGAAGATTTTAGCCCAATTTAAGGCGTATGCGCAAACGAAAGATCTTATGCAAAAGCTATAAAATCATTCTTTTAGGTTCAAACTCCGATATATTCTTTCAATTTATGGTTGTTTCCTTGCAAAAATATAAAAACCTAATGTTATTATTTTTGAAAAAAAATCAATTTTTAGCATAATTTTTCAAACTGAATGAAATCATTTGAACTGAACTTCAAATGATTTTTTCATTTGACACGACATTATAGCATAACTTCTGACTGCGGCTTAAAATCTACCTTCTAAAGATAATTAACCCAATCTTCTGAAAAGCAAGAAAAAAACAACCGCAAAATCCTGTTCTCTCATGTGCAACAATTTACCGTTGCGAATCCGTATTTTCCATCTATGCAGCCACGAAAACTAAATTACTAGATATCAAACTTGGCATTCGACTCCAACGTTAAAAATTATGGTGCCAGCAAAAACAACTCGTCACACTTTTAATTAACTCGTAGCATTGTTTTGAATTTTAATGGTTTTGTTACCTACTGAATTGTGTGTGTAGAATTTGATTTTTGTACTCAGAAATTCTAAAAATTCAGCACTGTAAAATAACATATTGCTTTTTTAAACAATGCTATTCCCCTAACTAGTTCTAACTAGTAATAGTTCACTTAATTAAGTTTAATGAGCTACAAGTATCTATTCACTCTACTGTCAGGGGTCATTAAATATTGGTACATGAAAGGGGTACGCTGGCTATAAAGTTTGGGAAGCCTTGTCTTTAACAAGTCGCAAAACTAGCGACACCAGCTGTAAAATCTGATATTATAATATTTAATTATTGCGATCCTTTCATAAAATTTAATAATAATAATAATAATGAACTTCTAGCATCAAGTTCCTGGAATTAATTTAATTTTGACGTCTTGAGTTCAAAGTATGTTTTTCACAATCGCGAATTGCTATAGGAACCTATTTATTGGATTTACTGTTTCTACAAATGGAATGGGAAAAGAAATTTGCATCCGTCATATTCGTGACCTTCTAGATTAGGTAACACGATGTATATTCATAAAAAAATGCTAGTTAGATTGTGGTAATAAAAACTTAGTTATTATGGCCACTTTACACCCAAACACGTATCCTTAAAGTTACATTTACTGCGTATACCTTTGAAGTTTTTTTTTTCTTTCTTATCAGTCATAAATGAAGGGAATCAGTAATTTGGAAATTTTGTATCGCTGTATAGGCGTTTTTCATAAAAACAAAAATATTTTACACAAAACAAAATGTTTTAAAATGAAAAATCTGGTTCAGTTGAGCCTTAAATGAACGCAAACTCACTAAAAATACATCAAAAACAACAAACTAGGCGTATTCTTGTCGTCAAGATAATCTGAAAAATCTCAACAGCTAAAACGGTCTAGTGAGGATAAATAGCAATATGTTATAGCTCGGAAACATGATAAAACTTAAATTCGTTTCCAACAATTTCAAGTTTTTCACAATCAAGGATTGCAGGTGCTCACTTTATTTTTCTAAAAGCTCAATCAACAGTTTTCTTTAATTTTACAGCAATTTCAGTTTACTTTTCTATTTAATTTTTTTATTCGTTTTAAAAATCATAATAAAGCTAATTAGCACCCCATCGCATTTCCCATCCAGCATTAAGTAACGCAGAAATATTTGCAAATATGCAGCCTCGAAACAATGATTTGGAAAAGATTTCATTAGCTGAACAGCTTGGCGACTTTTTTTTTAACTACACTAGGTTTTAAATGCCATATGAAGGAATAATACATTTTGGTCGATTGCCGATGCATAAAAAAGAAAAAAATGTGGACAGTATACTGAAATGTATGTTCGCTTACACTAAATTTTAAAATTTTTCGGAAATTTTTGAAATTTTGTTAAGTGCGATCGATCTATTACGATAATTACCCCGACCTTTTAGTGGTATTTGATGACTGAATTTTTTTCAACGGCAAGAAAAAACACTATATTGAATTACTTAAATTATCCATGTAACTGCAGAGCAAATCCAGATATTATCTTTAAAAACTTTAATGTATCGATAAGTTGAAATTTTGTGGTTTTAATTTTCATATATCGTATAATATCCTTAGATAATTTTATGGTGAAAATATATTAAGGACGAAAATTTACCCTTTTGTTTTTATGACGCCGCAGATACAACGCATTTTCTTATGTCAAAGGCAATTGGTTATTATTTTTTTTTAATTCATTGAAGTTCTTGAATCATTTTTAAGTTTATGTGTTAAATTATAGCTGAATTTCTGATGAATTTTGACACCAAAATCAAGCTTTGTGTTGTAATTTTTCGATGGGATATTCAAGAAAACGAGTCATGTGACTGGCCTGGCCAATAAAAAAGAAAATAGTTTGCCTTCTTTTGGCATCCTAAATCAAAATGAGAGAACAACACGAAATCTTCTTTATTGCTCAAAAACCTAGCTATTTAAAAATATTCTTCGACAGTATGTCTTTGATAATTATTAAACATTTTCATTCGATTACATTTAAATTGCGTTTAAACCCGTAATATACATACTTTTTGTACAGCAATCACAAATAAATAAAAAAAAAAAAACTTTGAATCCACATTTCTATCAAAGAGAAATATTCAAAAGTATTCCGGTTATAAATTTATTTATTTTTTGTATCGACCTGCAGTTTCCGGTGCCATACTACTCCTGCATATCAAAATCGATATTGAGAAGTGACCACGAATGCGCCTGGAATTTCTACGTGCTTTGTATTTTCAAAGACTGATTGAAATCATGGGAGTCATTTATCAAAGAAGCATTGGGGTACATTCACAAAGTGAATGCGTTTCCCGTTATCGGTTTATTATGCAAATGCAGGATTTTCTATTGATTCTCGTATTGAACCTGCTTGAGTTGTTTCAGTCTTTTCATAATGATAGAAACGAAGATTGTTTAGTACTAATGCTTCAATATCTAAAGTTATCAAGATATTCAGCAGTCAAAATATTGGCGTAAAGTGAACGTGTAAGTTTATGCACATTAAACGCGGTTCTTTAACATATATCTAGATATATTTTTCATTTTAGCGGATATACGGTCACCTTGCTTACAAGACTCTTTTTTAAAATAAGATTTAAGGTACTTAAATATTATAGCATGGTACTCAAATATTATAGCAAGGTACCCTAACACATTGAAATAACTTTTTTTTGTTGTTGGACAAAATTTCCTATTATTTTTGAAATATCAGTTAATTTGATGAACCACTTTACTGAATTTTCATGTTTATGAAAGTTTGCTGCTTATTAGGAGATCATATTGATTATTAGGGGATCATATTGATTGTTTGGGAATCATACTGATCGTAAGGAGACACATCAAACTTTCAATAAAATCAATAGCATCGTATGTTAAGCAAACGTATGGGAAATGCCTGGGGTCATTATCTAAAATTGAAAAAAAAAAAAAAAAAATCTTGCCAGCGGTTATTTAAATCGTCGGTACTAAATCGTGGGATTGGAAGAAAAGTTGGAAACATATGTAGTAATAATAAAATGAATTCACAAATTTTAAAATGGTATTGACCACATCTTGATTGTGTGTAATATTATTACAATATATAATTTCAATAGTGACAAACCGCGCTGCAAGAAGAGAAGGAAAAAGAAAAAAAAAAAAACACACACACACACACACACACACACATTTCTAGAATAAGAAATTTTTAACTTGACGAGTTGGCAGATGTTCTAATTGGAATGTCCATTGTCCATACATAAGATGGCATTTGAAAGTGTTTATAGTAACTCAATCACAAATAGTCAGTGGCGTACACAGGAATTTTGCAAGGGGAGGGTCCAAGGTCGAAAGTCCCATTCTCATACCCCAATAAGCCATAAAACATATTGACTTGATTTTAACTATTCTCGAGAGTGAAAAACAGTAAAAAATAAACTATTGAATAATAATTAGCATTATTTGATGAAATATACTTAAAGAGTTTACTAGAAAGCAGATTAATATTCGCATTTACTTTTCTCGCCATTAAAAAATGAATTCAGCAAAGAAAATGCATCGTTGTAGAAGCACCGTATGATTATAGAAGTTTATAGAATCGGATTTTATTCTGTACAGGGGAACCTCGATTATCCGAGCCTCGATTAACCGAGGTTTCTGTTAACCGAGCCGATATTGTTTTTTTTTCTTTGTCTAAATACGCAAGCTCATAAAAGGATCAGGTGTTTTATTTCTCTGCCTGTGCTGCCTACTGTTCTGCTTTAAAAATGAACTTCTAAGAAACATAAGAAAGACCCATATTTAGAACAGGTGACAAATACTATCTACACCTATAGAAATTTTGTTGCTTAAAATATTGCATGATCGGGGAGCTATGATAGAAAATAGGGACTTTAGCAAAGAATGGTAACAAATTTAACAAGAATAATGAAAATTTAATAAAATTATGAGTTTTCAATTTACAAATAAAATCATTTTCTGGAAGTTTTGTTTTTTAAAAGACATGTGTTAATATTTGAATTCGCATAGTAAAAAAAATCAATTGACGTTTTAAAACTTACTACAAGTTATTTTCCTATTTTAGTTTTTTAACTGTAAGACATTATTTTTACTTGTTCATTTTTAATTCCTTTTCCAAAAAAGGAAGTATTGTATTCGCGAAAAAATTTTCACTCAAAATTCGGCCTTAATTTCCATTTTGCTCACCCCCGAATTAATGTTGAGTTTTTTTTCGACCCAACCACACGTGGATATATGCCTAGAAACGTAGAGACACCCGAAATATCCATTTTGACGACCCCGAGTTAATTATAACGAATTTTCTCGTGACGTCCGTATGTGCGTCTGTGTGTATGTGCACCTTCTCTTTTGGTGGCATTCGGATGTTCCTAAGGGGATTTTTTGCCCCTTTTTGTGGGGAAATCATTGTTAATTTCGATGTAAACTGAAGTGGTGTTATAATTTGTCGGACACTTGGCAATATATCGCCAGTCTTTTGGTCGCCAAGTTTTTGTCGCCAACTTGGCGACAAATTTGGTGATTTTTTTTTTTTTAATTTGGTTTCACTTTGTCCACTGTTGGTGATATTTAGAGAGTAAACAATTGAATCACATTAAAATTGCCAAAAATATGGAAACGACATTAAATTGAAGTAAAAGGAAGTCATGTGATGCACACATCAGCTCGTTACCCTTGAAATATATTCTATTGTATTTTAACTAATACATTTTAAAAAATTGCGAGCCTGACATGCTTTTATACAAAGTTTCTTCTAACCGAGATTCCCGGCATCCGAGACACCATCTGTCCCAATTAGTTCGGATAACCGAGGTTCTACAGTAATTACAAAACTATAAACATGGTTATCACTGTGTATTCATTTATAATCACCATTCAGCGTCTTATAGGCAATTCGTTATAGGAAAAGTGCACACTGTAGTAGTACTGAAGTTATTGTTATCTTTGTTTGAAATTGTTTTACGTACAAAATACCCATAGAATCGTAATCAATCGGGAAAAAAATCAAGACCTATGGGAGTGATTTGGACCCCGTGGAATCCTCCCTTGTGTGCACCACTGCAAATAGTAATGCCGTGGAATTTAGTTATAATGAATACCAATACAATGAATTATCCGCTTCAACCAAATAAATTTTAGTCCCCATTTAACTTCTATTACATTGCCTTAATTCCTTTAGAAGAAAATTCCTGTTACAAGAAAAAAAAAAAAAAAATGCGGTTCCTTGAAGTTCATCGTAACGAAATGTCACTGTATATTTAACAATGTAGATAAATCCCCCCCCCCCTTGGATTCTATTTAAACTTAATATTTCCAATATTACTACAACAGCAATCAAATGTATCTTTTTTTTCATACCCTCCCCCCTTTTTTTGTTCATTTAAAATACAGTTATCATAAAGAATAATTCGATAGAACGAAACAATCAGAGAAGGGTGGACTGCTGTACAAAAGCAAAGTAAAATTTAATATCACACTAATTCCTTATAGCGTTGCCCCATATCTACCCCATCGGTTTCATCCTTACCATATGCGACCCAATCACGTGCACATAACAGACGGTCCTTTTAATCGAAATCAACTGTGATCCGTCCTAACCTCCGTGATCCTCATAATCAAAACACGTCCCCTCGTCCACGCATGAGCGGATAACACTCACTCCTGATGCCAGCAAAATGACGTGTCACTAAATAACGCCTCCTATTGTTATGGGTAAAAAGTGCCGTCCCACCTTTTTTCCTCTGAGTGGGACGCTTGACATGGGACAGACTTTTGAAGAGTGGTGGAAAGTTCTCGTTCCATTGACTCATTGTGATAAGGGCACGTAAGCTGGTGGCTCTTTGCGATTTTGACTGTTGGCCCAGAGGGGTATCATTGGAAAAAGAGGGATTTTGTGGGGATTAAAAGAAAAATAATTTCATGCTACTTTGGATTTACATAGGTTACCGATCTTTGCTCAAGGCATGGTTGTAATCTTGCATTCAATGGGGAATGTTTTACAAAAGAATATCGTTCTTTGTTGTTTTTTTCTTATTCAATATATTATTTTGGGCGGAATTGAAATTTGCCTTCGTTACTGTTAATGCCATTATAATGTTTTGTAATTTGCGCCATGTAAGTTGCCATAACTTAATTAAATCGATATGAAAATTTTTAAATAATATCTGCGCCTTAAACACACTGGAATTGATATTCTTCTGTTTAAGCATATTTCTTTTTTTACAGCTCTTACTATGGGGTCCATCAGGCATTATTTTTCTTAGAAAAAAAAAATTTTCTCAGCACGCTTAGAACATTTTCTTAAACGTAACCAGGTATTGTTTCACTGCAACCGACATTGTGTTGCATAAAGGATCTAGCGAACTGAAAGATTTTGAAGAATTGCATAAATGTTCTGACCGCAAGTTGATAGTGATTTCTACTAACGGTATATAAATTTTGGGTTTCTACTTCTCAGGCCCATGGTTAAATTTTTTCCCATGGATTAGGGGTGGAGCAGATAGTTTTTTACTCAATGCACAATTGATGGAAAAACAACAAAATCTGCAGCTACGCACTTGGAAATTCTAGAATGCTTTCTGAGAGCATAGTGGAGCACTTTCTCATCTCAACCCCTTCAATGATGAGTCCGGAACTTTTGTTGTCATTTGTATTTCCATGCTTTGAGCCAAACTCATTTTTCATTTTTTTTTAAATTTATTTTTTAAGTTTGGATAAAATATGAGCACGTTTTTATTTCAAATACCCATCATGTTAGGATTCTCTAGTATTTAAGAAATTTAACATAGATAGGGGCGAACCCCAGAGACACTGTATGACTCGTTTGTTTTAGTAATCGTTTTAAGTGTCATTTTGTAGGAAAACTGAGTATGCTTTTACTCCTACTCGAGTGCGAATTTGGAAATGCATTACCTCATTTTTTGCACATACCGCCAAGTTCTCCAGTAACGGTTTCTAACCAGCGATATTACTTCCGTTTGCATTCCGTTTTATGCTGGAATTTTACATTTAGTGGGTTACCAAAAAATACAACGTATACACATATTTTTTCTATGATTAAAGTAATTAGATTTTGGATTGGTATGGAAGGAGAATAAAATAACAATCCTCAACTTTTTCTTTCTTTTTAGTATTTTATGACGTGCATAAATGATCAAGGAAAAAATATCAGCTTGAAGCACAATTTCAAATTAGATGCATTTTTAAAAACATATTTCCAAAAAAACAATCCCATTTCAGTTTAATAATAAAGACAGTAATAGTTTATATGACAAATCGTTACAGTCGTTTACGAAAGAGCCCAAACTTGCTTTCTAACGTCAATGCTTTCCACTGCTTCAATATAGGATTTATTTATAGCCTCATTACACATTACATTAGATACCTAACGTCCTCTCTCCGTGTATAAAATCCCAAAAGATTCATATACTATTATTTATTTCGTTATTACACTTTTTAAGGAATTTTTCTTGAAGAGCCCTTATCACGTACAGAAAGAAACTGATTTTCCCTTTTCTTTTTAAGGATAGGATTAAATTCTTCCACCACTCTAACTTTTCCCAAAGAAAGTGGAAATGTTTTTATCGTTGAACGTTCCTTCTTATATTAAAAATAGAAGCAATGGTGATATCTCGAAAAATTTATCTTTAGTCTTTCATTTGCAAGTAATTAGCGTAACTGTGAAAAGTTTTTTTTTTTCCTGTCACGCAACAGCTGTTTGCTCCTCTTTTTGAAAACTTAGAAGTATGAATATACCTCTGGATCACTGAGTTATTTTTATTTTCGTTCTTACAAATATAAATATCACTCAAGATTTAATTTTTGATTCCGCTCTGCACTTGATACAGAGGATAAAAGGAATATTTTTTTGAAAGATCAAAACGTTTTTTGGAAGATTTTGAAATGTGTATATTCGATAAAATCTGTATTCGATGTGTAATCTTACAGATAGCAAGTGTCAAAAAATAAAATTTATTCTTTGTTTTCTTCCAGAGATGAATAAATTATTTCGGAAATGCTTCAAAAGCTTTCAAGAAGGCGTATTTATCAAACAGTATTTTGAAACTATTTCTTTCTTGCTAAAATCGTTAAAAATTAGAAACCGCTGTACAAATATGCAGCTATGACAGAAAAGTTTATTATACGCTGCTTATTTTGAGACTCTGCTTTAGAAACTAATGCAAATATTATTAGGCATGAAATTTGAAGAGAAAATTTTAAAACAGGAGAATGTTTTTACGACACGAAGATTTTTACACTAATGCAAATGAAAAATGGTTTAATTTGCATTGAGCAACACAATAAAACAAAATTATTTATTCAAATAAAAATGGTTTTATTTGCATTGAAGAATGAACAGCATGTTAAAATAAAAATACTTATTCAACTGAAAATTGCTTAACAGGTTCATTATCTCCATAAAAATGTTTTAATTAACTACATTTTTTTAAACGCTCATATTATTATTAACGCGAAAATAGCTATTACATATTCAGTAAATTACCGCCCATTAGCCAGGGCTAAAGCAGAAATACATGAAATACACCGCCAACTCAGTCATTTCCAGCAAAGGAATGCAGTTTCGTGCTTATTAGCACTCATCAACCCGTCATAGGAAAGTGACAGAGCTAGAGATGGAAAACCTCTTATGGAGGCCAAGAGGGCCAAACAAACTGGTAGCTAATGTAGAATTAGCACAGACCAGCCGAGTGACCGAAGCAATGGTTCGGTTCTACGACTAATTCTTGCTAATTCTACATTAGCTACCAGTTTGTTTGACCCTCTTGGCTTCCATAAGAGGTTTTCCATCTCCAGCTCTGTCACTTTCCTATGGCGGGTTGATGAGGGCTAATAAGCACGAAACTGCAGTCCTTTGCTGGAAATGACTGAGCTGGTGGCGTATTTCAGCTATTGCATGTTTGGCTTTGAACACAAATGTATCGCTTATTAGCAATTTCGATTCAAAGCAGTATTGGTTTGTGCGGGTTTTTGCAGATAGTATATCTATGATTGTGTGCTTTCCATTTAAAAACCGAGTTTCTGGACAAGTAATGAATATCAGTGTGAAGTCAATATAAAATGACATTTGCACAAAAAAAAGGGGTTTGTTTTGATAGTTTTCTTTCGAAAGTTATAATTTACTACTTGAAAGAAACAAAAGCTGGTTTACCAAATATATAAACTGATGCATTAAAATATTTATTTAAATTCAGTGACAAATAGAAGATTTGTCACTTTTATGAAGAGTTAAACATCAGTGATATCGCGTTAAGTGTTGACTCAAACTTTTTGTCATCAAATCAGTCATTCTTCCTTTTTTTTTTTTATTTGCTAATGCGAGGGAAACATTTCATCGGTCTTATGGCTTGACGTCATCTGTCATAGGCTGTCGTGTGTTTCATCCAAGATCCGGGAGAAATATATTTTTGGAAAATAACTTTACTTTTTTTACCGTGCACCTCTTCGTTCGAAAGGATTCTGATGCTCTTGAAGCCATTTCTAAATTCAGGAAGATTTAATTAATTACTGCGGCTGTTTTCTATGAATATTTTATTTGGATGTGCTATGCGTCAAAATTGAGAAAGAAGAGAAGTCTTATTATTGTTAAAACTCACTTTTTTGTACTAAATGACAAATTTATTTTATGTTCTTAAAATGATAACTTAAATGAGTCAAGTAATGATATTATTGCCTAAAACTACATACGTAAGATCTTCTTTTTATTTGTTTATCTTGCCGCTACTTCAAAATGAAGAAATAAATATCCCCTTGAACCCCTTTTACAGAGCATTTTTAACAGTTGCAGATTTACTTTAGTTAGCAGAATCTACGCTAGATTTCATTTATTTTATTTATTTATTTATTAATTTATTTTTTGAACATTATGTGTTGAGAGGTGATTGTTTTTCTAAATTGATCTCCATCACAAGAACTCAATTTATTGACTTGAATAGTGTTCCTTACCCTTTAGATTTGTGCAGGTTTTTATGTTTATATATCTATAGCTAATATTGTAAGGATTAATTTCAGTGTACCATATAAATTTCTGAAACAATATAACAAATTAGTATCTATGCAACATAAGAAATATCATTCTGACCTAATGATGTTTAATACTAAAAAAATAAGTATCGTAACTGAGCTAATTTCATGTCCTTTACATCGACATATTGAGCTTATTGAAAGTCAAGGTTTATTTTTCGTCTAAAGGTGACCTGGTGTGAATTTGGCTTTAACCTGTGCAATGTAAAGCAAGTATGTGTTCTGAAATTCTGTGTAAAATTTACAAGCATGCTTTTCCTCTAATAAAATTATTCTCCTAGGATTAGCGCCACTGGAGAAGGCCTTTATTATACTTAAATGTGAATACTATTTGTAGTTTGAATTGTAATGGATTTTAAATTACGTGACATCAAACAACCACATGCAAACGAATTACTTCAAAACAATTTCTTAAAGTTAAAAAACTTTTCGATTCCAATAAATAAAAACTAAAAAAAAAATAAATACAATAAAATTATAATTATTTCAAATTGATGTAATTAGTTCATTCATAATTTATAACTGTGAATTTAAATAATAATTTAAAACAATTTGAAATTTAAAAATTCCTGAAATTAATTCAGTATTTAGCTTTGAGTTACAATGTTCATCATTTACGTTTATTGTAAAATTATACTGAGTTAAGGTGCTGCCTCAATGATCTCAAATAGTAACTCCAAAGAAGATACATCTCCATTCTTCATGTGAGGGACAAAATGTCCAATCCCCCTTGGGTCTCTTATTGAGAGGTTGTGCACTGGCCTGGGATTCTTAAAAGCTTATTCTGGATCACTTGTTGACATTTTTCTGTGCTCGGGGTAAGGAAATCTCAACGAAAGGGTGAAATTTCCTTGCCATACTCAATCAGTAGAGATATGTGTAAAACTTGTGACAGAGACCGGTGGAAAAGTTTGCGGGCATGAAAACCCAGATGGTTTTATTAAGTAGACAACATTCAGATCAAGATCTTTGATGAAAAAATTGATTCTAAGTCAGAATTAAAAGAACTTCAACAGAAAAATCACACGCAACTTGGATAGGGGGTGGGGGAGAGAACTCTACTTGCTGCTTCCTCTACGTGGAGAGTTTTGAGGTATTTTAATATAATGGAAAAATAAGTAAAGCATTAAAATAGATAAGATAAATAAATACCTTTGTGCTGAATAGTAAAGTCAAAACAAACAACGTATGTAGAAGCACAAATTTGTAAATTACAGCAGACACGTGTTTCGGCGTTACAGGGAACGCCTTTTTCAATGCAAAAAATAATGAGCTTATGGATGAAAAGACATCCGACAAAAGCCAAGAGCAGATAAGCATGCAGCTTAAAAGATAAAAACAGCGGATTAGCCAAACACCAATGACAAAGTTATAAACCGATCAGGAACCAATAGGAATGCAAGCAAAGGGCAGGAGCTTTCTCTTAGGTAGGAACCCAGAAAGAAAGAATTCAATTGGACAAGGATTAAGCCGAAGCTTAAACAAAAAGAAAAGAAACTGTCAGTGACCGTGAACCGCAAGAAAGGAAAAGCAGAATGGAAAACCAAGAAATAAAATAAACAGAAACAAAAAATATTCGAAAAAAGGAAAAATAAAGATAAATAGAAGAAAATTGGGGGGGGGGGGTGTCAATCAAGACAAAAAGGTAAAAATAAACAAAGGAAGATAGATAAAAATGAGTGGGAAAAAAGGGGAGTATTAAAGATATGGGAGCCAAATGTTAGAAAAATATGGAACTGAACTAAGATCGTTAACTAAGTTAGAACTGTTCCTCAAAATATGAAAGGATTCCCAAAAGTCAAGATCTGATGAATTGGGGCATTTTTGGATAATCTGATAAGAGTTAAAATCAAAAGAGTGATTCGAATCCCAACAATGTTGAGCAATACTAGACTTATTTAATTGTTGTTTTTTCACATAATTTTGATGCTCTTTCAAGCGAATTTTTAAAGCACGCCGAGTCTGTCCAATATAGGCAAGTTTACAACTACAGTTAATTCTATAAATTCCACAACAATTAAGAGGGTGAATAGGATCTTTAAGAGAAGAGAATGAAAGTTTATTAATAGGAGAGAACACCACCTGGAATTGGAAACGTTTTAGAATCTTAGCAACCTGATAGCTTACAGATGGAAAGAATGGCAAAACAACCAAATTCTTTCTGATGAAGGTTCGGTTAAGAACATTAGTTTGGGATTTATTTGAAAGTTTTTTATAAATGGAATCAATCAAAGTTGGCGGATAGTCTCTATCAATTGCCACAGCTTTAAGATAATTAAGTTCCACTTTAAGAAGTTCCGACGAAGAACAAATATTAATTGCGCGATAAACAAAAGAATTGAAAGCAGAATATTTTTGATTTGGAGGATGAGACGATAGTCTATGAGGAGGTAAAGAGACAGCAAAAGGTTTGCGATAAACAGTAGTTTCAAA
Organism: Uloborus diversus; assembly: GCF_026930045.1. Taxonomy (NCBI): domain Eukaryota; kingdom Metazoa; phylum Arthropoda; class Arachnida; order Araneae; family Uloboridae; genus Uloborus; species Uloborus diversus. The sequence continues at coordinate 43,524,566 of NC_072731.1, forward strand.
ACCAATTTCAGTACGAGAAACAAGTACATCAAGAAATGAAATGCAATTATTCCGTTCTTTCTCACAAGAAAACTGAATATGAGGATCAATGGAGTTTAAAATAGATAAAACCTCATCGCTCTCAAACTGATTCTGGTTCATTAGAACAAAACAATCATCAACATACCGAACATAAAATTGGAACTGCAGTTTTTGGAACAGCTTAACCTCAAAATAATGCATGTAAATATCACTAAGAATGGGGCTAAGTGGATTACCCATAGCCAGGCCATCTAACATAATATAAAAATTCCCATTAAAAACAAAAGAACATTGCTTAAGACAAGTACGGGTAAGGAAAAAAATCCTCAATTTCCGTATTGGTGAAATGAAATTCAGAAAGTCTTCTACGAAGGCATAACAATGAACCCTCGACGGGAACGTTCGTAAATAAAGAGTTAACATCAAAAGAAGCCATAAAAGAATTATTTGGAACGAAACTATGAATTTTTTTAACAAACTCAACAGAATTTTTAATAGTAAATAAATTGTGACTCCTAAGGGGAGAAAACACAGAGACTAAATATTTTGCAAGTTTGTACGAAGCCGTACCAATATTGGAAACAATCGGCCTGAAAGGAATACCAGCTTTATGCACCTTAGGTAAAGCATAAAATCTAGCACAATTAGCAATAGATGGAACAACAGAGCGTTTAACATTTGAAGGAATAGCCTTAACAGACTTGACAGCAGATGCAATAGTTTTTAACTCTTTATCACTAGGATCTTTAGAAATTTCAGCATATGGCCCAGAAGAAATCAAATCATTAGTTTTATCAACATAAGATGATTTGTCAAGAACAACAATTTGGCCACCCTTGTCAGCTTTGGTAACAACCAGATCAGAATTCGAAACTAAGTCTTTAACAGAACGGCTAACAGTATTAGCAAATACAGGTTTAGAAATTTTCGAGTTAAAGTCAATATTAGAAGCTATAAGATGCCGAATCGAATCTTTTTGAGAGGAAGTTAAGGCACTAAATTTAAAAGCTTTCTCAACAGGAGCAATAAGCTTTGAAAAAGAAGGATTAACACTCACAGCAAAATTATCATTACATTTTAGAGCCTCAATTTGAGAATTACTTAATGGAACGCTAGAAAGATTAACAACAACATTCTTATTAACAACAGGTAAATTATCAAGAGGAACGACATGAGAAGATTTACAAAGCATAGCTAATTTCTTTTTCAAAACAATTTGATGTTTATCAGAGGAACGAAGGGTTCTAGACCAAGAATTTCTGTCAATAATGTTAAAGTTGGGAATGGAATTAGAAACCGAAAGATGTAACTCATAAAGTTCACCTTCAATAAACGATAAATGTTTCCTAGTTTCCTGGATCGAAGCTCTGAGTAAAGCCAATTTCGACCGAAAGATTACTTTGTCAATTTTTACAGAACGTGGTAAATTACATTTCAAAGAAATAAACTTCGGAATAATTTTCTTGCGCCTACACTCTTGAAGAAATTTTAAATGGTTCAAAAAACGAAATTTCTTAATCCGAAGATTGGCAAACCTATTGATTTGAGACATAATCAAAAGCAAAACCAAAACAAATGAAAATAAACAAAATCAAACAATAACAGAATGAATAAGAAACAAGAAGTAAAAAGTCACGATCAAAATACAACAATAGACAAAAATTCCGAAAACAAAAACAAAAACACAAATTGCATAAAAGGCGGAAAATGTAAACGTAAGGCCCGTTTAAGCCAAAATAATAAGACAAATAAATACCTTTGTGCTGAATAGTAAAGTCTTGATGTACTTGTTTCTCGTACTGAAATTGGTTTTGAAACTACTGTTTATCGCAAACCTTTTGCTGTCTCTTTACCTCCTCATAGACTATCGTCTCATCCTCCAAATCAAAAATATTCTGCTTTCAATTCTTTTGTTTATCGCGCAATTAATATTTGTTCTTCGTCGGAACTTCTTAAAGTGGAACTTAATTATCTTAAAGCTGTGGCAATTGATAGAGACTATCCGCCAACTTTGATTGATTCCATTTATAAAAAACTTTCAAATAAATCCCAAACTAATGTTCTTAACCGAACCTTCATCAGAAAGAATTTGGTTGTTTTGCCATTCTTTCCATCTGTAAGCTATCAGGTTGCTAAGATTCTAAAACGTTTCCAATTCCAGGTGGTGTTCTCTCCTATTAATAAACTTTCATTCTCTTCTCTTAAAGATCCTATTCACCCTCTTAATTGTTGTGGAATTTATAGAATTAATTGTAGTTGTAAACTTGCCTATATTGGACAGACTCGGCGTGCTTTAAAAATTCGCTTGAAAGAGCATCAAAATTATGTGAAAAAACAACAATTAAATAAGTCTAGTATTGCTCAACATTGTTGGGATTCGAATCACTCTTTTGATTTTACCTCTTTTCAGATTATCCAAAAATGCCCCAATTCATCAGATCTAGACTTTTGGGAATCCTTTCATATTTTGAGGAACAGTTCTAACTTAGTTAACGATCTTAGTGCAGTTCCATATTTTTCTAACATTTGGCTCCCATATCTTTAATACTGTCCTTTCCCCATTCCCCCCCCCTCTTTTTTTTCCCCCACTCATTTTTATCTATCTTTCTTTGTTTATTTTTGCCTTTTTGTCTTGATTGACACCCCCCCCCCCCCCCAATTTTCTTCCATTTATCTTTATTTTTCCTTTTTTCGAATATTTTTTGTTTCTGTTTATCTTTTTTCATGGTTTTCCATTCTGCTTTTCCTTTCTTGCGGTTCACGGTTACTGACAATTTCTTTTCTTTTTGTTTAAGCTTCGGCTTAATCCTTGTCCAATTGAATTCTTTCTTTCTGGGTTCGTACCTAAGCGAAAGCTCCTGACCTTTGCTTGCATTCCTATTGGTTCCTGAAAGGTTTATAACTTTGTCATTGGTGTTTGGCTAATCCGCTGTTTTTATCTTTTAAGCTGCATGCTTATCTGCTCTTGGCTTTTGTCGGATGTCTTTTCATCCATAAGCTCATTATTTTTGCATTGAAAAAGGCGTTCCCTGTAACGCCGAAACACGTGTCTGCTGTAATTTATAAATTTGTGCTTCTACTTACGTTGTTTGGTCTGACTTTATGTCATTATTATTTTCTTCTTTTATTATGGTGCATATCATTGTTTTCTTTCAACCGTTTCTACTGAGAAACATTTCTGTACCTCAGAGCCAGAACGACGTAAGTCGCATTATAATTGTTTTACGGTGGAGAGGAAATCCTATTTTCTGGCCCATGCAAAGGATGGGACGCTATCTCTTTTAATCCCGGCAAACAATTGAAAAAGATTCTTTTTTAAGAATTTCGTTCACAAGGCTCGATGCGGAATAGGCTTCTACACGCAATGCACTAATAAACTCTTATCAGATTATCCAAAAATGCCCCAATTCATCAGATCTTGACTTTTGGGAATCCTTTCATATTTTGAGGAACAGTTCTAACTTAGTTAACGATCTTAGTTCAGTTCCATATTTTTCTAACATTTGGCTCCCATATCTTTAATACTCCCCTTTTTTCCCACTCATTTTTATCTATCTTCCTTTGTTTATTTTTACCTTTTTGTCTTGATTGACACCCCCCCCCCCCAATTTTCTTCTATTTATCTTTATTTTTCCTTTTTTCGAATATTTTTTGTTTCTGTTTATTTTATTTCTTGGTTTTCCATTCTGCTTTTCCTTTCTTGCGGTTCACGGTCACTGACAGTTTCTTTTCTTTTTGTTTAAGCTTCGGCTTAATCCTTGTCCAATTGAATTCTTTCTTTCTGGGTTCCTACCTAAGAGAAAGCTCCTGCCCTTTGCTTGCATTCCTATTGGTTCCTGATCGGTTTATAACTTTGTCATTGGTGTTTGGCTAATCCGCTGTTTTTATCTTTTAAGCTGCATGCTTATCTGCTCTTGGCTTTTGTCGGATGTCTTTTCATCCATAAGCTCATTATTTTTTGCATTGAAAAAGGCGTTCCCTGTAACGCCGAAACACGTGTCTGCTGTAATTTACAAATTTGTGCTTCTACATACGTTGTTTGTTTTGACTTTACATTAAAATAGATGTTTAATATTCATTAAAAGCCAAAGCCCTGACATAACTTGAATTTTGATAATACACTCAATCGGTAAAGAGAAGAGCAAAACTTGTGACTGAGGCCGAAGGAAAACGTCGCATGCGTGAAAACCAAAAAGGTTTTCATAGTAAATAACAATCAGATCAAGAACATTTTATACGAATTCAGAATTTGAAGAACTTCAGCATAATGAATCACATCCAAATTGGTTGATTCATTGGGTAAGGTGTTGAGTGGGACTCGACTTGTTGCCACCGCCACGTGATTAGGCCCGGCATTCAGAGGGTCAGGGGGTGGTTCATTGCCCCCTTCCAACACTGTTTTGAGAAATATATGTATTTACATTTGGATGGGCGTGATTTTTGCTGTTTTCGTTGAAACTTTCGTTGAATTTGCACCATTTGACCCTCCTGCCCCCCATGGAAAATTTGAAGCGACGGGCCTGCACGTGGTGTGTCCCGAGTCATTTCAAAACCAGAGAAATGTATTGAAAACATTAAAACGGATGGTTAATAGTATATTTTAATAGCTTTAAGTCAGCTTAAGAATTTTTGATATAATATAACTTTTTTACTTTAAAAATGGTATTTTGAGGCTTTCTGCGAAAACTCAAAAGATCGACAATGTGCCCGCAAGTTTTTTCTATACATTTCGGTAAAAACAAAAAGTATTTTTTGTACTATTAAAATTGAAGTACTTTATTTCTTGAAAAAAATATACATTTTAAAAAAATGCTGGTTTTTTCTATTTTTACTCAACTTGAGGGCTTTTTGCGCGAGTTTAAAAACAATTTCCAATTTTTACAATTATTTCTCCCGTTATTAGGATGCCATTGCGCAATTTTTTGCGTTATTAGAAATTGAGTAGAAAAAAATGTTTTGCGATCCACCCTATTGTGCACCTCTCAATGTGTAACTATAGTATTACAGTCAACTCTCAATAACTCGAAGTCTCAAGGGACTGGCTAAAACGTTTGTTAATGGTAGTTCAAGTTATGGGAAATTTCCAGAAAGTCTCAAGAGTTTTGGATCCAAAGAAAACTTTGAGATAAAGGAATATTCGAGTTATAACCATCGAGTTATCGAGACCCGAATGTACTTTTAACGTTTTTTTTAAACATGTTACTAATGTAAACATTCAAAAACAAACAAAAGGTCTTGTTTTTAAACAAATCTTTTATATTTTTAAAACTTGGTTAAAGGTGATCATTTTACTACTTTTAAGTTAGTTTCTCCCTAAACTAATAACAAACATTTAGAATTTTTACTGCTAATTATCTTTCCTTCATCCACTTTTCACAATGGATGATTTATTTTTTAAAAAAATGAAACGTCTTTGCTTTAGTTTATATCTAAGATATTACGTGCAATATCAATTATAATAGAAAACAAAATTTGCCGCTATTAAAAATGAAGGGTCGATCACGTAATAAAGGTAAATGATAATAATGATTTGTTCGCGTGTGCTTAGCAGAATTAACTGGTCATTGAGATTGCAACATCTATCTCGCCTTTGGTTGATTGTTATCTACTTTCGCATGGCAGAGTATTTAAGAAAGTTTTATCATACCATTTGTGCCAAGAATTGTGAAGTTGAACGAGCTATTAGATTTAAATGCTTAAGACGGGAAATTGCGACTTAAATTTACTGTTCTAGGTAAATTTTTAGCGTCTAGTAAAGGAAATAATGAAGCGTTAATATCATGAGTTTAAATAGGTGCATGACCAATGACCATAAATGATGATGCAATATATAAGTCTGGAATAATGATCAATCGTGTGAATGTTTAAGGCTTCATTGCTGAAACAGTATAATTTATGCCGACAGAACATTTACACTCGTATTTTTCTAATGTCACGAATAGGCAAGCCGTAACAAAAATCAAATTTAAGGAATAGAAATAAAAGAAAGCTTAATTTTCAGAAGAATATATAGGTTGTCAACAATACGGCTGTTTCTTCACGTCATTAGAAGATAATGTCACATTTATCTTCTAATGTTTTCAGAATATACGTAAAGGACTACATTATCCACGTTTTAATGTTTTACAGAACATGTAATAATTTTTGCCTTAAAATTATGTCGTTTGCAAATGAGTACAAATATTCCTTACTATTTTTTACACATCTTTACTAATAAAGCTGAAAGAGTCTCTGTCCGGAGGATGTCTGGATCTCTGTGACGCGCATAGCGCTTAGACCGTTCGGCCGATTTCCATGAAATTTGGCACAAAGTTAGTTTGTAGCAAGGGGGTGTGCACCTGGAAGTGATTTTTCTAAAATTCCATATGATTCTTTTTCTATTCCAATTTTAAGAACAAAACTATCATATGATGAACGAGTAAATTACGAAATTATCATAACATGGAACCGTAACCTGGGCACAAGCCAATTGGCGAGATACGAAATTATCATAACGTGGAACCGTAACATGGGTACAAGCCAATTGGCGAGAAAATTCACCATACATTATTTGTAAATATACAGGCGAACCAAAAGACCTTTTAATTTTTCTATTACGGGCAAAGCCGTGCGGGTACCACTAGTAAATTTTAAAAAAAATTGAAAAAAAAATCCTATGTTATATATTTTAGTCTTTTTTTTGCATCATTTTTCCTCATCTACTACTGTACTTACATTTTTCTTCATCTAAAATTGTGTACTATATCTATTAATATCCCGTAGCTTTTATCAGGGGAGAGTAATATGTAAGGCCGCAATAATGGCGTCAGTAATAATATCTTCAAATTACATTCGCAAAAGGCAAAATAAGCAACGACTTGATATCAGTCTACTATCCAGGAAAATCAAAGGAGAAAAAAGACAAATGATAAAAGAACGTTTAAAAAATTAGAATTGAACCATAACCTTTCACCTGTGTGGAAAAACATAAATCAAGTGCGTTTTTTTTTTCTTTTAAAACTTTTTTTATGACTTAAAAAAAAAAAAAAATAATAAGTTCCCACTTTCCACATGGAAATAGAACAGCAGTTTTAGGCACAACTTTCATTGTTTAGCAATCATAAAAGGCAGTGAAATATCTCATTCTGAATTCCTTCATTTTAAGGTACAAGTGGTGACACGATCTAAATAAAATTATTTTATTTCAACCTGTGTGCTACATTTGATATTATCCTTTGCGATTCTTCATATGCTGTGTGCAATAAATTAGCTCAAGCTTACTTCATTCGTTGAAGAAGAATACATGCATATATATCATTTGGATAACACAAAAAAGTCTGGCATATTTAAAAATTTTAAATATGTTTAAGAAAATGTTTTGCTACTTCCATTAAAATACACCACAACATATTTATATTTCCTGTATCATAAAAACGTGTTTGTTCACCGTGGCTATTTTCTGCTACTATATTTACATTAATCCCTTCTTTTCTCAGAATGAAATTCTTATCCAAAATTCATGGAAGGCAAATTAAATTTGAGTAAGTGCATTACACCTCATGCAAATTACAATTCTTAATGCTTTTTTTCAAGAGACTTTTGCACGACTCATAAATAAATACAAATTGTAAAATAATATGTTTTGCTTCAAGATTTCTTCGTCTTAGAGAATTGCAGACATTTAAAAAGACACGTTAAGTTTGAGGGTTTTTTTTTTACAATAATTTTAAAAAATACAAATTTTAAATAATATATTTTTCTTTAAGAATTTTTCGTGGTGGAAAATTGCAAGCATTTAAAAAATACATGTTAACTTATATCTGGAAGTGCATTGTAAAGTTTTTAGAGTTCAATGTGTGAGACCTGGTTTTGAGAAAACCCATAGCTTTTCCACGTAAACTGATAAACTAACACACTTCCGGTTTAAACCGAACTCGATAGGCAACTGTTAATCTACTCTTTTAGCTAACACTAAAATATACCGACTATAACAATATGTTATTAAGAAACATAAATAAATACATAACACTAAACATTTTTCCAAATAGCTTGGGCCCTAAGTTTTGAAGTAAAAATCTACTTCTTGCTAAAAATCTTTCATTTTTTAAAGCATGATGTTTTTGATGCCAATTTAGAAAATTAGTTGAAGTATTTATGGCGCAAAAACAACTTTCATGTATTCAAGTATCTCATTTTTTTCTGTTTTTCTAAGGTTAAGAATTTCCCCCCCAAAATGAACCAAAATGATAAATCTAACCAGGGAGGATAATAAATTCTTAATTCACCAACAATGCATTTCAGAGGTCAACTCCGCTTGTTTTACTTTTTCTATGCTGGTTCCCTGTACCTATAACAAGTATCTGTATCAATTCAGCGTCTACGTATTTTTAAGTATTCGTAACAATGCCGAAAGCTTCCGTGGTAACTCCCGAAAGAAAGAAAAACTTGATGCAGCAGTAACTATTTTACAATAAATGCTACAATATTATAATTCGTAATGATTATTTATCTGTCAATATTTTTTCCATTACTCAACCATAACAATCAATATTTTTTGCCAGTTAGCACAAGATTATAATTGAAACGATCTTGTTTCAAGTAAGTCTATGTAAGTTAAAAACTAACACAGCCACGCCCAACGAGAAGCCACGTCAGCCTTGTCGGAAACTAGGAGGCCGGCCCTTGGGGAGGGGGCGACACTGACGCAAAAAAAAAGAAAGAAAGAAAGAAAAGAAGAAAATAAAAAAAATAAATAAAAAAAGGAAGAAAGAAAGAAAAAAGGGAGGGAGGAACTCTCCGAATAAGAGAAAACGTAATGACTAAGTAACATTAACTCTTGTGATATTTACTTGTGTGGCACTCAAAATAGAGTTAATTGTTTTCTAGTAAGCAGTTTTGATTTTTATATTTTTTTTCACCTTTTTTTTTTCTATTTCCCCTTTTTTTCTCATTTCCCCCTTTTTTTTCTTCTTTCCCCATTTTTCTCTTATTTTCCCCCTTTTCATTTTGTTTTCTTTTTCATCTTTTTATTATTTTTTTTTGGGGGGGGGGCGGCGACATAACTGACGAGGGGCCCGTCTTGGCTCTCTGCGGCCCTGTACACAACCATAACAAGCAATTATTTAGTGACAGTCATCACACGATTACAATTAAAGCGATCTTATTTCAAGTATGTCTATGTAAGTTGAAAATTAAACACATTCAAGCGAACTAATATACATTGCTTTAAGCAAGTGGCCGTCGTTCAGAAGCATGCTACAACAATTTCCAATCGCACAAATCGTTGACATGAATATAAATCTCAATTCTCACTACATGATTTCAGTATTTCAACGTCTTCAGAAAAAATAAGAAACGACGGCCGCAAAAGTCTATCATCAATTATAATTATTTTTGTTACGTAATCGAGAGAGCGTAATATTTTAATGCATTTTCTTTAATATCACAAGCAGTCATGAAAGCTCTTTTATTCTGTTCTCGGATCAAAAAAGTAAAAGTTGAGTAATCTCATTAAAATACTGTGAGAAAAAGTTGCGAAAGAGCCCTGTTTTTTTAGTCATTTAATTTTTGTTAAAACTTGATCGTTTTTCACTGCCTTAATGACGTTCTTACATCATTTCATCTCGATCAGAGCAAGTGTACGGAGAATTGATGGATTTTCAGCTTTCTTTATCGTGAATTTAACATCATAATGAGTCTGATAACAATGAAAAAAATATGATAAAATAAAAGGAAAACTGACTATGGTTTTGAAAAGCCAGGAAGTTACATTTTTTCACGCAACCTAAAAAAAACCTTTTCAAATTGGTGAACATAACGTATTGCGTGGTTTAATATTATGGTGGTTTATTATTTTTTCATTCTGTATTGGATAAACGCGGTGTTTTTTTTTTTTTTTTTTTTTTTTTTTTTTTGCAATTTCACTCTGCTTTACCTGCGTAAAAGCAAAAGTGTCATTTTTCTTACAAATATCTCACTTTCTATAAATTCATATCATGAAAAAAAAAGAGAAAAAAAAATATGACTATTTTGTTTTCATAATGAATATAACGGGGCAAATGCTAAACATCAAGCCCTATTTTAATCCACTTTTCCATAATCATCCAGAGACCATTCAATCTTTTAAGGTGCCACTAATAAGGAGCTTGTCTTAAAAATTCAAATGCACAAAAATCTTATCTGGGATAAAATAATATAGCTTCAATTCACGTTTCATTTCTCCATTTTCCAAAAAATAAAAAATATATTTAAAATAATCCTAATCTGGAGCGCATATTTTCAATTAACCATATCTAAAATTTTGGCTCAATTGCTTCAGCTGGTAAGCCACTGGGCTACGTTTATAGAGAAAGTTACTTATTGACTCTCTTGATTATATTATTAAATGTTATAACTATAATTGTTTTTTAACAGTGGTGTTTCCACATTTAGTATTATAGCACCTATTTTTCTCTATATTCAGGGGTACTGCAGCTGCTCACATAATAATAACGTCACATCTGTTTGATGTCTATGGACTTGGCGAGAAATTAAAGAGATATCGCTAAATTGTCATCATTTTAGGGTTTTGGCTACTTATTGTGACACACAATTTGGAGATAAATTGTCAACTGTCGCCAAATTTGGCGACTTTTTGCAGTTAATGTTTCATTATTACATCCACCATCTGGATTAAATTCACGTGACGACTGAAATGACATCATCCACACAACAATCAGAGGTGACCTTTTGATAAACATTACATACAGACACACATACAGTCTGGTTTTAATAGAAAATATTTTATTTTTTACTGTGTTTTAAAAAGTGTTCAACTACTGGCGGCCACTGGACAACTGACGAAGAATAGAGGTCAATTACAGTCGAAATCTCCCTTTTTAATCACAATTGAAAATAATTTTAAAAATTGCTACTGAAAAGAAAAATGACTATCAATCGAATCCTAATAGTTTTATTGACACGTAGAAAGTGTTTGAATATTTTCTTTTTTTTCCCTGTAAAATTAAGTTGAACTTGCAGAAACTTTCAATAAATGGTCAACTTCAGGTAAATTATCCTAGTTTGACTGTTATACTTCAAGATATTCCTTTTTTAGAGCTCAGTAGATCTCAGTTTCGAATCTTGCTCGAGCACTTTAGTCGCTGCTTTGCGAAATTTTGTTAATTAGAGCATCAAGAGTTCTGTGTAAAACATTATTTTTCATAAAAAAAAAACGGAAAAAAAGTAAGTAAACATGCTTGAAACAATGGTTTCAAAAACTAAAAAAACACGCGTATGCAAAAATATAACTAAAAGTCGTGAAGGCTTTTTATCAGTTGTCTTAAATTCATATTTGTTGATTCAGAGTTCTAGCAAAAATTTTGAGAATACCTACAACTGACGCTTTCTTTTTTTTTATGTTACAGTTACACAATTGTGCGATCAATTATTTATTCCTATGGTTTTGAGCTCATTCAAAAAATAAGATACCCTTAGTTGTAGAACATCCTTTTGTAAACAACATATTTAACATTCAAAGTTTTTTTTTTTTTTTTTTACTTTTAAGTTCACTCAGCAACGAAAGTGTTTTTTAAACTATTATTTTTTTATTTGTTCTAAACTTCAGCATGGTAAATTTTTGTGCAGAAATATTAAAACATGGGTTTTGCATCTTTTTTTTTATTATTATTGTAACAAACTATTTAAATTTCAATTTTTCTTGTTCGATAACACTTTAGTTTGAACCACAAAGGCGAACGATTGGTAATTATAACGCAGCACAATCATAAAGCTAACATGCGTTAGTGAAATACCATAACGCTTGGTGTCTCTGCCATTTCACAGCTTTAGGTGTTGATATTACAAATCAGTGCATTGAAGTTGCGTTGAGATACACCCCCAATCCCCACAAGTCCTATGATAAGAGAGCAAATACATAAGGTTTTAACTATAATTATAGATAAAATAAATGATTACTATGGTAAAACAATTAACCACAAAATATGTAGTCATATATGAAAGAAATACTTTAACATATTAAAAACTCCTACTATTTTTGAAATTTAAAGCATATTTATCGCACAGAATGTAGGTTTTCATCAAGTTACATAAAGATATTCTATGAGTTCTAGGGTATTGAAGCAAAATATTCACAAAATTCATATTTTCAGTGTAGACAAATAATCGCATTTGTTTCCACACTGGCTAGATTCTACGTATTATCCCATTTCAACTAGTAAGTGAAAGGAAAATCTTAACTCCCTTGTGGAATTCTTCAAAGCTCCTTCCTTTTCCGGTTGCGTGCAATTATTCAGGGATGTTACAATGATTCTACATTGACCTAAGGCCGTGGTACGGCAACGATAGCAATTATATAATTGCGTCGAGCAAACACTTTTGCAAATTGTCTTTGACATTTTCTAAACAGTGCAACGTATGACGGGCCCATTGTGAATCAGTTTGGGACTTGTCCGTTTTGACAAAGAGTAACAGGATGTTGTTTTTTGGAAAAGCAAACGTGATGTTTTTAGGGACATTTATTATATTGTCAATAAGATTGAAATTGTTATTGTATTAAAATGTTATGAACTGCAAGTATATTTTGCTTACATAAATGTTTTCAAACTACAAAACGGGTTCAAACTGAAGCAAAAATGATATTTTTAAGCTACATTTCTTTGCATAGAAATGTTCAGTTTCTCTCTGAAAAAATTGTGTTTAAACATTCAAACAACCCAGATAAAATGTTTTACGAAAGTTATATTTAAAATAGTTAAAAATTATTATGAAGACATGAAAATAAATAAAATAAAAACATATTTTATGGTTTTATAAATTTAGTCAATATCTATCTACGTCATAGAAAATTTCTCAAATAATCTATCCCCAATTTAGAGTTTTAAAACACCAATGATGCCGATTAAGGTAGAACAAATAATGAAATAGACGCATAAAATAAATTCAGTTGCTAAGTCCATTCAACTCTGAAAAAAGATACTTTTAGCATCCAGATCCTCAAAGTTTTTTTCTACTGGAAAACTTTCAGGTCGTTTAACGACCTAAAAATAAGCAAAGAATATATGAACGATGTAATTGCAAAATCAATGACTCTGGAAAAAGCTGCGATAGCATCTGACTCACTTCAGATTAAATTAATTACATAAAAGGAAAAAAGTCTTCATCCAATAAGTTTAAAAAAATTGCTGCAAAAGTCAAGAAAAGTTTTTTGGCAAGCACCCACTAACCTTAGCGTTTTCTATATAATTATGCATAATAATAAATCACCCAACAGTAGTATCTGTGATCTACAACTAGCATGAAATGTGCATGTGAATAATTAGGGATGCTTTAACCATCAATTTCTAATGTAATGCGTATTCTTGGAGGATATTTGACTAGGGTGAAAGTTAAGAGCGTTTCGCAATTTCTTCCGCTTTAGTTTCTGTTTCAATATTGGCAGAATTCCAAGTGATTTCTTTATTTGCAGAAAAAAAGAACCGAATTGTAAAAGCAAGGTGCAAGAAACATCAATGGCCTTCAGACAGCCATTTCAACTACTTCCGCAGTTTTTTAAGCATTCTTAATGATACTTTTTCCAATAAAAAACAAAAAAAAACCTAATTCAATTGCTGGTTCTATAAATGATTATAACTTTTCGCAGAATTTATTTATCGCTTTGAATTTTCTGCCAGAATTTTAAGATTCATTTCTAACTTAAAAAATCTACTTGAGAAATACATCAATAAATTGTTAAGGAATTCATTTGTTTCGCTTAATATTGCATTAAAGTTTAAAATTATTTTTTTCTGCTAGAGTGTTTTCTACTTTTAAGCGGTTGCAAAATAGATTTTAAGACCCTCTTCACATATTGGATATCATTCTTAGAAACAAGTTTCTAGTTTGGAATCTTAGAATAAAAGTTTAGATTTACCAACAAATGAGCATTTTAGCTCCAGAATTACATTTATTGAGCTGTAGAAAATCTATATCATTACATAAAGTAACATTCAAACTTTTTTTTTATCTTAGATATAGATTCAACCATTAGCTTTGTCGCTTGATTAAAAAGAAATCTTAGCAAACCAATGCATTTAAAAATCATTAATAAAAAAAACAAAAACAAAAAAACTTTTCAATATAATTTCTTTTTATACGATTGATAATTTTCTGTCATAATTGTATTTTTTCTTCTCTTTTTTAAAACATATATTAAAGAAGCAGTTGATTTTGTTCTGTGCCTAACTTTACTTGAATGAGCTTAGGACATGTTTTTGAGCCTCCCCCCTTCATTTTTATAAGAACTACTATTTCGCATGAAAGATTGATAATTCTGAATTTTTTGTTCGAATAATTATTAATTTTGTTACTTTTGAGAAAATCTGGGAGAGATTGACCTTGTTTATTTAGTGTTACAAAGGAAATATAAGGAAAATGACTAGTTATAGGCACCCAGCCAGTATTGGAAAGTTTTTTCTTGTATAGTTAACATCACGTTTTTATGGATATTCTAAGAACAGCAACAATGGGCTCTCAAAATAGAATATTTCAACCACATTTTTTTCCAAACAGATGTTTTATCTATATTTGGAGGAAAAAAAATCATAAAGGAGAAAAATGCAAAAGGAATTTGAAGGGTTTCCTTCTTAAGGACCTGACTCTGATGTTTCTTATTAGATCGCAGTTTTATTGGTATGTATAAAAGATCTTTTTTCACTTCATTAGTACATAAATACGTTAGGACATCCCATCAAATAAAAAATAAAAAAATCAGATTTTCGTCCGGGTTTATATATAAAAAAAAATATTTTGAGGTGCTAACATCATTGGGGAATATTTCCTTCACTTTTCACTTTTTATCTGGAAGTAAAAATCTGACAATAAATTTAAAGCATTAACTTACACTTTCTCAGTTTTCTATTTGTACCAATATCTTTTTTGTTATGTACGTTAAATATACGGTTTAAACATGAATGCTGTCTAATTGGATTTTTTTTAAAATAATATTTAAATTGCCTTGTTTATAGTTTCCAGAAATTGTGAATAGTAAGTAATTTTTCTTTCTGCAAACCTGCATAATAAATTACACTACGATGCAAAAAAAAAAAAAACCCTTCAAAATGCTTCTAATATAAACAGTGCAGATTCTTATGTAAAATGACCCCCTGAATTCATGTATGACTACCATTTTCCCCCTACACGTTTCCTCCCTCCCCCCTTTGATTTTATGACGAAAAACAAGAGAAAAAACTGTAGAACAAGCATTTGTTTTGATGATTTTAAAAACACTTTAAGCTGGAATACCCCAATGAGTTTCCCAACTTTGTATTTTTCTAATCCCTCTAGAAATAGCGTTAATGGCATGTATAACGCTTCCATTTCATAGGCGACGCTCCAGATAAAAACAATTTCTATAAAACTGTCGAAAACTGAAAAAAAAAAAAAAAACGAATAGGAAGCGCTATTTCCAAGAGGTCGATTTATAGGGGGAAAACGGTGGTCATATTTGAATTCAAAGGGTCATTTAGAATGGGGAGGGTCATTTTACATAAGAATCAGCAAGAATTAAGTCAGAAGCATTTTGAAGGTATTTTTTGCAGCACAGTTTTATTGAAAAAATACATGATATTGTGAGTTTTCCAACATGCAAAACATAATTCATTTTTTAAATCAAAAATAAATATTATAATCAGTATAAAATAAATTTAAAAAACTATTTAAGAATGTTGTTTCTTCTTAATAAATAATTTAGCCCCGCAGTTAAAAACGATTTTTATTTTCCTCACATTTTCACCACTTTTTACTCTTTTAATCCATTTTGTTTTTCTTTCACATCAAAGCGGAAAATACCAGATAAATCGAGCCGCTTAACGTTTCGGAAGCGAAAAAGAAATCTTACGTTTTCATAAATTTATGCCTCTCTAAACGGATGTTGCTTTTACTTAAAGAATAAGCGATTCCTCCTGGCATTTTTAACTCATGAATATTCAATACATTTGCAACAGTATTTCACAAGAAATTCTCTTGATAATACCTTAAAAATGATACGAAAATATAAGTAGTCGAGAGAGTTGTCACAGAAAAAGAGAATATATCACTTTTTTCGTCTGCCACCGAAAAGGATCATTTTTCTCCAAAGACTAGAGTACAAGCGTGGGACCAATCGGACCAGATGCCGGTATGCTAAAAATTCCCGTAGGCTCAAAGAAAAGTAAAAGCGTACTTTTAGATTGTTCCTTGGCAAATATCTTTCGACATGCTATTTACACAAAAGTGTTCTGCCATTTATCTCACAAAGAACACCTGTAACCTTCGAAAAGATGGAGTTTTACTTAATCTTCACCGATACTCTGTGGATGAGCTGAAGAGCTTATGGGAAATCTTTTGAAATGTAGATGAACTTGCACCTTCCTTTTGGGTAATTATATTTCAATAAATAACTTTAAACGAATTGAATTTCAATTTATAATGTTGTAAAACTGTATAATGCTTTTGCTTTAAAAGAGTTGACACAAACAATTCTTTAAGTTATGACTTGCCTTTATTCTCAAAAATATATCAATTAGGTATGTTTTCTAAACCTTTCGGATAGCTTTTCCTGCCTTTTATGACTTTTATCTCAAAGAGCATCTTTTGAAAACATGGAATTTTACTTAATATTTCCTGATATTCTGTCAGTTAGTTGAAGAGCTTATGGGAAGACTTTTGATACGTATGGATGCACATATATATTTTTCTTTTTGGACAATTATACTTTCAGAAATAATTTAGGACTAATTGAGTTTTAATTGGCAATTTCGCATAACTTTAAGTAAAATGCATTTATTTAAAACACTGACTAAAACAGAAACAGTATTGTAAGTTGATTTTGTATTTCTTAAAGTTGTGACTCATCTTTTCCCCAAATGTATCTATTAGATACGTTTTCTGAGTCCTTGTGATTGCCACGTGCAGTATACACTTTTAAATAGCAGCTATTAGAGTTTAGCAATGTATCCTTCGAATCTGATGTTGCTAATTTATTTACTTTGCTTTCTAAGGAACTAATAGCTTGTGCTTTATTTTTTTTTTCAAAAAGACACAACCTGTGGTTCATTCTACAGAAAAACAGGTAATTTGCAACAGGAAACTTGTTGCAGTTATTTATTTCCCGCAAAATATAATACTTTTAGAAGTTTAATAAATAAAGATTTTTTTTTCTTCGGAAACTACACATACACGTATGATTTCTCAGGCTAAAAGATTTTGCTTTTAACACGTTCTGATATAAAATATAGGTGTGTCATGTGAAGAAAAAAACTGTCCGCTTTTTTATAGAATGGTAGTTTTAACTTTTTGTAGCTCCGAAATAGATGAAAACACTTGTCCTAGAAAACATTGCAGTATCATGTCAAATTTCATCAATTGTCTAGTTTATTCAATGCTAATTATCTGCAGTCAGCAAAAATTTTCTCAAAACATTTTATACTGCATAACTCTCTTGAAAATACAACTTGTCAAACATCATATTTGGACGCTAGGCATTTCGCAAACTGACTCTGCATTTTCGCGGTAATAATTGTGTACTTGAGGGTTATTCCCTTGAAATTAACATCTCGGCTAATATCCACACTGATGATAAATGGTCATAAAACTAGCGCTTAAACGCTGAAGCATTCAAAGTTTTACAGTGAATATTACACCTCGTAATTTAGATAATTTAACTTTACTAGAATTTGCCTTAAAATTTCGTCCTACAGTTCATGTATTGCATTACCGAGCTCTGAAATATACATAATTAGCCTATTAAGAAAGTGTAGTCAGTCATGTGTTTCAACGAAACGTAGATGTTTAAAGTAACTGCCTACTTATTAAAGCAATTGCCAATTTCAAGAAAGGAAATTGAGTGCATTTTAACAACTGATATTTTGATTAGTCTCTTATCCAGTCGTTTAATAGCCAAAATTTTGAATCAAACCTTCGTGCCCTAAACTAAATATTGCTCTTGAGCTTAAATTGAATCACGTTTCCTATTAAACTGTAAAACTATTTTTGTTTGAAATCTTCTCAATGGCAATAATAAAGGAAAACGCAATAAAAGAAAAGACTTAAGAGGTTTATTTGTTTGGTTTAATGTTTGTTTAACTTCGATCGAAGCTTTTTTTTTTTTTTTTTTTTGTACTGAGTTTTCGTGCCATTTAATCTTTTAAAATATTTAGTTTTTGTTTTACCATAAAACCATTGAAATCGCTTCAAGCAAAAATGTGTTTTTGGTGATTAGAGTTCTTTTTATTCGAAAATTAATGACAAAGAAGAATTTTTCTGAAAAGTAATACAGGCGTGCGGGTAATATTATTTTTTAAAGCATTTTTTCTGTATTTTTCTCACATCTTTGATTATTCCATTATTATCTAAATGTTTGAAGCTTATGTTACATTTCAAGAGATTAAAAAAAAGAAAAGTGAAAAAAAAAGATAGACGTTTTTTTAATTTGATATCGAGATAAACCTGAAAGAGTTATATTGTTTAAACATTTGTTAAATTTAACAAATTCCCTGACAATAGCAATCTGGATTTGCTTTTACTTTTGGGTTTTATACGTTGTGGTACATATCGCACCCCAACAAGGAAAGTGACACAACTCAAGGAAAAAACAAGACATTGGAGAAAAAATAAAGGTTTCACGCAACACTAGTTTAAAGTGATTTAGTTTTACATATTAGATAAAGCTCTAAAACATCATGATACGCAGTTTACTAGATAGGATTTCTTGTTTAAATTAATATTACACTAGAGTAAGATATAACTTAATTAAGTAAGTTATAACTTAAAGATCAAATGTTCTTCTTCTAAATTTTGAAATTTTAATGATTTGTAACTATTGGTTAGATCGTTTTTACTCCAACACGCATGAATTGCGTGAGCTAATTTTGTGCGAGCTTTGTGGTACATTAAATTTAAGAAAGAGCATTAAATTTAGAAAAATTAAATAAAGAGTTAATACGTTTCTAGAAAACTTTGAGTTGTGACTGTTTATCTCGGGGTGCGATATACTAATACACTTCAAAAAAGCTGAAGTTACACTCAGTAATTAAGTCTCAAGTTTTACGTACAGTTGGCAATAGTGGTTATCAAGGGCAATGTTCAACTTTGGATTTTACTTTATTTTAATTTTTGTGTATCAAAAAATCGCTCGGATATCTTCTAAAAAGTTATTTTTATTGACAAATGTTTTGATTGTTATTTTTTTAATTTTCACGTAATTTCACCTTTTTTTCTAAATTTGATTTAGCGACTTCATCGTTTCTTGTTACTTTCTTACGCTTAATGAGTTTATTGTTGGGCTCGATTTTAAAACATAAATATATATATGACTCAAAGTGTGCGAAAATTTTTTGATCCGAATGCAACAAATATGCACCTTAATTTATTTAGCCCACAATTATTTGGCGCTCAAAGTTTTTACAGAGAAATAGGTTATATAATGTTTTTGCTTATTCATAAGGCCATTTTAAATGTTAATTCATGCAAATCAGACAACTCACTACACTAAGGAGTAAAATACGGTCAGAAAGCATATCAATTGAAACCCATGTGCAAAAGAACATGATTCCCCCCACTCTAACACCTCCGTAATAAACACATACAAATATCCCCTCTCCAGCATTAATTCATGTTTGTAATGTTACAATCATGCTCAATCCTAGTGCTTAATATTCTTATTTTGGAGAAATCCAGATATATTCAGTTCTAAAAATTAGCATTAGCATATTTAAGTATTATTGGCTGTTTTACACAGTCATTCCTAATAGTATCTTAGGATTTGCCTATTAAGTTCATAAATGACTCACCAGTACAGGATGGCAAAATCTGGTTTCAGACTATTTAGTACGAGACCGAAATAATATATCTAATACAATAAGGAGTGTAAGGACACACTAATTATCAGGACATTGCACTCGTTTATACTCTGAATTGATTATGATTATACTATTTCCGCATGCAACATACTCAGTTCGTTTTTCTCCATAGCTTATGGGCGCTTTGGTGCTTCAATTTTATCAGTTTCGCAAAAAATAATGAAATTTGCGATAATAGGACAGAAAAATTTTATATGTAGTTTTTTTTTTTTTTGTCATACATTTCATTTTGGAAAAGGTTTTTCATTTATGATTTGTAAATGCTTTGTTTCACATTTCAATCGATTTAGAAAAATATCCATGCGGAAATTCTAGATGTAGTCATTTATCATGTTAAAGCTTTATTAGCTCATACCTGCCCAAAGCACTACGACGCTAAGACGACGCATACTTTTTTATTAAAAAAATAAAAGGATTCCAGACGTTGCACTAAACACCACATGACTCGTTTCTGGAGTTGTTTTGGTGGAATGTTCTTCAAAATCAATTATTTCGAATTTGACGGGCATGACTGCGATTTTACGTTTTTCAAAATTGTGAATTCAATGATACCGTCAGGTAGCGTAAATTCATGTTGTCTTTAAGTTAAACCTAAATGAGGAAAATAATCACCTATGTACATAGTATGTGGTTTTTTTCCTCATTTAGGTTTAACTGAAAGACAACATGAATGGTAATTTTCCTTATTTAGGTTTAACTAAAAGACAACATGAAATTACGCTTGGCAATTTGTGCTTTTTTGAGGTTTTTTTTTCTTACTTTATGTACATAGTTATTGGAAATAGTTTTTAATGAAAGTAACCCCCAATCAGAAGTTACCCGTAAGTTAACGTAGGTCAATTAGAGAGATTCTTAATGAACAAAGTCAAAGCTTGACTAAGTTCTGTATATAAAAAAACAACCCTTTTAAAAACAACTAAAATTTTGAGTTGCAAATATGCCTCGTTTTAAGTTTTATTCGTAAATGCGATAGTTATAAAGAACACGCGTTTTATGCATGAATATCTGTATGCATTTCGCTGCTGAGAAAGGGCAGAAAACGAAATCTAGCAGTTGCTATTTTTTTCAGTAATTATTTATTTTTTATTTCTATAAATGCTAGTATGTTTAGTATACTTATTAATAAAGGGTCCCCCTCCTCCTCTCACATACAATACAAAGAATACAATTACTGAAAAGGTTTTTACTATTGATTCATTTTTACGTGGGACCCACATATTTCAGCATTTTTAACTCATAGCGATATTTACGCTGGAAATAATATGTCATGTCTGAGTTATAAAAATATTAAATTTAAAAACAATTAATTAGAAGCTGAAATGTGCAGAAACGAATTAAATGAATAAAATCAAAAGAATAGGCTGAACATAATTACTTTAAAATTTAAGGGAAAGTTTTGGGCAATTATTTGTTGATAAAAACATTTGTCTTTTAATTTAAATGTATTAGAACGTAATAATATCACGAAAAGAAATAACGTCAAGCATAGTCAGCAAGTATTGATATTGATTTTGCTAATTGCATTCAAAGAAATTGCAGAAAAACATTCCTTTGAATTACATTTTTAAAACTTCATTTGTTTTCAAAACCATCCGTATTTTTATGCCTAAATTAAAGACATAGGAATTTTTTAACGCAAATAAGTGGGAGTTTCAGTGAAATTTCTGTTAGTCATCAAAAATATGTTTAACAGCTGAACTAACATTTGCCAACTTTCTTTAAATAAGGATCATGTCTTATATTTACATTTTAGATAACCTGTCATACATTAAAACTTCATGTTCAGATAATTTGCTGTTTGTTGATTTCATTAGTTACAAGGAATCAACGCAGTTTAGAAATATATTTAACTAATAAAATTAACTAAAAAAAGAACATACAGCACATTACTTAAGCAAATGTTCCTGGCATTACATAGTGTTTTCCATTGTTTTGCTTAGTTGCTAACTTTAAACATTTATTTTAAGTCACACATATTGCTTGGACAGTAACCATTGCACGAAAAGGAAACATTGGATATTTAAACACCTTTTAAAATGTTATTACGTATTTGCAATACTTGTTTATATAATTAAAATGTAACGCCTTCATTTCAAAATAAAATGCTTGAACTGTTTTAAAGTCAATTTTATTTAAGGCAGCATCTAATTTACTTGTTATTCAAACATTTTTGATGAACCAAACTCAAATGTTTCTGGCATATATCATTTGTTAATTTCAAATCACATGAATGCACAAATCACAATAACCTTCAAATCACATATATTCCTCGGAAAGTCACTATTGCACCAAAATATGAAGCATCAGGCATTGACAGACGTTTTAAAATATGACGCAAAGGAAATACTTATTGATATACATAAAATATAATATATGCATAAAAAAAACTTAAAACATTCTTAAGTAAAATTAATTTATTATATCATTTAATTTACTCGTTGTTCAAGCATTTTTGAGCAACCAAAATTCAAATGCTCCCGGCGAAATATTATGTTTTGCGTATCATCTGTTTACTTTATACTTTTCCTTCAAATCACATTATATTTCCTGGAAAGTAACTATTGCACCAAAACATGAATCATCGAGTATTTATACACCTTTTAAAGCGTTATTACGTAAATGTAATAATTATTTAGATAATTAAAATATAACATGCGCACTTCAAAAGAAAAAAGCTTCCAACGAAGTAAATTTGATTTAGGACATTATTTGTCTTACTCTTGATTCAAACATTTTTGAACAAATATAATTACTCATAAAATTCTTGGAAGTCATTTTTAAACAGAAAGTATAACTTACGTGCAAATAAAAAATTAAAACGTATGGTAAAAAGAAAGTAGTATTTTACGTGCAAGTCAAAAATTAAAAGGAATGTTAAAATTAAATCAACATACCTGCATCGCCAAAGTTGAGTAAGTGTAGAACGCAGAATATAAGTCCGAAAATGACCCGATATTTCACGCTGGGACACTTCAGAAATCCATGACTGGTAATAATCGGATGAAAACTGTGTGTGTCCCCGTTCCCGGACTTATCATCCGGCACATCACTTTTACTATCAACAAGAAATCCTTCGCTTGCTGAACCTAAAACTTCATCGTTAATAACCATATTTTCTCTTGCCAATTTTATGACGGATATTACCATGTTTCGGCTCTTTCGAAACAAAAGTTTTACTTCAAGCAACGAGGCGCAAGATTTACGCCGAAATATTCAACGTGATAATGCGACACTGAAATCGTGAAAACCATGAACAACACCATGTGGCCCCATCGGCCCCATGAATTGACAATGCGATGGAAATATTTTGTATGAGTTTTTTTTCATAGGTATAGTTTTTGATGAATATGTTTTTGTTTTGGAAATAATTGGAATTGGAATGTATTCCTTTTGTGGTCTTTTATTCCTTGGTTTTTGAAAGAAAAAAAAATAAAGAAAACAGGTCTGGTAAATGTGTACAGATCACACACTGACAGTGGCGTTGAAAAACAAAATCCGCAACTACTCAGCGAAAAGTTGGTTTTCTTTTCTGCAGAGGTTAATTCTGTTTCCTCTCCCGCTCAGACGAGGAGTCCTAATTCTGCGGATCCGCAGTTCTCTGTGCCCCGCACGGTAGAAGGCGCGCGCTTCGATTTGCAGGGAGCACGTGATCATGTGACGTCACCCCTTTCGCGGACTATTATTTTATTATATATGTTTTTTTCTTAATTTTGTTTACTGGCGTTATTTTCTCCTTTGCATCAATCAGAACCGATGGATGGAACTGGGAGATGTTCCATTGTATTGAAGAAAGAGGGAAATTTTATTAACTTTGAATTTGCTTTCTGCTACGAGGACTGACATATCGCTGCGGGATGATATCATTTGTGAAAAGCAAAAAGAGAAAATGAAAGCACTTGCATGGCATTACAATATTTTTATAATAAAGTCCTCCCGATGCAAAGTTGCTTATGCAATTTTTTTTAAATATAGAATTCGATAATTCTTAGAAAGATAAAGAGGAATTAAGTCTCGGTTTTAAGAATTCAAAATGTGTAAGCAATTACTTTAGGATCTTTTTTTAAATGAAAATGGATAAAATGTTTCCTTATTTATTTTTAAACTATTATTTTGAAAATAGGATGTAAGGACATCACTTGAATTTGGTACGGGAAAACGCGAATAGAAAACAATTTTAGAAATATTTATGGAAAATAACATGCATGACTCAAATACGGAAGGCAAAAAATGTGGTGATCTGGAACTAAAAAAAAAAAAAAAAATACTCTTGTGAGCGGGTAAAAAAATTGTTGAATAATAAATATTTAGTTTTTTTCTTTTTCTTTTTTTTAATTAATTTTTCCTCATAGGGTTGGTTGGGGTAAGTGGGACCCTTTTTGAGAACAGTTCGTTTTTGGAACCTTATTGCAAATGTTTTGAAAAAAAAAATCATTGTCTTACTTTATTTTGGACATTATTTGAAACAAAAGTTCGTCTCTATTTTCTAAAATAATGCTTCAATTTTTTTAACGATTATATATTTTTTAAAAATAAGGTGGATGTCTCACTTACCTCGCAAAATGTGGTAAGTGGGTCACCGCTTTTTATTTAAATATAAATGAAGCATATCTAATAAAGGGCTAAGAAAGTTTTACTTGATAAAGTATGTAAATTTTTAGTATTTATTATTCTTTTGTAAATGTATCCATTTATAAAATATTTACTGTCTTTTAAATTTGCATGACAGATAATTAAAAAAAAAAAATCTGTGAAATTTGTTGAAAACCTATAGGTACATATTTTACTCTTACATATAAAGGTGTGTTAAATAAACGTAATAAAGTTGATTCAGATCAATTTTGGTAAATTAGCCAAAACTATAAGTTGAGAAAGAAATTGAAAAAATTAAATGGCTGCATGAATTCAAAGTTGGCTAATGAATGATCACTTCATCCTCAGTAATAGTTTCGAAATCGTCCGCAACAGGCCAATAAAAAAGTCACTATTTCTATTCGTTCTTGTAAATTCAGCAGTATTTGTTTTTAATTTGTATCATCAACTTCCAAAATTAGACCTATATAAATACTTCATGGTTTTCTTTGATGTAAGCTTCACAACTGCATAATCATCAGCTTTAGTAGTTTTGTAGCTGACCAATAAATTCCTACTAAATCATCATAGTTGTCATGTACGTCACTAATACAAATATTTCATCTGAGTTACACTTCATTTTAAAATCTTCACTATTATGGGGACGCCCACTTACCCCATAGTGAGGTGACCCATTTATTCCATATAGCAAAAATTTTCGGGGTAAGTAACTAGGTACTCCTCCTCTTAAACTCTTACTAATAATATTTTATACAGAAATTCTTGTTACAATATGCACTTTAAGTTAAACTATACACGCAAGTTTAATGGTCATAAAAAATAATAAAAACTAGCCTGGAAACACTTTTTAAATTGGAAACACTGGAAAAAATGTTTCATGATCTCAGAAATACCATATGCAAAACCAATCCCTGTGATGAAATATGACATTATCAGTGTAAAGAAAGTATGAAAACCATATCCGGGTTTTACTTTTTATTTTGGGGGGGGGAAGGGGTGACCCACTTACCCACTTACCCCAACTAACTCTATAATATTTTGTGTTGCATATTAAGAGCTAAGTAAGTATTTCGAATTTAACATTAAAAAAGTAAGCAAAATGAACAATATTCAGCAAATGTTACGTACAAAAAAAAAATCTTCTTTCCTGCTTGACTCCTCACAAAATGAATAAGTATTCCAAACGCAAATATCTGTACAAGATTTTATAATGCTCACATATTAAATTATGATACAAATGTGTATATATATATATAAGAAAAAAAAGAGTTTCATGTTGAACTAAACATATAACGCTAGAAAACTGATAGAGTGCAAAGAAAAAAAAAATAAACAGAGTAGTAATTTAAGTCAGTGAAGTCAAGAATGACTAGGCATTAGAAAAAATATTAGATATTACAAAAATCGAATAAATACTTACTGCAAACTATAAAAGCAGACGCTGAGGAAAGAATATTCAATGGAAGGCTTGATTTAAAGAGCAGATATAGCTTAAATGCCTACGATTATCTATTTTAAATAACTTTCCCTACTTTAGTTTATTTATTGATATATTATTAAAGAATAATCTTGGATTTACTCGAGCATTATTTTATTTAAGAAATATATATTTTACACCAATATCTTAAATTTTAATCCAGAACATATGTTAAAGCGACTGGCTGTGAACAGGTGAAAAATACAAAATATTTCCTTGATTGCTATTGAAAACTTTGCTCAGGTTTTAATGAACGCATATTGTTACTGATGTTCTTTATTGCATTCACAATGTTAGTCACTTTGATTATAAACTAAGAAAATATAATTTTTCAAACATTTCAAAGTAGGAGCAGAACAAATATATTCGTATTAATTCAAAAAGATGAAAAAACATCGATAAAAAATCTTGAAGTAAAATATTTCAAATTGTTATGACCAGGGTTTGGAGCCACATTTCCCTCGTTCACGATCAACGCCATGTTGATCAGTCAGTGTTTTTTACCAAAGATGTTGCATAACGTAAAACACTTACCAATAAGCAAAGAGATACTTGACATTTCAAGTGGAAAAGAGAGAGTGATTTAGAAAATACCGCCTACATAGGACCACTTCTTAAATTGGACCTCTGGCTTAAAATGTAGCAGATACAGGTAGTTATCAAAATAATGGAAACACCTGTGAATAAAAGTGTCATTTTTGATTGCGCTTTGTAAGTAATAAAGAATAAAACTACTGTCTGACCACGGATTGTATGGAAAGACAAACATCCGTTTTACAACCGGAAATGGACGAATCAATTATTTTTTAGCGATGCCAGCTTTTGCAGAAGCAGAGTCTCATTCAAATGATTGAAATACCGGCATCAAATTTTTACTTTTCCACCTCACTCAGATAGATTCGTCATATCTTGACGTTTGAAAATTCCATACAATCCGTGGTTGGACAGTAGATATCTATTTTTTATAAATAGCAATGTATGTGATCTGGTAGTATTTGATAGTTTAACGGAAGTTCTGGAAGTCTAGGATTTTTTTCAAGCGCGTGAAATGTCGAACCTCTCAATGTTTTAAAGAGGTCAAATTGTTGGCACGTGTTAGCTGGAGAAAATGCAAATGAAACATCTCAAATTTTTGGCATTTCTAGAGGTACAGTATCTAAAGTCATTCTAGCATACACACATCGCGGTAAGACAAGCTTGGCAAAGCAAAACAGTGGAAGGAAAGATAAGCTCACTAAAAGAAATCGACGGGTGTTGACGTGGATTGTAGCGTCTGAAAAGTGAACAACAGCAGCAAAAGTGACCACAGAACTCAATCACGATCTGGTTTTACCAGTGTGACTGATTATAGTTAGCAGGGTTCCTTTATAAACATAACATTTACGGCAGAGTAGCGATTCGGAATTTTTTTTCCAAGTATTTCCATTATTTTGATAACTACCTGTATCTGTGGTACATTCAGCCGGCGTAAATACAAAGCTTTAGGTGTGAAACCTATGGTAACGGCACCAGTAACAGACAAGTGTTCAGTAATCGACAGTCATAAGATTGGATTTAAATAATAAGAATTTTAGGCGGGTTAAACTGATGTTGCTGTGGCCAATGAATACGGTGCAGTCATCTAGTGATATCAGAGTGAATTTCATGAGTCAGTAGATACAAGGCAATAGTGGAAGGTGTGGAAGGTTATGAATAGCTACCTCGAGGTTAGGTGGTGTTTCTCGCTGCAGCTAGCTGTTTACATTAAGAAGCTGAATATTTTCAACCATAATTTTGCATTGTAAAATGTATATATGATTGCACGCTGGAGGTATTTTTAAAGTTTGAACTATGCTCTTTTCGGTTTTTGCACCGTTTTTCACGTACAATAACTTCTAATGTGAGTTTTATCTATGTCTGTTACTTACCCCCAGAAAACTTGTTTTTCTAATAACAGACATCCATGTCTGTTATTGTTCCTTGAAGCGTTTTTCATTTTTTCCTTTTTTTTTTTTGCTCTAAAAGAGGTTATTCATTAATTGATTGTGCCTACAAGTTTCAATATTGAAAATCGAACAACGTGACTAGTCTCAGACAGGGTGTCTGTTACTGGTCCCAAAAGAATGTCTGCTACTCATGCCATATTTTTTTGGAACCTCAGAATAATGTATACACCTCTTTTTTCAACTCAGGATGAAGCCAGGACATTCTGTTACAGTGAAGAACAGATGCAAACAGCCTTATTGGATGTAAATAGTAACAGTATGAGTGTTGGCACTTCCCCCCAGCAAGGAAAAATAAAGTTCCACGAGTTAAACTTTTGAACAAAGTGAAAGGTTTTTATCCTAGCATAAGCAGGATGGGTCCAGATCCAGTGCTTTCAAAGAACGAGGAGAAAATACTCGTACTCTGAATAGCCCCCCATCATCTAAATCAAGGTTTCCGATATTAATAGAATAATTTTCAGACAATGTGCAGCTGCTCTTAAAGGAATTGGGGAGAAATAATTCTTTTACTGATTGGAAACTTGGAAATCATGTTACAATGGTTTTCCTTAACGGAACCCTTCAGTCGCTCATAGGATCAGTAAAAACTTCACATTGTCGCGTTAAAATGTAACTGCAGAAAGCCTAGGGAACTGATTCAAGACCGTTTACGACTATTGAAAAGACAACAATCACCTTGGCACTTCAGAAAATACAAATCGAATTTTTAATTGCAACGAAACTGCATTTTTTCTCAACCCAAAGGGATTTCGATTGCTTACTTGCAATGAAATGTGACAAAAATGAGCACCAAGTTGCGAACAATGATGAAAAAGAATGTGTCAAAGTTTTATTTACTGCGAACGCTGCTTGGCATCTTCTACCACCAACAGTGATCCATAAATACGTAAGAATCCCACATAGCATTAAGTTCAGTATGCCCCAGGGTTGGGGATTAGAAAAGTCAGATTCAAGGTGGATAACAAGCAAGACGTAGTTTTTTTGGCCAATGTAGTTCATCCTTTTAGCCTGTCTGTAACTGGGTGTCATCAGATTTTTCGGTGTCTGTTACTGGGGTTCGGAGTTTTCTTCTAAATTGAGCAAATAAAAATAGAATTGACTAATTCAGAGGATCTAGAAGCAGCCAAACGTTAGATGGGATGTTGTTGCATGGGATAAAAATAGTTTCAAAAATCTAAATACATTTAAAGGGACAGAAAATTGAGTTAACCTGAGAGCGATGTCTTAAGCATGTCTGTTTGGTTTATGATAACGCACATTGGGATATATAGCTATTCTCAGTGAAGGAACTTTTGCCTCTGATAATTCACAATCTTTTACCATATTTTATTTCCAGGACAATACACATGAAAGATGTATATTACATAGGAATAAAAGAACACCGAAGGCTTCCGAGCGGGAATTGAAACCGAACCTCTCTGCTTACAAAGCAGTTGGCGAAACCACACGGCCACCGAGGCCCCGCTTGTCTGTTACTGGTGCTGTTACCCTACTGTCTGTTTTCCTTAGGCGAGACCTAGCACCAATTTGCCCATGCGTCAAGTCTGCTCTTATTTTATCAAAATAGGGAGGGAACCCGGAAGTAAAAGGTGCAAAATAACGTGTTCAGCAGTTCTTCCAAAGTAGCGTTGAAAAAGGCAGATATAGCGAAAACGAGCGGAAAGTGCTCATCCTCGACCTATCGCCCTTTTTTAAAATGAAATCTATCCAGAGTGATAGTCTTTGCTTTTGAGAACAGACAGTACGAGGATGAAGTTTCATCAGTTTTCGAAGCTCTAGTTACTATGTGATTTGTGTTGATATGTGTGGAATCTTATTTCAAGGCCTTGTAGGGACCTCGGTGGTTGTGTGGTTTCGCCAGCTGCTTTGTAAGCAGAAACGCGCGAGTTCGTTTCCCGCTTGTAGCCCTGGGTGCTCCCTCATTTCTATGTAATGTACATCTCTCATGTGTATTGTCCTGGAAATAAAATATGGAAAAAAAGGTTGTAGATTATTAGAGGTAAAAGCTTCTCCGCTGAGAATAACTATGTAACCCAATATGTGTTATCATAAATCAAATCAAAGGAATTGTATCAAGTGGAATAATCCTAAAACTTGTGAACTGAGGTCAGTGCTTTTACATCATTATAAATATTGTTAAATAAGGACTACAAAAATGCCACTATAAATAAAGTATACACCAATTGTACATACGCGCTTAATTTCAAGAAAATATGAAATGGTGAATCGAAAAAATATCTTTGTGTTGTGTCAAACTAGAATAAACAACCATTATTTTACTCTCCAAAAAAAAAAAAAGAAGTTTTAGTTACAGAACACTTAATCTACACAAAACTTCGACAAAAGACTAGTAACCTTGAGGTAGCAAATTTAGCACGACACCAGAAAAAATCGTTTTCCAATTTTCTGTTTTTAGTATCTGATTAGCGGAATGAGTACGCAAAGGCAATGCAGTTTTATAATCATAAGTGCTGCTGGATTTCAACTTTTCCAAAGAGTATGCATTCAAATCATGTTCTACAATACACTGAAACTGGTCATTAACCACAATTGAAGCAAACAAAAAAGTGCACAATCTTCTAGTGGTGTATTTTATAATTATATCATACGTTCTGGAAAGACATGCATTGGCTTCAATTTGCACGATTTAAGTCTGCAATAACTTTTCGACTAAGCAAATGTAGGCAAACGTTTCAATAACAGAATGTTTAAATAGAATATAAATTGTGTTCATAAATTTGTTTTAGACTGATTAGAAATATTAGAACACCTATTTATCGAAAATGTGATTGAATTGGGAAAAAAATATTTACTTGATTGATTAAAAAAAGTAGGTAACACATGTAACTTGTATGTAAGAAATTGGACTGCTACTAGAGCTAGTTTAACTTTTTATTCTGCGTAAAAACTGTTAGATTTCTTTCGAGAAGAAAGTGGAATTTCATTGCAATTTAAAAAAGGGTCATAAATTTTCTGGTCAAATTAATGAATTCCTGATCTAAGGTCGAAATTGCCTTGATCTGATCGAATGTTATCCGAACATCTAAGCCAGGCCGCGATCTATAAATTTTGGGCCTCCTTGCAAGAAATCATCAGGACCCCTAACTGTCCACTAGATTGCCCTCCTCCCCCTAATCAACTTTTTTTTTTGAACAAGTAATTGTTCTTTCTTTTTAACTGTTTCGATATTTCTACTTCAATTGCGAGTTTATTTGTGTTTATTTTTATTTATTTATTTATTATTATTATTAAGATTATTATTATTTTAAGGTTTTGAGAAGGGTTTTTAACTCTGATTTTTACAATAATGTTGAAAATATTTTCAAAGTTTAAAATTTGAGCATAGGTTTTTTATTTGTTTAAAAAAAAATTCTTGGTTTCTCGGGCCGTAGGCCCCTCAGTGGTGTGGGCCACCTTGCACTGCAGGGTCTCCGGCCTCATAAAGCATTTCTGTCTCGTGACTTCTGGCATGGGATGCTGGTTAAACGCGAGCCATCTGCATTGGTGTTTTTGTAGTATAATGTGTACAAAGTCACTTATAACTGCCTAAAACAATAAATTAGCACGTAGTCTGGCTGCTGCTTTTGACAACAGGGAATATTTCAGCGATAGAAATTTATTTACAGCTAAGTGTAAATAAATTTCTATCGCTACCCCTATACTGATATACTACCGCTATACTGTATATATACTGTATATACTACCCCTATACTGATTAAGTGGGGAGAGTTTTCCAGGACGAGCGGAAAATGTCAATTATGAACGACGGGCGTTCCAAGCCGGCAATCAGTGATTACAGAATAGTTGATTGATGTAATGAACGAGAAGATTCATGACGATCAGCGATTCCAAATTTTAACTACTTGTCGGCATTCACAACTTCATCTGGTTATCTTCAGAGTCGGCGGA
Organism: Uloborus diversus; assembly: GCF_026930045.1. Lineage (NCBI taxonomy): Eukaryota > Metazoa > Arthropoda > Arachnida > Araneae > Uloboridae > Uloborus > Uloborus diversus. The sequence goes on from NC_072731.1 coordinate 43,556,401, forward strand.
CATCTATGAATCTTGAAGAACGTTGTAAAAAAGACTCTGAGAAACACTGTAAAAAGAAAAGGGGAAAATGAATTTACAATAAAGTATAAGAAATCTAAGATATAGTTTGACCACTGATTAGATGGAAAGGCAAATATCCGGTTTCCATCCGGAAATGGGCGCATCTATTAGATTTCAGGAATGCCAGCTTTTGTGGATGCCTGAGGGTTTCAAAATTAAGCTGGGTCACACTCAAATCAGCGGATAGCGTATCAAATTTTTACTTTTACTCCCAACCCTCCCTATTCAGGTAGACTCGTAGTAACTGGATGTCAGCAATTCCATATAATCCGTGGGCAGACTGTTGCTTATATTTTACATGAAATCGGACTTTGCTAACTTGAAAACTAACATGATCACGATATGTATGAAAAAAAAAATGACAACTGACGTTACAAATTCTGCACATGGTTATTTTTATGTTTGATTGAAGTATCCGTATAACCACATCAAATGCAAGTGTACAACTTAAAAGTTCTTTGTTATAGATTTTCTTCCTACAATCCTACAAATAAACAGTAGCTTCAGATGAGGGCAATATATGTGTTTGGTAATGTAAAAGGAAACTGATCTGTATTAAAGCGAAAACAAGCTCCTGATTTACTTATATTTAAAAAATGTCAGAGAAACTATTTAAAAAAGAAAAGGAAATACAATGAATATTTCTTTTTTTAAATGTATTTTATTTGGCTGTAAATGCCATAGTATTCACGTTATTTTATTGCCTTTTAATGATATTATTTAAATGGGTTTTAGTACTCTATTACAATAACAAGTTGTACATATGTCATGGAAAAGGAATTTTCAGCTTAATTATTAATGAAACATCCAATGCATTTAATTTTTGAAAAAGCAAAGTTTTTTTCCTTTTACTTCAAAAGGAAAAAAAAAACCTTTATTTTCAGCTGAATACTTAATCTGGTATATTTAAATTTACGTCTGTGAATTCTTTTCAAGGATTAATTAAAATTAAAGAAACTCTACCATGTTTTTATTTATTTATTTATTTATTTTTAAAGGCGTATTGCTGTATGTTTTAAAGATGTCACCATTTATGAACCTTAATTAAACTCCAATCCATAAGAGACTTGAAACTACACAATGTAAAATGACAGTTTTACGAGTTCTGTGAAACATTGTTTTCGTTTAATTTTATCTTCGCTTAGTGTCATATGAAAAGAATAAATAAAAGAACCATGAAATTTAAAACCATGCTTGTTCACACGAAGTAGAGGAACGGAAAAATGTGACTTTAGAAGATTTCTTTCTTTCCCCGCCTCTTTCTCTCTTCTAATCCTTAACATTTTTACCCATCAAAATATTTTTATGAATTTTAATTTTGCAAATATCTTTAAGGTACATGTTTTCTAATAAAAATGAGACATATTTATAGGATAGTCAACTTTTCACGAAATTCATTTTAATAAGCGGGATATCCCATTATCCGAGATCAGAAGAACTAATTAGTACGGTTTGGTACTTTGCAGACTGATTGCATTAAGCGGAATGTTATTTCAACTGATATTCCATTAAGCGGGATTGAATAAAACTGACTTAAGGTTGCACAAATTGCGTCTGATAAGTGGCAATTGGTTCTGATCTGTGAGGTAGTCCTACTTTTTAAAAATGTTTAATTAAATAAGTATCTTTTTCTTTGCTTTATTGATTATATAAACGTTTTGGATATGTTTCAATGGAATATGCAAAAGAAGTGCTACTTCTTTCCCTGTCCCACTTTTTCAGAAGAAGTGGGGAAGACGAGGGACATATTGTCGTTGGAAATCGTATCGTGTTACTTCATATGCATTTTGAAACGTGTAACCGCTATTTGAAAAATTCAAAACAATAAGTATCCATGCAGAAAAAAAGGCTCGTTCTCAAGAGATGCCACTGCACAGTAAATATCAGCCGGTCACTAAAATCCTGCTACAAGGCAGAAAACATACGTTTGGATGGATTAACGCAAAGTTGTGCTTTAGTGCTATTCACTTGGATCAATCGTAAGTAAAAGCTTTATTAAAGCAAAAATAAAATCGACTGAAATATTAATTCATATCGATGTCCCCTGATTCAAAACCGTGCTGAAGTGGATTGGAACTTACTTAAACCTCTAAATGGTTAATTGTAAGGAATTGCAAATCTGGAGTTTTTGAAGGTAAAAGACTAAGGAAACCGGGACGTTCTCGGCAACGAAAAGAGTCAAATTTTTCGTTGGAAAAACGAGGTGTTTATTCGTTTTAAAATCAAGTGTGACTTAAAAACTATTGTGTATAGAAAGAATGTAATCTTTTCATCATAAACCAGTAAAAATATTTTTTTTCCTTAAAAAATGTAATTTTGAATAGTAAATAGAAAATATATAGTTGCACGATAGTTTGAAAATTTATGACTGCAAATAGGTACTCTTAGTAAATACAATTCTGAATTAAATCGCTCTAAACTTCAATACTATACAGGCAAAAGGTCACAAATTACAGTGAGCCTATTATTTTCCAGTTACCTTTAAATTAAAGATCCACAAAAAATGTTAAAATATAGTATTGCATAAAATCCTGAAAAAAAAAAACAATTTTTTTCAGTAAAATTTGCCTCCTAAAAATACAATAGTACCTAAACAAAAGTAAAAATAAGTTTAACACATGCAAAATGCTTGTATATGTTATAATACAAAGTTTCACAATCATACATCGATATGAATTTTATCTAAACCTAAAGTTCAAAAAAAAAAAAATGTGTTTTCTGAAAAACGGGAAAACGTGTTGACCTTGACAATGCTGGTAAGCATGCGATACGCTTCCCGAACTGCTTATGCCGAGGCATTTTCGAAGTTTAAGTTATGTAAATAGAAAAAAAGAGTAAAAGTAACTGAATCATGAAATATTTGATGAAAGAAAACAACGGTTTTTGTCAATATTCAATCCTGATACCGTCTCTTTAAAAGGGGCGAGGCTTTTTTGTTTACACTTTAAATAATAAATTAATTAGCTTCCGGAATTTGATACCCACACAATATATACATTTTTGGAATCAGGGAAGTGTCCCTTATTTTATGCAGCTAAAATTGAAAAATCGATTTTTTGAACATATAAAACGTCCCGGTTCCCTAATGATTTTGTTGGTGCCTAAAACTGAAAATTATTATAACTAAATGGCATATGTAAAGGAAAGAAAAGTACGGAGTAAATATGTCTTTGAGTGCATACAGCAGGGTATTTAAATGACTAAAAATGTTACTTCGTTTCGCTCTTATTCAATGAAGAAAGCAAGCAAGAAATGCTGAAAGATATCACTCATGTGATTTTAGAAGAGATCCTATGGAATCTCGTTATTTTGCAATAAAATTTTTACAATATTTTCGCTGAAGGTTATCTATTAATTTTGGCACTCACGTCGCAATAGTTCCGTTTTTTGTTGAATTTTTACTTTCCATGAGTAAAAATAAATACTAGGAATTATTTTAAAATTGCTCCAGAAACCGGATGTATACCTTTCCGACCGATTTAGAACCACAATATTAAATTTCGATAAAACTGTACTTTATGTTTGGGATTTCTGTTTTCGTTTTGTGGAGTTTGGTACTTCCACAACGTAGCGGCCCACCGAGCTTTCTTGTCGATATTATAGTTATACCAAAAATGCAGTTTTCATCAATTTTTATGTTCTTCCTTTTTTAGTATGAATCTACACATAACACGAAATGTTAGATTCTGCAACTTAAGGCATTTTTCGATCTTGTATGTACTTCTCTGTGTATTCACGCAGGAGTGCCCTCCTAGGAGTGGGGGGATGGGGGGTCATGGCACAGACTGCGCCATTGAAATGTTTAGGGGTGGATAATTTGAGAGGTATTTTTCACTTTTTTGGGGGTCTCTTGCTTTTGGGAGGTCTTCGCAAAATTTAGGAGGGGGCACGCCTGATTCACATGTGTAAATTCTGAACATCAACTATCAGAACACTTAATGAGAAAATGAATACATTAAAACGAATTCACATTAAAAAAAAAGAAATAAAAACCTCACAAAAAATGAAGCTGCTAATCATTCTTCCGTTGAAATATATTTCGCATTTTATTCGAAATAGTTTTAAAAAGTGAACGATTTTTTTTTTCACAAATGTCTTTTTAAACACCGTAAAAAATGATACGTTGAACATAATGTATTTAAAACTCAGTTACGCATCGACGGTAGCAAATATTATGTCAGGTTTACAAATAACCCTTTATTCCATTAAGAAAGAGAACATAACTTACACGCTTTCTTATTTTTTATTTCCACTACATTCCTTGGTAAGTACACTTATCGGTCAAAATGTATTTTCGTAATTCTCTCAATACTTGTACTGTGCATTTAATTTATAACACTACTAGAAAGTCCAAAGGGGCCCATGAGGCCCTTCGCATTATTAGTTATTCAATTATTCTAAAAAATAAGTAACATAACGTGATGGAACTTTCTGACTTTTCATAGTATGACTCTATTTGATTGCTTATTCAATGATTTAATCATTAGCCTCATAGCAGAGTAAATACTGAACTTTATTCCTAGAAGGATGGGAGAAGGTAGTTTTACGGCACCTGACCTGAGGAATGTGTCCCCCCATTACAGCAAAAATAGAGAACATTTTCCTTTCTCGTACTTACTGTAGCATGAAAAAAAGGGAAACTAACACTTCGCAATTCGGCATGTGGCGATAACATCCTAGAAGTCATTATAGATGCAGTTTCTCATAAGAGGAGCTTCATACCGCATGCGGACTCATTCAGGAATAACTTTTTTGACAATTCACTGGAAAATCAGGAAAGGACCACACTGGCTCCTTTAATCATTCCAAGTATAGGGCAAATTTAATCTTTCTTACAGTAATTTATTTCTATATAAATATTTCAAGAATTGTGCTTTCGATGCATTTGTTTCTGTACGTATCATAAATGCAAATTTATTTAAAAAAGGGTCCTACCTTTGGCCGAAGAAAAAAAAAACCTGTCAAGCTTGGAGCGTTAAAGACCTAATTATGCCTTAAGTTTCTCCAAACACTTCCCTCTGGGGTGCTGCATTTGTTGAAAGCATTCGAAGAAGCACCGTTTCAAAATGGAGTTTAGATCGGCTGCCATTGTAGCCACAGGCACTTCTTGCCTGAAATTTTATTAATTTGAATTAACATTAATACATAACATTAATCTCAGAGAATCATGTAACAAGAGTACAGAGACGGTTGACCCTTAACATTCTGGTTATTTAATGAAACTTTGGTTGTCTGCTAAAAATTTCTGAATGAAGTGCGAGAAATGCTTTGGAAAATCGACATCAAACTATGTCAGCATCTTAAGAGCGTTTCTTCTTGGCTGTCTTCCATGCACTGACAAAATCTGATGCAGCAAAGTTGCATTTTTCATTCCGTCATTTTAATTGAAATTTAAACATCAAACGATATAAATGCATACTATTCCAATCAGACGCTGTATTCAAGCGACTCTCGCTACATGCAGTCATGGAAAAAAAAATATGAATACATAAGGAGGTTCAAAATCAGATCCTGCAGTGTGCTTGATTAATATCCATTAGAGTTTCGTTAAAAGAAAAAAAAAAGACATATAACCCAGTTCCCCCAATTAACCTCTAATTTGAATTCTGAAACTTTGAATTTAAATTATGTTTTTCGCAATCACGAGTTGCGACAAAACCCTACTGATTAGAGTTATTGTTTCAAGAAATGGCTGAACCCCCAAGCATGTCCCTCCTCCTGGGTGGGTACGTGTGTGTTTGTGGCTTACGTGTGTGCACGTAGGCGTGTGTATGTGTGTAAAGGCGCGGGCGTGGAAGGCGAGTGTGTATGAGCATGCGTGTGTAGGACATGGACGCCACCACCCCGCAGCAGTGCATTCCTGGGGACAGGCTCAGGACGGCTCAGCTCAGGACCAGAAGAGCCGCGCCGGTGGGCGGTGGTGCTGCAGACGCCCCTGGTCCAAGCTAAAAAAGGAACCACAACATCAAGGACTGTCAAGTGAGAACGATAAGCAATCGTGATTGCTCAAAAAAAAAAAAAAAAAAAGGCGGACGTTTTTTTCTAACTTCAACGTAAAGTTTATGGAGAAAACGTCATGAAAAATAATTTTTTGCATGAGTGCCCTTTTTTGGGGGATTTAGCCCCACTATTGAATTATCGTACTAAATTCATAACATTAAAACTTTCAAAAAAATAAAAAATTGGTCTTTACGGACAGATAAATTAAACGTAAAAAAGAAATAGCAACACTTAACAGAAATATAAACGAATAAAATACTTTCACTTGAAAATCAATTCAATTAAAATCTTAAAAATAATCATGTTGTGAATTATAGTTGTGGTAATAAGTAACTAAACTTATGCATACTTAAGATGCACTTAAAGCGCTAGACTGACATTTATTTTAAACACAGACATGAGATGCATTTCCTTTATAAAATTATTTTGCACTAGAAGATTCAGGGAAAAATATTCTTTCTTCCTTTTCGCGTTCCACATTTTGCCTTGGCAAATGTCCATCCAGTGCCTTTGGTGAGTATTGGCTTTAATAAATTATGGAAACTGCCACCTTTATGGCACTTATGTGTCTAAATATTTATTTTTATAGAAGTGTAGTACATATTTACAATGAAAGAAGTTCTACATTTCTGTTACTTGAAAGCGCGTGCAAGAGCAGCGAAAGAGAATAGTTTTACGGAACCTCAACTCTTATGTCTGTGTAATTTTTAGAAAAAAAAATTAAGATACTTTTAGATTTGGGCTTTTTATTTTGGTGACAATTACAAAAATATAAAACTTTTTCATAAAAATAACTATTCTGTATCCGTCAAACAATAACTTCTAACACAATCAGCTGCAGATATTGAACCGCATAGTTAAAAATCATTTTCATACATTTTACTGTGTCACAAAATACATTTTTATGTACAGAGTCATTTTAAAAAGAGGAAGAACGCCTAGTTTTTGTCTTGTCTTTAAGACAGAAAGACCAAGCTTCATCTAAAGAGGAATTTTAGTACAAAAAGTGGTAGAAAATAAATTTGGAGATTGTAATTTTATGAGACATAAACGAAAACGACCGCAAACATAAGCCCGAGTTGTGAAAATGGCCATAGTAAAATATATTGTACCAGTACTTTAAGTCATAAATATTCGTGATAAAGATATCAAGATTTGAAATTATTGATTTTCTGATTATACATTTGATGATCTGTCTGATTTTTCATTGCGTATACAAAATTTGTTTAAAGGTACCAAAGTGCATTTATATGATTCACCTTTTTTTTGATAATCTGTAATTTTTATACCCTTCCCTCTGAAAAATTTGTATTTTATTAACGAACTTGTATTGCAAATAAATTTCTAATGTTGTCGCTTTTTGTCACTTGCACACTGCTCAGCTGTACAATATTTTTTATGACTGCATGTTATTTTTAGTTTACTAAGCAAATTCAACCTAAGTGTAAGTCAATGTAGTGTAACGTTAAAGATGTATTGGGGGGAAAATACTTTTAAATGTTTTGCCATAGTCTTTCCCATTGTTATTGAAAATTACAAATTGTTCAAAAATAAGATAATTAATATAAACTAGAAAATCTCCTGTAAACGTATGACGGGCGAAAATAGTTTCTACATTTTTCTGAACGAAGCAGCAATTGCTGTTTGGTGATATTTTGATAGTTGAAATTTTAACTCCAGTGGATTAACCCTCAACTCCAGTAGATAACGTTCATTGTTGACCACTTATTCGTTTCTTCATTCCTCTGAAATGGCATAATCTTGACAGCAAAACGGTTAAGGTCCCGAATCCAGTTCAGTCTCGTCAAAATAAAGCATTTCCACGCATCTTAAACATTACCAAAAAATATTATCAAATTATCATGCCGTTTCGCGAGTTTCATTGTTGATTACGTCAGGAGTGTTACTCGATCACTCGCTATTATACATATTAGGATTACCAGTGTTGGTTGGTAAAGCACTCCGTGCTTACATTGTGCCCTATTAGGAAATTATTATTTTTTTTCCATCAAGCTCATTAAAACCCCTTCAGACCTTGCGTCCAGTATACCTGACATACACTTTAAACAGCTGCTAGTCATTTAATATTTGAGTAAATTAGTTGATTTTTTTGTAGTTTAATCTTTACACTATTTTTATAATTATATGTGAAATAATTTTTCGTTTTTGAATTGATAACACTAATAAATTGGGATTGGAAGATAGAGAGTGGCTCAATCTTCTAACCGTGGATTCTCGTCTGAAACAGTTTTTTTTTCTTGTTTGTTTAAGAAAATATATAATATTTAATTAATCATTTCAAACGCTTATGTTATACTTTATTATTGTTTGAAGAACATTCTATAATAATATGAAAAATTATCATATAAGCTTTGTGCTACAATATGATTAAAGTGAAAAACAACGTAAATAAAGCACAAATATTGGAGAAGATACAGCATATAGCTATTTCAAGGCTACAATGGAGCCTCTTCATCAGTGCAGAAAGCTCACCAACACAACCGAAAGTTGCGAGAGAACTGACAAGAACCAAGTGGACACCGGTATTTATACCAAAGAGGGCCAACCAGTAAGAATACAGGAACAAGACATCAAGCAACCAATCAGCGAACAGCATGTACACTCCGGGCTCAAAGCAGGGGGGAGAGACAACCAATCAGAAGCCAGGAGACAAAACGAGTGCGAGACAGCGAAGAAACAGGAAAGGCAATTATAGAAATTGCTTCCAAATATCATGAAAAAATGGAGTGCCGGAAAAATCATTGACAAGAGAATAAGAATTTTTCCAAATATAGTAAGCTTCCCAGAAATCGAGGTCATAAACCGAAGAACATTTACGAATAATCTTTGAAGATGAAAAATCAAAACAGTGACCAGAAGTCCAACAATGCTGAGCAATGGAAAAACGAGTAAGTTCTTTATGTTTAACATAGTTTTCGTGCTCTTTCAGACGGTGCTTGAGAGCACGTTTAGTCTGTCCGACGTAACCAAGTCCACACTTGCAGGAGATGCTATAATGCTAATTCTCCCATCAAAGGTTTGTGTTCTGATCCTGATCTAGTTGTTACTAAGGCTGACAAAGGTGGCCAAATTGTTATTCTTGACAAAAGTTCATATTTAGATAAATGTAATGAGCTAATTGAGGTTGGTCCTTATGTGACACTTTACAAAGACCCTTATTAGAGTAAGTATTAGAGAGTTTAACCTTTTAAAAATGTTGTGAAATCTTCTCCTATCATCAGCGAGTCTTCAAAAAGGTTTTTAACTCCTTCTGTTTCACACTGTGCCAGGTTTTATGCTCTACCAAAGGTTCATAAACCCGACATTCCTCTTTGGCCTATTACTTCAAACATTGATACTGCTTCATATAAACTAGCTAAGTATTTAGTTTCTATCTTCTCTTCTCTTTTGGTTAGTAACTCTTTTACTGTCAGAAATTCAGTTCATTTTGTTCAGAAGTTACGTTATTTTAAGCCTCATGGTTTAACAATGGCTTCTTTTGACGTGAATCACTTTTCACTAATGTACCGGTTATTGGGGCTTTGGATTGTCTTAAATTGAGACTCCAAGAGCATAATTTTTCTAGTTTTGAGATTGACGAACTTGTTTCACTTACTCGTGTTTGTCTTGAGTATAATACTTTTGTGTTCAATGGTACTTACTTTCGCATGTCTGAAGGTTTAGCAATGGGTAATCCTTTGAGTTCTATTTGATGTGACATTTATATGCACTATTTTGAGACTAAACTTTTTGAAACCATAACGTTTCCGTTCTATGTTCATTACGTTGACGATTGCTTTGTTTTGCTTGGCCAAAACCAGGTTGATAATGAACTTCTACTTTCTACTCTAAATTCTATCGATCCTTGCATCCAATTCACTACTGAAATGGAAACTGATAGTTCTCTTTCATTTTTGGACGTCTTTATTACTAAAAGTAATGATGAATTTATGACTTCGGTGTTTCGTAAGCCTTTTGCTGTTACACTACCTCCTCACAAATGTTCTTCTCATCCTCCAAACCAAAAGTTGGCCTCATTCAAGGCTTTTGTGTTTCGTGCTTTGAACATTTGTTCTTCCTCCAATTCTTTAAATGCTGAGCTTTCTTATCTTAAAGCAGTGGCTTTCGATCGTGGTTATTCTCCTAGCATCATTGGTTCAATTTATAATAAGTTAATTAAGCCATCTCATTCTGAAAAGGTTTCTGCTTCCAATGCTTCATATACTATTGTTTTGCCTTATTATCCGAAAGTTAGTCATCAAGTTGCAAAGATTTTGAAGAAATTTGGTTTTTATACAGCTTTTTCTCCAGTTAATAAGATGAAATTTACAAACTTAAAGGACCTCATTGATTGCCATAGCAACTGGGGTATTTATAGCATATCCTGCAAGTGTGGACTTGGTTACGTTGGACAGACTAAACGCGCTGTCAAGCACCGTCTGAAAGAGCACGAAAACTATGTTAAACATAAAGAACTTGCTCGTTCTTCCATTGCTCAGCATTGTTGGACTTCTGGTCACTGTTTTGATTTTTCATCTGCAAATATTATTCGTAAATGTTCTTCGGTTTATGACATCGATTTCTGGGAAGCTTACTATATTTGGAAAAATTCTTATTCTCTTGTCAATGATTTTTCCAGCACTCCATTTTTTCATGATATTTGGAAGTAATTTCTATAATTGCCTTTCCTGTTTCTTCGCTGTCTCGCACTCTTTTTGTCTCCTGGCTTCTGATTGGTTGTCTCTCCCCCTGCTCTGAGGAGTCCGGAGTGTACATGCTGTTCGCTGATTGGTTGTTTGATGTCTTGTTCCTGTATTCTTACTGGTTGTCCCTCTTTGGTATAAATACCGGTGTCCACTTGGTTCTTGTCAGTTCTCTCGCAACTTTCCGTTGTGTTGGTGAGCTTTCTGCACTGATGAAGAGGCTCCATTGTAGCTTTGAAATAGCTATATGCTGTATCTTCCCCAATACTTGTGCTTTATTTACGTTGTTTTTCACTTTAATCATTCTATTATAATGTCTGTAAGGTATTTTATCGTTTTTTATATGACATATTAGTTTCAAAAAAAAAAAAAGTCCGGAATATTGGTCGTGCCATAACTTTTTAAATTTATCTCCTACAAATTTGAAATTTTGTCTATAGAATGTCCTTTATCATAGTTCATTGTGTACCCAATATGATTATTTCTGTTCAAGTAGTTCATAATTCTAAGAAAAGTTTTAGACAAAAAATTTTGCTGATTATAATTCTTTGTGAAAAGAGGAAAACGAATTTTTACTTCGGAACTCATATTCATCTTATTTTAGATTTCAACAAAATAAATGTGCATTAGGGTATATCGAGCAAAACTTTTTTTCAAAATTCAATTTGTCAAGTTGATAAAAAGTTGCCCCTACCGACCCACATCTTACATAAAATTTCATCCAAATGAAAAAATATTTAGGTGTCTCGCACGAGGTTTTAAAATTTATAATTTTCTTTAAGAAAATCAATTTTTGCTAAAGGATATTTTTGAGTAACAGAAAAAATGTTAAAGAAACATTAAAACATTTTCAAGTCGAAAATTGTGAGGAATTAAGCCGGGAATTCTCGTCAAATAAAAGGCTTTGCTCTAATGTTGCATTTAGGTTCCCGCATAACAAGCAAAAATAATGATTTTTTTTTAAAGTTCCAAGTTAGAATTTTCAATATAAATGCATTAGCTTTTGAATTTTATTTTATTTAGTTATTTATTTTAATTATTATTATTATTATTTTTTTTTTTGCAAATGTTTTTTTTTTGCACAAATGCCACTTGTCTTTTTATTACAGTTCTTCATCAATAGAAAGAAAACTTTTCACACTATTTCAACTTTCTAATGTCCAAATTTAAGTTATTTTGATATTTTTTTCTAAGTTCTTAAAAATATAGTTGCTGAAGGCTAAAAATTTTAGACTAGAATTCATTAGAATTGAGACAGTTATGTTGACAGAAAGGCATTGCTCATGTAAAAAGACTTTAATATATATATTTTTAAAATAAAATAAAAATTTAAGGGTGGCTCTTAAGATAGTAGTCGATGCCAGGGCCTGATGTAAGTGTAAGCCCGAGAAGCACGGGCTTTAAGGCGGGAGCTTGGGAGGAAGAGGGGCTCTAAAATTCCAATTTTTTTTTTCATTTGTTTTGTACTGTTCAAGTTTTCTAAATCTTTCGGGTTCTAGTGTAAGTTAAAAAATTATATTGTTATTGCTGGCTCTGTTATAAAAATGTTTATGAGTTAGGCGGAAAACTAATTTTCTCCCATGGAGTGAGAAAACTATCTTGACTGACATCTAGCGTAAAATTAGACCACTCAAATGTAACTCCATGTTGGTATGGAGCTCAATATTACTGCTTGTGGCATTTATTTTGTTTCTGTTGATTTACAACATTTCCAGATGTTTGAATATTTTGTAATTGCTTATTGATATAAGTTTCAAATTACAAATACAGAGCTGCTGATCTTTATTGGGGGGGGGGGGGGGCTGGTAAATTGACTAGCAGCTGGTTAACTGGGCCCAGAGCCTGTTGTGAGTTGTCTCCTTTGTATCCGTAACCAGTTTTGATTACTATCTAGTATTTCATTTAGATAGTTTACATAAGCAATACGTAACATGCTACTCACAAAATACATGCAGCTGACTGAGCATTCTTCAATGTCCTGGTCGAGTCAGTCAGAACTTGACGGAAGGTGATAAACTTATTTTAAAGCAGGTACACCCCCTCCCCTTAAAAGCACTTCTTCCCTTTCTTATAGCAATTGGAGACTAGTTTGGGGAAGGAAAAATATTTGTTTAAGGTATTTGGTGACAAGAAAACAAATATGCATTTACATCCTCGGTTTACGGCTGCCTATAGATGTTCAAATGTCAATGGGGTTAACCTTTAAAAAAAAAATTCAATGGTGCAGATTGCACCATGCACCACTGGTAGATAAATAAATAAATAGATGAATGAATGAATATATATATATATATATATATATATATATTTGGATGATACGCCATTATTCATGGGGAAGCAGAACCTCTGTAATGATAGAAAGATGTGCAATTGAGCACCTTCTTCAATTCTGCAAGTCAAGGCAGCCCCTACAGGTTTGTTGTGCGTCCAGTCCTGAAATTTCTAATTCGAGCCCCGGCCGAAATACATATTAGTTAACTACGAAATAAAACTCTGCTTGAAAAACGTCAAGTATTATCCATAACAACATTTATTTTATTTTGTTGCCCCGAAATGTATGTAAGCAGGTGAGTATAACACGTATACTTAGATGGTACTGTCATACTTAAACCAGGTTACTGTTGATTTTTATCAGAATTGTAGATTGCATTAAGTAAGATTTAAATGTTATAGTTTCAAATTTCTCAAATATGTAAAACCTACACAGCAAGTTGCAAGGCCTGAATTGTGATGAAATTATTCATAAAATTCTTCATTTTCTTCATGAAGTAGAATTTTACTAATTTTGTTTATTCTCAATTTTAAAAAGCAATACGATTTAAAATCTGTATCAACTTAACCAATATTTTGCTAACACATTATTTTTGCACGTATGTTTGTGGTTTATATTTTCTGTTCCGAAGTTAATTAAAAATTATATGCTCTCATAAAAAAAATAACTCAGTATACCGCCTTAGTTGTAATTTCAAACCAAATTAGACTTAATCCAATGCTTGTTTTGTGTAAGACGTTATATGTTTTAAAAAGGAAACGCTACCGAAATGCATTAAATTGACCAAAGTAAAATGAAAGAAAAACATCTAAGCATATCCAATTTAAGTTTCCTGGGGAAACTGTTCATCAATTTAATAAGTCGAAGGAAAAAGACAAAAGTAACACCAAATTTCTAGGTAGCGAAAAATGTGCTTCTTAGCAAGTGTTCATTATTTATGATAATTACATTTCCATTAGCCAGGGAACAATTTAATTTGTGCAATGTATATCCCAACGCTTTTACTTGTAAACAAAGGCTAAAGAAGACCAGGTTCTAACTACATGAAGGGATTAAAATGAAACACGCAAAAGGATAATAAACTCTTTTTCTCTGGGATTTTCGAGAACAAGATTATGAGAAGTAAGCTTTGCAGTGTGTATTAACTCATTTACACGTGGACTAATTTGGATTAACAAAGAGAAGAACCATTATTCTTTCAACACGAGAGAAAATGAATTTCAGGAATGTTTTTTTTTCTTTTGAGATTATTTAGTGTATAGTAAATCAAGTTTAATTAGAATTTATGGCAGTTTTAACTCGTCTGCCAACTTTGTCGAATGCAATGCATTAGCATAGTGGAATCATACATCTATACTTATAGTCCAAAAACAAGCATTAACTTCTTTTATGTTTTTATTATTTTTTTTAAAATATGAAACAAATATTCGCTTTCATTTGCTTAGAAAATGAAATTTTCACATATATTTATAATAATGTATGGTAGACCGGGGCACGTTTACGCAGTGCCTTTTTTTCAAAACGAGTCATATCTGGAGAACCAGCAGTTATAAAAGATTGTTGATGTTCTCTAGCACATATTCTCACAAGTTTTTGAGCATCAGTCTAGCTTCGGCCTAGCATGCAGAAATAATAATATGTTTTCTACCCAGTTGAGTAAGTTTTCTGTTGAACGTTTTGAAGCTTAGAAGCGTTTTGAAGTTGAATGTTGTGAATAAATAACACTTATCTATGAAAGAACAATTATATAAACACTAGCAGATTTTTATCCTTTTTTAAGAATTGTACTTGTATGAACTGAAATGTTATTTAAAAAAAAATCAAACTTGCCGACGGGGGCAAGTTTACGCGTTGACGTCGGAGCACCTTCACGCACGTTCTTACGGTGTCTTACTTCCAAACGTGCCCTCACGCTTTTTTCGCTCCGAACTGTAGCAAACCTTTTTAGTATTTTCAGGCTATTTAGTTTTGAAAATCACCATTTATTTTTTAATTGAATTACAAATTCGTATCTTATAGGTTACAATCTCGTAGTGCTGTCTTCATGCCCATTTAGCTTCTACTTTATACACTATTCAGTCTGTAATAAATTTGCTTCACTTCAACGATGGTAAGACGTTGTAATCAAAACACTAATAAACTCACGTTAGGTGTAAAAATAGATATGCGTAAACGTGCCCCGTGTCCGGGACGCGAATTTAGAAACACAACCGCGTACGCAGGTCGCACAGATGGCGCTACGATCGATTGGCGAGGAGAAAAGTTCGGGAAGGGATTCATCGCCAACCTTCGAGCCGCAAGCGCAAGTCGCGATTGCCGCTTAAATTTCTAACTTTTTTACTAATTATTTCTATTTTACTAATGATTTCATTTAGGAATGTTTGCTGCAGGATAAAAATGCCTAAGGACTTATATTGCCTAATGGTACCAAACTTAATTAAATAGATAGGCATGAATCAGCTAAAATTGCTTTAGGTCCCAAATGTCCAGCTCCCAATTTTTTTCTTGGCTTAACTGAAACATCATCTCTGAGATGGAACTTAAAAATGTCATATTAGACAGTGAAGTCAATGAAAGCAGTGACACTCCTGACTATCAAGAAATCAAAAACGAAATACAGGCTCCCTATATTAGTTCTCAAATTATTAATGCCTCAGCTGAAGATAAGCAATTTTTTGTAGACGAATTAAAAAGACTAGTGTCATATGAAAATATTGACAAAACAAAATTAACAAAGTTGGCTATTTGATAAATATCATAACGGGCACATAAATGAATCAAAAATTAAATTTAATAAGTAAAATTTTTCCACCCACACGGAAAGGTAGAAAAATAAAACTTCAACCGACATCTATTTCAAGAAGTGGAATGCCTAAAGAGTCAAACAGAATCCTCGCAGGGGGACCCTTTAAGTGCAAAGTACAAAATAAAGTCAAAAGAAATCGTAATCTAACTCAAAAAATAAATTTTAATAGAGCTAATGCAAAAAGCCATAGCATTTTGTATTAATATCATTATTTTTAAATAAAAGCATGTAGTAATACAATTATTTGTTTCTCCTTTTTAGTAATTTTGCAAAACACTAGCTTGTGCACCGAAAAGAACATTTTTCAAACATTTTTCCCCCTTTAGAACTACAGATCATAATAAAAACAAACATCATAACAAAAATACACATGTGTTATGACTTAAAATGTAAACAAATATATTAGATACAAAAGGCAAGCAAGGTAAGAAGAATTTTCTAAGTCATAATTAACATTTACTAAAAGCACTTTTTAATAATCATGCAAGATGTATGTAGCATTTAAATCATTTATGTGCAATTATTACACGGATTTCACTCAAAAATTCAATGGAATTATAAAATTAGCATATAAATTAAACAATACATTTCTCCCTCTAATTAAATAATCACTTCATTTTTAATACATTCTAAGACAGTTAGTTTTCCTTCCTCTCTTAGAACTATTTTGTATGAGATTAAAGGAATATTGTTTTAAGTGTAAATTCTACTAGCAGTAGGTTTCTAATTGATATCTATTATTTGAGAGTAGATAAGTTAAAAAAAAGAACTGTTTCATCTTAGATGCACAGAAGGAAAGAATAGGATCCTCATATCATAGGATGCAGGAAACAACTTGCTAATTTTGTTCAAGGTTAACTGCTAATGATATTTGTGTGTGTACACCCTCGAATAGGATTTCCAAAGACAATGAACACAAAATTAATTTGGTGACCTGTTCTGCTTATGCTAAAATAATAAAATGTTTTGATATTTATGTACTGATGCAGCCAAATCAAATTTAGGTTTATACTACCTGTACCTCTGAGCCAGACTAGCATTTGTCCATTTTCGTTACTTTTCAAGAGAGAGCGAAAACGTTTGTCTGAGGTATAGAAAGGATGGGACTTGCGCTCTTTAAATGCATCTAAATATTTGTGAAGGAATTTGCAGTAATAAAGTGAAGATTCTAAATTTTTGGACTCATGTTAGTCTGGCTCTGAGGTGTAAAGTTACGATACAAGATATACGACGTACAAGGTGACCAAAGAATAAGGAAAAGCTTTGAAAAGGGTCAGAGGGGCATATATAACAGCATCACAGTCCAGATATGCCATATGAAAGAGGTAGCGGGCGACATTGTGTCGGACAGCTAAAACAAGAAGACTTTTTGTTGCTGTGGATTCATAGAACATGCTGTACTATAGTATAAACATCTCATTAAAGTTCAATAGAATGCAATCCGCATCAGCATAAACAACATGTTCTGCAGTTCTTTAGCAGTATTATAGCACTAGGTGCTTTGTAAAATCTCGATGCAGACAGCTTCTCAGGATATTTCTTTGACTACCCAGCAAAGCACCCTCTACAACTTTCATCCTTTCTCAGCACACCACAGAAAAATACAAGGAAGAGGTACATCCCCACTGATTAATTTTTAATATTCAAAAAAGTTCAAGAAAGGTCTTTTTAGGCTATCTTTGATGCTAACAGAAGGGAGATTACCAAGATGTGTAGTAAAGAATACGTAATGAAATCATTCACTCCTCCCTTGAAACATTTGTCCTTGCAACATGCTTTTTATTGTGCAGTGTTCTCAGTGCTCGTGCTCGTTTCAATCGCCCCCTTTTTTTACTTCACACTTCATTCAAAACTTCGAGATAAAAAAATATTCGAGTAATAAGTTTCAAGACTATATGATATTCTTACAGCCCATTTCTAACCTTGGTGACGATTTTCATTTTATTTACTGTCACTGTGTTCGGTCATTGTTCTATCGAAGTTACTCTCAGTCGAGTCTCGATAATTCGCAGAGTTATCCTCCAGGGGTGCCTACCTGGGCGTGGGGTGGGGGTAGTCATGGCGCAGAGTGCGACATTAAAACTTTTAGAGGGTAGGGCTGTTTTGAGGGGTAGTTTTCACTTTTTTTTTTGGGGGGGGGGGGTCTTCCGATATTTAGGGGGAGGTCGCCCTTGCTCTTAGGGGATGGGCACCCCTGAATATCACCTTCATCTCAAACTTTTCACTGGGCCCCAAACTCTTGAGAATACTGTAAGAACCTCTTATAACTTGAGCTACCAATAACTCGAAGCTTTCTACCGGTCTCTTGAGACTTCGAATTATTGAGATTTGACTTTACTTAAAAAGTACGCACACAAAAAAACAGTAAAAAAAGAAAGCAGATAGAAATACAACTAAGAGTTTTAATTCAATCATTTGAGGCTGTTGTTGAAATGTATACGATATACATAATCAGTTGAATACCTTTAAATACTAATGAAGTATGTCTACGAACAAGATTAAGATTTTTTTTTTTTGACACCTCAATTGTACTTTAATTGCTGAAAATTCTACTTTCAGTTGACACTTTAACACTTTAAACGAATAAAATCACTACTTTTGATAAACCAAGCAAGAACCAGTAATTAAATTACTAAAATATCTGCAAATAATTATTTATTGCATACATGCAGGTTAAAACGTGGTTTTGAAGAATTAATTTCTAATGTTAAGCAATTTCCAGTTTAAAAACTGAAACATTCTTGATTTTCATCGCAATGGCAATCCAACCCAGAACCTTAAGATGCAAAGTAAAAATTCCCGACAGAATATTACTATGTCAATAAATTAAAGATTTGTCCGCAGGTTTAAAAAAAAGCAAATGTTTGCTGCAAAATAACTCATTTTGACACCACATCCATCCAAACGTGATTTTAAAGAATTAATTTCTAATGTTTTGTAATTTTTAGTTGAACAAATTGAAACATTCTTAATTTTCATCTCAACGACAGTCCAACACAGAACTTTCAAATGCAAAGAACAAATTCACAAAAGAATATTTCAGAAATACAACGTCAATGAAGTTTTGTTCGTTGGTTAAAAAACATCAAAACTGTAGCAAAACAACCGAGTTTGACCACACATCCATTCATATCACAAAATCAACGAAATACCAGCAACAAAGGTAAATAGACAGACATCACAATCATCACACACGCGTAAGTACCTTAAAAGCGATATCGCTTCCTTGGCGCATTTACGCGAGGAGTCGAGCCGCGCCAAATGAAATGCGATCGTAGCGCCATCTGTACGATCTGCGTACACGGTCGTGTTTCTAAATTCGCGTCAGGGACAAGTTTATACAACCGACTTGGGCTCAAAAATATTTTTTTAACGGTTAAAAACACAAGCTGAGCAACAACTGAATGTACCAATTTTGACCCCATTAACTTAAAACAGCCATTCTAAAATTTCTAAAGTTAAAACATAAAAACTAGAAAATTCATTGAAAAAAATCCGCGTAAACGTGCCCCGGTCTACCCAACACTATTCCATCAAAAGGTATACACTATTATACACTATTTCATCTAAATATATAGCTTACTTATTATTTGTGTATTAGAAACTTATACCATGGACCTTTAATGGTTTTTTTTTATTCTAATACATATTTGGTGAAGTAATATGGGCATACTAGTGAACAATATATGCTCAACTGCGAGAAATACAAATCCAGAATATAAGGTTTTGTATTTTAGTAAGAGCCCTGTTGTTTTCCCAAGATCACGCACCTGTCATTATTTGACTCACAATTTTAGATCTCGGCTGTACATTTGATCCTTTGGGGATTTAATCTCTGAGGCTGTGTCATTTATCATATTACATATTTCCTGCCTCATTATAAAATTTTAAGGAAATAATTATTTCTTCTTTTATAAAGATATTTTATAGCCGTAGTTTTTTTTAAATTATTTTTTTTAATGCATATCATCTTCTTAGTCTCATTCATGTTTCAACCGCTTAAAATACTCAATGGCGCAACATGGGAGGCAAGGCTTACTTTGCCCATTTCAGGTTTCTTGAAGAATGGCTCTGGGGAGCAAAGGCGCCCCAGAACCGGGGGTTAACCTTAGGTGGCCAGCCGATCGTGGAACCTCCCAGTGATTAGTTCCCAAGCATACTCGGTGCACGTTTTATATACCCACTGAAAGGAAGGAAGAGTCGAACGGGCATGGACCGGGAATGGAAATCGGGTTTGCGACGTGGAAGGCGAAGCGCTGACTGAATCTTGTCCCGGACAGTGGAACTTCTTTTTGGAGAGTTCAGGGAAAGGAGCACGTCCTTCTTTCGCTTATTTCAGTTCGAACAACTTAACTCAAATATACATCAAATATTCATTCTTATTACTCCTAAACAAAAGCAAAAATTGTCTAAGTCAAGCTTCCTCTTTTTTTTTTTTTTTATTTAGAAAAACTATTTACATTTTTACTCCGATTAGAGCTAGACCCAATAGCTATTGTATAATCACGATGTTTAGTGCGTAATAAAAATAGTTAAAAGAAACGTTGAAACAAATTTTAGATGCACTATTCGAAAGTTATTTTGTTGTTAATTTAGAAACCCAAATGCATTTTGATGATACTCAGGGAAATAGGGTCAACTTTAAAGCAATATGATACTCACTATTAAGTAAAGATATCTGTGTGTCACAATTAAGTCGTATCATGCTTAATCTCCAGGCTTCTGGATTTTACCGTGTAGATCCTCCACCTTCCAGATGACTTCTAATCTTACATGGAATATGGAATTTTGCTTAATAGAGGAATAGGTCAAAATACCTCTTTCTTTTCTAGAAAATGAATTTTTATCTTGAAAATTACGCTCCAGAAAACAATTTCATAATAAAGGTTTCCGGACAGTCCGTATCAGATAAATATGTTTTATATGTTACTTAAAAGCAAACTATAAATACTGTAAAATATGAAAAAAAAAAAAGGCGATTCAAACGATACGATTTTAGATTTCATACAGTAAAGTAATGAAGGACTGTTACTATGCTAGAATATGATATTGGAGGAAGTAATCGAATCTGCCATTAATAGAAAATTACTCTATGAAGTTTGTAAGCTTTTTGAAGATCTTGCTCTTTACTTTAAATAGAGGTAAAAATAAGAAAACATTTCATTTTAAAACGGGTTTTAAATAAAGCATGAAAAAATTGTATTACATCCATTTTATGCAACTGCTTATGAAATTCCACTCTTATTCTTGTTCAAAATTATTCTTGTTTCAAGATCCTTTGATGAATTATTACATATGTAAATTCGTTTAAAATTATCATTTTTTAAAGGTATTGTTTCTGCATGATTTAAAAAAAATCTGTAGCAAATATATTGGAATTAGTAAAGCATGTTTGCTCTAAAGACACAAACATCTCATACATTATTTATGATGGAGGAATGTTCTGCTTTGCAGAAACCTCTGAAACTTCGAAATGTAACTAAAATTTTGAAATAAATAAATAAAAATATGATATAAGAAGTTAGAGAAATGCATTGAAATAAAATACTAAAATGAAAGAACTTGGAAGACTTCTTTCTTAATATATAAGATACAATGTCACAATAAAACTTCTAATATTTTGTCTTGTTTGTGTTTTTTTGACCAATCAACCGATTTCCATGGTTAGGCATTTGGAAATAATTGATTTATTTGTTGCAAAACAACTTCCATAACGTTCCGATGGGTTCTAGAAGAATAATGAAGTTAATTCGATTAGTTATTACTGGAAAACAAGATTGTTTTGTTAGAGCAACAGCTTTATTGCATTGAGGTTGTTTTTTTCTCTTGGATATATTAAAGTACACTTCGTAATCTTTTATCATAACTAATAAAACGGAAGTTGATGTGTTTAATAATGTAGCATGCTAATAAACTATACTTTTACTCAAAATGCCATCATTTTATATATTTTAAACATATAATTGTAATTGAAAGATATTTTTATCAAAGACTCAAATGGTTTAGAAAAACTATATTGTTGTTATATTAAATTATAGTAAGGTATTTAAAACTCAAAATCAAAATTACATAAGTCAAAAAAAAAGAGACAACTTGAACTTTCCTAATTTTTTTTCAGCGATTGACATCTTTTTTATGTAGACTTGGTGAAATCCTAACTCACCTGTCTATTCTCTATTCCTTATTTATATCTTCCGCCTCACAAATTGTAAACAAATACTGTAAATGTTTATATTTATAAAAAAAAATGGCTGCGACTAAAACGGTATCCAACTCAGTTCTTTTGCAAATTACCTGCTTTACCTATTTAACAGAGTACCTGCGTTAAGAAGATTTTAAAGATTAAAATCGCTGTAGCAATTTTGTATGAATCTTGACAATAAACACTCAATGAAATGTGGGAGTATTTCGCAGTCACATGAAGTTTGACTTTGCAGTTCTATAAGACCCCACCTGATTTTTTTCTCTCCCTTTTTTAAATCCTTGTATTAATTCTTGAACATTAGCAGTCTCGCTTGACGAGAAAAACGATTGAGGTTTTTTTTCTAGAGAGATCGACCCAAAAACTAAGTAAAACCAGTGTCCGAATTAAATCCTTTTCAAATAATATTCTATTCTATTTTTCGCATTGGTTTTTGTATTAGAGTGCCAACAAAAATACTTCATCATTATGCACACAGACAGACACGAAATATTTTTAATAACCAATAAAATGATACAGAACTGCCGAAAAAAAATAAAAATCTATTAAAATTTGAAAACCGAAAATGTTAACGACCTTAATAATTTCTCCTATAGTGGATTTATAGCAAATTACAGAGGTGTGAAAATTATTAGAATAATTGTGAAATTTATAGTAAATCCTTCTTATATCCAAGAAATATTACTTTATTTTTTAAATGTTGATACATTTAGTATTGAGGGGGCATCCTCTTATTTTTTTAATAAAGATTCAATCCATCTAGGCATTTTTTATAAGTATTTGGAAATTAATTCGTATTTCCTCGTCATGGTGCCAAATTTGAATGAGTCCTTCTGTGAGACAATTCTTGTTTGTGAAGTTCTATTTCTTTAATTTTTTTCTCTACAATAGTTCAGATATTCTCTGTTGGGCTCATATTTGGAGTGTTTCCATGCAGTAGAAGTGCTTTTACAGATTTTTTTGCATTCAAAATTTTGGTTACAGATAAAGTTTCAAGACACAGAACTCCGTCATGCATAAATATGAAGTCTCCATTTGGAAACCAAACTTTTAACTGTAAAATCTTTGTTCAAGCAATTTTTTATGCTTACATTCGATCCTCATGCCTTCTACAATGTTTAAACATCCAGCATCCTGAGCGGAAAATAGGCCCCAATACATACCTTGGGTGGGGTTTTTAACCGTTTGTGTAATGCGACTCGGGAAAATATTTTACTGTTACTTCTGATATGCTGACTGCTATGTTTTGGCATTTTAAGCATTAACTTATCAGACAACTGTACCTAAAAGTTAAAAAGTACCATTTCATGTAATTTGTTAGGAAATATTCTCATAAAGAAAGTTTTAGCCACATTTATCAACAGTTCTGAATCTTTAGTCAGTATGCAATAAATTTAATTTTAGGAAAAAGACTGAACAACTTGAATTTATCTGAACCATAAAAAGAAAATGAATATTTCTCCCTTTGCTCCAATTACTAGTAAATAGTTTATGCACAATTTTTGCCCAAACAAGTCTCTTTGGCATAGCAAATTTGATTTTAGCCCTCTTTACGAGGATAACGAGCACCGAGTTCAACTGAGATTAGTTTTCTACGGAAAGAAGAATCACATTTACTTCATACACTTCTCGAGACATTTTTAGTTCATGATGAGTTGTTTTTCTGTTAGTTTTGGCAATATGAATTAATTTAATTTCTGTTTTTGCAATAAATTTACTTTTCTACTGTGTTTCCTTTCTCTGGAATTTATACAATTTACATTTGAAATTGAAAGATCTTTTTATTCTACACTTAAATGCTTGCAAAATTTCTAGTGTTTAGCTATTTCTTGTTGCATATAGTAATTTTCTTGGATGAGACACTTTATTGCAGCTCACTTTTTGCACTCATGATCACGCAAAAGTTCTTTAACAAAGGAAAAAGAAACTGCCGATTATAAACTTATTACAGCTGCGAAGAAAATTACATTAAGAATAAAATAATACTGATGCCAACCCAAGAAAAGAACGTAAAATACTAGCACAGCAAGCTGACAATTTTAAAATTTTAATTTAAATTCGATTGTTAATCAAACACATGCTTCATGCAATGCGAACAATTTCATCACTTTAGATCAAATGTTTCTCCACTTTAAAAATGACAACATTTAATAAAGTAATGTCCCTAAAAATACTCTAAAAGATTGAAAATATGGTTAGAATAACAAAACAAATTATCCTTCATGAATTATTGCAAGTATATACAAAATTATTCAAGAAAAACTTAAAAAAAAAACACAATTATTCTAATAATTTTCACACCTCTGTAAAATCAACCAAAAATTAAAAAAAAAAAAACTGGTATATTTAAAAGTATTAATGACTGGAAAAAGTCGTAAACTACTAAATAACAAAAAAGGCTTTTTTCGGGATAGAAAATACGCAAGAAGAACGAACATAACTGTTAGATACTGCGACTTCTACACAGTACATGGTCTAAAAGTTAAAAATAAAAACAAGCTCATTACAAAAATATGTTTTCTGGGGAAGGAAAAAAAAAAAGACAATCAAAAGCATTAAAAATGCTTTTTTTCCCTTTAAATGTCATATTTACTGAAACAACTATTTTTTGAAAAAGATGATTAGTTAACATTCATGAAAAATCTCAATTATAGATTTTAAGTTAAAAAAAATGGTGTGCTAAATTATTTGACAATTCGCTGAAAAACCAAATCAATATTTGTATTATTTTTGTGCAGGTATCAAATATCTGTCAATTTTAGAGCACCATCAGCCATTTATCGCAAAGAAAAATAGTTATTTTTGATTAATATTTTTAAATAAAAATAGCCTTAACCGACAAGTAATTAATCACATATACCAGAGCAGATGTATGATACCTAAATATCAAGCATGAATGAACATTATATTACACCGCAGAAATAAATAGAGTAAAGCAAAGAATATCTCCTGTAATGATTTATGGATTTCTTCACTCCAGATACCCTTTACTTATTAGTTTTGCTTTAACGATTATCAACATTAGATAGAAAATATATATTACTAGACATCTGTTGTAGACATTGGTCTACAAAAAAAAAGGAAAAAAAAAACGGTTAGATTGAAAAAAGGCATGCTGATATTTCAAAAATTCCTCATGCATATAGTTGTTATTCAACGTTAAAAATTTATGTCTAACTGCTTCAGCTATGAGTAGATTTATTGGATTTTAAAATTTATGAAGTTATACATTTTATAATTTAATTATTAGCGCTGCTTTCACGATAACCAACATTATATAGAAAATATGAAACTAGCCGTCTGTTGTAGACATTGGTCTACAAAAAAAAAAATAATAATAATAATAAAAATAAATAAATAAATAAAAATAAATAAATAAAATAATAAATAAAAGTGTTGCATTGAAGTAAGGCATGTTGATACCTCAAAAATTCATCCCGCATATATTTGTTATACAGAGTTAAAAATATAAGGATAACTGCTTAGGTTATGAGTGGATTAATTGGGTTTAAAAACCCAATATATATTACTTATATATTAAATTTTGTATTGCATGTCTCTCAGAAAAATGTAGTCTAAAGATTGTTGAAACCAAATGTTATCACAAGGCGTTTTTTTAATTTTTCAAAGTTTAAAACATTATATTTTTATGAAGTGAAAACATTTTTAGTAAAGAAAAAATCATTTTGAAGAAAGGAAAAACACCAAAATAGTAATCCACTATAATATTAAAATCTGTTCGCGTCCGTCTGTCTGTCTGTCTGAAGATCGATCCTCTCGGGAACCACTGCGAATCGGGAGTCAAACGAGATACCGATCAATTCGAAATTTTCCAAAGAAAACAATAGGACCAATCTCATAATTGTACGACTTTAATTAGCTGAGATATTAGTTAAAACGTTCATTAACATAACGCTATTCAGGAATTTTTATTTCTTTCCTGTTGCCATTTTGCATATGGGTGAGCAAATAAAATTCTAATAATTGTGTCAAAAGAGATTTTTTTGGCTGCTGTCCAAATCTTAAAACAACGTTTCCATCTAGAATTTGATTTTTAATTAGTTTAAAATTGGTTGCTCTATTCGGACATTTATCGTCTGCCCTTTCTTATTTTTTCACATTCAACGTTCTTAACTCTTTTCAGCATATGAAAAATGTTTCTTTAGTAATGTTTATTGATTAAAGTGTAAGTTTATCATTCACCGGCCTCATATTTGGGTACATTTAGGATGTGCGACTAATTATGTTTTTTTTGTTTGACTTTTTTTCGTCACATGGGTGAGTTTTCGAATTGTAATAAATCTCTTTTTCATTCCTGTTTCGATTTTTGGAATACAGTTTGTATCGTTAAAAGAACACGTTACATTAAGATTGTTTGGATTTCTTTTAGTGAAACAGAGTTGAACAAAAAAGATTGTTTTTAAGGATTTTAACTAAAGCTTAATTGGAATCTGATGGCTTGACATTAAATTAATGCTTATTGGTATTTAATAAGTCTTGGTGCTTTAGTTTCACGTAATCAACAAAAAAGTGTGTGTCATTTTATGTAAAAAGCTGATTGTAATTGTACATAAATATTTCAGATATATTCTATCAGATTTAATTCAGTTTAAAGTGAGCACATATTATCGTTGAGAATGCATATATTTTCATCTTTTGTGCTAATTGAAAATATTCATAACTTGTATTATTGATAAATATGATTAACGTTAAAGAGGTTTTTGCCAAAAAAATGCTCTACTGGTGTTTTGCAAACCTTGCATTACGCGTAATTATTTACTCCTTAGCGCTTTAGAAACTGATGTCAGAATAATACAAAAACATCAATTGAACAGCTCTTTCATTTTTTAAGTAGCCTATGCAACGCCGGGCACGCAGGCTAGTCCACTATCCACTATAATATTAAAATCTGTTCGCGTCCATCTGTCTGTCTGTCTGTCTGAAGATCGATCTCCTCGAGAACCGCTGCGAATCGAGAGTCGAACGAGATACCGATCAATTCGAAATTTTAAAAAGAAAACAATAGAACCAATATCGTAATTGTACGACTTTAATTAGCGGAGATATTAATTAAAACGTTAATTAACATAACGTTATTCAGGAATTTTTATTTCTTTCCTGTTGCCATTTTGCGTATGAGCAAATAAAATTCTAATAATTGTTTTAAAAGAGATTTTTTTGGCTGCTGTCCAAATCTTAAAACAACGTTTCCATCTAGAATTTCATTTCAAATTAGTTTACAATTGGTTGCTCTATTGGGATATAGCCTTTATTTTATCGTCTGTCCTTTTTTTATTTTTTTACACTCGACGTTCTTAACTCCTTTCAGCATAGGAAAGTTGTTTCTTTAGATATGTTTATTGATTGTAGTGTAAGTTTATCGTTCACCGGTCTCATATTTTGATACATTTAGGATGTGCGACTAATTATGTTTATTTTGTTGAACTTTTTCCCGTTACATGGGTGAGTTTTCGAATTGCAATAACTTTCTTTTTCTTTCCTGTTTCTATTTTTGAAATACAAAAGAAAAAATTTGAAAAGAACATGTTAAATTAAGATTGTTTGGATTTCTTTAAGTGAAACAGAGTTGAACAAAAAAATTGTTTTTAAGGATTTTAACTAAAGCTAGCTTGGAATCTGATGACTTGGTATTAAATTAATGCTTATTGGTATTTATTTAGTCTTGGTGCTTTAGTTTCACATAATTAATCAAAATGCGTGTGTCATTTTATGTAAAAAGATGATCGTAATTGTACATAAATATTTCAGATATAGTCTATCAGATTTAATTCAGTTTAAAGTGACCAGAGATTATAGTTGATAATGCATATATTTTCATCTTTTGTGCTAATTGAAAATGCTCATAACTTGTATCATTGATAACTATGATTAACGTTAAAGAGAATTTTGACAAAAATATGCTCTACTGGTGTTTTACAAACCTTGCATTAAGCGTATTTATTTACTCCTTAGCGCTTTAGAAACTGATGTCAGAGTAATACAAAAACATCAATTGGACATCTCTTTCATTTTTTAAGTAGCCCGTGCAACGCCGGGCACGCAGACTAGTATTATCAAATTCTGTTCGCGTCCGTCTGTCTGTCTGTCTGTCTGAAGATCGATCTTATCGAGAACCGCTGCGAATCGAGAGTCAAACGAAATACCGATCAATTCGGAATTTTTCAAAGAAAACAATAGGACCGATCTCGTAATTGTGCGACTTTAATTAGCGGAGATATTAATTAAACGTTCATTAACATAACGTTATTCAGGAATTTTTATTTCTTTCCTGTTGCCATTTTGCATACGCGAGAGCAAGTAAAATTCTAATAATTGTTTTAAAAGAGATTTTTTTGGCTGCTGTCCAAGTCTTAAAACAACGTTTCTATCCAGAATTTCATTTAAAATTAGTTTAAAATTGATTGCCCTATTCGGACATAGCCTTTATTTTATCGTCTGTCCTTTTTTTATTTTTCACATTCAACGTTTTTAACTCTTTTCTTTCAGCATATGAAAGTTGTTTCTTTAGCTATGTTTATTGATTGTAGTGTAAGTTTATCATTCACCGGCCTCATATTTTGGTACACTTAGGATGTGCGACTAATTATGTTTATTTTGTTGGACTTTTTCCCGTCACATGGGTGAGTTTTCGAATTATAGTAACTCTCTTTTTCCTTCCTGTTTCTATTTTCAAAATACAGTTTATATCGTTAAAAGAACATGTTCAATTAAGATTGTTTGGATTTCTTTGTGAAATAGAGTTGAACAAAAAAGATTGTTTTTAACGATTTTAACTAAAGTTAAATTGGAATATGATGACTTGGTATTAAAGTAATGCTTATTGGTAGTTATTTAGTCTTTGTGCTTTAGTTTCACGTAATCAACCAAAAAGTATGTGTCGTTCTATCTAAAAAGCTGATTGTAATTGTACATAAATAGTTCAGATATAGTCTATCAGATGTAATTCATTTTAACGTGAGCACAGATTATAGTTGATAATGCATATATTTTCATCTTTTGTGCTAATTGAAAATACTCATAACTTGTATCATTGATAACTATGATTAACGTTAAAGAGATTTTTGATAAAAATGTGCTCTACTGGTGTTTTGCAAACCTTGCGTATTTATTTACTCCTTAGCGCTTTAGAAACCGATGTCAGAGTAATACAAAAACATCAATTGGACATCTCTTTCATTTTTTAAGCAGCCCGTGCAACGCCGGGCACATACCTATTTTTTTTATTTATTTTTTGAAATACAAAACGTAACAGACTTGTAGAGACCTAACACTGTCTCTGGATGATGTAATATCAGTAGTTGCAATAGAAAACCAAAAAAGGAGTTCAGTATTTAAAAAAAAAAAAAAAAAAAAAAAAAACAAGCAGACAAGAAAAACGAATTAAGAATGTAATGTAATACACATTTTCTCAAATGTAAAATTTAAGTCAAAAATTAAAAAAAAAATTACTTGGCTGCTTGAGACGGATTTCTTGAGCAGTGAAAGACTCAAGTAGGGGAGACCGGGGCAAGATGACTATGCTAACAATTTTCGTGGTTTATTAATTTATTTTTAAGGATAGTAAAATTAATTTTACATGAGCTGTTAGAGTAGTCCTTTGTAGTATTAAATATATTGCCATTTAATTTTTTAAATAAAAATAACGAAGGATATTTTTATTTTTTCATAACCTTAACAAATCGTCATCTTGCCCCAGTACTGGGGCAAGATGACTTTGACCTAGGGGCAAGATGACAACTTTGAAAAAGGTTGAACATATTTTATGTTTTGAATATGTTACCTAGTTTTACAAATGATGACTGTGTTTTTACATCTTACTAAGTATCAAATTGAGCGTAATGCGTTGTAGCGTAATGTTCAAGTGTTAAGTTGTGCAGCTAACAATAAGACACAAATAAAAATACCATTTTCATGATTAGAACATTCCTCATGCCACCACTCTTGGCTTTTACAGCTCTGGATCCATTATTTGTTGGAGGGTCTAAAAATTCCACTTTCCAAGCAAGGCATCTTAAAACACTATTCTTTGAATTTGATGCAACTGCATTGGTTGGCATGAATACGGGCCCACAGTAATAGACTTGGGTCTACAGGAACTTGGTCTAAGTTTTTTTTTACTCAATTTTTAGCTTCACGAGCTTATTGTCCCGTTTTTTTTTTAAATAATTCTTTTTAATTTCTTCCGCTTTGCTCCTTGTTCTGACATTTCTTTTATAAGTGCTTGTAAGAATGTTTGAGCTTCATTTTTTGTTTTCCCGCATTGTGTTGCTTTAGGCAATGCATTGAAATCAAAAACACTAACATGCTTTTTTGGTGTTTCGGAATCAGCATTTTCCAAAACTTCTGCTTCGTCTGGCAGGTTTATATGTTGGTTTCTACTCCCAAAATCTGAGGATTAGCACTATTCTTCTCAGTTTCAGAGCCAACAACGTCATAGTCCGCTAAAATCAAGAAAATTATGAGACTCGATACCTCATTAAACCCTTTATCGGCATTTCCAACTGTAGCTGCTTTGAAGTAAGCGGTGCTCTAAAGCTCACCAATATTTTTTTTCTGTGATAGTTTGTCCTTGATGAATGATCATAAAGTTATCACATGCTTGGCTATAGTAGGTTTTTAATGGGCAGAAAAATGACGCATCAGGTGCTAGAGACGATGCGATGTGTGAAATGGCAACCCAACCATGATAATATTTTTTCACTGCAATATAAGATAGCCTGCAAAGCTATGTGAGATTTATGATTGTCAATAATCAGCAGAGCAGGAGATTCTTTGCTTGGTTTAATTCATTCAACTAGTCATTTGGTCGACTAGATTATAAAGAGTCCCTGATCACCCGCTTTCGAACGATACCTACCTTGATTCAATGCGTCCTTTAGTCCCAGAGGAGAAACGCAAGGTCGCGTGGACAAACAGACAGCTTTTACAGGAATTTAATAAAGTTTAAAACAAAGTTAGTTAAATAAATTCCGGAACACGGGCAATAGGCAAGCTCGTCATCTTGCCCCGCGTTGCTGCCCATCATCTTGCCCCGGACTGCCTGTTTGAACGGATTCTTCTCCATGCCATAAGAGAAGGCGATTAATTGACATTTATTCATGGTAATAGGTAGTATTTAAACTAAGTTACTCATAAATACTCAAGAGACACGATATATCCTATATGTATATGACGCAGAGCTTATTTACACATGCATAAAAATTATATCGTGGCAACGGTAAACAATCAGAGCTTCAGAACTAACACAAATATGTCGATTTCAGCGTCTCTATACCATTGCTGGACGAACAGCGGATAGGAGAGCCAGTAGCATGCAGTTGATGCAGTTACATAGTTTAAAACGGAAAAATTAAGGCATTCGTCATCTTGCCCCGGTCTCCCGTACGTATTACCAGAGCAACTATGCAGCATTGAGTAAATAATTCGGTAAAGTTCATTAAAAATAATAAGTTCATTAAAAAATTCAATGAAAAGGAGGCTAATAATTTGTTATTTAGTTATCTGTAAGTATCAATTATATCAAATATCTTCAGCAAATAACCCGACCAGCCTGAAAACGAGTCTTGGATAAAAATTATATTTTAAGACTTGCACTATATGGTGACTTAGTTTATGCTTTATTTCTTTTGATCTCAGCTCTAATTATAGAATGTCTATTTTTTAAGTAATTGAACCGTGCATATTAAATTGTTAAGATTAGAACGGAATACAATTAATTGCTGTTACACCATACAATGTAAAAAGTATGTCAGATAACCAGTATTAATGGGTGTAACGTTACAGTAATTCTGAGGTGTGTAACAGCATTGTTTTAAAAACTCAAATTTTTGGAGGAACCTTACTCTATGCTTTTAGTAGAATTCAAAGCGCATGCGTAAAGATCAGAATCGGCACAAAGCAGGTAAACCCTTATGAGTGAAACAAAAACCGTCTTTGGTAGCCGAGCGGTAAAACACTCTTGCTTTTCAACTCATCTCATCTGTGAAATTTGAATTGTGGTTAGAGCATTGCTCAGGTCATTTCCTCTGTTATTGCAATAAAAAAGTTTGCTTATATATTAAAATAATGGTGTATCGGTTGTTAAAATCACGGACAAGATAAATCGCTCAAGAAATTAAGATAAAAGCTTAATTTTTGCTTTCAAACAAAATCTCTGTATGTAAGCATGCAGAAAATCCTGGTTTAACCTTACTCAGAAATTAGCGAGACGTTACACTACAGTTACATTATCATGGTGTAACTTTCCACAAGCGATGTGAAACTTTACACCAGTTATATCAGTTAAGTTACTTCCTTAGGGTAGGCAGATAAGTTGACACCGATTTTATAGAGTAAGGTTACACTTTTTTTTTACAGTGTAGGATAAAGATTTCAACCCTAAAAACTTCAGAAATGTTTCTCGATAGTCATAAAATTAGATCATTATAATATTCTGCGAAACATATTGTGTTGAGTGAGTCTTCGTACTTTAAAAATAACGATCCTGAATTTCGATCCAATTAAACTCAGTTATGAAAACAAATGCTTCTGGAACAATAAATGTTCTTAAAAGGTTAATTGCATATCAACGGATTTGAACGTTCTGAATAAGTCTCTGGGTTTTCAGATTTGCTCAATAGGTTCTGTATATTGGAAAACGAATATATATTCTTATACGATTAAAGCCTGGACATTTTATTTTGATAATTTTAATGGCATTATCTTATCATTCACAAGTAAATATTATTTAGAAAATCAGGAAGTTATTGAAATGGGAGGAAATCAGAATCCACAATGTTTGTACATGAGAAAACCAACAATTTTAATTTTGAAGTATTTTAATGACTTAGACAATACGTTACGTTTGAGTAAATTATGATCCCTTTGGGGTTCTAATAAAGGTACCAAATATATTAATAAGAAAGTTTTCTAGTGGAAATTAGGCAATTTCTGCCCACTTAACTTCATAGAGCTGTATTAGTTTAATTATAACTTTTGGTTTCATTTGAAGAACCAAAATTCATTTTGAGAGAAAGATAGCATTCCTCTTGAGGAAGTCCGTCTTTAGGAGACTAAAATTAATCTAGTGGTCTGAGTCTAAGGCTTGTAGAATGTGTTAGTGTAGTTAACAGGTAAAATTCACTTACTAAGTATTTGTAGTTTTTTTCGGAAATTTGACTGGTCATGGTCCACATGAATAAAATATATACTTTCTTAGTCTTAGTATTGCTGACAATAAAAAAATAAAGCTTGTCTGTTCATCCAATCATAGATCATATAACTGCTACGATTGGAACTCCATGCTACGCTGAGGATGCATTTAAAAGCTTGGGAAAAGGAGATAAGTTGTGGTTTTAATGTACTTCATTCACGATTTAAAACAAATTATTATGTACTCTAATTTTTAATTCAAACATAAATTTTATGTTTTATGATAAAACCATAACCCATCATTAAAGTTTTTGTGCTAGTAACATTAATAATCTTGTCGTGTTGCTACTGCGCAAAATTACACCAAAATTATTGCATTAAGTTATCCGGTAAGACAGATATTTTTTACAGGGTGACAAAAAATTACATGGATACACAAAATACATTGTAGCTTTAATGCTAATGAAAATATTACCATTAAACTTCAAAATAAATATGAATACATTATTTCGTCTAATAAGTGGCTAGCTGTAGCCCTATTACAGAGCTTTAAATGTGTTACAAAATTTTAGGCTATGAGCTGCACCTCATTTACTGATATTTTATCCCATTTCTTGCATTAGAATAGGGGGTGGGGGATTCTTTAGGGATGCCAAAGTTCAATGAGGTGTTTTAGCACTTACCCGTGTCTCCAAGATGGAACAAACAGAATAATCCATTGGGTTCAAATCAAGGGAATGCTGTGGCCATTCTTGAGTTCCGATTAAGTTCTGAAAATGTGTCTTGCATCAATCTCGACTGCTTTTAGCTCTGCGTGCAGGTGCGGAATCATGTTGGAAGGTCCAGCTATAGTTTCCAAAGAACTTTTGTGGAACAAGGTAAGACAGCATCTTTCAAAATGAGTTTGCAATATGTTTCTTGATTAATCTTTATCCCTTGATCAACAAAAACAAGTGGCGTTTTCCCACTAGCGCGTATCCTACCTTAAACCAATTCAGATTGAGGTCGTTGACGTAGTTCAACAATGCGAAAAAGTCATAGAGAGAAGGGAGTTTGCTAAACCTCATAAAACTTTGGCCTCTCTAAAGGTGTCGTTTAAATTTCTGTATTAAAGCTAAAGGTAATCACCCTGAAAAATTTGTATATATATTAGACGATACATTGTATTTATATTTATTTTGAAATTTGATCATAATATTTTCATTAGCATTGAAGTTATAACGCATTTTGTGTGTCCAACTTAGTTCCTGTCACCCTGTATGTACTACCGCTCGGCTTAATTGGTGTTAATTTCAAGTACATTTGTTATGAAAATGCAACACCAATCACCAACTGTTAACAATAAACTACAAAAAAAAAAAAAAAGAAATTAGCGTTAGAGTAGTTGCGTTTAAATTTAACAAAAAAATGTTATATCAAATACCTATATAAAACAAGTACAATTTCACCGTCTTCTTTACAATAAGTTTTCAAGCTGCTCTGAAAATGGCAGTACCATGCAGCGTGCAGAATCAGAGCACTTCCCCTAACTGTTGGGGATCTTTCAATGGAATTTATAGCAATAAACTTATAATTATTGCTTAATTGGGGATATTACATGACAGGGCGCTGGGCAAAGCCTTCTTCATTCAAGGAGGCGACCTCAATTTGCTGTTCAGGTAGCAGACCGAGCATCAAATAATATAATAAACCAGTTACCTGGGCGGGTGGCTAGATTAGCAGCCTTCGGGGGCCGCCACGACCTTGTTTAAATGTTTCATTTTTTAAGGTGATCGTAGTTTTAGTTGCACGTGAGTAATGGTTGATATTCCTTGGAAGAATATTGTTTTTTGGATAGGTAACACATACCAGCTCAGGTATGTATTACGTTAGACACAAACTTTTCGTTTTTTTAAATATTTTAGTTCTTTACATACTTCTGATTTGTGAAACAAATAAAAAGCACAAAAAATTGATGTTGTCACAAAAATATTTACAAAATCGCAATAACCTAAAATCATTTGAAACATAAAACCCAAGTGACGAAACAATTTATAAAATATTACGTAAAAAAGAATAATTTCTGGCGTTTTGCAACAAAAAGTAAATAATTAAATAAATAAATAAATTAATTAATTAATTAAAAAAGTAGAAATAATAATAGTTGTCACATAGTTTTGAATAGTACTATAATTTGTATATTCTTTTCTGGAAATACTGAAGTTCGCCACAAAAATATAAAACAAAATGAAATACATGACTTAGATGCATAGAGTTATGTTTACTTCAGAAAAACCAAGCCTTATGTCACATTTCATCTCCAAATGTAGCATAAAAATTCCTGGAAAAGTTTTTCGAAAGGCTATGTTTCTCAAAAGTGTAATATTTGAATCAAGGCGGCTGAAGAATTCGTAGAAAACCCAACAGAGTGGCAAAACGTTTTACAGATTTTGAAGCGACATTGAACTTCAGCTGTCGTATTGAATAAATATCAGTTCTATTTTATTTTCATGTAGGAAATTTTTAAATTAAAAAATAAATTTTTCGTTAACTAAATTTTTATTATTGAATTCAATGTTTCTTTTGGTAAAGTAGTATGCGAAAACTCCAGCTCGAGCATTATATCGATTTAAATATTTTCTGTTTCATATTTTTTTCTTCATTTCGCTTTATGTTCTATTAAATAAGAATTTTTTTCGTTTTCTAAAATATTTTTTTAAATTTTCCTTTAAGCATATTTTACATTTTTAAATATTTATAGTTATGAATTGAAAAACGTTTACTCCTACTTAAAAACATTTTACATAGAATCAATTTAAAATTAATGTTTAATAATGTGTTTAAATTTTTAACTTACTTTAACAACAAACAATGTAGCTCCTTTTACCTGAAATAATTACATTTCTGTTTGAATAAGAACTAAATTGGCACAGTGCATGTGCCCTTTATATGTACATAAAGGATTAAAAAGGCTCAGATTCTTGCTGAAAGGATTAAAATGATACACGCAAAAGGATAATAAGATATTTTTCTCTCCAATTTCCAGAAATAAGAATTTGACATGCGAGCTATTCAGAGCGTATTGGCTTATTTACATTAGAACTACATCGGATTAGCAAAATAAAGAAACACTCATCTACAAATAAAAGAATAAGTAAGTTTTTGCATCCTTTTTTTTTTTACTATGTTACAAAGTTGTTGGTCATATAACGGAATCAAGTAAGTTTTAAAATACATTATCTTTTAGTTGCTTTGAAAAGTATTGTATTTCATTTTAACTAGAGCTAATTTTGTTCATTGTGTAGGAAAAAAAATCTATAGTTTTGCCTCTTTTACGGCTCTCGATATTTTTAAAAGTCTTATTTACACTACTGTTTTCACAGCAGTTGAAATTCGACCTCGATCGTATTTGATAATTTAAGGAAAACGTGAAATTTCTTGTTTCCAACCTTTTTTATTTCTACTTCTACGCATTCGTTCATACATGGAAATATACAGTTCTATATGTACTTATAATACAAAACAATGATAATTGATTCTTTTTTTGATTTTTGTATGATATTCTCA
Source organism: Uloborus diversus (assembly GCF_026930045.1). Taxonomy (NCBI): domain Eukaryota; kingdom Metazoa; phylum Arthropoda; class Arachnida; order Araneae; family Uloboridae; genus Uloborus; species Uloborus diversus. The sequence goes on from NC_072731.1 coordinate 43,593,141, forward strand.
GAACACATGAATGAAAACGGATGTTTTGATAATTGCGAAATTGGCACTTTAGTCAAATTTTTGGCAAGGATGAAATTTTATTTTCGTAGCCTGGTTTCTATGTGGTAACGTATACAAATACATATTTCCCTTCTTCTGATATAATTATGCAAAGGAATACATTTTTCGTACTAGAATGTGTGCCAAAAATTTGACGGCAATGCATAAATATAGTCAATTTCCTAATCATCGAAATCTTCCACAATGAAAAGGTAGTTAAAATCATTTTATGCTTGAAACTACTGTGTAAACAATATTGAGCAAGTTGTCTTGACCTTCGCCATTAGAAATGTAAAATTTCAATCCATGAAATGAACGAACTCTACTTTCAGCAACACATAATTGTCCATGCAAAAACACTGTACGTCGCAAAAATACGGCAATCTTTTCTGATAATTATGACTTCGTTACAGCAAATGTAGGTAATTTTGAGAACTGTGTAACGAATATAGTGTCCCAAAAAATTAATCTCGATTCCAAGAGCTAACACTTCGGAATCAAAAATCCATTTATTTATAACAGTTCCTGTGAAAACTTCACAGTTAAACGTATTGCAATGCAAGCGATAAATTAAATATCAAAGTCACATAAGAATATTCAAAAGTGAAAGAACTTTACAATCACGCGTAAAGTAGCAACATATAATGTTATGCAGAAATTTTCTCACACCGAATTTAAGGTTTAATTGACACCGTTGTTTAAAGACTTTCATCATGCTTACGTGTCTCTTTTAAGAGTATCTTCGCAATTTAGATACGTTCAGAAATACTCACGTTCAAAAGGAATATAGCTTAACTCAGCAGTAATTATTTAGTACGTAAACTAATGCGTAGCCCCATTTTTTATGGAATTAAATATCTTATATTTTTGTAGTACGCAATGATTTTCACAGGATACCTATCCGAAACAAACTTACTACTGATGTAACAAACTGAATTATATTTCTTCCTTCAATTAAAAAAGAAAAAAAAATATGAAAATCTTTAATAGCGTATTTTCTGGTAGTGCCATAGACAACGTAAAACGAGCTAAGGTACATCAGGTGCATTTTGAAAATTTTAATTTTGCTAATTAGATTTATCTCATGCATTGAACAGTGAAGTTATCTTTTTTTTGTTCTATTAATCATGTAAAGTAAAGTGGCTGAAAAATACAAATTCATTTACTTAAAGTTGATTAGCACCGAACTAAATGCAAAAAATCATGCTGCACTTTTCAAGTTTTGAGCCTGACGTAAAACAAGACAGTAACGTGTTTGTTATCAAAATTTGTTTCTATAAAGTTGAAAATAACTTAGTTAAGAAGACAAATGGTAGACTAATAGCCAGCACTAAATTGAATTTTAGCTGCTTGAGTTCAAATTGTGATTTTCACAATCACGAATAGCAATAGGGCCCTATTCGTCGAGTTTCTTACTTCTAAAAATGGAATGGAGTGGAAACGCCAAAGAAATTTGCATATGTCATATCTGTACCTCAGAGCCGGATTGACGTAATCTCAAAAATAACAAGAAATATTTTTATTTCTTATCAATATTAAATGATGGGAATTTAAATTATGGAGATTTCGCATTAAGATAAAGTTTTGCTTTTTAAGTTCATCTATGTTGATGTTTTTCTAGAAAATAAACGTGATTTACACCATTCCTCCTCTTTTTAAAAGGAAAATCTGTCTTGAATGGACGCAAATGGTTTGTTACCAAGGCAACGAACAAGTCATTTTTTATAAATATTTAAACAACAAGTTAGACTTATCCTCGTCATCATGACAATCTGAAAAATCAGAGCAACATCAACTTCGGTCAAGTGAGGATAATAAGTGACTCTTCCTTTCAAATATAGATAAAAATAGTATAAGGGCTTCCTTATTGTGGACATTTTCTCTTAACGCACTAAGAAAGCAAAAGATATACTTACTATTTTATTGAAGAAACAGAAACTTCGAGAAATCATTTTATTTGCCAAAAAAGTTTCGACGTGGTTTCTAAGTTTTAGGACTTGTAATTTTCGTATATTTCTTTTGAGAAATAGTCTTCAAAAACTACGTTATATGTTGTGTCACATTGCGCAGCGAAATGAATAGTGACACTATATTTTATTGACAAAGTAAATCTGTATCACGTACTTGAATGTTTCCTCTTTGTAAGAATTGATTTCTTGAACTTTTATGTCCAGTTGTAAACGTAAAACTTAACTTTTTTTATTAGGTTATTTTATATGTCTTTTGAAATAAAATAATGTAAATTCTTATATCAATCATTTCGGAACAAAGTCAAAACAACATATTAGTTTTCTAAAGGCAAAAGTTAACAGTATTTTTTTTCTTCCAAAAAAGGACTTTTTTTAATATAAAACAGATTAAATGAGCTGATGTCTGCATCACATGACTTCCTTTTCAAAGTGAAGTGATTGCTTGGTGAGCAAAAAGCTTCCCGCCAAACAATATAAACAATTTAAAAGATCTATCCATATTTCTGAGGAGTTGAAGGTGGGAGGAGGTTCTAATGGAAGTAGCTGTGATGAAAAAGGAAAAGAGGGAGGATGATAGTTTGGCAGATACTTGGCGGGAAAACTAGATATCATAACTTTTTATGGCTGAGGGTTTTTTGGTTTAGGATGCAGGTTTTCTTTTTTGTGCGGAAAAGTTAAAGGTTTTCTTGGCGGGGAAATTTTTACAACAGGGTTGTTTTTGATGATAGATTATTTTTCTAATAAAACGTTATACAATTGTTTGGACATTTTGTTCAAAAATGTCTATTACCCCCTCCCCCTTTCAAAACGAATTCTAAATTAAGCGCTGTGGAATCGTCATTTGTTTCAAATTCGTTATTTTCTAGACTAACATGCATATGATTTCACTAAAAAGAGCAGTTGAAATGGAAATTTGCTGATTAGTTATTCAACCTGAAGAACACATCTTATCTGCACGAGAGAGGGGGGGGGGTGTATAAAACCAGTCATGCACTCAGAAAAGAAGATCTAGGTTAAGAAAAAAAATTGAACTTGCCAACTTGGGAAATTAAAATGGCTATAGAGTAATAACATTTCGAAAAATGCTCTTATAAAGCATTGATTAGTCAACACAGTAAGTATATGATCACTGCTGAATGTCTGCAAGCACTATAGTTGGGGTAAACCTAACATGGCAGCGTTGCAAAGGCTACGCAGATGCTTATCGCAGCATTACGATGCTGCCCGGTTTGATTTATCCCAGCTGTAGAAATGAATAAAGGGTTGGTTGGGGGAAGTGGGTCACCCCCTAAAACTGAAACATGGATAAAGTTTTTAAACGTTTTCCACTGATCAGGTCATATTTCGTCACAGTGATTGATTTTGCATACGATTGGGTTTCGTGGAATTTTTTTTCTAGGTTATCGCAATTAATCAAAAAAAAAAATGAAAAATATTTTTTTGCGAGTTTAAGCAACACTTTTCGAAAAAAAAAGTGTTTTGATTAGATTTTTTATTTATTTTTTTTTTCATGATCACATTATGTTTTTATGTATAACTAGCCGCCTGCGGCGAGCAGCTGCTTCGCCTTCTTACGCCATTCACCGTTCTATGCAAGCAGCCACCTACGGCGGCTGTTTGGCTAATTTGTCATTTACCTTTTTACTTCAAGTTTGCCGCCTTCGGCGGCTGTTTAAACAAATTTGGCTGCAGTATTAATCCATCTCTATCCTTTTTTGTGCCATTCACATTTTTACGCCAAGATTGCCGCCTTCGGCGGCTATCTACCTTTACGTTCAATCTCTAAATTTTATTTTACATCTCTATTTATTTTAACCTCCCCGCTCATTTCCTAATAAAAACAAAGATCACTCAAAAAAACGCTTTTTTTATTTAAGTAGAACAAAAAAAAAAGTTACCTCCAAAACTCCCTGTAGTGTGCAAAAAGTAGTAAAGTAAAGTAAGTGACAAAGAAAAAAAAAATCTCGCTGTTTTTATTGAATTAAATGCGCACAACTATGACATGTAATGTAATATCGAAACAGCAAAACGTCCAGCTTGGGGGGGGGGGGGATGGAAAATGAAATAAATGCATTCCCTAAATTAAACAAAAAAAAAGGAACGAAAAAAAGTAAGCTCTGCCGGAAAAACACGTGGTCATCACGCCATAAAATGTAGAAGTAAGCTATATAGTAAAAAAAAAAAAGATTAACATTGTTTTCGATTAAGATTCCGTCGTAAATATCGAATCGAAATCCAAGTAGTGACGTCAGAGGCATAGAAGATTGAAGAATGCTTTTTTCGACCGATGCGTATAAAGATATGATGTGTTCAGCATTAAAAAAAATGTAAAAAAAAAAAAACTATTGCGTATTTTTAAGAACTTCTGAGGAGGGCGAAATGTTTTTACTATTACCAACTTAAATTTTAGAAATGAGGCTTTGATACTTCTCGCAGGATGATATTAGAAAAATGTAAAACCCAGAAAAAAATGCAAATTGAAGGTTTTTTCAAAAATTCATAAAAAATACAAAAATTGCTCTATCTTCAAAATGTTTTCATTCATCATATTTAAAATTAAATTTCCAACACTATAGTACAAAAATATTTGTGTGGTGTGATTGGTTCGGGGTCTGTGAGGTAAAAAGTACTAAAAAGTGCAAAAAAACACATAAAACATTAAATAATTTTTTTTCTAATTAAAAAACAAAAAATCGAAGCCCGAGGTGCACTTTTTCGGCAGAAACTGTACCTGTATACCAAATTTCATCTTTCTAGGCCTTACCGTTTTCCCAGAAAGCACGCCACACAAACACACACAAACATCTTATTTTATTATATGTATAGATTTAACTTAAAGTGTACACTGAAAAATAATTTTTGCATAAAATATTATGAATAAGTGTTTAAGATTAGGGGTACTTATCCCGTAAATTTTCACTCTAAGGGGTAAGTGGATCAGCTCACTATAGGGAAGTGGGTCCCCTCATAATAGTGACGATTTTCAAATCAAAAGCAACTCTGTTGAAATATTTGTATTAGTGAAATACAAGACAACTATGATGTTTTCGTAGGAATTGATACTTCAGCTACAAAAACCGCTAAAGCTGGTGATTATATATTTCTGAAACTTACTTGAAATTGAGCCATAAAGTATTATGCAGGTCTAATGTTAGATGATACAAATTAAAAAATACTGTTGAATTTTCAAGAACGAAAAGAAATTGTGACTTTTTATTGGACCAGTACAGATGCAGTTGGAATAATTTAATAGTATGAAGCAATAATAGTTCTTAGCCAACTTTACATGGACGCAGTCATTTAGTGTTTCCAATTTCTTTTTCAACTTATAGTTATGACAAATTTACTCAAATTGATCTTAATCAATTGCATTGCGTTCATTAAGCACAACTTTATATGTAAAAGTAAAATATATCCATACAGACTTTCAATAAACTTCCCAAATCAAATTGTTTTGTTTTTCGTTATAAAATTTCCGTGATACAAATTTAAAAGACAGTAAATATTTCATAAATGGATGCATTTTCAAAAAAATAATTCACACTACAAATTTACTTACTTTATGATGTAAGACCCCCTTACCCCGTTTTTAGATATGCTTCATTTAAATTTAAATAAAATGGGGTTGACCCCCTAACCCCTTACTATGGGTTAAGTGGGACACACATCCGATTTTTTTAAGAATATAATCTTTAAGAATATGTAAAGCATTATTTCAGAAAATAATAACGAGTTTTTTATTAATAATGTCTAAAATAAAATAAGACATTTTTTTTGCTGCAAAACTTTTGTATAAAGTTTCAAAAACGAACTGTTCTCAAAAGGGGTCCCACTTACCCCAACCAACCCTACATCTTTCTTAATGTTACTTTGCAATTTTAAGCTAAGATGCAACCATCATCAACGATAATAAAACTACTTTGAAGAAACTAATAAAAGTTGATGATTAATAGTATTAATGTGTTGGCATTATTTAAGCTAGCTTAGTGCTTTATGAACTATATTTATTACAAGTCTTCTCAAAATAATTTGAATGCCTCTAATAAAGCAGAGCATTTAATGTATGGAATAGTACATAATATTATTTACAATATTGAAAAATACAGCACATTTTTATCTGGTATTTTAAAGAATACTTTTTCTGCGCTTACGCTTTTGGAAAAGCCGAAAAGGGTTCTTGCTTGATTTGCTCTTTTCTGAAAAAATCATGGAAAGTCAGAGTATTCTTTTCTTCCCTCCAGCTTTATTTTCAAACATGATGTTTGATTAAAAAAAAAAAGGAATATATGTGCTTTAAAATTAAGGAGAATGTGTTATTAATGTAAGTTATTAATTTACGTTGCTCAAAAAAAAAAGAAATTAAACTGCTCGAAAAAATAAAAGTCATAAGACAAAAACGTACGGATTCTTTCACGCGCGTGATACATTAAGCATACGTTTAAACAAAATGATTTCTTATGCTTAACTAATTCCAAAGTTAATAATCAACTGTAAACTTCAACGTTTGCATTCAAAATATATTCATGTACTATCTACTAAAGTGAGAAACCTGAAGAACGTAATACGATATCCTTTTTGACAATAGAAATTCCGAATAATATTTTAACTTACAGATTTTGATTTAACGGAGTACGTACATTACAGAAGTCAAATGCTTCACTTTCCAACATTTCTTACTCTTCTAACGAGGGAAATTTAACCAACGCATATAATACACTATTTAAAAGAGGAATATGTAACTGAGTGCTAGAAATTATAATAAGGTTTCTGTTTAAAATATTTACTTCGAATAAACATGAAGATTCAATAAATGAAAACGCTTTACCAATTTATGGTAAGGAATAATTATAATGCTATAATAATAATGCTAAAAGCAATAAGGACTTGAATATTTACTCCTTTTTCTTTATTAACAATGTTTTTTTTTTTCTTTTACATGGAATGTTACTTCGCAGAGCTTTAATTTTGCTGTTCGTTTTTTAAACTAATTAATAAAAGTATACTTTTCAGCTAAGCTTTGTTGAAAATAGTTTGACAAAAAAAAAATCCTTTCTTATGGTGAAGTAAATATGAAGACACTCCAAAACAAATTGCTTTTCACAAGTCCATAATTTATTTCTGTTAATCACATTTAGGAGTTCATTATTATGCATTATTTATGGATCATTCACCAGAAAATATAACTTTTGAACGCAAATATTTTTCAATTTCGAAACACTTCGTTTTCTTTTTTTTTCGTTCTTACATGAAAGTGTTACCTACTAGAAGTAACCAAAAAGAATGGCCCAGCAAAGTTCCAATTGATTTTTCTCATAAATAAAAAAAATAATAAAAAAATACCTTGTTCATAGAAATAAAAATATAATAATATTTAAAAATCGAGGCCAATTTAATATCAAAGTAGTAATTTTGTTAATTGTGCAAACAATCAGCTATTTTAATAATTAGTGGGAATGTAATACTAAGCTCTCTTTATTAAAGTACGGCTAAATTAGTAGTTTCAAATTTATGTTAAAAAAAGTATTTAGTAAGTAAATTTTAAGATATACTGGCAAATTATAACTTTGTTAGAATACCTATTATTGATCCCCTTCATTTATTTTCACCTCAGAAATAATGACATTGATAAGGTCTGTCGCGTAGGTGAGATTCACGGAGGTGAGGAATTTTCCATTAATATAGTCCTAATAGATACATTTTTCAGGGATTTTTTTTCTACAATCCGTACATTTTAAGCATTTGAAAATATGTTCACTTCTATTTTTACATTAATTTACATCCATGAAATTCAAGTTCACCGAGGTGAGAAGTCACAATAACGACACTAAGTTTTTAAAGCAAAATCTATATTCTTAGTTTTCGATAAAATCTCACAGCTTCAACTATGACTGAGAATAAACAGGGGGGCTCCGTTGTATCATGTAAAATAAAATTTTATATCGTTACTGCCATGTGTTAATGAGGAATGGCATTTTGTGCTTAGGTAACGGAGGTGATAAATTATTATGTGGCACGACTCCTTGTCCTACTAAAACGAACTAAAACACAATATTAAAAAGTTAAATACACTTAAACAATTAGTATTTCGGACGCTTGTGGGAGGAATGATCAATAAATAAGTATATACTTTTAATTAAACAAGATATTAAGCAACATAAGCAGCCGCACAAGGTGTGTGACATGCCACGGAGATGAGAATTCACATGTTGTGAACCAAAAATATACTAAAATAAAAATTACTATTTAAAAATGTTGGGAGGTTTAAATCGATATATTTTTGATGAAATTAAAAATTAATGTTAAATGAATTGTTCCTTAAAGTGTTTACTGTACAAGGCGTGTGACAGAAAAGATACACTTTTTGAAGAATGACCCATAAACATAACTGCGGGCTCACCCACTAAATTAAGGCACGAGCCGCCACTGGTATCTGTTAAAGTGACGCTGATCTATGGTTTCCGTTTGCGAACCAGCTTAACTTCTACACTGTCTGCAGCGTTGGAGAAAAACCTACATTTGAATAATACATTATTTATTATTTTTTATCATTTGTTGTCATCATTTTTTCAACCCTACATAGTTAACAATAAATTAAGTCATAGAATGAAAGAAATCAGAATTATTAATTTAATATTATCGTCATCCAACTACAGCATTTTATATAAATCAAATCATGCAATATGAATTAAATCATGCAGTAAAACAAATCAGAAATACTACTTATCACCACTACTTATACATTACTTACACATTAGTTACATTCCCTTACGAATTAGTTATACATTAATTTTGCACTAGTTATCCATTCTTCGTATTGTTTGTAAAAACTCAGGCATGATAAGCATAGGGTCAAAAATTTAATTGAGAAATTTAAAACATTAAAATTGACAATGATAAGTGAAAATAGGTCAAACGAAGGCAAGCGATCGAATTAAAACGTACCCCATCATCAACCCTCTAACGGTTAATTATTTTCCAAATCGGTTGATGAACAATTTAATTTCGTAAGTAAAATGTACGGAATAGTTTGAAAACGTCCTCTATGAAATCTAACCGAGTCCGTCAGATTCTTGCTAGGTAAATGTCACACCAGTTTTTTTTTTTTTTTTTTTTTTTATCAAAGGTGAATGTCATCCATTCAACGTTATCATTTCTTGTCTCACGTATTTCTTAATATTTGTTTGATTGTCTAATAAAAAATATATTAGCAACTACAAGCACAGTAGGGGAAGACCGCCTATATTTGACCCCCTAAGAACAAGAGACCCGTGTCGCTAAATGTAAAGCGAAACAAAAATAAAAAATAAGACATCTGAAGATAAATTTAATTAGGAACCGCCATAAGTACTTACATTTTCTGTAAATATGACGATTATTTTTAAAAAAATGACAAAGTTACAGAAGTCCAATTTAGGAATATATGCGCCTATACTAAACCATGCGTTTTCTAAACTGGACCGTAACAGTAAATGATATAATAACTTGCAATTGAACTGTATAATCTTTTTACTGGATTTGCGACAGAATTCCCTTTGCTTTGGGCTAACTTGGCGCAGTGTTGATGAAGCCACTGATGGCATTTCATACACTTAATCATGATTTGCACTTCATCTCTATGGCAAATATTGCAATACCAGATATTTTGTGCAGTTTTTTGCTCCTTCTTTTGCAGCTTTTTCTGTTTTGTGTCCTTTTTTTTTTCGCAATGACGTTAGCACGTTTTCCGAATTAGATTTCCCTCTTCTGACTTTCATTTTTATGCAAAGGTAATATGTGTGCCACCTGAACAAAATCTTCTATAGAACCAACGATTATAACTTGATGAGACTTACCACTGATTCCTCGGAACTTGTATTAATTTTATCCGTGCCTTGTTCTTGTGCATCTTGAACAGCTGACACCGAACATGTAGCATGTTTACTTTGGTGTCTGAACCAACTTCTGACTCGGTTGCTGCAAAGTCGCTATCATTAAACACAATTGTACTAACAAGTCAAACTCCTGTTCCAGAGAAGTCATTCACGGAATGTTGACCACGCTTGCAGTTTGTTCATAAGAGTCACCAATCAGTTATTTTATTTTATATTGGGTAATGGATCTCACTGGATGTTCTCACATCCACGTATCACAGGTTCGATTGAAATATATGGACAGAGGCTTGAAAAAGGCCACGTCGAAAGGCTGTAAACGATGCTTAATATATGCTGGAAGCGGAAATATTATCACACCGTTATCGTTAAGTTTATATCATAGCCCCATATCATTATTCCTAAAAACAGCTAAGGCTCTTTCTATTATTTTTTCCGTCTAAGAACCACATTTCCTCTTTTAGACATCTTCTAAAACCAAAAATGATAGAAATTAATTGTTATTAATAAAGTCAGCTAAAAAAAGGTTAACGGGAACAAATTTCAGTCAAATAAAAAGTCTGGCTAAAAAGAAAAGAAGAAGGAAAAAAACCTTTTTTATGAGGTTAAAGCTTCAGTTCAACTTACTTAATAAAAACCAGTGTGAATGCTTTAATATGCATAAATTTATATTTTAAGAAATCTTAAATGCGCGTTTAAATGTCACCACTAAGTAATATTCTATAAAAAAAAATTACAAAGTTTGTTTGACAACAAGTGTCAACAAGTAACGTGAACAAGCGCAAGTTTCAGTCAAATTGAAAAACTGTACTTAACAAAACTGAAATTGAAACTTATTCGATAAATACCTAGTTTAAAGGGTGGCAGCTCCTAGAAAATCCACTTGAAAAAAAAAATAAATGAATTTCCTGAATTAGAATTAAAGTATGCAAAAAATTAATCCTAACCATTTCATTAAGTTACACTAATCACTTATTTTATAACGTGATAAGTAAAAAGGCTTGCTTAGTTACCCATTCTTAAATTGGACCATCGATCCGATACAGGCAATATTTTTTGGTCCAATAAAGGAAACTGCGCCATTTTTTATTATTTTCTTTATACCTTGTCAGCAAGTGCATGTAAATACACAGTTGTAATACCCATTAAATACTCTTTACAATACTGTAAAAGCAATTTTCTCAGTTCACAAATTTTTGTATTATTCTACTCGATACAAATTCTTAAAATAAGATCAAACAACTTTTCAACACAAATCACACCGAAACTCGAGCTATGTAAATCAAAATGTGACGAAACTTCATCCTCAAACGTTTCAGACAAAAACCTATGTATTTCCACCGGCAGAGTGTAGTACGGAACTATACTCTAGATTTCAATACCCCGGTCCAATTTAGGCAGCATTCCAATATAGGCGGTCTTCCCCTATATCATTGCTAAAAAATTTAGTTTAAAGGGTAATTTTTATCAGGTAATTTTTATGATGAGGCAAGTGAATTTTTAGCTAATCAGTATATTTTTTGCATACTCATTAAATAAGGGAGACTAAGAATACTTGATCCCAACTTTAGATTTAATATTTTTCTCTGCTGCAAATTATCAGTTTTTTGAGCAATTACGATTGCTTATTGTTCTCATTTGACATTTTTTGATGTTCCGTTCCTTTTTCAGCACATAATAACATTGTTTTAAAAAGCACTAGGACATTTGTAAAAAAAAATGTACACAACTTTAATAAACTTATGCTGCTTTTGATCAGTTACTTGTTCTTCAATACAGTTGTGAACAATATATTTTATAAATAAAACTAAAAAAATTTTTAAAAGTAGCGTAATGAAGCTAGAATTACAACAAATAAAAGAAAATAGGAGGGCATGCATAAAAATCAACTTATTTGTTCTTGTTGTATTGCAATATTTTTTTTAATTGCATTAATTTTAAAAAAGAGGGAAGAAAAATGTAAGTATTAGTATATTTATAAAATAAATAAATAAATAGATAAATTAAAGAAAGCCTAGCACATATGTATTCAAAACCTAAAAAGTCAAATGCAAACAATTCGTTTATTGTAGTTTTTAAAGTTCATCTCAGCTCAACTGGATGTGTGCAGCTTAACACATTCATTCTCATTTAACACACTTTTGTCAACTTTTCAGGAAAAACGGATTGATTAAGCATATTACATTTTCGCTTTGAAAACTTATTTCAAACTCTGGAAATCTAAATTTGCATTCTCTCCGCTAATGGGTCATAGGTAACTCACTTTTTTTGTCGTAAATGTAACTATAACAAAATGATTTTTTTTTCATTCAAACATGGATTTGACATCGATTTCAACTTGTTCAAGCTCATTTGGCTGATCAGAACTTAACTTATTAGTAGAGTTAGTTTATGTTTAGATGTTTGAGGTGTTATGTGGGTTACAAGTGCAAACTGATATTTTAATTATTTAGCAGGTTTACTGCAGTGATTGTTTAAATATATCACTCATACTATGATAAATTTTATTATAGTTACAAGGCTTTGAATATTTGAAGCAACTAAGTAAACAACATTTATATTGTTTTCATTGTGTTTATATTGTCATAGGGATACTTGATCTCTGGGATCATGTATCCTTCCCTCTAAACGAACGGGTCATTTATCCCTAATATGCGATTTTTACAAACATACGTGTTCTATTATTAACAATCAGTGGCAATTTACTAAAAATATATCTCAATTATTGAAGACTGTCTATACTTTTACATTAAACTTCGGTATTCTTTTTTAAAGTTGTCTATATATTAAGTTGTATATTTAAACTTCAGAATGTTATGCTTAAAAATTGTTTCCCTTGACAAATTCAGACAATCATTTCTTGAGATAAAACAAGATAGCTGAAAAAGACGAAGTGTTGCCAGTTTTTACATACAAGTATAATTTTAATATAATTATCAGGTTTCAAATCTCTAGTCAATGATTTTTGGACATTTTTGGCTGTGGGATCATGTATCCCCAGGGATAAAGTATATCCAGTCTCCCCTATTATTTGGTTTCTGAAAAATATTAGACACACGTTAAGTTTAAACACACACAGTTGGCCATTTTTTTTACATCAAAACAGTTATAAATCAGAAACAGTCACGTTCACAGCAAAATTCGCTTAGTGTGCATCTTTTCTCACGATAAGTGCAGTTTCTTTCAAACTTCAAATAATTTTACATGAACGCCAACGAAACGTATAATGTAAATGGTTCACGGAAAAGTACTATAAGTATGAAATCACGTATAACACTGTGTGGAATAACTTTTGTACTGACCTCGAACTTATGAGCCCTCTGAGAATAATAAGACCGTTGTTCCTGAACATGAGTTTTTTTCAGAAAATTCATGATTACTTACATTATTTTTCAAAATTTTGTTAGCTAGACGTCGACTTTGAAAAAAAAAGAATCATAAGGGTGAAACATTTCTTATCTGAAAATAACTATAGAATTCGATCGAAAAACTAAAAAACTTGTTTTATCCCTTTTGACAACTCTAATTTTCTAGCCGTAACTAAATCACTCTTTCAGTTGATTTAGGTTGGATTTAACAGTTTTCAATTGCAGTTTTATGTAGCAAAAGTAATTTTCTGGAAATGAAACATATGAGGCAGTAAGAAGCAAAGGGATATAAGTGGACTATTTAAAGTTTCGAGTATATCGCGCTTAAAGTTCAGATCCTAGGTAGGCTTTCATTAAAACCGTTTTCTAAATCATGCTGTGCAGCAGCACCTACCAGGGCTACTCGTACTATCTCTTGCCCCAAAACAGAGGAGAGGTCCAGCTTCCGTTTGTGCTGGTTCTTTTCAGCTTCTCACTGCCTCATATATATTTTTAGTAAAAATGAATCCATTAGTGACATTTAAAACAAAATGGAATTCATTTTTCTGTGCCAATGAAATGTTTAGTTATTATTTAAGCAATGGCAGGTCTCTTACTAAATAAGTAGAACGTAATAATTTAATGAATTCTGTCATTTATGAGGTCAGTCTGTATAAACGTTGAGAAATTTAAATAAGGAACGTGAACAACTGACATACTCTGATAAAATTAATGCGTAAAAAATTTATAAAGGAGCAAATAAAATAGTAGCGCTTTTAAAACAATGCATCTAATATATTTTTACATAAAATATATTAAATAGTTTACAAAAAATAAAAAAAAAATATTCATACTTTTAAATAAATTCAAATTGAAAACTCCATCAAAATAAATACATACATCAGAAAAAAATATTTGAAGCTTGTCTGGGTAAAAACAAAGAGCATCGGAAATTGCCAAAAAACTTCAAAATTAAAAAAAGAAAATATCATTTGGAAAATTAATAAAGAAAAAAAATGAACTTCCAAAAAAAAGTTTTTACAAAAAATATAAAAAACGCATTCACAGGAGATTTTTCTGGTGAAAAAAAACATTTCAAACTTCGTTTTTATTCCCATAAAAAGAATAAAAACATATCTAAACAATCATTATTTCACAGTAAAAACAAAGTTATTGGAGTTGAAATTGAATTGATTTTGGGAAAAAGGGATCGGAGTAATATGTCAAGGGCTTTAAAATTCAAAGCGGAGTCAGAATTGGAGTCGTAGTCAATCTGATTTTAAAGTAAAGTAGTCGAAATCGAAGGCACTCATATTCTAGAAGTTGGAGTCCGGAGATTATCATTTTCTTACTCCGCAGCTCTGGTTAAAAAAATGAAAAAATGCTCTTTGAAATCAGTTCATTTTGAATCAGTTATATTTGTCTATAACTTGCGTCAATGTTAAGTCTACGGGATATATTATTTCGATTTTTATTTAAAACTTCCTTTCTACTACTTGAAACTAAATTACCGATAATCTATTCAGAATATGCCGTTTTTTAAATGTTTTGGAGCCAAAAAATATTTTTGGGGAATTTTCGTTAATGATAAAATCGTCTTTAAAATTGGGATGTATCTCTGCCTTAAACTTCCCTGTAGGCAGTAAGGTTAAGTTTTTTGAACTGTTTAAAATTGAACGAAAAACTGTTCAAATAAAAAGTGAGATATGGAAATGAGGTGTCCTCGCCGAGGTATTTCAAACAAAAGAGGTTTGTTCAAAAAATCTCTACCAATACACATTTTCTCTATCTCAAAACTTTACTTTCCAAGTTAAAATTGTTCAATATATATTTAACTATTTTATCATTGTTACTATTGTCGTTTTTTTTTTTTTTTGTTTTTTGTTTTTTGTTAGCAAATATTTTTAAAATGCATTAAGCCATATTTCATTTTTTTCTTTGAGTAAGGTTACTTAGGCTATGAATTTAAATCTGCTTTTTAAATGAAAGTATGCACTTTAAACTCAGTGCAGCATGAAATGTACCATATATTACATTACATTACAGGGTCCTCCGTACCTACCACTAATACGTGGTTGAACGGGTTGGATGGGGCCCTGAGGACAACTCTGTTTTTGATCCAGATAAGGAGACGAGCAACACCAGAACCAGGTTCCTCAGAAGTACTAATGTGGAATGAAAACGTGGATGACTTTGTAACTACGAACTATACTCCTTCCACCAATTTTTATTTCTATTTTCAGAATTGGTTACGCCTTTAACATTTTTTAAGATCGTCCATTATGCAATCACCTGTTAATTCTAGTGTTCTTCCCCATTTCCAATTTGGTGCAAACTTTTCACAAGACGTTATAACAAAGATGTCTGAATCAGCATTATCTGCACTTAAGAAGAAAGAAAAAAACCCAGACACCTGAGGAAATAAACTTCCTTCCCATGAAGATCCTATCACCTTCTTATCATTATTCATTTAGAACTAAGATGTTCGGAAAGTAGGTCCCTTAAGTGTAATTCGCTTTTAGCTATCAATGTAGCCTATCCCTAAAATATAGATGATTTCCGTTAAGTTAGAGTGTAATATTTTTTCTGTACTGTCTACTACTATCATTTGGATACATTTATTATTCTGCCAGAAGAAGGAAACATAAGGAAAATGATCATCTAGCTTGTCATACATTTTACAATTAGTTCTTTTTCGTAAAATAGATCTCTGTAGGGGAAAAATATATTTTTGCAGCGGATTAACGTATTTGACATAAAATAAAAGAAAAACTCTCCTGTAATTTGAAGGAAACTATTTTACGTTTAAGCAAAACTACATTAAATTTGCATGTTTTTGAATAAAAGAAATATCATAGTGATTTAATGTAGAAATTGCGTAAAGGGTTAACTCGTCGACTAGCTAAAGGTATGAAATATCATCAGACTTTATGAAATGACATCAGTTGAAGGAATCCCTTGAACAAAGAACAGAAAAATATGATATAAACAATTTCTTGCACTCAAACTTACAAAATGAAATTTTTCATATTTATTTTATCACAATACAAACATTTGAATTGCCTAATATGGTTGTTGGAATGTTGAGGTAGCTAATGGGTTTTTTGTTGATTTTATAAAATATATTCTATGAATAACAAGCACACACACTTCTACATTGAAGAACCTGCAATTATAACCTTTTTTTTAAATAATTTTAAACAACATTTTGGTAACAAACACATTAAGTTTTCTTAAAATTTCCCTTATTTTTTTCCTTTTTTTCCCAAAAATTGAAATTAAATGTAATGCTACATGACACCCCGTAGTTATAAAAACTCAATCATTGTAATAAATACAGAGATAATATTACATTTATAGAAAGAAGGTTGCTAATAATTAAACTTATACTACAGTAATACACCTCTATATTTTGTTTTGAATAAAACCTTATACGTATCCGTCGAACAGACTGGCAGTATGTAAGGTTGGGGTAAGTGAAAACTACAAACATGATTCCAAGCCATTTCCTTCAACATGCAATTTTCTTTAACAGCAGTCAAAGAGCGAAATTCGTTTTCTAAAGGTTTTGGAGGTACCAAAAGAGGAAATACATAGAGCAATAAAAACGAGCAATATTAACCTTTCAATGAAAAATAAAGCTGTTAGAAAACTTTTATGACTTTCTTTCTCCTAGTGTTATCACCAATTTGAATGTGAATTGCCATGCACCTATACTTTTATTACTGGAATTGGTACATTTTTATTGGGTGGCATTCCTTCTATTCGTATTTTGAAGGAACACTACCTGAAAATGGTTTTTAATAATATGGAAGTAGACATCGCAACTGAGTAACGTCACCTCCTTTATGTTTTAACAACTAAATGTAATATTTTATTTCTATTTTTTACAGCAGAAAAGAAAAATATACATACATTTTTTTGAAGAAAATGATAAACTTCCGGCCTTCTGCTGAACACCTTTATGGTTTTAATTTGGAAAAACATTATTTTGGTACAATATGGGGGTATGAGAGCAACGTTTTATCAACATGAAATTTCGAAATTCCAATTTTTAAAATTTGATCTAGAACACTGGATTGATTTACACTGGTTACATAGGCCGATTGCCGTTGTTCAAAATGCCGTTTTTGTGGGGGGAGGAAGTACCCTAATGTATATGTATTTAAATGTATTTGCGAAATGGCCTTCAATTTTCAAAGTGTTTTGTAAATATATTTGACAATATATTACGTTTATAGTGTTATTACATTTTAAGTGTTTTTTATTGATTTTTAGACCAACCAAATTATGTAAAAAATTAAAACGGAAACATAATTACTATTATTCGTCCTATGATCAACTACGTCGTTCTTTTTAATGAATGTAAAAAGTCACAAAGATGATCTTTTTTTTCCGAATGAAAAGATTTGCTCGTTTCTATTGACATCCTACACAATTCATGTATCAAGACTCTAGCAGACACGAATAATTAATATCAGTGGTAAAAATAAGAATAACAACAATAATAAATGAATTACGATCCATGCATGTTCAATGTTTTAAGACCAAAAAATGTTTATGAATTTATGCAGTTTTATGCATACACATGCTGTTTTGTTTCTTTTTTCTTAACATAGCATTTATGTGTCTCAATTTTATTGACCTGACAAATGTGATTTCATAGCAACATTATTTAATGCATTATTTGTTATCAGCATTAACAATATATGATTTCTCAAATATTAAATTATGCTGGTAATCATTTTCTTCTGTAGAAAAGTGAAATATTATTTTCGATGCAATTTCTAAATCTTTCTTAACAAAGTATAAGTTAAATTTGAAAAAAAAAAAAAAAACATAGACCAAGCATAAACGGAAATTCATTCGTTTTTATTTGAACAGAAAAACTTCAATGCTGCTTCAAAATTTGTAAAACTGCTTGCCACATGATGGGTTTTCCGAGTTTCCTTAGACATTCTTGATTCAAGTATTTCCCTTTAGACATATGATTTTCAAAAAACGTTTTTCAAGAATATTGGATACAATGTAATGTGAGAAATGACGAAATATTTCAAAAATAAAATGTGGCAAGGCATTATGATCCCTATGCTTTCATATTTGCAGCACTTGATTTCTCAAAGTTTATGTCTTCATATCAAACAAGCGAATAAAGTCATACTTAAAAAAAAAATATTATTATCCTAAGAGCGTAGTTAATTATATCTCAGTTGTCTGGTTCAATTGGAAAAATAAATAAATATGTAGATAGCAATTAGTAAATAAAGATGAATAAATAAACTCATAAATAGCAGTAAGTAAATGCATATGAATAAATACATAGATAACGATTATTAAATACATATGAATAAATAAATAAATAAATAAATAAATAAGAAGTAAATAAATATGAATAAATAAATAGATAACAATAAGAAAATAATTATGAATAAATAAATTTAAAAACACAACATAACAAAAAAAAAAGAAAAAAAAAAAAAGAAAGTCCTTGGTTTGCATGTTTGAATGCCAAAAAAAAAAAAAAAAAAAAACGTAACAAATGCAAGTTTAGGTGTTGAAGCTTACCTAGTGAGTCATAATTCCGTAGTCAGAATTGATGATTACACAGTATCAAAAATTATCGAAAATAATATATTCTTCAAAAGCAGTAAATACTAAAATTTATTCACCAAAAAAACATTTTTTGTTCATTTATTGACTGATGAAGCATCAACATACTTCTCACGTAAAACTTCAAGATAAATCAAAGTGAAGAATTCAAACAGTAAAAGGAAAAAGTAAATATATAACACCAAATGCATTTACCATCTGTTTCTTCTCTGTTCTAAACTGATTGGCAGCCTCCGTTCTTTTCTTTCTCTTAAAAAAAAAAGAAAGAAAAAAAAACTTCGTTAAAAGACAGAGCATGATAAAGCAAGAAAAAGAACGCTTTTAAAAAAGCATGACCTGAAAGATAAAAAATAAAAAGACAAAAACCTATATACAAATGTAACTTTTCTGTCTGTTACGCTGGGGGTTCAATTAGGAAACGGAGCTATTAAGTTAGAACTGTCTTGAGGGATACATCCTATAAATCAACGTCTTTGTCGGGAAAGAAGACCCCATCCACTTTCCCGCACGCTTAAGTGTTCTGCTTTCTTTTTTTTTTCTGCCTTTTTTTTAAACGGGCGGAACAAACAACACAGTTATCAGCTTCCCATGCAGATTGCTGCATCTTTCTCCTTGTATTCGGGTGTCTATGTAAGTAAAAAAGAGAAATAAACATGTTTTTTTCGCAAAGTGAAAGTCTATGTTTAATTTCTTTTTTCATGTATTTACTTTTCATAGCTGCACCAATGCTATCTTTCTTTCTTTACAGCGCTCTCCTTTTAAATGTCCGCCATCAATTTAGTTTTAAATAATGCACAAATTCTATTATGTTTAGAAATAAGTCATACGGCAACCAGTTCTTGATTAACTCAAATGTTTTTTTTTTTTTTTTTAGAAAAATGGGTATCCTTTGGAAACATGGTATAAATGGTTCTTGGAATCTTGGAGTTGTAATTGAACGTTGAAATGTGAGAGTGAAACTCGTATTCTATCTAATTCAGCTATATTAGATAACAGTTTGCTTACATTTATGAAACGCATGGACTATGTTTTCTTTGCAGTCATTTTGCATACAGAGTGGGCTTTCGTCTATGTATACATCATGCTTCAAGTTAGAATTTAAAGTTCGTACTTTGAAGTTTTTAAAGATATTTTCAACCAACATTGAATAGATTATTGTTCAATGAAAATTAATAAAAGACGATTCTATTCTAAAGTTGTAATTTTAATTTTGACTACGGGTGTACATTGCATATCAATAATATTTGTTTTAACTAATTAAAATGTAATAAGTCACAGGAGATTTTCGTGTGAATTACGTCACATAGATAACAATGAGAAATTATTTTAACTCATTACTATTGCAAGCACTTTTTAAAAAAATATTGATTTTTTTCTTTGGGGGGGGGACATAGATTGGAGAGATAATTGTTCACTCATGAGTATACAGTGTAGCACACTTTCGGTGGACAACAGCTTCACGATAACGCCCAATTTATTGTATGTTCAGTTTCCCTACCAGAGAAAACTACTGAATGAATGAATAAAAGTGGAATGTAAATATGTTTAATGATTGAATACGTAAATGATGTTATAACTGGAAGAGAAAGTAATCAAAACGAAACTTTTCACTTTGCCCGTGTCCTATTGACCAAGTGTATGAAACATTTGAAACTAAAACATGCCTGATATTAAACAAATAAATACATACATCCTCATATATAGGGGAAACCCGGATAAAGTGGATACCCCGGGCAAAGCGAATTTTACTTATAACTCCCAAATAATTAGTTGGCCGGCAGCCGCGTTGTCATAGCAACAGTCGTCTGTTGCCGCTCCGTGTGCGGCAAACACGTCGGGACGAGTTCGCCTCCCGTGACGCCAGTGCGCGAACAAAGTATGTTTTGATTATTTGATAATATGTTTTAGTGATGTTTTTACATTCAGGGAAAAGGCTGAACTGGATCTGGTAACTTAACTGTTTTACAGGTAAGACAGCGTCATTTAAGGGGCACTTGAGAAATGAAAAAGTGGCCAACCATGAACGCTAACTTCTGGAGTTTAGCGTTAATCCACTACAGTTAAGGTTAAAATAGCGATAGATTTAAACAATCACTGCAGTAAATATGCCAAACAATTAAAATAACAGTTCGCACTTGTAGCCCACATAACACCTCAAACATCTAAACATAAACTAATTCTATTGATAAATTATGTTCTGATCAGCCAAATGAGATTGAACAAGATGAAGTGGACGTCAAAGTCTATTGATAAAATACTCAAGGTTTGGCGTTTAAGGATAAGTTTCTCACTTATTTAAAAGGAAAGAAGGTTGTGTGTGTGATTGTGTGGGTTTTCGTTGTTTTTTTATTTATTTTACTTGAGTCTACGTTAAAGCCTGGTTTTTCTAATCGAAATCTGTTAAAGCTCCATATCGAGATTTTCTGTTCATGCCTCAACTGTTCAATTCTCAGGATATTGATCTAGAAATCAGAAAGGCTCTCCAGAAATTTTCAAACCATGTTTGATATTTGGTTCCCGAAACTATGACTGTATCTTTATATAATGATATTTTCCAACCACGTTTTAGAGAATGATGACTGAAATGAGAAAAAAAATTGTTTTACACAATTTTGCTTAAAGACCGCTAAAACTGCGCTACTGATACTGAATATTCACAGATGAAAAAAAAATGTTCAACATTCGCTTGTTTACACTATGTTTTGATTCGATAAAAATAATTTTTTATAATAAAATTAACTAGAAATGTTTGCAGTATTAAAGAAAATGCAATCTTTAAAAGAAAAATTACAAGATTTTCAGGATTGAGTGAACTTCAAGGCATTTGAGGCACCTCCAGAAACTGTTTCAATGAAGAGAAATTTCGTACAGCCTGCTTTTTTGTTCATTGGAACAAGAGAACGATCAAAAAAAAAAAAAATCGTCATAGGCGTTGAGGCACAGGTCCAAGCGTTGCAGCAGTAAGTCGATGCCTTCGGTGTAAAAAGATCGGGGCTGAATCCGGAGGAAGTCCTGCCCGGCTTCCTTCATTTCATCGTCCGAATAGAAAAGTTTCCCCTCAAATGCTCTCTTTAGTGGCCCAAAGATGTGGAAGTCACAGATTGTTAAGTTCGGACTATACGGGTTTGCTCCAAAACTTCCCAACGGAACATTTGTTTAAGGTCGTCTGGGTTCCGTGAGATGATCTTTGTGGATGATAGTGTGAACCGTTCCTTTACTCAGATTGCATTCGTCACCGATTTCACTGGTCTCTTAACCTTTCGATTAACTCGGATCATTTCATTAACGAAGGCAATGGAATAATTGGTGATCGCGATATTTGCTTGGCCAGGTCGCGGCAGATATGATGTCGTTTGCCGCTCTTAACCGTACTACCGCGCTTTCTGATCTGGAGGACTCATCCGTGGGTAGCACGACTTTCCTTTTGTACAATTTCCTCTACTGCAAACAGGTTTAACCGCTGCATGGGCATCCCTATATATAGTTGTGCAGGGACGCTCTAATTGAATCATTCTTTCTGATGTTATTGCATTTGTCCACTTTTCATTCGGGCAACTCTTATACAGTGACTCCCAAAAAGGTTCGTACACTTTGAAAATTTTTAGTAAAACTAAGCTAACACAAAACTGAATTCGAATATGAAGTCCAATATTTTTTCACAACATTCCCATGTCATTCTAATTAGAACCATGTAGTTTTTCCAAAATATTGACGGATCTTCTTTTTGAAATGGGTCAGAAAACGAAGGTACAGAGAAATGAAACGCCACAAAAGTCATTGTACACTCAAATATTTTCGAATAAATTCATGATTAAAATTATCATATGTCTTTTTTTTATTATTATTTTTGTATTGTGTTGACCCGTGAGTCATTTGGCCTTACTTTTTTGTTTATTCATTCGTTAATATTGCGCTTATTACTTTAAAATGGCTTGTATTCGTAAAAAACCACGAACGCCATTCGAAATTCGAATTTTTTCCTCACACGTAAATTGGTTTGAAATGTCTCTAAATTAGTTAATTTATTTCATTCTATAATAAAGTGCTAGAAAAAATGCTTCAAAGAAAAGAATCGGACCAAAAACAAGCTAAGGAAAGGTCAACCGGCCAAGTTGACAAAGCGTGATCGGACATTCACAGTTTAGAAAAATTATGAAAAAAAAAAAAAAAAACACACATTTGAGTGCTGTAAATGTTTCTTCATAGTTAAATGAAGATTTTTACATTTAATTTTCACTTAAAATTGTTCGCCAAGTTCTCTGATTAGCTGGAAGAAATGGCACCTCTTCCCGCAGAAATTTTCTTGGCCGTGCGAAAAATAAAAAGCTTACGCTTTTCGTCACAAAATCAATGATAAATAAGCTCAAAACGTTTTGGAATTACGTCTTACTTACAGGTAAAAATGTAATCTAAATACTTGGTTAAATTGTTGTATAATTGAAAATAGAAGAAAAAATTAGGAACTTAATCTTAAGAACTTAGTTGGACCAGTTAATCAGGACGATGAAGGTATTTTTGTGTGAGGTTGCATATAAGCATCAGGACTTGGTAGTTCGGAATTTTTTGATGAAATAATGAATCATGCTGTTCATTTAAATATTAAAAACAAAAAACAAAAACCAATTTTAAACTCTTAGCCGAAAATTTGGTTACAGGAAGCTACTTTGTTTTTTTTATCAAAATAACAAGAAGAAGCACATGGTTTTCTACGTTTGCGTCTAGTTGCCACAAAAATTGTCCTTAAGTTTAGAAAATACCCCTTCCATCTCCAGATTTGAACTTAATGTTCCATATTAGAGGTATCTGGAGGCTAGATTACGAAAATACGGCTTTGAAACGAAAATAGAGCTAGAAACAGTAAGACTGGAAGCGTAGTTTAGCACTTTCTCAGAAATTACGCAAAAAAAAAAAGATCGAAATCGTTTCCCAGACTTTTAAAAGGTGTTGTTGATACTGCATGATATTTTACTAAATAATAACTTAATAAAAAGTATATAGACATTTTTTAAAGTGTACGAAGACTTTTGTGAGATAAAATTTCCGTCACTTTTTGCTTTTTTATTTTTTTAAAAAATTGAGTTTTAATATGTTTAGAAAAATTTCATGTAATTTTGTTGAAAATTGATCATAGATCTTATAATTAAATACCTATTCCTAAATAGTAATTCTAACTAATGAATAAGGCCCTATTTCATTAAAAGTCGTAAGTGTAATATATATATATATATATATATATATATATATATATATATATATATATATATATATATATATATATATATATATATATATATATATATATATATATATATATATATATATATATATATATATATATATATATATATATATATATATATATATATATATATATATATATATATAGCACGGATATTTTACTTTTCGTCATTCTCCCAAACTTTTTCACTATTCCCGCTTAGGGTTTTTAAAAATGAATGTCTTTAAAACGTTCTTAAAAGCATGCGTGCAGGCATGCAGTAGTGTACCTTATACTAAATATTTGTGTTATACTATCAATGTATAAATGTATTTTTATCTAAGGCATGCAATTTTGACGATGTTATATTCCCGCCATTTTAAAAATGTATCTAACTACTGAAATAGTTTATGTTCGTACAATTTGTATAAGCTAAAACTATAGCACACATAAAATAATTTGATCAAAAAACGCACTTTTTACGAAAGAGTGTCTTTTGATATTTGTAAAATGAGATGCCAAAAAATAAGTACATAAAATTTATTAAGATACTGTAAATATAACGAATCAGGAAAAAATACCAACATTTTTTTTACGTAGCAATTCATTTGCATAGAATAATTTCAAAACCTATGTTCATGTTTACAAGAAAGTTTTTCCTCAGAGTGACTTTTACATAAAACATTTTTCTATTTTACTTTATGAAATTAGTTTTTCAACAATTTTTTTTTTCACGAATACGGAAAATAAATATTGAAGGTTATCTAACAAGAAAAATTTAGTCATTTTTCTCAATTTCTTTCTCCTATCAGTCTGCAGTTGGTAAAAAGAAAACGTGATGAATAAGTCTCTTTATTTTTAAATAAGAACTTTGATGTTTCTTATTAATTAACACAGTTATCTGAATGCTTGTAACTTGATTTTTTTTGGTTTGACTAAAGCTTTGCGTCATCTTAATTTCAGACGAAAAGAGAAACAAAAACAGAGTAAGTTCCTTCGAATGCTTTAGAAAATAACTCTTTGTACGAAAATGGTTGTCATATATTTTTTTTCTTTTCTTATAGCGCATTTTAAAAATATATTTTTTAATTCTATTAACAAAGTAGAAACACAAAAAAAAAAAAAAATATATATATATATATATATATATAAACTAAGAAATTGTCATTTTCCTAATATTTTTAATTTAAGCCACTTATAAAAAAAACTGTCTAAGAAGATTTTGGGAAACTTGGAAAATGATAAAGTTACTTCAACACAACTTTAAAATAAATTTTGTACAAAATAATAATAATACTAATAATAATAATAATAATAATAATAATAATAATAATAATAATAATACACCAAAACCTGTTTTGAGCGGTGGGTAGGAACCACCTAAAAATGCATAAAATATTTGTTTGAGATTTCACGAGTAGCTAAACAAAAATAGTGTTTGAAACACATTTTAAAAATATTTTGATTTTCATGTGGTGGCTAGGGACCGCATAAAAAGTCTCACGTTGAAAATAACCCAAAAATTTATGAAACCACTAAGATTTGCATCTTTAAACGAAACAAAAATAAACTAAGTAATGATAATTTTGCCGAATAGTCAGACAAAATTTCCCAAATAAGGACATTTTTGGGAGCTCACAGCGACTTCCCATCGGGATGCCCTTGTCGTCACCTCACACTCGTTTTATCAAAAAAAATCGTCAATTGAGTCCCAATCTGATTGAAATTTTCATATACCTTGCAAAAAGAAAAACGTTCAAAATTTCAAAAAATGCCGTATAAAAACAGGTTTGAGTGTAATAATGAAATAAAATGCAAGTTTTTGTTCGAGCTAAAATCTTTTTTTTCCTCAAATTTTATTAAAAATAAACATATGCATAGCAGATTTAAAAAAAAAATACTTTCATTCTGTTCAATGCATTTATGCATCAGATAAGATGCATAACGGTTAACGTTTGTACAACAATTTTATCTTGAAAATTCTAAATGACATGATAAAGTAATTTGTCAACGTGTTTCTAAAATTAGTTTCAAAACTGTAAATGCCAGTATTAATTGAGCAGAATAAGGGGTGCCTAGTCTGCTTGATTAATGGTAGTTTACTGTAAAAAGAAAGAAACGATAATGTCCTATTTCATTTAGTTAATTCCGATAAAATATTTTAAAGTTAAAATAAATTTTAAATAAAATTACTTTAATGAAAAAAATTCTTCTGATGATTATGAAAAAAAAAATGCTTTTTCTTCTTTGTTTTATAAATTAATCCCTTCTAGAGGTGATATATTTTTTCAAAAATAACTGAAAATAACACGGAGACTAGAGATGGTATTTTTATGGCTAGATTTTATTTAATAGTAATTTAGCATATATTTAAAGCATTTAAATATTTATTTTAATTGTGCTAAAGCTTTTTTTTTAAGATAAAAAGACAGATTAATTTGAAAGACAGATTTAATTGGCGCTTTAAATCTTCAATTTAAGGGGTCACAGTACCTTTACACATTTTTTTTTTAATTTAATGAAATTTTATATTTCTTTGAATCCATGACATGCATACTTATTTTGTAATCAAAAATTTATTTTCAAAATTTAAAAATATTGCCTACTTTTTTCAAAAATTCAAAAAATTGAGGAAAATTTCAATTTTTAAAAATCTTTAAGGTTTTTTTAGTTTTGCACTAATTTAAAAAAAGTTTTTTTGCTAAACGATTACTATAATCGTCTCTAAAAATATCTGCATTCATTTGTGTATGAGTTTATTGCAAAATTTTCTGTGATTAATTATGTAAAAAATCAGTTTTTTTTTTTAAAAACAATTCGGTTTTTAAAAGTTTAACATGCTCTAAACATTTGAGTAACTAATAAAATGCTAATCCAATGCACAGTTTTGTCAAATATGTCATCCCAATTGCAAAAAGTATTACTTTAAAGCTGTATCTTTAACAGAAAAAAATCCTTAGGGATTCTAATGACATGAAAACACAAAAAAACCATCATCGAGAAAAAGCAATTTAAAGTTTTTCTTTAGCATAAGAGCACATAGCGAGCATGGCCTAAAACCTCTCATAACTTTTTTAATATTTGAACTATAGCAAAGAAACTTTTCCCCTGTGTTCAGAATAGTTTTTAGGTTTGAAATAAGCAATAAAAATTTTTTTGATTGTGTCATCATTTTTGAGGTACTGCAACCCCTTAAAAATGTGTTACTTTTCATTTACCAATATTTTACTTAATGACAAATTCATATTGAGATTAAATAAACTATCAAATTATGTAGATACATAGATGTACAGTCAAATATCCTTTAGAACTGGTTAAAACCTTCTAGTAATTGGAAGTTTCCATACCAGTCTTCTGATATTTTTTCTATCTCAAAAAATAGTTCATAATAGATGGACACTATAACACTTATAGGTACAATATACAAAACAGCCCGGTTATCACACCCAGATACTGCAGTTTCGTTCTTATTGGAAGTCATCAGTCAGGAATAGCGAATAACCGAGCAGGAGGCAGATGTGATTTTGCTTCAAAGAGATGACATCTGCCTACAACTCGGTTTTTTTTACTATTCCTGACTGAGGAATTCTAAAAAAAAATGCAGTCGCAGGGTGTGATAACCGGGTAGTCTGGTATATTGCATGTAATTTTTGGGACCTTAGCACGGGCCTACGGGCCATAACGAACTGCTAAATACATCACTTATAGTTCCAATACATGAATTATTATGCTATATAAAATATCATTATATAGAATAAGTTTTGTTAAGATACTTAGAAAAAGGAAGTATTTTTTGACTAAAACCTTTTTTTTTATTGTATGTTAAAAAGCCGTTAAGTTTATAAACACAATTTGACTTATCCACATTTAATTGGATGTTTTAACGATTTTGAAACATATTCTCTAGTTTCAGGTGGTTCATTGTGGTTTAAAATAAGTACTGGGCATTTACATCCTACAAAAAAGTTACATTCGCAACTTACAAAAAATATGAAAAATGAAAAAAAAACATGCATATAAATTAAACATTGATTGTTGTATTTTTTCTATAATTAAGAACGGCAGTGATACCTAGGTACTAAAAATATTTGCACGAACAAAGCTGTTTTGAGCCATTCCACGTAAAACGGTTATTTTGTGACACCTTATACATTTCATTGAAAATAGAGTAATGATAAAAATTATATTGCTTAACAAATTACAAATGAATGTAAGATTCCTTAAGCAGAAGATTTCGTCATTACTTTTTTAAAAACTTACATTTTAATGAAATATATGAACCGTCACGAGCTGGAGAAAGTGACTACTTTTTTCAGAAATGGCACAATACATAATTTTTTTCAATGGTTCAAACTATTGCTTCACAACAAATGAGATATGCATCCGTTACATTGGAACCTTTGTTCTAAAGATCTACAATTAATTTTAACATTAATATATTAATGGAGCAAAGATGATAACTAATTTATAAGCAGGTTACAAGTGGTTGACTTTGGACATCCCGCGCATGACGCATGTAAAAAAAAAAAAGTTGAATAACAAAATTGTTCAATAAAAATACAACTGTTTCAGAAGTATTTTTGGATCAAACGTGAATGTTAAAAAATTTGCTTACCCCTGTTTAGTTAAAATATTAAAAGTTATGACAAAATGGTAATGAAATTTAAGCGTCTCTTTGTCCCGCACGTGAAGCTGGAATGGCTCTTTTACAATGCATTTCAGAGTTTCAAAAACATTCTTCATTCTTGTATTCCACAACACACATCCATAACAACTTTATAAAATCAAAATTATCTTTTCCGAGGAAAATGTGAAAACATTTTGTATTAGACTTAAAACAATTTAAAAACTTACGCACTTTTAAGTAATTAAAAGCTTTATTTCTCGAATGAGAACTGTGTTATCTAAAATAAGAACATATACTTCCATTTTCGTTTTTGTTGATTTATTTTGTTAAATGATGTCTACGGATATGGTGTGAATCATGTATTTACGATTCTGAATAAGTAACTCTTAGTCTTTTAGATTTTGAAAAAAAAAACAGAACGCATTCCACCTCTTTCAGGAGATAAAAAAGAGCTATTTTGCACCTCAATACGCATTTACGTGCATGTTGTATAAACAAGAAAGACAACGCTACATCTATTGAAAATTTTAAAAAAAAGAAGAAGAATCATAATGAAAATGCATGTTACTACACCACACAACGCATTTGACAAGATTGAAGCTTTCAAATAAGTAACACCGTCCATACGTTTGGCATCACGAGCATATATCTTAGCTATCGTTATTATGTTTAAGAAAGCTCATTGATATCTTATTCCCTGCCTCATACCAAACAATATTAGACAGCCAGGTAATTCTGAACGTGTGCGATGTCAAATCAGTTTATATCTCCGAAGATTTGTGTCGCATTCTAATAATATGCAAATATCCAACCACCACTTGCGATTACTCTGATTAGTCATTGGGTCAGAATCAACCTTCTAGACATATTAGAGAGATTTCTGATGTTACAATGCTAATATAGCCTAATCCATTATGCTACATTAAAAGGAATAACTAGCATGGTCTGTTTTTGTAGGCTTTACTTTAAAATTAACTGTGCAATTTGTTCCGTATATTAACTGTACAAATACATTAAACTATAATGTGTGCGTAAGTGATTTTTGAACTTAAATTACTCAAATAAATAATTGAGTCAGAATCTGTCTTTTGGACTCATTAGAGAGATTGTTGATGATATAATGTTAATATGAATTAAACCAGTATGCTACATTTAAAGGAATAACAATTATGATCTGTTATTTCTAGACTTTATTTTAAATAAATTCTACATTGCGTTCCGGATATTAAATGTATAAATGTATTAAACTCTAATCTGTGTGTACCAACAATGCTCATGTACAAGAGGATAACTGATTTTTTGAACTCAAAATACTCTGATCGTCATTGGGTCAGAATCAGTCTTCTAGAAATGTTAGAGATTTCTGATGTTAAAATGCTAATATAGAGCCTAATATAATGCCATTATATTGTTTTAAAGGAAATAACTATCATGGTTCGTTATTTGTTGGCTTTGTTAAAAAAAAAAATTGTACAATTTAATCCGCATATAAAATGTACAAATGTATTCAACTCTAATCTGTGTGTAGAATGCTGATGTTCAAGAAAACATTTTTTTTTTTTTTTTTTTGAGTTAAAATTACTCTGATTAGTCATTGGGTCAGAATCATTTTAAACACATTATATATATTTCTGATCATCTATAATGTCAATTTGGGCTAACCCATTATGCTACAATAAAAGAAGTAACTATTATGGTATGCTTTTTGTAGACTTTATTTTAAAATTAAATGTGCGATTTGTTCTGTGTATATTAATGTACAAATGCACTAAACTTTGTGTGTACCTACAATGATCATGTACAAGAAGATAGCGGATTTTCTGAACTTAAAATATTCTGATTCGGTCAGAATCAGTCATCTAGACATATTAGAGACATTTCTAATGTTATAAAGTAGAGGTGCGACATGGATGGCAAAACATCGATGTTTCAAAACATCGATGTTAGAAATTAAAACATCGATAATATTGATACATCGACCAAAAAACATCGATCTTTTAAAACATCGATGTTTTTAAACATCACCATAAGGCTTTTAAACGGCTGGGCCGATTTTGATCATTTTTTTTTCTTTTTGTGTGTAAATTAAGTTGTGGCAAGTATGGTTTCGAAGCGCGTTAGTTAGAATCGGAAACGTTTTTGTTAATTAATTAATTTAAACATTGGATGGTTATATCTCCCAAATGATTAATATTTATTATATTAATGATTAATATTTTTTCTTATTGTTGAGTGAGAATTGAAATAAATATTTAACCCGTTGCCAAATGACAATAGGAAAGCCAGCTCTGATATTTGTAATGAAATTTCCTACTGTGATTTTTCAATTCGGAACTCCAGCGCTTGAATACGCTACCTTGCGGTGATTTACAAAACTGCCGATGAAACTAAAACATTGCCACGTTGCGTTCCACGTGTGTCTGTTGACGTAAACACAGGCAGTTTGTTCTGTGTATTTATTAACGCAATCGATGAGTCTTAGTTTGCTTTCAGCTACAGAAATTAATTCGTCCCTTAGTAGTATTCTCAAGCTTCTCAAAATAATGTTAGTTTTCCTTATTTCCTTCTAAAATATGAGTTGATTGAAAATAGTGAAAGCGAAAACTGGATTAACAAACTTGGATAACGTTATACAAGGTAAAAAATTTTATTGTTTTGTATGAATTTGTAAGAATATGAGTTTTTTTTTGAACTTAAATTAACTTAACTAACCATCTTTTACCGCAGCATTTAGTTGGAATAGACGGTATGCAAAATATTTTCTTGAATATATTATCGTAGAACAAAATGAAAAATGTTTCACCGAGAAAGAATTTACTTTATTCCTTTTATTCTCAGCTGAAAGGTTTCGCCAAATTTGTTTAGGGTTATAGTTTTAGTATTGTGCGAGCAAAGTAGCCTTGGCGAGATTTCGCGTTTTTAGTTAAACCATTTTTAATTTTTATCATGAGTGGAATAAAATGGTAGTAAGATTACAGAATTCGATAAGTAACCACCATATATCCGTAATAATTTTGTAGATGATTTGCATAACATGACATAACTAAATCGTAACTCAGAAATTAGAAACATCGAAACAGAAAAAATTTAAATTAACCGATTCGGGAATTCGAGAGAAATAACTCAGCTACAAATACAAAACAATAAACGCTAGCCAAGCAAGGCAAAGAAGTATCAACTTCTTTCGATAATAATTTGTAATGTCATATTGAATTTTCTAGCATTAATTGTTGTTCTTGTCAGGCCACAATTATTATTTAGTTTTATCAAGAATTGATAAATATCGAATTCAACATCGTGGAAATAGCTGCTTAGAACTACGAACTACGTAGTTTGCATTAATCATTGACGTTTAGTAATGCTTCTTGAATTCTCATTTCTTTCTACGTGGGCCAGAATATCCACAAGACTTTGAAAATTAATTTAAAAAGAATAAAGCGAAAAATATCATACATACGAACAAAAATCACAACACTTTTAGCATTCTCTTCGTTACCACATGCGTTTGTTTTAGTTTTTAAGTCGGCCATTAGACAGTGACTGCAGTGCCCCCTATAGTTCGTTGGAGTAGCGAATTAAGACTAGATAAAACGTAGAGAGAGAGAGAGAGTAAAGCCTTAATTTCTTGAAATCAACGATTTTAGGTCCTGTGATATGCTATTTTAAAGTCAATTACTAGAACAACCGGGTTTCTATCACTAACTAAAAGTACGGTACCTAGCAACATGTGTTTCTCGGCTCACAAATCCATCCGAAATTTGCCACCATTGGCAAGAATACTTTAAGGATTATTAAACTAATCATTAGTGCATTATTAAAGGAAAAAATGGTGGAATTTACAGACGAAACAAATTCATATTTTCGTCTAGATAAATTACAATATGGTAGTTCTGTACACATTTTTTAGATTAATTTTAAAATATTTTAAATTACAAAGACTTGTTTTTGGTTTTTAAGTGTAAGTTGAAGATTGTTTATTTTATATAGGGGGGGGGTCACTTATTCAGGGAACTGTTTTTACCTTTATCATTTTTTCAAATGATATCCTTTCGATTGTTTTACTCTTTTTCATGTGGGGAACGTTGCAGCGGGATTTGCCTTTTGTTTTAAAAATGTATTTAGATTTTTATATTTAATATCTGAGGACGATTTTTATCCTTTGAGTATGGCTGAAGGAACAAATAATAAATTTCCTAACGATCTTTGAAGTACACGAGAAAAAATAGTTAATAAAACAGCTGCTCTTAGTGGGCATTAGATAAATCAAGTTGTAATAAATATACGCATTCTGACACCAAGCAGCTTAAAACATTTTCTTTTCATTTATTTTTGTCAACAAGAAGGTTCAAACACTTGATAGTTTATTAAAATTTTTCAATTTTTCAATTTACAAAGTTTGAACCGAACAACGTCTTTCGGGTCCTCTAGTTATATATAATTTAAGCAATACAAAAGAGCTCGCCATCGACACCGACCACGAATATATTAAAAAATACTGACCCTCAAATCGTGAATACAATTTAATAGGAATAATTTCGCAACATCTTGGTACTATAATAGGACAAAAAATGATAATAAGACATGCAACGATTGATGCAAACTAGTTATAGTAATAAGGAAATATTTTAAAATTGATTGAGACTAAAAGTACATTTACATCAGAATTTAAGAAAAAATGTATCATAGAACTTACCGTCAGTTGAATGATGAGAAAGAGTGTTGTGCAAATTCAAAGTTAATTCGAACAATTATTATTCAGAGCAAGAAATACGTGTTGTACTGTTAGTGGTACATAATCAAACACAAATTGTAAGCAATAGAGGAACGACTTGTTGGGGGAAATTGATAATTATATTATAACCCCCAACTATCCCACCAGTCGGAGAAAAAAATCTTTTCGATGGGACACAAGTTGCCGATACTGTCAAATACTGCCGTTACGCAACATTTACCTTTAGTTTTAATTTTCACCGTAGTATTGTACAGGATTTTCCTTTAATTGGAGGCTTGAAGTAGACTGCAAGTTCTGACACCAGACTCGAGAATTCAATAATTTTGAGTCAATTTATAGATACCATGTTTTTTTTTTTTTTTTTTTTTTTCAATTTTGAAATAGTGATGTTTCCAAAACATCGACATCGATGTCGCACCCCTATTATAAAGCTAATATAGACTAAACCAGTATGCTGCTTTAAAAGGAATAACATTTATGGTGTGTTATTTGTAGGTTTCATTTCAAATTAATTCTGCAATGTGTTTCGTATATTAAATGCACAAATATACTAAACTCTAATCTGTGTGTACAGTACTCATGTACAAGAAGACACCTGATTTTTACTTCCTTTTACATAGTAAAGGAAGTATTGTATTCGCAAAAAATTTTGACCCAAAAATAGACCTTAATTTCTATTTTGCTCGCCCTCGAATGAATGTTGAGTTTTTTTTTCAACTTACTACATGTGGATGCATGCCTTAGAACGTATAGACACCCGAAATATCCATTTGGACGATCCCCGAATTAACTACAACGAGTTTTTGCGTGACGTCTGTATGTATGTATGTATGTATGTATGTATATGAGTATATATCTCGTATAACTCAAGAACGATATGTCATAGAAAGTTGAAATTTACTACGTAGACTCCTAGTAGGGTCTAGTTGTGCACTTCCTCTTTTGGTTGCATTCGGGTGTTTTTAAGGGGGTCTTTTGCACATTATTGGGATAAAAAATCATTGTTAATTTCGCTGCAAAAAACCCAAGTGGTGTTATAATTTAGCGGACACTTGGCAATATATTGCATGTCTTTTACTCGCCAAGTTTTGTTGCCAACTTGGCGGCAAATTCGGTGATTTTTTATTTTTAATTTTTTTTTAAAATCTGTGTACAATTTGGCCACTGTTGATATTTAGAGAGTTAACAATTGAATCACAAAATTGCCAATCATAAGAAATGGAAATAACATTAAATTGGTGTAAAAGGAAGTCATGTGATGCACACATCAGCTCGTTTGAACTCAAGCTATCTCTGTTACTGCAAACTTAAGTCATATAGAAATAAAAAAATGCAATATGAAACGAACTGCAAAACAAGTTTCGATGCCTTAAATCTAGGCTTAAAATCCAAAGATTCACAATCTAATAATGCCAATACGTATTTTCTCAATTGTATCCAGCTGCTGTTGAAGATATATGACCAACGCTTACATACCCTACTACGCAATTTCTTACTACGCTTGACATTTATGCCCACACAGCTCCTTTATCTCAATGTCTTTAGAAATATAGTTGAAGCAATTTGTCAATGTATTTGGAGAATTAGTTCCGAATGTGTAAGTGTCAGAATTGGTTGAGAGAGTATGAAGTACTGTATACGCTTTCTTTCATTTCTTTCTACTTGTTTGTCACAGCTTGATAAATTGTTGTCATATTTTTTTTCTTGCACCAGTTAGGTGAACAGAATCAATTTCAAATCTTTGTATCACACACAATCGAAAGAGTTATATATGTCGGATTTCAAGCGTTTAAAAGTACTTTTGTGTTTTAGAAAATACATTTTGTCATATACATGTCGAGATTTTTTTGTTGCAACATGTATTTTTACATGAATACATACATATGTGATTTTTTCTTTTTTCAGCATGGTCCGTAGCACAAAAAAGTGTAAAGTAGTAAAAGCACCTTGTTATGGATGCAGATGCAATCAATATATTAGCAAGGGTATTCAGACACCTTTCAGGCATATTTATGTAATCATAGTATGAATACGAATATTGGATAGGTCTGTTTTCTGTGAATATTTAAAGAAAGTTTTGTATTTGGGTATTTTGCGACAGCGTGATAGCTCTGTTAAAGTAATAGCCGCCATATGTTTGTGAAGAATTTAAGTATTGATGGCGTGTCCCAAATTTTAATACGTACTACCCATACTTATGTTGCCCGCTTGCACACAGACTTATAATTTTAATGATCTTATTTTCATAAGAATCTGCATTTCATAGAAAAACATTAAAAAGAGTGGATAAATGCAAAAAAGAAAAGTAAAAACTGCTATGATGAAAAAGAAAATATTGACACAAAAAAACCTAAAAAACAAAGAGCGTTAGAAACTTTTTTTTTTTAAAAACAATCTCACCACGATAGTGAATCATTTTTCACTTAGTTATTCATTTATTTTGAAAAAAGTCTGCCTTAAAATATATCCGAAAACTTGTCTTCGAACCTTTTTTTCCGCTTTTCATTCAACGTCATAAAATTTGAAACCCCGCAGAATATTCAGAAGTTTGCTTCCTGAAATGAAATATAGTTTAAAAGGGAGTAAGGTACCATCCTATAAAGTGTCAATGCTTATAAAAATTTTAGACATTGTTGTGCGTCACGTGTACAAAGTTTCCTAGTAAAAAATAACAAAACAAAATAAATACAGAAATTTTCTTGTTTTCTGAGGAACAAATTTTTTGTCGCCAACGTCTTCGAATTCTAGCTATCAACAGGGAGCTGAGATGATACACTAAATACTGAATTAGATCGATGAAAACCTTCGAACATGGAAATGAAAAGCTTATAAAACGTTATTTATTCAACCTAAAAGTTTCAAACTCTTGCCATCTTAAGCAGAAAAATTAGCGCTTTTGATGGATATATAATGTTGATATGTACATTTTTTTTTACCCCCATATCGACAAATTTATGTGAAAATGTTCTTTTAACCACCTTATGGTGGTTTTTTGCCCCCTTCCCCGTAATGGAGCGAAAACTGCCCCATTTGCCTTCCCGATATATAATTTATGCTACTGTGAAGTTTCATTGAAGTCCATTCATTACTTTTTGATAGAAACAGTAACAAACATTCATACATGCATGCATACAAACTTTCTGCTATACAGGGTGTTCCGTTTTAACCTGCAAGAACTTTATTTTCGCAACCGTTAGCCCAGATGTATACTTCCGATAGCAAAAATGTTCAAAATCAGATGCAGAATTTAGATATTGAAAGTTTGAAGCAAAAATAAAAAAGTGTCACAAAATCCAAATTAAAACATTTTATACAGTCCCTAGGTCCCCTAACTCATATTTACGGAAACAATATCCATTAAAAAGTATTACTGACACAAAAAACTTGACATTTGTGCGACCCATACTCACGGATATATTCTAATTCAAAGTTTTAAGGTACCATACATAAGATAAGATTGGAACTTATCGCTCTTTCAGAAGAATGACAGATCGTCAAGCAAGAAAAACAAGGATTTATGTTTTTCATTGCTATTCAAAAATAAATGCAAATGTTTTGCCGTGATACTCAAAAACACACTTTAAAACCTCGAACAGTTTGAAAAACCTCATTCTATGCGAACATATAATTTTTAACACTTGTTAACTGCTATATTTTCCCCCAAAAGTTGTTATTGACGGCGAGTGAAAAGTGCTAAAAATCCCAAAACGCTGCGTTTTATATCTCGGTGAGTATTGCCCGTACTAATTTCAAACTTTTTGTGTTGGAATTATTTTTCAATGGGGATTATTTCCCTAAATATAAGTTAGGGGACCTGGGGGAACGGATAAAAAGTCAATATTTGTTTTTTTAAACTCATTTTTATTTTCATTTCAAACTTTTAACATCTTAACTCTGTATCTGATTTTGAACATTTTTGCAATTGGCAGTATACAACTAGGACTGACGGTTACGAAAATAAAGGTCTTGCAAGTTAAAACGGGACACTCTGTATAGTAGTAGTAAGGTAATGTAGTCGGGTCAGTGGAGTAAAAATAAGCACGAGAGAAATGAGAGCATATTTTATTGCCGCGTGTGAGGTGGTTTTTGAAACTCAACCATATTGGTGAGTGAATACTGGGCACAAAGTACTTAGTACAGTGAAACCTGGCATTACTGAAACTTCTTCAAAGTGGACACCCCTCAATTGGACAGTTTCTTTTGCTCTCGTCTCCCCTTATTAAAGCGGACACTCACTTAGCCGGACACGGGCACAACTTTTCTTGGAAAAAGACTCTTTCGTCTCTCATTAAAGCACTGACAGTCAATTTCTGTAAAATCTATCTATTTCCGTATTTAACTCCAATTTTATTTTTTTACTTGCATCACCCTCATTTTAGCCAGCCAATATATATCTATTAGTAGTTAAGTTTCTATTTATAGTCCTGAACATCCTCATATACATAATAGCTAATGATCGAGTAATGCTCCTGACGTCATCAACAATGAAAC
Source organism: Uloborus diversus (assembly GCF_026930045.1). Lineage (NCBI taxonomy): Eukaryota > Metazoa > Arthropoda > Arachnida > Araneae > Uloboridae > Uloborus > Uloborus diversus. The sequence continues at coordinate 43,631,043 of NC_072731.1, forward strand.
TCGTGCCACGTCATGATAATTTCATGACATGTTTCGGTAATGTTTAAAATGCAGGGAAAGGCCTTATTGTGACAAGACTGAACTGGATCCGGCAACTTCACTGTTTTACTGGTAAGTCTGTGTCATTTCAAGGGAATGAAGAAACGATAAAGTGGTCAACAATTAACGCTATTTACTGTAGTATAGGGTTAATCCGCTGGAGTGAGTGTTAAAATTTAAACATTCAAAATATCACCAAACAGGCAATCGCTTCGTTCAACTGTGGAAGCAATTTTCACCCATCATATCTTGATGGGCGGTTTTCTAGTTTTTAATAATGTTCAATACCTTTTTTATAGTTTCATATTTAAATGCATGAAACATATTATTATGCTTGCAAAAAATGTACACAAATGTAAACTGAAATCTAGTAAATTGTAACATCATTATCAAACTTGCTTCTAAAAGTGCACATCTGAAACCACTATGGATTTCATTTTTATTTTCAACAGTCATATGGAAAGCAATTTTTAATACTTTAGTACGAAGTTTAAAGTACTTTTATGTTTCACTGATATTAAATTTTCAATAACGCTACCAGAAAACGTTCAACTTAGCAAGTGTGGAACAATTCCTTAGAGCCTTCAAGACGTTGCTTATTTAAATCCTTAATATGCGGCTTTCTTAGAAATTTGATACTTCAAATGCAATCGTCCAATCATATTTATTCCACCACTTCAACAAAGTGCCGATGCTTCTAAAGTTTCAAGAAAAGATTAGAAACTCAGTCGAAATGTCTTGCAATGGACGGGGGGAGGGCGGGGGGCTGGTGATTTTATACTTTTCCATTATTTTAATCAGATTTATTCTAAGATTTTTATTTGACATTCATGTTATTTAATTGTCGAAATGCATCGATTGCAATTAATTTTATTGCCTTAGATCCCTTAACACTTCATTATATAGCCTTAAAATGTCTGCATCCTTTAAATAAACTATATTCATCATAAATATGTTTATTTTAAATTAATTTGTCCAAATATATAACGTTATATAGAGAACTATGCAGATTTCTTCTCAGAGGGTTAGTGGGTCAAAATGACCCTCGCCGTAATTCTAGGTATACGATGACCACCGTAATTCTACTCTTATTTTTTGTGAACTGACGAATGAGAGCCTACATTCTCTAAAACAAACGTATGCCACTTTTTTGCAATTATTCTCAACTACAAAACCCCCGTCAAGATATCATGGATGAAAATTGCTTCTACATTTGAACGAAGCAATTACCCGTTTGGTGATATTTTGACAGTTGAAATTTTAACCCTAACTCCAGTGGATTAACCCTAAACTTTAGTAAATAGCGTTCATTGCTGACCATTTTTTAACCGACTTCAAAAAGGAGGCGGTTATCAATTCATACCGTATGTATGTTTTTTTTAACCGACTTCAAAAAGGAGGCGGTTATCAATTCATACCGTATGTATGTTTTTTTTTTGTTTGTCCACTCATAGCGTCTCACCTAGTGAACCGATTTTGATGATTCTTTTTTTAATGGATAGGGGATGGCTCAACTTAGGTCCCATTACTTTGTTTGACCATATTTGTTCTTTAGAAAAAAGTTATGGGCAAAAAACAGTAAGTTTTATGCAATTTTCCTATTAAACGTTTTTGTAGCGAAGTTCTCACTTTTCATCCGTGAATAACGGTGGCTCAGTGGTAGAATTCTCGCCTCCCACACGAGCGACCCGGGTTCAAATCCCAACTAGGACAAAGTGAGTTTTACTAAAATTTCGTTTCTACTGTTTCCCGTATTTTCTCGAATCTTCTATTAATTTCTGTATCTTTCCAAGTCTGGAAAGTTCCAGCACTTTCTCAAGTTGTATATAAGGAGATGTAACGTTCATTCGTGGTTCTGAATAAAGATCTCGAGTTGAGACTAACGAGTATTCGCTTCATTTTGCTTTCAAATTGTCTTCGCTATCTTCATCTACGCGACAATAGGAAACTCATTGTTATAAAAGTTTGGTGCCATATAACAGTAACATTAATAGTAATTGTAATGATAGTTTTGAATGAAGACTTCTCTGAAGCAAGCATCAAATTTCTTCAAGGGACATTTCGATAATGGGGAATCTGGCGCTGTCGTCTCATTTTTGGCGTAAATAATTTTATTTTAGTAACCCTGCTGATTTATAGTAACCCTATGTGAATTATCAAAATCTTCCTTTCTTCAGCGCTATTGCTCCATAGTAGGGGTAAACCTAACCTGGAAGCGAGGTGATGCAGTGATTAGGATCTGCTTAGCCTTCACAATGCTACCATTAGGTTTTACTCAACTACTCTGTAGTATTTTTATCGTTATCATCTATGCCGATAACAGATGATCCGGGCTAAGTAAGAAAATACAGGATTGCATCATGAGCAACTTAGATGCTGTGGAATGTAAATTAGTTAGGAAAAACGTAATACTTAAATGGTTATAATTAAATTAAGTACGCATGATTTCCAGAGAGGAACAAAGATAAGTTTTTAGTGCCAATCGCTTAAAGTTTAACGCGTGTCAATATTTTTTTTTTTTTTAGTATGGAGCATTTTTAAGAAAAGAATGTGAAGTTTCGTTATGGTAACTTCTTACTATTTCTGAAATACCTACATTCACACTAAAAAGAATGAAATAAAAAAAATTTTGAAAAAAAATAGAACCGACTTTAAAATTGCTCTAAAAAGTGAAAAATAATTTTATTCTTTAAACATCATCGATAATGCTTTTAAACATAATTTTTGAAGTTGGCGCAAAAACGATAGATAAAATCATTCACAGCCATAACTCAAATACAACTATAAATTTAACCAGGACCAGTTTCTTCACTATCACATACATTATGCATTGATGGCAGCATATTTGAATAGCGATATAAATGTTTCGTTCGTAACTTTGGATGCTTTTCTGAAAAAAAAATATGAACGAAGCATGGTTACAATGGATTTTACGTTTTGTTTTTGCGCCAACTTCAAAAATTATGTTTAAAAGCATTATCGATGGTGTTTAAAGAATAAAATTATTTTTCACTTTTTAGAGCAATTTTGAAGTCGGTTCTATTTTTTTTTTCAAAATTTTTTTCGTTTCTTCATTCCCTTGAAATGACACAGTCTTTCCAGTAAAACAGTTAAATTACCGGATGCAGTTCAGCCTCGTCACAACAAAGACATTCCCTGCACTTTAAACATTATCAAAACGTATTATCAAATTATTATGCCGTGGCCCGAGTTTTATTGTTGATAACGTCAGGAGCATTACTAGATCATTGGCTATTATATATATCAGGATTAACAACAATTTTTCTCGTTGAAGATCATAGATTTGCAATTTCGCCATAAAGGTGTTTTAGTTTTACGGGCTCGATTTGCCCATCTATGCACAAAACTGTGTCTTTTTAAGTTTTCTCAATGGGGTCGTTTCTTTCAGTTAAAAGTATTACTTTGTCACTGATATTGATGGAATAAGCAAAAAGAAAAAATAACATGGACCCAGAAAATACTTTAATTTTACCAACAGTTATTTTCAATTAATTTTTCAAACAAGGCGTGGTCTTTATAACGTTACAAATGATGTACTTTTGGCGCATCTGTCTGCCGCGATTCCACGTTATGATAATGAAGAAGAGAATTAAACATTGCGCTCTATGCTTGCTATCAACCCTATCGTTGCCAGTACACGTGAGTAAAGATTCGAATTAAATATTACGTTCTGCGAATGGCAACAGTTAATGGTATTTCATCATTTGTGATGTCATTGGCAGAAATGTAAACAATAAAAGCGCACCGATTAAAGTTTTTTTTTTTTTAAATAATAAACTTCGTCAACTTATTTAAAAATTGGTCAGTTCCTATGTTTTTAAGCATGCTCTTTCAGGAAAAAAAAAGTTTTGAAATTTTGAAAATAACCTTATTGTTATCAAAATTTTTGTGTATTTCTTTTCTTAATGTGATTTATAACCTTTACGAAAATAAATAAAAAAGGGGAATTTCAAAGCAAAGAAAAGTTTAAAAACACTTTGTGAAGAACCACGATTTTGCTTTCTTCTCTTTTCTATTTCTTTCGATATCATAAAATGTTCAACTGGCAGTTTTCTCAAGGGTTGCTTCAGTAAAATAAAATTGAGTTTGAACTTGATGCTGAGACATACTATAAACAAAGCCAATACTAATAAAACTTTTAGACATACTACTTATTTTCAACACCTGAGCAGAAGCTTCACCTCTTGTAACAATATGTTCACGGCATATTCAAACAATAAATTCCTTTTGCCACCCATCTGACTCACAAATAAGCTCCAGGTTGCCGAAATCATATCCCTGTAGGAGGGAGGACATCACCAAGAAATATTATTACACGTTATGAGAATTCTCTGTAATATTTCTTAATTCCGCTTTCTGCGAACAATAATATGTCATCAAATTCTTCTTTTAGAATTTAAATGGTATGTGTACTTTTTGAATTTTGAAGCGCGTAAATAATGGAATATCGAAATGTCAGTAATCCAACGTTATTAAGCACAAAACTTGCAAATGATTGCAGACACGTGTTTCGGTGTTACAAGGAACACCTTTTTCAATGCAAAGAAGTGTGAGCTTTTGGATGAAAAGTCATCCGGGAAAAGACCGTTAAAAGACTTGCTTTTCCCGGATGACTTTTCATCCAAAAGCTCACACTTCTTTGCATTGAAAAAGGTGTTCCTTGTAACACCGAAACACGTGTCTGCAATCATTTGCAAGTTTTGTGCTTAATAACGTTGGATTACTGACATTTTAATTTTTCAGCACAAAGGTATTTATTCTTTATAATGGAATATCGAGTCTAGAACTAAGAAACGCAAGAACTTCTTTAAAGACACTCTGCAGTACGATTTCAAGTGTCTGATGATAGCAATACAAATGCAATATATCACCGTTCAGCTTTTGCTCTAAAAAAATACAAGCGCATTTTATACGGCCGGTATTGTAAGCCGCTGTATAAAACACTACAGCTTGACCAGTTAGCAATAAAGAGCAACCATCTAAGATATCATATACAACTGAAGAAATATCTCAGAAATTCTGAGTAACTGTTAAACATTGGGACCTGAAGCTGTCATGGTAAGCCTATCGGCGTTTTTTTTCCAGTTACATCTGGATTTAGCTTTGTATCCCAGGGAATAACTAAAAAATCTAAATTTAAATTCATGAAATCTGATTTTACCCCTCGAAGATTTTCTCTTGCTCTCTTACGGGATGTACGATTGATCATAAGGTTATTTGGATTTAAATTTAATGCATCTACATAGGCTGTTAATAAATGAGCAGCATCTTTACCCCTAATATGGCATTTGTCTAACATTGATGAAATGCGAGCAGATATCAATAGTTGTCAAGCTTTTTTGAGTTGTGGTAGATCAGATATAGAAAAAAGGTTCAACTGGTTAGGATAGATAGCCATTTCGGTTTCTAAATCTTGTGAATTGCAAGAGGAATTTGATGATGATAAAGGACTATGTACTGAAATAGAAGACAGTTTAAACTATAGATTTTTACATTATTCCGATCTGGAATTTTTTTAAATTTATATTTTAGATATGGAAAATAGAGTTTATTTTTATGGTAGGGTAATCGAGGATTTTTCAAAATTTAAATTATAAGAATGCATAAACATTTAAGTATATAACTAAAGAACAGCGAACTAAAATATAATTGTCATTGCTTATATTTATAGCATGGAAACCTAGTGACACTTTTTGCCACACCTTATAACATAAGCAGAAAATTTTCTAAATCAACACCCCCAAAGCATAGAGGAGGCAATTTGTTGCTGTCAAAAATCATTCATTAATGGCCTAGGCCATTAATTAATGGCCTTTAGAATCCCTTGTGTCCATCTTGGTGAAAAGAAATGTTCCCCTGCCGCTTGGTTTGAAACGAGCGCGAATAGCGTTATGCCTGTCCCCAGGCCATTGGTGTACATGTACCCAATGTAATATGTAGAATTTTACAGAATAAAAGTGGGAGAATGGCTGGTCTGGAAATAGTAACATCTATTTAGGTTCAAAATTAATTTAAATATGAAACCTAGGAATATTTTTTACATAAAAATGAGAAAATCTGCAATTTTTTCTTCGAAACTCAAAAAAGGGGGGTCCTAGGGGCCCGTGTTAATATTCATGGATTGGCTTAAAATTTTGCATGGATCATTTATTTGTACAATGGAACAAATTGAGGGGGCGTCGTGTAAAATATCTACAACTTCAAAAATAATCACCACCCTAATATATATATATCGTAATTAGATTTTATAAAACTAACACCTTGAAGAACTCAAGAAAATTAGATGATACTTAGCAGAGACCATTCAATAGTGTAAAAACAGTGAGAAGGAACATAGAGAAGCATGCTCTTAGACGCAAAAAAAAAAAAAAAAAAGTTGCCGTTGTGGTTCCGTTATCGAAAAATGAAGTCAAATTTATTGGCAAAATTAAATAAAAATATGCGAAATTTAGATTTTTTTTAGGTGACTAACGAAAAAACACAATAACGGATTTCCTCACGATTTACAGATGTCCGGCCACACGCAGACGGTGAAGTCGCTAGATGTCTCCTATTTTCTGCTCAAATGTTTAAATTTTGATATTTTCTTCAAATTTCTGCCGACTTTAAGAATTTTCATCTCACAAATTTGCACCTTGGTGCGATAGAGTTATGTATTGCAGTGCAACATATAACAAGAAAACGCATTAAATAGCTTTGCTCCGTTTTTTATACAAATACTCATGTGAGTGTTATCTGCGGGAGAACCAAAGAGTAGGAGTTAAAATAGAAGAAACAAGTCAAATTATTGGCTTAGCAAACGCTGACTCAAAGAACCCAAGTAACGTGACTCAACAAGGAAGAATGGTTGGCGCGTTTTGCGTGAAACTAGTGAAAAAAACCTGATTTCTTCTAATGCTTCGCTTTAAAATCTATCACGTGACTTGGGATCTTGGTTTCATGAATGAAAGTCTTCACTCCCTTCATTTTATCTTTTCTTAATGGTGAGAATGCCTCTTTGCTTTGGGGCTGCCCTCTTTTGGACGCAAATGGATCTGCAGCCAGTCTCTGCTAGTATTTAACTATTGTGCCTTTTTCATCTGGGCTTTTTACACGAGAACTTTCATTTTGAGCATTTAATTTATGCTGCCTGTATCTGGATATTTCTTCAGGATATGCTGCGATTATCCTGCTTTCCAGTCACTCGATTACATAAGCAAGCATCCTTGTTTAAATGAGCAGTGCCGGCGAAAGCTTATCTCCGAAAGGACGTGCAGCTATTCTCTGACCTTTCAGTCCCTTTGCGCACATGAAATCTGTCTAAAATCATAAACAACCATCATATCACTTTTTCCGAAAGTGCTCCTGAAATTCCTACCATCCTGGCACTTTGATGACATTAAACTCTATCTAGAATAACCTTTAAAAAAAGGTTAGGTACTTCATATATTTTTCTTTCGAGCAATTCGGTTGAGGAGTTTGACTTGAAGAAGGAAATGATCGTCTCGAATTAAAATAATGATTCAATCACGATATGGTAAATTGTTTTTCACGTAGCTTTCCTTTCTGTTTTTCAGTTTCAGTCGTGCAGGGTTGTATTTCACAAAGGGCCCGTTATTTTCCCGTGACTTCCCCCTTTTATGCATTAATATTTTGGTTCTCTCATAATATTCTAAAATCCCTCTAGGCCGTTCACCTAATCATTTCAGCGAACATCACATGTAATTGTATTTTATCCTTCCTTAGTATGATATGTACTCCCCGGTTCTTTGAACATTAATACTGGTTTCTCTAAAGTATTACAGTAGGAAAAATATGTAATAAATACGTATCTTTCATAAACATATGAAATGTTTTGAAGTTCTTTTGGTTTTAATTAATATAAACACAACGCAATGTTTACGTGGTTAACTTTAACTATGTCACCATACATCACAGTACCAGTACTACGACATTTAGGCCTCTCCTTGAAATTATATTTCCAAAATGTTTTATGTTTCGCCAATCTTCAGTGGCAAAAGGTATCCCCTGTAGAATACTGCATATTTCCTATGTTATACAACTGCATAATTTTTTTAGCACATAGCTATTGTGGTTTTTTGAGCTCAATGCTTTCGAGAACAATGAGCAAATTTTTTTCGAAATGTTAAACGTTTATCCTGTCATCTGAGACAAAAAGTATTATCTGATATAAATAAACTTTAGTCGTTTCTTAGTTGTAGTCATAACTTTTGCATCAAAGACAAAAAAATGAAAAGGAAAGGCAAAAATTAAATAAATAATTTTAAAAAATAACATAAAAATTGGGGCAACAACGCCGAATACACAACAAAGAAAAATCAATAATATGTCTTTGTGTCAAACCATTTACTTATGAGGCATTCTTTTCAAAAAAAAAAAAAAAAACGAAAACGACTATACACGCGAAATCAAGTGAATTACGTGCATGATTCATATTTTGAACAATTATTCAGGTTTCTAAAAATTAACAATCCGTTAAAGGTTATGCATGTAAAGCATTAATGATTTATTTTCTCTTGACAAGATTAACGAAACTCGTCGCGAAGTAAAATCACTCTTTCAGGCTTCCTTTCACCTACGTCATAGAAATATGTTTCAACAAAGTCATTAAAGAAATTAATTGTTGACATAAACACACAAAGATAATAATTCACTTATCTGGTATGAGAATCAGTACCAATTATTTTTTTCTAAATTAGGTAGAATAACAGTAATGTATTTGAGAAAAAAAATCTTATAATCAGTACCGTTGGGTGAAAGCAGTAGCAGTAAAATATGGTTTTGTAATGAAATTTACAAAATATAGACCTCTGCTACCCCCAAAACTGTGTTCAAAATGTATTTTTCAATTTTTTTTTAAAACATTGTTGCGCTTGCAGTAAGAGTTGGGTTAATTCATGCGAAATTTACAAATCAGTTGTGGTAAACGTGTTAGATATTTCACTGAACATTAATATGAATGATTTAAAGCATGTATGCTATAACTGACGTCAAATTATGAAATTTCAGAAAAAATTTTTGTGGTATTGTTTTGGACATTATAAGTTTTTGCTTACATTATACTTAGCAAACATTTTCAGGGAAATAAGTCAGTTTATTTGTCCATAACTATAAAAGTTTTAAACATAAATTTATAAATATATCTTGCTATACTCTCATTTTGCCAGATTTTTTTTTCATTTAAGGAAACCAAATTAGTTGGTGTGAAAATACTTCAAAAATAAGTAATCAAAAAGTCCAACCTAATTTTATATATATATATATATATATATATATATATATATATATATATATATATATATATATATATATATATATATATATATATATATATATATATATATATATATATATATATATATATATATATATATATATGTGTGTGTGTGTGTGTGTGTGTGTGTATGTTTGTGTGTGTGTGTTAGCAGTATACAATTTGAACAAGTAGGAATTTAAACCAAAATCCTCCCCCAACACACTAGGTCCTCATCAGGGAGTTACTCCCCATGGGTAGGGAACACCATAAGGTAGTTCTTGAGTGCTGCAGGTGAAATTGCCTAAAAACCACTGCACTAGTGCACCGACGTCTCACAAGTCTAGCAAAGGGGAGTCAAAAATACAAGCATGACATAAATTAATTAGAACATTTTCAAACAAAAATAAAAGCATCACAGAAATTTATTGGAATACTCTCAGAACAAATTTTAAACTACAAAACAAATGAACTCAATTGCAAGAGGAAAAACATGGCACAAACAAAAAGACCTACTACTACTGTTTAATCAGCTTGTAAATGAAATTTTCGGTGAGATGCACTAGAAATCAGTTATCAGTTAAGGTTGCAGTTAAGTTTTGAATTGCTGTCTCCATATTTGTTTTATAGCTGCAGTTTTTTTTTTATGTCTAGTAATCTGCGAGATGATTATATTCGTTAACACTGTTTTATTATTATGTAGCTGTGAAAATGAACTAATGAATATACTCTAAAATCAAAATCAGAACGTTTTTCATACAAAGCAACATGACAAAGCATGTGACATATATACATACGTATATATAATGTGTGTGTGTTTTCTTTCAGATTTCAGCAGAGTATGAAAAGAAAAAAAATATCATTACAAATTCAAAATTGGCACACGTGCAACCATTATTAGGCTTAAGAACTCCTATTAATATCTTATTCCGTGCCTCAAAGTGAATAATAATGTACAGCGAGGTAAGTTCCTACTACTATGATGTCAAATCAGTTTACCTTTCCTAAGATTTGTGTAACATTCTAATAATATGTAAATATCTATCCACCACTTGTGCTTTCTCTGATTGGTCAATGTGTCAAATTCAGTTTTGCAGACATAATAGTAGAATTTCAAATAGTCCGAATTATAGTATCTCTGAACTTAGTATACTAATTTTAGAGACATTATTCTAGCTCTGCTTTGTTTGTTTGAAGATTTTAATATATAATAAGAAATGCTTGTTTAGTTAAATACTATATTTAAAGTAGCCGTCTAGCAGTAATGCAGTTTTTTTCCGTATTGTAAAACCGTATTGCAGTTTTTTTTGTTTTTTTTTTTTTTTTTTTTTTGTCATTAACCTTTAACTAAGAATTAAGATGTGTCGTATGTTCTTAATGTATGCAGTGGTAAGCTCAAATATGAAAACAATTGAAAATATATAGAAGAACTTGAAGACTGCTACGATACATTCTTTTTTATAATCTGACAAAACAATAAAATAAATCTACCCGTATTTAACAAAATATCGAGATTCCAATTTTCTGCTTAAATGTATGTCCGGGAATAACCGTGTGTTAACTCCTGTGTAACCCTATAAGAAAATTGAGTTGTTTCGTGGGACCTCAATTTATTAAGGTTTCCCAGTATCATACAATTTATATCTTGGACACTGAGTAAATTGGTTGAACAGGACCATTTAATTGAACTGTGTCCAACTTATGTGAAGTCTTTCCTAAAAATGTCACAAATATTCATTAAAATGTTACCATTTTTCGGAAATTTTCATCATTTGGCATCCATGTTTTTATTACAATTTCATCTATAACAGTTATAATATTCGAACATTTAAGGAACTATTTTGGCCTATAATTAAAATAGCACATGCGGCAAAAGATATTTGTAAGGTAACTACGCCAAATAAGGTCATCCCAAGGTTCATAACCAGCATTTATGAAACATTTGACTGCAAATATTAACTTATTAGATGACGCATAGTAAAAAAAAAAAGTGAAAAAAGTATGTTTTAATTATATTTTTAGAAGTTTTTTACAAAAAAATCGCGATTTGTGACTTTTTTTTTTTGGTATGTGGCTTGCTAATAAAGCCCCAAGAGTACGTTTGAACTAAAATAATTGAAAAATTACTACATGTCACTACGAAAACATATTAAACTTTAGTTGATTAACTCAAAAACCTTATCAAAATTGAAAGGCTTTCTTTTATGGAAATAAGAACAATAAATTGATACACTCAGGACATTGCTAATTCGTTATTATTATTTTTTGGCACTCCTGTACACAGTTTGTGCACAGATATCTTGCATATGTTTGTGCCCATATATGTGCACGAACCGATCTTCTTTAAAAGAGGCAACTTAAACTAATATCCTCCACTCGATATTTCAGTGTCGTAAAAAGACGAACCATGGCCTTTTTGGCTTCAATCAACTTTTAAAGTTTCTAAAATTACTGGAAAATATTAAGCTGCATATATACCTTTTTAATTTTTGAATTCATTAACTACATAAAGTAGAAATCAAGAACGATGAACAACTTTGTTTATTCTAGTAAACGGCAGTGAATCGTGATAGAAACAAAACTTACTGTAAAATAACATCTGGGTAATTTTGAGTACACTTTTATGTAATAACTTTTGCTACATTCTGTAATAATTTTTGCTAGTTGGGGATTAAAAACTGCTTCTTGATAACGCTTTATCATCGTTTAGGTTTTCTGAAGACGATAAGGTCACGATCTAGCAAATTTTTCCATTACTGCACCAAAAAATGAGAGGGTTGTCTTATTAGTCTACATAATCTTATTTGGACTATTCACTTTGTATGAAAAAAAAAAGGCAACTGTACTCAATTTCGTTAGTAAGAAGTTGCTGTGGTGGAAATTTCCACTTCTTTTTCACACTTGTCATAAATCAAATCAATTTTTGGAGAGAATTGAATTGACCATATTCGCAACTTTTAAGCTGCATGCTTATCTGCTCTTGGCTTTTGTCGGATGTCTTTTCATCCATAAGCTCATTATTTTTGCATTGAAAAAGGCGTTCCCTGTAAAGCCGAAACACGTGTCTGCTGTAATTTGCAAATTTGTGCTTCTTCTAACGTTGTTTTGTCTTTCTTTACTGTTCAGCACAAAGGTATTTATTTATCTCACAACTACTTTATTTGTTATACACAGTGATACATAGGGTAAAAGTGGGAGAGACGCCGTATGTGGAGAGACGCCATACCTTCAGAAAATCAGTGTTTAAGAAATAGATGGCTATATTTCTCACTGTTTTTATTTTCTCATAGACACTTGCTTCTTAACGTATTAGTTATCGTTCGACTGTGTTGGAGTTAAAATTTTGAGTCGCAGCGGTTTCAATAACTGTTAAATGTAAAACAAAGACACCGTAAGGTAAAAACTTGTTCCAGTGTTTTATTTAGCTTGTTATTAATTTATTTTAACTACATTTTGCAATATATGGTTTTACTTAACGTATTATATAAATATGTGGCCTCTCTCCCACATAATGACGAAAGATACCAAACTCTTCAAACGTGTAAATGCAGGGGTGTTTTGTTGATTTTTTTTTAGAAAGCCGAGAAAATAAGTGAGGAATCTTACGATAGTTAGAAGGGAGTGAAGATAAATTAATCCTGGCTGTTGAAAAGGTATAAAAAGGATAAATGGTAAACAACTAAGTTAAAAAACTTTATGGAATGTCGTGGGAAATGTTACATCAGGTTTTACAGCTTGTGAAATATTCTTTCTATCCAAATACTATTCCAGATCATTTCTTTGTTATATCTTATTTAATTGAAGTAGCTACTCCTGACACTCCTCTTGAAGGTGCTGCCACTCCTTGTATATTCGAGGTAATCTCCATTGCAACTATTTGAAAAATTCTTTCACTGTATGAAAGCTGCCTTCTTACTGAGTGACATAGGCTATAGTTCGAAAAAAAAATGGATAAATAGTTCTTTTTTTTTTAATTCTAATTTTGGCCCAAATTTCACGTACATTGCCTTTTATTGGCTATAAAAGGGGTGAAAAATTCCTTGCACATATTAATGTTATATATCGCTGAAAAGGGTAGAATTTTCCGCGTTCTATACAATTTGTTTCAATGCTCTAACTTCAATACAACGGGAGTAATTTGCGTTTTTTGCTCGAACTTTTTTAGGCTTAGTAGAAATTTGGGCACTACTTTCTTCATTAAATCTATCAATAAAAAGTTAAGGAATTGTCCCAGAGTTTTCTTTTTGACACCATTGGAAAAACCGACGTTCTTTACTTCAGAAAATCTCGACCTCTGGTCGAAAAAATAATCGTTTATCTCCAAAGGAAAAATAAAAGTTACAAGCTGTCAAAAATTAAGTTCGAATAAACCTTATCTCCATTAAAATTACTGATGTTTTGTTTCGCATTGCCATGGTTACGTCTTTTAGTTTCGTTTCATTTTAGTTTGTTAAAGGTCCACAAACTTGGCGCACCGGAATTGTAAGAAATGGGGAAATGTTTTCGCCAATTCTGCATATTTTACGATCTACGTTACGATAATTCCCCTGAACAATGTAGAAATTGCGGGAAGATTTTGAGAACTAGGAGTCTTAGCAATTTTGATGCCAAAAACCAAGAGCTAATGAACTGTAAAAAAAAACTGTAAATTTTGAAGAAGTTATCCGTATTTTTTACAGAAAAAAACTGTTCGTAATAAAATACAGGATTTCTCTGTTTTTTAACCGACTTCAAAAAGGAGGCGGTTATCAGTTCATACCGTATGTATGTTTTTTTTTTGTTTGTCCACTCATAGCGTCTCACTTAGTGAACCGATTTTGATGATTCTTTTTTTAATGGATAGAGGATGGCTCAACTTAGGTCCCATTACTTTGTTTGACCATATTTGTTCTTTAGAAAAAAAGTTATAGGCAAAAAACAGTAAATTTCCCTATTAAATGATTAAAGTGATATTGTAGCGAAGTTCGCACTTTTCGTCCGTGGATAACGGTGGCTCAGTGGTAGAATTCTCGTCTCCCGCACGAGCGACCCGGGTTCAAATCCCGTCTAGGACAAAGTGAATTTTACTAAAATTTCGTTTGTACTGTTTCCCGTATTTTCTCGAATGTTCTATTAATTTCTGTATCTTTTCAAGTCTGGAAAGTTCCAGCAGTTTTTCAAGTTGTATATAAGGAGATGTAACGTTCATTCGTGGTTCTGAATAAAGATCTCGAGTTGAGACTAACGAGTAGTCGCTTCATTTGGCTTTCACATTGTCTTCGCTATCTTCATCTACGCGACAATATGAAACTCATTGTTATAAAAGTTTGGTGCCATATAACTGTAACATTAATAGTAGTTGTAATGATAATTTTGAGTAAAGGCTTTTCTAAAGCAATACAGTGATATAGAGCCGCACTTCTTACTAGGTAACTTTTTACTTTTACTGAAATATCTACATTTACACTAAAAGGAATGAAATAAAAAAATTTTGAATAAAAAAAATAGAACCGACTTCAAAATTGCTCTAAAAAGTGAAAAATAATTTTATTCTTTAAACACCATCGATAATACTTTTAAACATAATTTTTGAAGTTGGCGCAAAAACAAAAAGTAAAATTCATTGTAACCATGCTTCGTTTATATTTTTATCAAAAAATCATCCAAACTTAGGAACGAAACATTTATATCGTTACTCAAATATGCTGTCATCAATGCGTAATGCATGTGGTAGTGATGAAACTGGACGTGGTTAAATTTATACTTGTAGTTGAGTTATGGCTGTGAATGATTTTATCGATCGTTTTTGCGCCAACTTCAAAAATTATGTTTAAAAGTATTATCGATGGTGTTTAAAGAATAAAATTATTTTTCACTTTTTAGAGCAATTTTGAAGTCGGTTCTATTTTTTTTCTTCAAAATTTTTTTATTTGAATCTGTAACCGGTTATACTTTGTTTTCTTCGAATCTTCGAAATTTCGCCCGCGTGTTTGGATTTTTGTTCTCGTGCTCGAGTTTTTGATCTTATATTTATTTAAAGCGAGTAAGTCTTAAATCGTTTGCAACTTCCATTTCATTGCATTCTAATCATATTTTATTATTATGTTTTTTGTCATCTGTTACAGAGGCATATTCGGAAATTTACCTTTGTATACATGTATTTCGTAGTAGTATAGTAAATATTGAAATGGATTTATGAAAGTATAGTTTCATTTTTTAATCTTCATAAAATAATAAATCAGCTTCAATAAGTAATAAAAATACGGAAGATTTCTGTAAAATAAACGGAAGAAAACTGGCGTCCTGGCTGACAGTTTTTTTCTGTAAATTTTACGGATTTTTTTTACAGTGTGTACTTCGGCCATGGCCTTGCTAATAGTGGCAGAAGCAAACGATTATAGCCCATAATTGACGATTTTCAAAATATCTTCGAAATTACTAATGAAAAGAAACCGATGCATCGTAAAAGCGGGGGGGGGGGGGATGGAAGTTGTATTTGTACGCGCTTTTAAAAATAGTTCTAAAGAAGAACATTACTATGATTTAGCCTTCAAAACTTAATGATATCCAAAAAAAAAAAATATCAATGTGAAAAGTAGCCATGTTAAATCGAAATGAGGTTCTAGGTAGACGGTGTCACCGACAAGATTCTAATCTCAACGGATAACAAGTTCCATAGCAGTTCCTCATGGAAATTGGACTGCCCCGTGTTCTTCAATTCATTTTGAAAACAATTTTTTTACTTTCTTTGATCCCGGATTTAAACTTGGCAAGTTTCTGTATAATTGGAGTAGTCAAATGCTTTGGAAATTGTTTATTGACGACCAAAACTTGCCGCAAGTTTAAAATCCGGAATCTAAGAAAATAAAAAAAATGTTTTCTGAATGAATTGAAAAACTTGGGACAGTGCACCCTTCTCTTCTTTACGAAAGAACGGCAACCGATGACGATGCTAAAACGTTTTACACTAAACTCCTACATCATTTTTACCCCCAAGATTTTCCCACAGCCACTGATAACCATGTCTCCACTTACTCTTCCTGTGTAGAAAATGCAGATTTTACCTCCTCAGAACTCAGCTTCGTCATGAAAAACGTTTCAATGAAAAAAGTTCCCGGAAGAGACGGATTGGACAACTACATTTGGAAATATTTCTTCGAAGTTCACCCAAATTTTCTTTTAAACTTCATGAACAAGTGTTATAAACTGGGTTTTTTTCCAACTTGCCTTAAAGAAGGAGTCATAATTCTTTTTCACAAACATTCCAAACCGCTGACGTCATTTGATACATATCGTCCTATAGTGCTACTTCCAACTCTGTCAAAAATCCTGGAAAAGCTCATTGTTAACAGACTTCAAAGCTTTCTTTCGGTTAACAATCTTTTACATCCCCTTCAATTTAGATTCGCACCAAGAATTTCAACTGAGCATGCACTTCATTCTCTTTTAACAGAAATAGATCAGAGGATAAATTCCGGTTTCTTAACCATTTTTATCTCCATAGACATAAAATCAGCTTTTGAAAATTTGCAAGATATTTCGTCTTCTCTAGCAGCAACTGGATGCGAAAAGGGCGTCTATAATCTTTACAGCAGCTTCCTGAACACTAGAAAAATTACATTGATAGCCCAAAACGAAGTCCTTTCTACCTCACAGTTTAAGGGATGCTCCCTTAAACTGTGGCCACTGCAGGGCTCCTGCAGTGGCCCACAACTATGGAATTTGGTTATAACATCTTTA
The DNA here is from genome assembly GCF_026930045.1 of Uloborus diversus. NCBI lineage: Eukaryota > Metazoa > Arthropoda > Arachnida > Araneae > Uloboridae > Uloborus > Uloborus diversus. The sequence goes on from NC_072731.1 coordinate 43,648,075, forward strand.
CTTGCAAAATCATGGCCGGATCACACTTTTGTTCAGGCTTTTGCAGATGACTTAGCTTTCGTTGTACACGGTTCAACAACAGCTCAATTACAAAACTCAGCTAGAGAATCTCTTCAAATTCTCCACATATGGCTGACTGAGCATCGCTTAGAGGCATCGGAGGGCAAAACAAGAGCAGTAATCTTCAATAAACCAAGGAATTTATTGAAAAAACCTAGTCTAAAATTTGGAAATTTTTTTATAAAACGTGCGGACGAAGTCAAATACTTAGGAATCATCGTTGACAAAAATTTATCTTTTGTGCCACACGCTGAATTTTTAAAAACGAAAGCACTGAGGAAGAAAGCACTTCTACAACGTCTTTCTGGCCCTACTTGGTGCATGAACATATCACAAAAGAAGCTGATCTATTTAAATGTTGTAGAATCTTCAATTCTATACGGATCGGCTGTCTGGACGAATTGGATGCACTGCAGAGCGTTAAAGAAGATACATACAATACAAAGACTTCTTTTCCTAACAGTGACTGGAGCATACTGCACAACCTCCCACGCCGCACTCCATGCTATCGCTGGAATACCTCCAATAGACCTTACGATCAAGTCAAAAGCCCTAATGTCAAAAATTTCCCTCACAAGCAAATCGATTCAAATTCCTGGCCACAATTTCAGCCCTAGCGACTTAGAACAAACTGCCAAGAAGTGGGATAGCCATCCAAGCATCCAGTTTACTCTTCCTAAGATATGCTTAAAGGGAAAAACTCCCTCACTGCAGAATTTGGAGATATACACGGATGGCTCCAAAACAAAGTGTGGAGTAGGAAGAGGCTATGCCGGGATGGGGTCCGCATCCAAAACTGGTCCGCAAAACTCAATCCTTCAAACTCAGTATTCCAGGCAGAGCTTAAGACTATTTTTCAAGGCTTGTCGTATCTGCAAACAAATCACCCTTCTTCTGCTGCAGACCTGTACTCTGATAGTCTCTCCTCCTTGGAAGCATTGCTGAATCCCATACATCGAAATCCCCTAGTAAGAAAAATTCAAAAAATACTGAAAGGCCAGAATGATATCTCATTAAGTTGGATTAAGGGTCAAGCAGGACAGGTGGGGAATGAAGCGGCAGACTTCTTAGCCAAACAAGCAGCAAACGATCCATTTACCCCCCTTATTCTAAACATGCCAGTGCCAAAATCCTTCATAAAACAAAAATTACAACAACATCTAAAAGATAGTTGGAACACACGTTGGCAAAGTGAAACAACAGGCAGAAGAGTACACTCCATCTTCCCAAACCTTTCTTTAAAAACCAGGATCAGGAATAGATCTGACACCCTCTTTGTAACTGGACATGAGCCCTTTCCAGCATACCTCTCTCAATTCAAAATAATTCCCTCTCCCAACTGTGCATGTGGACTCATAGGTACTCCAGATCATTATCTTTACTCCTGCCCTCTCATATCTCAATTTCACCTAAAGATGAACAATAGTATCACAATACCCGACAATATTCGTCAAGCTCTTTCGCACTCATCTGGTTCAAATTCCATCCATAATTTAATTAGCGAACTGACCATCCGCAACTACGAGTTCCAAGAAGTTAGCTGATTTTCCAGTCTGCTTCCAACTCTTCCAGGTGTATATTGGTAAAGGATGTGGACTTGCGTTTCTGTTCAAGCTGAACTCACTAAGACGTTTCCTTTTCATTGCTTTACATGATTGTGTGTCTCAAATGCGTGCTATCAAACATTTTAGCTAGGGTGTCCTATTATTAACCTCGATTTTTTTTTAACTTTGTATATATATATATATATATATATATAATGTATATATTTTACTTTATTACTGTTATTACTATTATATTTCAAAAAGGGAGAAAAAGAGGAAGCCCGTCGTAGTATCTCGAGTACTCTTGCTACAACCGGTTTGATCTTTTACATAATATGCCTTTTATTGTAACTTTTTTCGTCACTATTATATTATATTATTCCAGTTTTACATACTTAATTTCCAAAATGAAAGCCAACTTTTGGCCTTTCTTCTCATCCTCTTCTGTTAACATCGGTGGAAGAAACAGATAGGCGTATTAGGTTTCACTAAGCCGTTTCTTCCTCTTTTTTGAAAAATGTTGTTATTAGGCATGTTTACAGTGGGCCGTTACCAGGCATTTCAACTTGGATGTATACAACCTTTTAACCAAGGGTCTTTTACTATAAGTATTTTTATATATTTACTTTTCTGTTAATATTTTTATTTAATACGAGGATATATATGTAACACTATTCTCTCTCATTAATTCCTAGTAACTTATGTTATATATGTTTTTTTATGTATATGTGTATATATATATGTATGTATGTGTGTATATGTGTGTATGTATGTATATATATGTATGTATATATATGTATATATATATTTGTATATATATATATGTATGTGTGTGTATAGGTATGTGCGTATATGCGATATGTATATGTATTTCAAGTTTTCCCTTCAGTTTCTTTCCCTTCCCCTCAACCACCATGGTACCCTTCACCGGTTAAGCTAGAAATGGTAGGTACGAAGGTATCATTGGTTTAAAATAAAATAAAATAAATTTATGTTTTGTTGGGATTTTTCTTTTACAGTGATCCACAGCATACGGTTATGTCCACAGCCCTGCTATTTTAATTACAATAGAAAAAAATAATGCCTTTTAGTTCAGAGCAATTCCATGAGTAACAGAAAGAGGGTTTTTTTTTTTTTAAAGTTTAAGTGTTTGCATTGAAGTTATTTTCATTTCAGCAGACTTTTTTTCTTTCTGTGCACTTCATAGTTGAAATATGAAAAACAAGACAGAGAAAAGACTCCTTTTTCTCAATGTTTGTACTATTTTCGGTTCTGCGATGAAATGACACTTTTCTGAACCAAGTTTTTGAACTTTTGGAGTTTTGGGATATTTTTGTGAAATTGTGTGTTAATTCAATCTTTTAACTGACGAATACTTTTGTGATAGAGTAGTAACAATAAGAAACTATTAATTTAAATTATTTTTCATACACAAGGTTGACAAATTCAAGTTGATGCGTTTTGACGGAATGACTGCGGTGGAGTGACTTTTGAAGTCCATTCATTACTATAAAAATGAACATATTTTTAATTAAGTTAAAAATGTTGCCTTTAACTTATATGACGCTACAGTTGTTGTTTACGTGTCTATAGTTATGAACCATGGAAGAATTGAGGGCCATTGCCTCGAGATTTTCGTCTTTTTTATTTATTCACGCGTAAGACAACATGAGAAAGATTTTAAACGTAAAGAAAGGAAATACACCACTCAGAGCATCCGAGCTTATCGAACCCACGTTTACCGGCATTTGAAGCGAAGTTTCTACCACAAAGCCACGAAGGCCCCCAATGCATAATAAATGAGGCATAATGAGTGATATAGTTTACAAAATTATTCCAATAAATTAATGAAAAAAAATCTTTTGTAAAAATTGTCATTTTCGTGGAATTCCCCTTCACTGAAATTAGAACCACAGTGAAAATTCTTTTTTACATACATAAAATAAGCTTTATCATAAAATCGGTGATTCCTTTTGGTAGGAATATATGTGTAGTTTCAGCTGATTCAACTGGAGTGAGTATTTTGATGACAACTTTTTTTTCTTCGGTAATTATTTGCCTACATTGTAACTGTAACAGATGTTTCAATAAAATACCTTTTTATCATGAGAGGCACGGATTTTCATTCTGTTCTTTAAGTACTGAGTATTTTAGCAAAATTATTTATTCTTTGGGTTGGGAGATTTTCACTTGATTCTGATTCAGCAATCAAAATTGCTCATAGTGGTCATATAACCCAATGTCTTACGTTTGTTAAAACCTACTCTCCTTGCAAACGGTAGATAGCGAGTAACGTGACCATTACCATGTTTTTGCACGTAAAAATAGTGTTTATTTTTTATTGATTACTTTTTGTTCTGCTTATAATTTATTTTGAGACGATAAATCTGAGTTTAGTGATATTTCTATTTCTTTGCTTCTTTTATTGGCAGTATCTTTCGGACTGGAGAGTTAAAAGTTATTATCATATTTTTTTAACTTTAAAACGCTTTTCTACGGCAATTTTAAATGATTCTAAGCGTATTTAAATTAGATGCTATATTCTTTGAAAGAGAGAATTTTGACAGACAGGTGTAATCTTTATATCAAGATTTTTTTTTAATTACTTCATGGACTATGTTTGGACCTAAGACAAAATCATAAGTGCGCATTTTATCTAACGAAACAGAATCTTTTAATTTCAGAAAGAAAAGGGAAATTCACACTTGCTCTAAGATTTTTTCATTTCATTTCATAGCACGAGCAGAACTGTGCAGGTACTACTAGTTGATAAATAAAGTTAAGCAGAAAAACCTAAGAGATAAAATCAAGGCTGTGTTTTAAAATATTGGAGGAAAGAAATACAATTTTAAGATCTACTTCTTTCAACATCGTAAAATTTCTATCCTACAGTTTTCCCGAAGGGTTATTTCAGTGAAATGAAGTCGTGTTTGAAAGAGAGCACTGAGACATGCAATAAAAAATAAGTACGTATAAAAAATTTAAACATCCCTGTGTTTCAACACGCATTCTATAATTTATGTCCAGCAATAAATATTTTTACAATATATTTTTAAGTGTAAAGAATTTGTGTTTAACTTACTTTTAATTTGAAAACACCCAGAATGGGTCTTAAGAAACTAAATTTGAAGGTTATATTTAAGGTTGTTTTCTCAAAACTATGCATTGTTTAATAGCTGAAAATAATGTTTTCACAAAATTTTATAAGACATTTCTCCATTCTACTCAGCTTAAAAATGGATTAATAAACTAGCGAAGAATAATAGATGATTGACATATTTATAAGAATTAAAATGCATAAAAAATCATTTCCTGTTTTTGTAACATATTGTAGTTTTTAACACAGGTATTCGTCGTCAAAAATTCGTCTTCTGTTTTAAAAACATGTTTCAAGTTTAATAAAAAAAATTAAAAAAACAAAAACTGCTATTTTTTAAAACACAAATTATGCTACTGCACGGATAGAGCTGATCACTCTTTTTTGTTGAATAATTTCAAAAATAAACTTTTTTATTGGAATGAAAACAATATTATGCATTTATTGTTAAAAACATGAAGGCAATTATTCGCAAAAAATATTATTAGCGCTTTGTTGTGCTTTTAAAAGAGAAGACAAATAAAAAGGAAAAAAAATGTCATTCGAACAGTGAAAATTACAAGTTCAGATTGACAAACTGTCTAAAATATTCGGAGTGGATGAAAATTTTTTGAAACAAGAAATGCTTATGACACATGGTGAAAATGAATTTTTACAGGCGATACATTCAATCAGGTTGTTTCCCTTAGCTCCTAACTTTTAGTTACTGAAATTGATAGAATAAGCAAAAAAAAGAAAAATAATGATAATAATAATAAATAACATGGAGCGAGAAAAATCTTTCATTTTCCCAACGCTTGTTTTTCAATTAATTTTTCTAAATGTCAGATTTTGAAAATATTGCGTGGTCTTTATGGCATCACAAATGATGTACTTTGGCGCATCTGTCTACCACGTTTCCACGTTACGATAATCAATAAGAGAATTAAATATGGCGCTCTACAATAGGGAAGTATTCGATTTTTCAATTTTATTTTTGTATGATAGAGTAACATGTATGAACATCGGTTTGGGGTCAAAATGTCGCCACCGAAATGTCGCGGGACAAAATGTCGCGGCCAAAATGTCGCCGGTCCAAAATGTCGCCGGTCCAAAATGTCGCCGGGCCGAAATGTCGCTTGTCCAAAATGTCGCCAGGCCAAAATGTCGCCGGTCCAAAATGTCGCTTGTCCAAAATGTCGCCAGACCAAAATGTCGCCGATCCAAAATGTCGCCGGCCCAAAATGTCGCCGGGCCGAAATGTCGCCGGTCCAAAATGTCGCCGGTCCAAAATGTCGCCGGGCCAAAATGTCGCCGATCCAAAATGTCGCCGATCCAAAATGTCGCCTGTTCAAAATGTCGCCGATCCAAAATGTCGCCGGGCCAAAATGTCGCCGGTCCAAAATGTCGCTTGTCCAAAATGTCGCTTGTCCAAAATGTCGCCAGGCCAAAATGTCGCCGATCCAAAATGTCGCCGATCCAAAATGTCGCCGGCCCAAAATGTCGCTGGGCCGAAATGTCGCCGGGCCAAAATGTCGCCGGTCCAAAATGTCGTCGGGCCAAAATGTCGCCGATCCAAAATGTCGCCTGTTCAAAATGTCGCCGATCCAAAATGTCGCCGGGCCAAAATGTCATCTGTCCAAAATGTCGTAGAACCGAAATTCGCTCATTCAGTTGGTAAGAAAAATGCAAATGTACAAAAATGCTGTTTAACACCAAATTTGCAGAATAAATGATTACTGCCTTTAATGAATGTCTTCGTTAAAAATGGGACTGGACTAACTAAGTTTCTTGATGAATTCTAAAAAGATTATTCCGTTTTGGTTCGCAACTCTCGGCTGTTTTTCAGCAAACAAATAGAATACAAGCGTTACGTTATCTTATTTCTTGTGACTCGCTATCTACCAACTGTAAAACGTTCTGACGGCGTTCAGTTCTGACGTTCGATAAATTATTTTAAACTTTTCTTCAAGAATAGTGTGCGTTTGTATGTGACCGACTTTTTGGGGCCATTCTACGTCAAAACCTGTAGTAAGAATTCGAACGATACCCGCAAGTACCCATATATGATTTAGGGCTGCGTGGTTTTTTTGCGTCAATTCGTTCAAGATAGTGGAGTAACTGAACGTTTTCATCGATATGCGTGACTGTCATTGCTCAAAAAATGATGAACGGAATCAAATAAAATGTTAGGAAGCAGCAGGGGACAGATTTTGGGGCCAATAACACCAGAGGGTGGAGCAATCGAATGTTCTTTTTCTTTTTTATTATCTGTGACTGATATATCTCAAAAAGTAATACAGTAGACCCTCGTTTTCAGCAGGTTTATTTTACGCGGTTGAAGATTTGACACCTTTATTTTATTTACGCAGATGAGTTTCGGTTTTACGCTGATGCGGCAATGCAAACAGGTAACATTTTCCTCTCTTTCAAAACCCAAGCTCCTATAGATTGCAGATTACTCGTAACTAACTGCATTTTGGCGTGCTAATAATCGAACTTGGGTCCTTGGAGACATTTTCTGCGATTGGTTCCAGAGCTTTTTCCATTAGAAGTAAAGTGATTAAACTCACACAGTTCAGAACTCACTGGAAGAAGAGCTTTTAGGAGTGACAAAGGAGGTCAAAACCAACGAGGATACCGACTCCGGTGACACACAACCAAAAACGCTCACATTAAAAATTTTGAACCATTCGTAGACAATAGAAATAATCTTTTTTTCTGATTTGTTAGTAAAGGAAGATTTTATCAAGGAAATGACGCAAGTGGTCATGGATGCGTTAATGCTCAGCAAAGAATTAGAGGAAAAATTCTTAATGACTACCAAAAGACTATCATAGCCAGCTCTTCTTCATAAACAGAACACGAAATTAGTTTGTTTTCTTTATGCATATTATGCATAAAAATCGATATAAGTACACATTAAACTTTTTATACAATTAGTCATCACTAGAATGAAGTATTATCTACGGAACCTAATCCCTATTTTGAACCCATTCCCTATTTTTGATATTAGGTCTCAATTTACGCGGTTTCGATTTACGCAGCATTTCCGTGGAACATAACACCCGCGTAAAACGAGGGTCTACTGTACAAGGGTTAAGACAAAATTTGGTCTACAGGTATCTTAGGGCGAGTTGCTCATTTATTTTTGGCTTCAGTCATCCCAAAAGGATGGATCACCGAATAATTTTTATCGTTTTATATGACTGCTATATCTCAAGAAGTAATGCGAGGATTCATACAAAAATGTAGTATGCAAGTGAAATTGAACGAAAACAAGCCTTATTTTCGTTCTAAGTTGAGTTTTGTAATCGTTTAAGTGAGTCAGTGTAATTAAATAAACAATGAAAAATATACTGAATTTAAATATGAGAGGTTGAGCAAGATATCAATAAAATCTAAATTAGCCGTGTATTCCTCTCATTTTTGTAGCACTTTAACTAGCGTGGGTGTTAAATAAAAACTGAGTTTGCATTCTTATACAATTTGCGTAGTAAAAATTCAATAATTAAAACAGCAATTTTTTCTGAGAGGGAAAAACTTATTTGTTTATTATTATTATTATTAGTATTCTTTTCTTTCTGAATTACCAGGCTATATTGAGCTGGAACTATTACTTTTTGAAACTCATTTTAAAAATAAGTCTAGGTCAAAATTGATCTGAATAATCTCATTGATATCAGTTATTTCACCCTACATTATGAAATTTTTTCTTTTCTATTTAAAATTGGAAAATGTGATTCAGCTGACAAGCGCTACTTCGCAAGCATGAAAGTATCCTTTTGAAAACCTCTAATAAAATAGCTGTTCTGAAATTGTCCCCCTTGATGTTCTATCGAATATATAAATTTCATGAATGTTGAGAATTGAAAATATTTGTCATCGCGTAGAGTCGTTTTTCAAAAATCTGAGTGAAAGACACCTGTTTTAGCAGTTACGGGTTTCATTGATTTCAAAAGATTTGACGGTGAACATTTCGACGTAATTTCAGAATTTTACTCATAAGACATGGGAGTTTCCACGGCAATAATCTGTCATCTCTGTTAAACATTTGTTTTGCTGTCCCAAAATCCCGGTCGCAAAGGACATACAAATGTCCTCTCAGAGGAAGGTCTCGAGCAGTCTTGTTAAACTTCTTCAGTTTCATTTCCAGAAAAAGTCTCAGAACAGTTTTGATCTTACTTTAACCAACGTATATCTCACTGAAAACGTACAGTTTTTTTTTTTTTTTTTTTACAGTTCTTAGGGTGATGTTAAAAAATCTATGAGAAAATTAAATTTCATTAAGATACCTTTCTACTTTATTTCCACTGTGGCCCGTGATTTCGAATTTTTCCAGTGAAAGGGGAGAGGGAGGATAACGGGCATATAACCGATGCAAATTTCATAGGATTGCTATAAAAAGCACTTCCACTTGTATATATATAAAAAAAAAAATCAAAGTCGGGGGCCATTCCGCCTGATCCCCTAAACGACTGACTTGTCGCTAAGGTAATAATATGCTAGAGTGAAGGAGTTATTTGTTTTTACTTCATTACGCCAAAAAATACAAACCGCCTATTCTCTTGCCATATTCACATCGCGCCTCACTATTCTTTCATTCGCCTTTAGAACAGTTTAGTTTTACTTCCATACCAATTTTTTGTCTGAATCCTTGCGTTACATCTTGAGTATCTTACTACTATTATATATGCGAAAGTTTGTCTGTATGGATGTATGGATGTTTGGATGTATGGATGTTTGTTACTCTTTCACGCAAAAACTACTGAACGGATTTTGATGAAACTTTACAATAATATAGCTTATGCATCAGAATAACACATAGGGTAGTTTTCGTCCCGTTATGGGGGGCAAAACCCCCCTTAGGGGAGCAATAAAATACAATTTTCGTATAAATTCTTTAATATAGGGATGAAAAAATACTTGCACATATTTACATTATATGTCCATCGAAAGCTCTGATTTTTCTGCTGAAGATGGCACTTATTCGAAATTTCTAAGTAGAATAAAAAACGAGTTATGAGCTTTTTAGTTCCATGTTCGAAGGCTTTCCTAAACTCAATACAGTATTTAGTGTATCATCTCAACTCCCTGTCGATAGCGACTATTGTTGTATTGTTGACTATCTTTGCTTTTCGTGACTGTTCAAGACTTTTCTCAAGTCAAATCTTGAAGTAAGATTTTTGCACAAGATTGTCAAATAATACATGATTTGGCTGATCATTTTGCATTTAAACGGAACTTTAATGTAATTAATGGTTTTTGTTATTATTTATGCTGATTGAACACTTACTCATTATCCAATCATCATTTTATCAATTTATGGTGACCAAAAGTATCTCAGCACCTGGCGATAATATCTTTGTAACGAAAATTAATAGATCGTTTTACAAAGTAAGGAAAGAAGGAGGGAGCATCATCGAAGGTATCCCAAAACGATTCCCGCAAATTCGGTAAAATCGCACCAAGAGCCCACAATGATTGAAATTTCCCAAAATAACTAAAGCAAGTATAAGGGGATTACGAGCAACGTCAATAGCAATACAGAGAAGGTTTTAGACTCCATGTTAAAAAAAAGAGTATCAACAGATTAATCTTTTTAAACATGAGAAGAATAATTTCATGTTTTGGAAATTTGTATATGCTTAAATATAGTGCTTTCGTTTCTAAATCAATACTATTTTGTTCTTTATACTTATTGCTAGTTTACTTTTATGGGTAAGGAAGAAACTCTACTTTTAATCATGTCAAAGCGGTGTGTTTTGAGTTCTTTCAGTTAAAACAGAAAACGAAAGAAAGTAACGATTTTTTCTCATAATTATTACTGACCCAGGCAACGCCGGGTATTTTTGCTAGTTATTATTAATCAGATTAAACAAGAAAGAGAAATCCGTTGCAGCAGCCTTTCGCATGTTTACGTTCGTAATAGTATACAGAAAAACGTATGTTTTTCTGAAAACTATTAATTTTCTGGAATTAATCTGATGTTTACGAATTAAGACAGGAGAAAACGTTTGGAATTTTTGAAGGAACTTACTTTGAAAGGCAATTAATATTCTTTCGCAACTTTTATGCTGAAAAGCATCGACGTACATTTAAATTTTTCGTACCAATTGAACTAGCGAATTTTGGGCCGGCGACATTTTGGACCGGCGACATTTTGGACCGGCGACATTTTGGACTGGCGACATTTTGGGCCGGCGACATTTTGGACCGGCGACATTTTGGACTGGCGACATTTTGGGCCGGCGACATTTTGGACCGGCGACATTTTGGACCGGCGACTTTTTGGACTGGCGACATTTTGGGCCGGCGACATTGTGGACTGGCGACATTTTGGACTGGCGACATTTTGGGCCGGCGACATTTTGGGACGGCGACATTTTGGGACGGCGACATTTTGGGACGGCGACATTTTGGACCGGCGACATTTTGGACCGGCGACATTTTGGACTGGCGACATTTTGGGACGGCGACATTTTGGACCGGCGACATTTTGGCCGCGACATTTTGGCCCGCGACATTTTGGCCGCGACATTTTGGGCGTATACCATGAACATCATAGATAAAACATTTTTTGCGATACGATAAGTAGTTTTTTTAAAAATTAATTGTTAAAGTTCAAGCGATTGTGACGTCAAATGGTACAGGAAGTGACGTCATGCGCTCTTCCGCCGCGGGAGAAGCCGAAGGACGTGCAGTTGCTTCGAAGACGAAACGTAAGGGGCTTACCTCCTCGCATTTAACTCCTCGCGTTTCTGGAACATTAAACCTCTCATCCTCTAGGAAATATTCGAATACCATCATTAATGTTACTTGAGGAAGATTACTAGATTATGCTTTAACAAATCCAGCCCCCATAGTGTGTTCAAAATGATTATTGAATTTCTAAAAAATAAAAATATCAGAGCGCTCAAAATGTCCGTAGCGAAAACAAGGGATCTTCAGCGGAAGGCTGCCCATTAGTGCCCTGTGACGTAAGCTCGTGACGTTTCATAAAAGCGCACTTTTGCGCGTGGATTTTTAAAAATTCATTAAAAATCAATTACGGTGTTTTAAAATTTGGCGATGGTGAATTTTTTAGTTTTGAGGGTCAATTAACAATATCCAATAGTCAAAACATGAACATTTAATAAATTGCAACTTCCCTATTGCGGTATATCATATCGTTGCCAGTAACACTTGAATAAAGATGCGAATTAAATATTGCTCTCAGCGAATGGCATTTCATCATTTGTGATGTCATATGCAGAAGCGTAAAAAATGAAATTGTACCGTTTAAAATAATTCTTAACAAGTATATTAAACTTTGTCAAATTATTTTAAAAAAATTGTTAAATTATGTTTTTAAGCATGCTCTTTCAGAAAAAAATACTTTCAAAATTTCGGAAACTACCTAATTGCCATATGGAAGCTGTAAAATGGAGGTTTGTCACCAGGAAAATATAAATATTGCCATGCTGTAGTCATGAAATGAAACAATCAGGCCAATGATAATTTTGATTAATATTTTAATTAATAAATACAATAATTAATCAAAGTACATGTTTTAGTAAATATACAGTTTGACAGTTGCAGAAAATTTAGTCAAACTGTATATTACGTATTTAAGGTAAAACATGCGTACAAGTATATAATATCTTGCATCCTCTTTTGCCTGGAACTTCCATATCCTTCACAAGACTATGATTTTAAGGCCCGACTGAAGTAACGTTATTTTGAACTTTTAAATAGCAACCAGCGAACTAACTTCTACTAATATCGTTTTCATTTTACAATTCTTTAATATGCCACCATTAAATTAAAAACGAGATACTTCAGCTACCTGAACACAAAACTTAAAGAGCTTCCATATTCCTAGGTATTACCCTCTCAATAAAAAAGCTATAAACGTTTCTGCTTGCCATGAGTAAAAAATCGCAGAAATGTTTCAAGAATTTGCTTATTAAAGTTGTTAAGACGCGGTTCTTTAGGAAATTGAATGCGTAAAATGTAATTGCTCAATAAAATATATTGCCACTTGAAGTAAAGTGTCGGTGTTAAACTTTTCCTGAGATCCAAAGATGGGGATGTTGTATCGTAGTTGCTGTAAAAAAGCTATATTTCAGCGATGCTTTAAAGGTCAGAAAGTGCTCATCGTATTACTCAGTTTCCCTTGGTCGTTGAAGTTTCAGATATTTTTGTGATTTAAGCAACGAAAATGTACAGTTACATTTTCAATTTAGAGAATAGGTTGACGATACGTGGAAATATATAGATTTTTCCTGCTTGAATTCTAAGAATGTAATAGCATAAAGAAATATATTTTAATTTTCCGGAGAGGGTAGGAGGTGTATGCTATTCTTAAATACAGTAGAGAGGTGGTTATGCGAGTTCTGATTAAACGAGTTCTGGATTAGCTGAGGGATTTTAGTTCTTTAAAAAAAATGTGCGTAAAAAATAGCATCTTCACCTCTTCAAGGAATAACTTTTTGAACTGAAAAATGCACTCTACGCATATATATATGTTCAATATTCCATATTTGTATGTATGCATGCCATTTTTTCTTCGTTTTATACATGCAGAAAATTCCTTTTTTCACATATTTGACATTTGCATTCATTTCACCAATTTGTTCGCGTTTTCCTATCGACTTGCGCAGATTCGATATTCTCCACCTTTTCGATAATCCGAATTATTCTCCGCCCACACTGTCGCGGATGATTTAGACTTTACTGTAAAGAAAACGAACTTTTATGCATCTCTGTTTATGATTTTTTCATGAAAAGAAGAACTAGTCAGTATAGAAAAATTAGTACATTTATATTGTAATATGTAAGACTTATGTATAAACTTTATCTTTTATTCATCATATTTTATTGATCTGACTCCTTGCATTTCTTTCACTATAGCCATTTTCTAATTCTTCGAGGGTTGAAATTAAATAATGACAACATAACTTATAAATTCGGAGAGTATCTGGATACTTTTATGGCTATCTACCATGATAGTGCAAATAGGATGTGGGAGTAGTAAAGTAAGCTGTTCTTGATCTGTAGAGTGCAGAAAGAAGTCAATCTAGTTAGAAGGGTAGTGTTGTGTGGCGTTAAAGTGAATAGTCTCGATTTCATCGTTCTGAAGCATAATTTCGAAAGGTGATCAGCGGTCGTGGCTAAAAATACAGATTACCATAGGCAATCATGCAGCATAATGGCACTGAGGATTACTTTAAGCGTAGGGCAAAGCGGTTTCGAGTCGGAATAGACTGTGAATTGCAATGCACAGGTCGGCTCTCCATTTCTGAAGATTAGATTGACTTCCTGAGTGGTATCCATTCTATAAACCGTCGATGGAGTGTCCAGAGATATACTCGGTCTCAGTCATCATGTACCCCGAGTATTAGGGAGCTTTGACGCTGACATCGACAATTAACACTTTGGCACTGGTCTCCAACGGCTTTGCGACACATTGCGAAAGATTATAAGCTATTTTGGTGATTACATAGAAGTACTGTAATGCTACTCTATTGTAAATTCATTGAAAATTGATTCATACGTATGTTTTTATTACGTTGTTTTACCCTCCTCGTTATTTAACACATTAATACATTGTGAAAAATTCAGGAAACTTTTATGGTAAATATTACTGTAAAATGTATAGTGTTTACAGTACAGAAAAAAAATACAGTAGTTGTTTGGGCATTTTTTTATTTGGCATATGTTCGAAAACGCATTACAATTTCACTAACTTTGCGGTGCATTCATTTTACATGTATAAATATAAGTGCATGTAGTTCTAGTTCAATAGTACAAATTGAAAATATTTGCCGAAATCTTCCAGTTGTTAAAAAACCCGTTTTACCATTTAGTTGTAATTTTATAGTGTTTGAAAAAAATACTTTTTTAAAATGAAAATGTATTTTACTGTTTAAAATATTTACTTAGACAAAAAGAAAAAAATAAATCTTGAAGCATAAAATTAAGTAGAACTTGTAGATGGAAAACTAGCTTGTAAAAATGTAAAACACTTTCATAAATTCTAATTTCGCAACGACTAAATACCTTAAATTTTTGAAAAACGCTAAGTTTTTTTCGCCTCAGTTCTTTCTTTTTTCCCATCAGAACAAAGTGTTTTTAAAGCAAGAAGAATTGAGTTTAGCTGCATTTAATAAAGAAATAAATTAAACAATGCAGTGCAAAAAACTAAAAGTGTTGCTAAGGTAATATTTCTTTTCCTTTATACCTATTTTCATTTACGTTACTTTTATTCGTCTTTTTTTTTTTTTTTCTTTTTTAACTATTTTCTTAAATATTTAGAAATAGATGTTTCCCTTTTCCTTCTTTTTCTAGCTTGAAAATTTACAAAAAGTTTTTGCTTGCATATCAACTGTATTTGCGGGCAGATTTCTTTCATTCATAGCATAAAATGTGGCAATGATTAATCACCGTACAATTCCTAACTTAATTGATTTACTTTAATTACTTTTTCAAAATTATGTTGTCATAGTTGTTATAAAATAAAACTATGTTTTTTATTAAAAAAATAATAGTTGCAAGTCTCAATTTTTATAATTTGACAATCAGTGAGATACGTTTAATTATAAAAAAAAGTCTTTTTTTTAAATCTCGAAAGCTTAGGAATCTAAATACTTAAATGCTGATTAAAAAATATGTATATTTTTTTAAATGCACATTTTATTTTCATATTTTAATTACAAAATGCAGATTTTGGAGCAAAATTCTTGCCTGGGAAAGGAACAAGTTGCATAATACAATCAAATTTGATGCCATCCACTTAGTATGTATTTATCTGAATTAACAGTGAAGGGGACTCGCTTTAAGAATTCAAATGTAATTTTTCGCAGACACAACTTTTGCTTAACATCACCAAACTTTTAATACATACTAGTCAAGTCATCATTTGATCAGCGTTTTTAAAGCTTTTTTTTCACTATAAACTTATTCCTTCTTTATTCATTCGAGCATACAAACTTGCAATATTTGAATCAGATGAATAATAAATATGAAATACAATTGAGTATTTACACGGATTTATTTTACGCTGTTTAAGATTTGATACCTTTATTTTTATTTTACGTGGAAGAATTTCGGTTTCACGCGGATGCGTCAATGCAAACAGATAAAAATGTTCCCTCTTTCAGAAACCAAACTCTTAAAGATAACGTGTAATCAGCTGCATTTAGGTGTGCTAATAATCTAGCTTGAGCCACTGGAGACATTTCATGCGATTGGTTTCAGAGCTCCTTCCGAATGTAAAGTTATTAAACTCAGACTGTCCAGAACTCACTGTACGAAGAACTTTTAGAAGTGACAAAAGATGCCAAAACCAACGAAGATACCGACGTAGGTGACGCACAACGAAAAACGTACACATTGAAAATTTTGAGCCATTCCAAGATAATAGGAATGATTTCTCTGATTTGTTAGTGAAGAAAGATTCTATTATGGAAATGACGCAAGTGATCAAGGATGTGTTAATGCTATGCAGAGAATTACGGAGAAAAATTCTTAAGGACTATCAAAAGACTATCGTAGCAAGCTCATCTTTATCAACAAAACACGAAATTAATTTATGTTTTCTTTATGCATGTTGTGTAGTCATTGCTAGAGTGAAGTATTTTGTCATCTACGGAACCAAACCCCTATTTTAACACTAGTAGTAGGTCTCAATTTACGTGGTTTCGATTTAAGTGGCAATTCCGTGGATTGTCTACTGTATAAACCAGCGGTCGGCAACCTAAATCGATTGATGATCTACTTTCCAAGTTCGGTGAATACGAGGATCGACTTGGGGGGAGGAGGTGTTAAACGGTCGTGTTGTTGGTTAAGTTGAGATTATGCTGACTTCAAATTAAAAGCAAAATCTTATCATAATAGACTGTACTACTTATTAAATAGTTGCTTTAATTTGATAAATAATGTTATTTGAACACTGTTAACTCACATAGAAATATTTTCAGCCATAAACCCATTGCTTGTTTTAAAATTCATAAAACAGTGTTCATAAAAAATTTCGCTGGACATAAAAAGTTTAGAATATTTTTCAAATAATGTGGACTTTAAACCTAATATTGTTTCAAAAAATGGTACTCCGATAGAAACCAAGGAAGAAATATTGTCGCGATCAACTGAAAATAGGCTCAAGATCGCCCTGTCGATCGCAATCGGTGGGTTGCCAACCGCTGGTATAAACCTTGAAGTTGCCACTACTGAAACACTCTGAAGCACTGGTCACTAACGGATCGTTTAATTGCATATCAACTGAAATGATTTCAAACAGCATTTTTTCTTTCAGTAAGATCTTTTGAAACAATCCACAAATCGGTAGTGCATAGTAGGGTGGTTCTTATATAAGGACTCAAAAAAAGATGTAAATTTTCAATGGCACTCCCCGTGGTTTTATTCATGTACGTACATGAAAATCTGATGTAGTAGCCACACGACTTCTTTTTACATCTATTACATATTAAATATTATTAATACATCAAAAGAAAGTGTGCGTGACTTTTTTTAAACAAGGTGAAATATTACTAAAAAATCCCTATGCAACTAATAGGAACCTTATACAATTTTTGAACCGATAAGCCTCATTACTTTTAATGACATTGTTTTGCTTGGCACTGTTTAGCAGTACATGAAATACACCGCCAGCTCAGTCAATTCCAACCGAGGACTGCAGTTTCGTGCTTTTTAGCACTCATCAGCCCGTCATAGGAGTGACTGAGGTGGAGGTGGAAAACGTCTTAAGGAAGCCAAGATTGCCAAACAAACTGGTAGCTAATACCGAATTAGCACTGACCAGGCGAGTGACCGAAACAATGGTTCGGTTCAACTCAAATATTGAAGGCAAGGCAGGTATATTCAGTTCTGGTCAGTGCTAATTCTTTATTAGCTACCAGTTTGTTTGACACTCTTGGCTTCCTTAACAGGTTTTCCATCTCCACCTTAGTCATTCCTATGCCGGGCTAATTAGTGCTAAAAAGCACGAAACTGCAGTCCTCGGCTCGCATTGACTGAGCTGGCGGTGTATTTCATGTATTTCTGTCTTACCCCCGGCCATAGGGCGGTATCTTACTGAATATACTGTTCAGCATTGTTTTAGAAAAAAACTCATAGGCGTCAATAAAGCAAATATAGTTTAGCAGCAGAATGTACTATAACCAAAGGTAAACAATTATATTTGCTATTATGCACATGGTTAAGCATGGTGATTGGCGGAATTAATGTAAGTTAAAACTGTTAAATATAGTAAAGAGTGTAAAAGACAATATTTCCATCCTCGATGCTTTGGTACAAGGCTTGAGACAGCGACTGTTTGTTCGTTTAGTCCAAAAGAACAATCGAGACGGTGAGAAGTAAAGGATAATTAGCAAAAATCCAAATTTTTAGATAACCCATGCAATTAGTAGGCGAGCCTCTCCTCTGTCTTGGGGCAAGATATATTACTAGTAGCCCTGGTATACGTGCTTCTGTATAGCATGATTTAGAAGAAAATAAAATCGATGAAGGGACCTATGGACTTATTCTTAAACGCGCTTTACTCAAACCTTGAAAATGCCCACTTACATCTTTTTGCTTCTCAGTGCCTCATTTGATTTCATGAAAAATACGCTTATAAATATACTTAACAACAAGTAAAAACTATTTGTTGCGTGAAATTATGTTTTGTAAATATATTTCGATTAAATTTGGTTAGGTAGTATTTTAAGATATAATTAGACTTCTTGGCCTCTCTTAAGTAGTCTGCAAAAGTTTTTATCCGCAACTTCAAATTTCTTATGTCTCCTCAACGCCTTAAAAGGACAAGACAATTTTTGTTTCGTTTTAGAGGGCAAACGTAACAGTTTCCTACACTATAATTTTCAAATATTTATATCTAACCTGCAGGCCCTTTTCGCGGAGTGAAAAAAGCCAATTTATGTTTTTTCTTAAGTTTAGTCAAACATTTCATAATGAAAAGCTACCAATATCAGTCTTTTTTTTTTTTTTTGCTTCTAGTATGCATAACTTATCGTGGCGGGAAAAAGTCTTACTGCAATTCCTTCATCGACTTTTCTTAATTCTTGAAACAATAAAAATGCAATTCTTGAACCAAGATTTCACCTCTTAAATTTAGTATTTTTTCATGCACAAATACAACTTCATTCTATAAGCTTTACAATATGCCGTGTTTGATATTTCTACTAATTAAAAAAAAAAAATCCGAGAACGTTTAGAAAAAAGATCGAAATTGCCCAAATTTTACTGATACGCGTGGCAAACAATGGCTATATATCTAAGGAATAATTTTTTCAAGAAAAAGAAAAAAGATAACAGTTGTGGAAAAATGGAAAACTTCTGAAAATGCGTTATTTTTATATAATGACTCTGAAATACTAATCATAAGTAAAGCTAGGTCAGAAATAACTATTTAATTCATAAAACATAGATAAAACACATTTGTTGAGGGACAAATAAAGTGGCGTTTTAGAGTTTTGCAAAGTTACAATTTCCGAAATCAATTAGTCTATCTGCATAGAACGAAACGAGTGAAAGGAATAACGCGTTGTAATGCAAAAAATAACAGGAACAACTAAGAAAAAGTCCACTGTGTATAATATCGAAAAATAATCGCAGTGTGACCTCGAAAAATGAGTGAAAATGCATCTATAGGACATAAATTATCTTTTAAAATGTCAAAAAATATATATATATATATATAAAACAAAGATGAAAGGCGGAAGGAAGCATCCAAACTGAACACGATTTTTTCTGAACAAACAAAAAAATATAAATGTCTAAATTGAAAAAAAAATGAACTTTTTACCTATAGATACTGAAGCTATCAAATTATAACCTGACTTTTCAGTGCAAGGTTCAGAGCGATCACTAAAAACACACTACTGTCCAAGACCCTAAACGTTTCTTGTTGGGCCATTTCACAGTATTTTGTCCAAATGGAGAGTCCGAAACATTTTCCATACTTTTCTTTGATATTAATTGTACTGTTTGATTAGCACTAAATTTGATTCTGAGTTAATCCTACCAACACATTAACTCAAAATAAAACAATATGCTAATCAAACGGTAAATTAAAAGGTTATGGCAAAAAAATTTCATGTTGTGGACTCAACGTTTGGACAAAATACTGTAAAATGGCCCTTTTATCAAACATCCAAACGGGAACATATAACAGTTAGGAAATATTTGAAACCTTTAGATAAGTAGCTGTTCATATAATTCTAATATTAATCGCGAATATATCAGCACCATTATTTGAATTAAGAAAGCGTATGGAGGCCTAATGTCATGCGTCATAATGAACTGTAATGTAGAGAGAAGTGATTTTGAACGTATGTGATGTCAAATCAATTTACCACCCTGAAGATTTGTGTCATATTCTAATAATATGCAAATACCTACCCACCATTTGCGATAACTCTGATTGGTCGTCACGTAGGAATCAATGATCCATGCATATTAGAGAAATTCAATTGCTTAAATTATTTTACTCATGAATCTGTTTTGAATGCGAGAAGTAGTTTAGATAAGCAGCAAATTTTAACATATTTACTGCAATTTATAACATTTATTAAAAACTTAATAAAACTAGGAAAAAAATAATGTTGCAATATTTAATGGAAGAAAACATATGCTAGTAGGCATTGTTTGAGCATTAGTTTTTATTAATTTTTTCTCATTTCGTTATTTGCGTCAAGGAAGAGGTCTAGGGATGATTTAAATTTCTTCGAAGTCATTGCTTTCGTGCTTTTAAACTGAGATCAAGATTCTCAGACATACCAGATTAATTTAAAAAAATGTTTACTGTAATTAGATTTTTTTTCACAAAAATATATTTTCTATTACATTGATGTTTTCATTCACATAACCAAACAACAAGGGGGCAAACACAACATATTTTTCAATTCTCGAATTGCCTGCCAAGTAATATGCGGAACATGCTAATGAATTATGCATATTACAGAAGAATGTGATATTCAGCTGTTTCAGAACTTAACATGACGATGTGGAAATCGTGGTTTAGATTAAGTACAAGAATTTTCAATCGCGAAAACATTCTATGAATTACCACGTATTTATTTCGAAGTAATGGGGTAGCTAAAAGTTTTTTTCGCCCTGTAATATGCTCATTTTTGTGTGCAAAATTATTTCACAATATATTTTAGTTACTTTAATTTATACTTTTCAGAAAGTTCGCTAATAATGTGCACCTCAGTCCTGAAAATTTTTATTTTTTAGCATTGCATGGGTTCATTCTTTATCCGAAAAATGTCTCCGTTATGCATGCCTGCTATATCTCTGTTAAAAAAAAAAGAAAAAGAAAAAGAAAAAACATGGGTGGAATGCAGCAAAATATGGTCTATAAACTTGAGGGTACAGGTGCTGATTCAATTTTGTTGTTAAAAGCTAAAAAGAGGTTGATCATATGAACTATTCTTCTTCGTTACTTATGATTGATATATCTCGGGAAGTAATAAACAGAATAAATGTATTGTCAGGTAGATATTAAGGTTACATGGTATGATTCAATTTTGACGTCAATAACTCAAAAAGGGGTGGTTCAATCTTTCCTTTTCAGTGCAGTTGCGATATCTCAAGGAGTAGTGCATGTTTTAGATGAATGAGCCTACAAGAATGCAAGCGTTGGTTCAAATTTTTTCGCTAATTACTCCAAGAGGGGGGGGGGAGAGATGATTTTTGACATCGTTAGCTAGAAAAAATAACCTAATTAATACAACATTGCAAAATATATATCATATTAAGATATTTTTCCTTCGCGAGATTTAATTGTAGCATATGAATGAAAAAAAAAAAAAACTCAAGGATTTAAACTTGTTATGTATTGCCATCTTCCATTTGTCAACAAATAAAATGCTTGTAATTAATATAAGTAATGCTTTTGAAACGGTTTTCAACTATCTTCGTTTGATTTTTCGTTTGCAAAATATTACGATAGTTGGGAATTTGAATCGGTCGTAAAATTTTGCGTTTATTATTTTTTATTTTGGTAGCAGTGTTGTTTTATAATAACGTTTTCCAAATAAAAATTTCTGGGATCTTTGTTTACTCATAAAAACAAAGTAACGCAATGAATTAAAGACTTGAATTTTTACAAGAGCGATCATGCTTTAGATTCAATAATTCATAAGATGTATGAGGCTGTGAGAAGCAAAGGGGTGTAAGTGGACATTTTCAAATTTCGGGTAAACGCGTTTAAAGATAAGGTACTAGGTAGGCTTTCATTGATAAGTTTTTCTAAATCATACTGTATAACCGAACCTATCAGGACTATTATTAGGGGAAGACCGCCTATATTGGATCACTGCTTAAATTGGACCGGGGGCTTAAAATTTAGCGCAAAGTTCTGTACTACACTCTACCGGTAGAAATACAAAGATTTGTGTGTAAAACCATTGAGGATGAAGTTTCATCACATTTCAATCTGCATTGCTTGATTTACCATGTGATTTGTGTTGAAAACGTGTTCGATCTTATTTTGAAAACTTGTATCTAGTAGGATAATACTAAAATTTAAGAACTGAAAAAATTACTTTTATAGTAGTTTAAACAGTATTTAATGGGGAATACACGAACTTATTTACATGCACGATTGGGAAACTTATTGACAAGGCATAAGTAAAAGAATAAAAAATGGCGTGTTTTCCTTTATTGGACCGAAAATAGTTTCCTATATCGGACCGGTGGTCCAATTTAAGAATATGTAACTAAGCGTGCCTTTTTACTCATTACCATATAAAATAAGTGATTAGTGTTACTTAATAATGTGGCTAAGATTATTTAGAGCATATTTTAACACTAATTCAGGAAATTAATTTTGACTTTTTGTTTTTTTCAAGCACACTTTCTTGAAACTGCTATCCATAAAACTAGGTGTTTGTCCAATAAGTTTTGTTAAATATAGTTGTTCAATTTGACTGAAATTTGTGCTATTCACATGACTTGTTAACTGGTTATTTTATTACTTACAAGGACCGATAGTCCAGCTTAAGAACATGAAATTCAAACAAACTTTTAATCTTTTTGTAGAAAATAATTTAGTAGTGACACCTAAATGTACATTTAGGATTACTTAAAATATAAATTAAGGCTTATTAAAGCATTCACACGATTTTTTTATTAAATAAGTTGCTTAGAAGCTTCAACCTCATAAAATAGATTTTTTCTTCTTTTATGTTTAGTCAGAAGCTTCAACTTCAGTTTTGTTAGGTAAAATTCCTTTTTTTTTTATAATTTAATTTAAATTTGTGCTCGTTAAACTTATTATTAGCTGATTTCTTTATTAATTACAAGCTATGTTAACTTCTATCATTCATTCTTAGTTTTAGAAGGTGTATAAAACGAGAAATGTGGTTATTAGGCTGGAAAAATTATGGAAAAAGCCACATTTGTCGGAATGATGATATGGGATGATATGGGACTATGCAATAAACTTGGTTAACCGTAACGGTGTAATAATGCTTCCTCTTCCAGCACACTCTAAACATCGTTTACAGCTCTTAGACGTGGCCTTTTTCGAGCATCTGTCCACATATTTCAATCGAACCTGTGATACGTGGATGTGAGAACATCCACGTTCTGTGAATGGATCTTCTAGAACAGGTATTTGACCTGTTAGTACAGTTGTATTAAATGACAGCGATTTTGCAGCAACCGAGTCAGAAGTGTGTTGTCCAGATGAGACTACCAAATAAATATGCTACATGTTCAGTGTAAGCTGTTAAAGATGCGCAAGAACAACGTAAGGATAAAATTAAAACAAGTTCCAAGGAATCAGTGGTTAGTTTTCATCAAGTTATGATCGTCGGTTCGATTGATGATTTTTTTTAAATGGCACACATATTATTACCTTTGCATAAAAAAATGTAACACAAAAGAAGGAAACCTACTCCGACAAACGTTCTAACGACATCGTCACAGCAAAAGGACACAAAACAGAAAAAACTGCAAAAGAAGGAGAAAAACTGCACAAGACAACTAGTATTGCAATATTTGCAATAGAGATGAAGTGCAAAGCATGATTTAGTGTAGTGTCCTTTAAAAAGACTGCATAGTTCAAATGCAAGTTATTATACCATTTACTGTTACGGTCCGAGTTAGGAAATGCATGGTTCAATGTAGGCGCATATATTCCTAAATTGGACATTTGCAACTTTGTCAATGATATTTTTTTTTAAATTATGGTCATATTTACAGAAAATGTAAGTCTCTACGGCGGTTCCTAATTAAATTTGGCTTCAGATGCCCTATTTTTTATTTTTGTTTTGCTTCATATTTAGTGACATGGGTCTTTTGTTCTTAGGGGGTCCAATATTGGCGGTTTTCTCCTACTATCTCTTACCCAAGACCCCGACAGAGGAGAAATTCACCTGCATTTGTACTGGAGATCTCCAACTTTTTAATTTTGCCACTTGCATCCCTTTGCTTCTCACTGCCTTATATATAGAATACATTTTCGTGATGAACCAAGAAAACTAGTTTACTTTCGCTTGTGTTTAATATGAATTAGTATTTACATACCACATCTTAAACTTTTCCGATAAAAACTATCTGCACCACTTTTCACAATCGTTAAATTTTTATTCAAAAAAAAGGGAGGGAATAACAAATAAATCTAACTCATTGATTTTGACCTTCGAGTCATAAATCAACTATCACTGTAAGGAAATGGTGCAGATATAGATTGAGTGCTTTTTTTCTGACAGTAGGGAGTTCACTAGACAATGATACTCACAATCTTCTCATATCTAGCATTAATTTTTTTGCTCTTTAGGAAAGCGTGGTAGTTGCATCAAAAATAAATTAACTTGCGATATTTTTGACGCTTCGATCATTTTCTAAATCAATAAGGTATTGATAAAAAGCCAAAAGTTTCCTTCCAGAACATTAGTTAATATGTAAAATTAAAACTAAGAATTTTAATTTATTTTTATTGCGTTGATTTTTACTTTCTTCTATATCTAATATATAGAAGAAAGTATTGGATTCGTGCAAATTTTCGAATTTCGAATTTTGACTGATTCGAACGTTTTGAGGTGTGCTGAGTCCATTTCGACTATTTTTGGAAAATGTCTGTCTGTCTGTGTGTGTGTATGTGTGTGACCTGTTTTTTGTGGCCGCTCTACAGCAAAAACAACCGCATGAAATCGAACGAAATTTGGTAAACATATGTGCCCCTGTGTGAACTTGTGCCAATTGGTTTTTGGCGCGAATTCCTCTAAGGGGGGTGGAGCAATGGGACGTTTTTTTGAGTTACGCGTGCTTGCTAGTCCTCAGGAAGTAACTGGCGGAATCAAAAAAAAAAAAAAAATGGTCCATATGTTGTCATTAACAGGAACAGGTGCTGATTCAATTTTGGTGTCAATAACTCAAACGGGGGTTGAGCTATAGAACGTTTTTTGTCGTGAATTGTGACTGCTGTATCTCAAGAAATAATGAACGGAATGAAAGAAAAATTTATCGGCAAGTAGCCCTTAGTGGGTATAAGAGCTGATTTTATTTTGGTGTCAACAGCTAAAAAGGGGGTAGCGCAATCGCCCGTTCTTTTTTTCCACTGTGAGTGCCCTCTACGTTCTGGTTGAAATTTGTAATATATGTGAATCCATATGTAAACAGGCTTTGGTTCAATTTTGGCGCCAATCGCGCCAAGAGGTGCTGATTTATTTTTATTATCATTATTTTTTAGCGAATAAAAATAGCTTTATTAATGCAACAATAAGAAAGATAAATCGTAATAGATTATCGTCTGCGTATTTCTCGTGATTTTAATTGTATGGAAATGATTGGAAATTTTATCGCAATAATTTAAAATTTTTAACTGTTGCCATCTTATGTTTGTTAACAAATAAAATATTTGTAATTAATTCAAGCAAGGCTTTTAAAATAACTTTCAATTTTAGCTCTTTGCTTTGCTTTTGCAATAATTCAGACATTGGGATGATCGTCAAGTTTTTGCATGTGTAATTTTGTTTTTGTTGGGAATATTGCTTCCTCGTCAAGCATGGGGAGGGATCAGAAGAAAAAAGAAAAGAAAAATATAGAAGAAAGTTTCGTGATGGCCGCAACATATTAGTTTAAGCTTATTTTGGTAGGCGAATGTATGAATTATCTAATTTTCATTTGTTAATATGTTTACAATAAACAATAAGTATACGCTAGTATATTATTTTAATTCAGCTAAATTGGTGATAACAGTTTTAGAATAGTTTTAGAAATACTGCGAAATTCCTCTTTCATAAAAATATACCAGAGAGAATTATTGGCGTACGTGTTAAAAACCCTTAAAAAACTGTAGTTTTGATGTTATACTGCTGAAAACTTGAAAAACTAGCATTTTAATGTTTTTTGTAATTAATATAACATTAAAAAAATATATATAATAGCATCCGCACATACAATCAAAAGTTGAGATACTTAGAAACACACATAACTTTTAAAAAAGTTTTAAAAAAAACTACAGTCGGGCCCGCTTATTAGAATATCGGTTAAAAGAATATCCCGCTTCAATGTATCAAACCAATGTAATGTGTTATTTTGATCCTGGTTAATGGAATATCCCGCTTATTAGAATATTTTTTTCGCGGCAAAATGAGTATTCCATTAAGCGGGTTCGACTGTAGTATTCATTTATCAAAAAACTCTTTACACCTATTTCTTTACCCTACATTACATCAGTCGGGACATAAATCATTTTCGGAGATAAAAACCAAACTGTTATTTTAGCATTAAAAATGCAACACGCATTTATACCTGTGACAATCATGATTTGCCACACCTGTCCCCAACTGCATTTTCATCCTCCACGCATGTGATAACTCTATCGCACCAAGCTGCTTTTTCTACCTCGCGGTTTCGACCATCTGTAACTGCAACCGCACAGTTAATTGTGAGATTCCGGCGTGGTCTCAGTTTTTCCAACTCTTCAGTAGTTCGTGGAATTTTATACAAGAATGTAGTTTTGTTAAGAAGTCTCATCGACTCCCCGGCACTTTTTAGTGTTCGGGGGTCACGCACACAACTTTTGTTGAACTGTCTCAGCTGCAATGGTGTAAAAGAAAATTTTGGAAGTGTTACAAATATACCTCAACAACCGCCGATGCTGCTTAGTGATCTTTATGTGGAGATCCGGATCCCTGATTTGATCGCCTGATTTTTTGCAGACGCCTTATGGAAAGATAGAAAGAACGGTAAAAGTTTCCTTGCCGGCTCACGTGCATCTAATGAGCACGATGCTCACGAATGGAGATCCAGATGCATCGGGAAAGTATTTAACTATCCAGTAACAAAAAGCGCTAAAAGAAAATCAACAACCGTTCACCAAATCGTGTGCGGGGCGATTTGTGTATTTTTCTTGTGAAAATAGCACTTTGAGTTAGAAAAGTGAAAGTGTCGTCGATCCACGTGCGTCTGGACTTTAGAGGTTGTATGTTTGATTTATTTTTGTAACATTCCATATCATCTGTAAATAGATCACCTGTGCTGCAATAGTTTAAAGCTAAAATGTAGTATAATAATTTTTGAATGCTCATCATATTTTAATTCTGATATGTAAATTATCATTTTAATCTTTTTGCTGATCAGCAAGGTCAAACAGTATTTATTCTAGTAATGGCTATAATTTATGTACACACCACTATACTTTTTTTTGATCATGGCATATAATATTTTTATTGTGACAATAAACCAGCACTCATTTATCAAACCCTTATCTTTTGGTGTCTTCATAAATCTCCATTAATTCTTAGCACCAAAATCTTTAGCATTGGTGCCGTTTGGTTTCGTGCCGGGTTATTGGCTATTTGAAACAATTTTTTTCAAAAAATTTGTTAGTAACAAAATGTTAATTTCAAAAGACAAGTTTTTTCAATCATCCTACAAATATTTTTCCATATTGTGGTTAAAATGAACTTTTTCGTATATGTGCATTTATGCAAACTGTAAGGGGTAGCAGTAAAAAACAAAAAAAATGTGTATTGAAGTGATATTGCATGGTATCACACAATGTATCTCATGGTAAATTTTGATCATATTGAATTGTTGAATGATGGTATTTCAGATATGTTTTACAATCTTTCCTTCAGTATCATGAAATGATAGTATAAATTTTTTTGAATTTTATGTGATGCAAAATTTTGGGGGATTTGTTTTTCTATGTATGATTTCTTGTTAAATTGAATTTGTGTTTTCACCTGTATTTACATCATGGCAAACAAAAAGGGGAGTCATAGTAGTGTAACAAATATGTCGCTAGCATATAATATTGAAAAGTTTTCTGGAGAAGAAGGGGAAAATTTAGAATTTTTCTTAGAAAATATTGAACAAGTTGCACAGCTTGAAAATTGGTCTTCGGACAGAAAATTCCTCATTCTTAAGCTAAATTTAACAGGAAAAGCACTTCAATTCATAAGTAATGCCTCTAAAAATCTGAAGTTAGATAATTTAAAAAATCTCTCAAAGGCGCTTAAGAACAAATTTTCAAAAACATCAAATTTTTCTGAAATTATGACAAAATTCTCCAACCTTCATCAAAAGCCAAATCAGTCTGTTTCTGACCTGGTTGATGAAATATCAACAATTACTGCCCAGTATGTTGACTTAAATGATAATTCTTCATCAGAGACCATAATTTTGTCTGAGAAATTAAAGTCGCAAAAATTAATTGATGCTCTCCGACCAGATATTAAACTTGATATTATTAAGTCAGGTCTCACCAAATTTGATGAGGTAGCTAAGGCTGCAAAAAATATTGAAACTGCACTTAACAATACAGATTTAGTTTGCAACAATGTTTCAAAAAATTCTGAAATTGAAATGATTCTAAAAAACCAAATTGAAAATAACAAGGCAATTCAGGAGCTAACAAAAAAATTAGAAGACACTCAGAGCAATAATGTAAATAATGTCCAGGGATCATTCTCTAGGGGTCGTCAATTTTTCAGACAGGGAAGTAGACAGAGATCAAATGTGGAAAGAATTTCCTGTGGGATCTGTCATAAAAGACATAGTACTGCTGATTGTTGGTATAACCCAAACAGGAGAAATCAAAATTCTTTCAAAGCAAAGAACAGGAACAATAGGGGGAAGAGATTTTATAACTCTAATTTTGCTAGGGAAAATTTTCATGGGAGCAATTCTAATTCTTTAAACTAGTTAGGGGTTCTTGTGATTCATTTTCAAACAATTCTTCCACAAGGACCCATGCTGATGATTTTGCGAACCAAAATTTTTCAAAACAAAATAAATTCAATGACCATCACAAAGTTGACAACATTATGACACAAGACCACCCACAGACTCCAAATGAGGTGATGGAGAAACATGTAATGTCATGTGAGGGGTCGAACTCTGATTCATTGCCCATTATTAATCTAAATTTTGGAAAATTTTGTGTGCCTGCTCTTATTGATACGGGTGCCAACTTATCGCTGGTTGAACCTAGTACACTAACTTTAATAAAAAATCACGCCAAAGTTAGTTATATTTCTAGATCCGTCAAAATTCACACCATTGACAATATTTCTGTACCATATTTATCTGCAGTTTCTTCTAAATTCAAGATCAACAATAAATGGTTCAGTAATGTTTTTTTTATCACTCAAAATAATTGGAAATATAAGTACAAAATTATTCTCGGATATGACTTTATACAATCCAACCAAGTTCTTTTAGACATCCCAAATAAGCAATTAATTATGGGGAATGACAAATTTGACTTTTTCGAAGAATCTCCAAATAATAGTAATGCTTGCAATAACATTTAAAAAACTCCTTCTGAGGAAGTTATTGCAAAAACTTTTGAAAAGATAACTTTGGAACCAAATTCTTCCAAAATTGTAGCACTTTCTGTTCCAAAATCTTTGTCGCTAAAGACTCATCTCATCTTAAACCCTCTTAAGAACAAATTGAATTACACAATTTCTGAATCTCTTCATACTGTCAATGATGGGAAAATAATCACAATAATTGAAAATAATTCTAATAAGACCATTGTCGTGAATAAGAATACAAAAATTGGAAATCTTGAAAATGTCGACTATGACAATATTTTTGCTTCTACTGAGCATAATTACCATGTAAACAGTCTAACCATGCAAGAGGTAGTTGAATTAAGAAAAAAAGAACTCAATGAATCTGACTTCAAAATCGAACACCTTAAGGAACCTGATAGGAGTAATATTCTTAATTTACTTATGGAAAACAGTAGGGTGTTTTCAAAGTCTTACCAAACTCTTGGCTCGACTAATGCTGTCACACCTGAATTTAATTTGTTGCATAATTTTCCAATTCAATCAAAGCCATATCCGATTCCTAGCATTGCAAAGGATTTTGCCAAGCAGGAAATAAAGAATTTACTCGACTCTGAAATTATCATCCCAAGTTCTTCAAATTATTGTTTTCCGGTCATTTTTGTAAGAAAAAAACCATTTGAGGTCGATCCTAAAAAACAAAAATTCAGAATGGTAATAGATTATCGTCTCCTAAATTGCGTCACTCAGTCGTTCAAAATTTGTTTACCTTTGATTACAGACATTTTACACGACATAGCTGGAAAGGAATATTATTGTGTACTTGACTTAAAGTCGGCATTCTTCCAAATTCAACTTAGGGACGAAGATGTACACAAGCTTGCATTTTGTTGTGAATTAGGAAATTTTGCTCCTAAACGATTACCTTTTGGCAGTGTCAATTCAACGTCGTATTTTCATAGTTTGATTCTAAAATGCCTAGGAGATATCAAGGGTCCCAATGTACAGTTTTTTCTCGACGATATTATTGTTGCAGGGAATTCAATTCAGGAACTTTGTTCATGGCTTCAAAAAGTTTTTGACAGACTTATTCAGTTTAATTTAACACTCGATCCTGCGAAATTACAGCTTTGTAAACAGGAAATAACCTATCTGGGATTTAATGTACATAAAAATGGCTTTTCACCATCTTCTGATAATGTAACTAAATTGTTGGAATTACCTATTCCTAAAAATGTAAAACAGGTCCAAGCTTTTCTTGGAATGATCAATTATTTTCGTCACATGATTTATGACTTTGCTAAGATTGTCCATCCAATTGTAAAATTAACAAAAAAAAATTCTACATTTATATGGGATGATGAGTGTCAGGAAGCTTTTAATACCATTCAGCATGCTCTGCTTAAAAAACCTACTTTGAAAAATATTGTCGAATCTGAAACACTTTATCTTGTAACGGATGCTAGTAAAATTGCTCTGTGTGGAATTCTCATGCAAAAGCATGACAATAAATTTTTTCCAGTCGAATTCTATTCAAGACAACTTTTACCCTCAGAATCTAGATATCCTTCAATTAGAAGAGAATTGCTGGCTATTTATGATTCTGTTAAACATTTTCAACAACATCTTCTTGGGGGGAAATCTTTTGTAATATTAACTGATGCAAAACCTTTAACATATCATTTGAAATTGGATAAGCAACCTGAGATTGTTGCAAGATGGTTTATGTATTTGCAGCAATTTAACTACAGACTTGAACACATAACAGGCATAAAAAATCCTTCTGATTATCTTTCAAGAGTAATTAGTTCTAATTTGGTTGTAAACAACATTAATATCTTTGAGGCAAATCCTAATTTAACTTTGGAAAACATAGCCAAAAAACAAAGGGAGTCTAAAGATACTAAATGTATTATTGACAAACTAGATGCTAATGATGAATTTATTTGTAAGAAATTTTTTATTAATAAGGATAACAATGTACTTATGATCAGAATAAACCCAAAACACAAGCCACATAGAACTTTAGTCAGAATTTTCATGCCAAACTCTTTAATCTTAGAATGCCTTAAGTCTGCACATGCTTCACATTTTGGTATTACTAAAACATATGATTTTCTTAAGAAGACTTACTCCTGGTATGGGATGCTAAAAGACACAAAAAACTTTTGTAACAACTGTAGTGCTTGCATGGAAAATAAACCTAAAGCAAAATTGACAACAACAAAATTTATTCAAAAGAGAGATCTCACCTGTGGAGAAGTAATTGCAATTGATGTTGTGGGAAAACTACCTAGGTCACACGATCAAAAATTTTATATTTTAACAATCATTGATCATTTTTCCAGGTATTTGGAAGCTGTACCCTTAAACAACATTAAATCTTCCACCATAATTTCCACCTTGAATCAGTATTTCTCACGTTTTGGAATTCCAAAGACTCTGCTGTCTGACAATGCTCCTAACTTCAAGTCTTTGGAATTAGAACATTTTTTGAAATCACTCAATATTGAGCATAGAAATTCATCTATATACTATCCACAGAGTAACGGGGTTATTGAAAGGACTCACAGAATAATGAAGGAAAGCCTGTCTGCTATGTCCAACTCTGTTTGTGAGTGGTCTGATAGGTTACTTTTTTTTAAGCTTCATTATAATTGTTCCAAACATGCTGTCACTAAATTTAGTCCTGCTGAAATATTCTTTGGTAGGAATTTGAACTTACCTTCTACACTGACTACTCAATCTAATGAAGGGGAAAGCCCATCTAAATATCTAAAATTGCTCAAAGAACATATTCTAGAGACTAGGGAAATGGTAAAATTTAATGAAAATGAGTATTTTTCTAAACATCTGAAATACATTAAGGGTCGTGCCATTCCTAACTTTAAAATGGGAGATAAAGTATTTGTAGAAATACCTTCTCACACAAACACCTTTTGTGCAAAATATGATGGTCCTCATACAATCACTAGAAAATTGAGAAATGACAATTATCTCATTGAATTTCATGATGATAGCAGGGATTTGATTAAAAAATACCATGTTAGTAAACTGTTTTTACAAGTACCTCTAAATGCAAAATTGACAAATGCTCAAAATGAAAGTACTGATGAAATATATAATGAAAATGATGTAAACAATGATGTCGCATAAATGGCAATTAGCAAATTAATGAATTAAAAAACTTCCACAAAAAAATGTTTTTGTTGCATAGTGAAATTTTTACTCATCTGTTTTGTCAACACATAGGTGATAAGTGCATAATTTTTTTTTTCCTCTCTTTTGATATTTTTTGGGAATGGTATTTTCTAGTGTTTTGAGAGCTCACAAAACGCAGTCGTTTTTTGTCTGGCTGGTCCGAATTTTCGATTGTAGAGAAAATATTTTTTTCAAAAGTGTCAAAAATATTTTTTTTAAAATTTATCGTGTGTTCACATTTTTCAGTCGGTATCTTGCTTTCATAGATCAACAGAGACAAAATTTTTTGTGAACTGCATTACTCCACCAAATATGAATACTGGCAAATAAACAAAAAATGTATTTTTTCTCTATGTAAACATACAGAATTTTTTAGCTGCATTACATTTTGTTTGAACATCTGAAGTTTTAGTTTATGCGCATAAGCAAAATATCATTTGCAATCATTGCATTAAGAAAGTTAAATCATAAAATGAATATGAAAATTATGATTTGCAAAAAAAAAAAAAAAAAATTGTTCATGAGAAAATTCAATTGAAATTCACTACTTCATGTGTCAAAAGTCTGGCAAAATGCAAGTAATGGAAGATAATTAGAATTTGTCCAACATAGTACTGTATTAAAGAAAAAAAAATTTTTGTTATGGGTGATTGAAATTTTTTTTTCCTTTTAACATATTTAATCGAAGTTCACGCTGGTTTTTTGTCTTTTTAGCCATTAAATAGATTTTTTACGAAAGTCTAAAGTGACTTATGGTATTATGTGTATTATGTTTTGTGTTTACGTATACATTTTTGCTGGTTTATTTGTATTGATTGTTCGTCATGTTGTGTTCTATATATACCAAATTTTCATGTTTTCATTTTCGGGTGATTATTCAAGAAATGCCTATTTAACATTTTCCGTGAATTTTTTCTTGGGGGGGGGGGAGGAATGTGACAATCATGATTTGCCACACCTGTCCCCAACTGCATTTTCATCCTCCACGCATGTGATAACCCTATCGCACCAAGCTGCTTTTTCTACCTCGCGGTTTCGACCATCTGTAACTGCAACCGCACAGTTAATTGTGAGATTCCGGCGTGGTCTCAGTTTTTCCAACTCTTCAGTAGTTCGTGGAATTTTATACAAGAATGTAGTTTTGTTAAGAAGTCTCATCGACTCCCCGGCACTTTTTAGTGTTCGGGGGTCACGCACACAACTTTTGTTGAACTGTCTCAGCTGCAATGGTGTAAAAGAAAATTTTGGAAGTGTTACAAATATACCTCAACAACCGCCGATGCTGCTTAGTGATCTTTATGTGGAGATCCGGATCCCTGATTTGATCGCCTGATTTTTTGCAGACGCCTTATGGAAAGATAGAAAGAACGGTAAAAGTTTCCTTGCCGGCTCACGTGCATCTAATGAGCACGATGCTCACGAATGGAGATCCAGATGCATCGGGAAAGTATTTAACTATCCAGTAACAAAAAGCGCTAAAAGAAAATCAACAACCGTTCACCAAATCGTGTGCGGGGCGATTTGTGTATTTTTCTTGTGAAAATAGCACTTTGAGTTAGAAAAGTGAAAGTGTCGTCGATCCACGTGCGTCTGGACTTTAGAGGTTGTATGTTTGATTTATTTTTGTAACATTCCATATCATCTGTAAATAGATCACCTGTGCTGCAATAGTTTAAAGCTAAAATGTAGTATAATAATTTTTGAATGCTCATCATATTTTAATTCTGATATGTAAATTATCATTTTAATCTTTTTGCTGATCAGCAAGGTCAAACAGTATTTATTCTAGTAATGGCTATAATTTATGTACACACCACTATACTTTTTTTTGATCATGGCATATAATATTTTTATTGTGACAATAAACCAGCACTCATTTATCAAACCCTTATCTTTTGGTGTCTTCATAAATCTCCATTAATTCTTAGCACCAAAATCTTTAGCAATACCTTTAGAAAGATCTCGTTGTACACGGTTAACAAATTAGACCATTTAGCACTAGAACGCCGAGAGGTGTCATTTCGACGTCTCGGTAGTTTAAAAGTTATGCAAAATGTGAAAGTTGAGCGGGAACCCTACGAATTTTCGTGACTTTTATTTAATATGTAAGGAGAACTCATGCACAAAGTTTTGAGAAATTAGCTTTTTTAAAATTGATTTTATGGGTGAATTTACATAGACACCGGCGTGGTGTCAATTCGACAGTGCAATAATTTTATTTCCAATACACTGAATTTATGTTTTTGACAGCAGTTCTATAATAAGCGTCAGAGTATTGAATGTCAATAATGCCTGTAAGCAAATTTTAATTTGTCACACTTGCTTATCACGTGATAGTTTCTGTTGCCATGAGCGCTCATGTGATATGATTTATCAATTGCACAGGGCTTTTGGATTTTCTTTTTTGCTGAGATAGTTGATGCGCTTGCATTTATGCTGGCAGCTCTTTGGATTATTTATGATGCTTTTATTCGAGCGTTTCGTATTATTATAGTGTGAAAATTAAAAAATGTCTCGCAAAAAAAGGGCGAAATGCGCAGAGATTATATCAATAATTCACAGGGAAAATAGAAAAGGAATGAACATAAATTTCAAAATAACATCCCACCAAAGCGCAAAAAATGTCGGGTAAAAAAAAAATATAATGGAAATGTGGCGGCCAAAACATTTCCTGTAAAACAGTAGTATGTGGAAAACACACCAAACATATAAATTATCTCTGTGTTTAATGTAGTTGATGCAGGTGAACTTTTCTGAAAAATATTCTGCACAATTATATTTTTTCCTATAGATAAAATAACTCAACTATCAATAAACTTGATGTAATTTTATTATTTTATTACCATTCATAAATTAAAAAGATATTAAAACGAAAATTGCATTTATTTTGTTCAAATATCTCACTTAGTTTTGACCAGTATCAAAATGACACCAGTCGGCGTTCTAAGGGAAGAAGACGTTAAGGCATTTTATTGTTAGGGGACAAGAATATGGTTACGATAAATGTGATGAATCCGGTGGTTTTATATAATCCCCGGTGATTGTTCACAATCCCCACTAAAATTGGTAAATGTGATAAATTATTGAATATTTAGTCATACTTATCAAATTTACCGGTTAATACATACAATCCCCGGCTCGTTGTGGAGAATGTAATAAATGTCGACTTTTAGCGAAAATTCATTCAGTTTGCCCAGCTACTTGGATATTTCTATGACGTATAGTATCTACGCGACGAGGCCTCTATGTCAGATGCATTTGTCATTATCTGCACATTTTTTGACCATGTTAGTAGGATTTAAACCTGCATACAATAACCCCTCAGTAACTCAAACTCTATAAAACTGGATTTCGACCAATCCGGACAGTCATATGCACTGTAAGTGTACACTGAATAAATGAAATGCAATTTAGCGTATTAATGAATCTTTGTTTTCTATATTTTGTATTTTTGTTACACATTTAAAAAAAAAATCTTCAGTTTTATGTTTTATTCCTTTGAATTCAAAATGCAATTTTTACTGCATACACTAGTTCGTTCACACCTTGGCCCAATTCTTCGGTTATTTTGTTTAAACCGTACTTTCATTAGTTAGTTCAGCCTAGATTCCCTAGTTGTACAGATTATTAAGGTTCTACTGTATTTCGGATATCTTTCAGACAAGACTTCTTTTCGCGATGTTGCTTACTCGCTTTTATAGAGTTTCTAATAATATCCGATTTGCTTCGGCATTTCAATTTCAAGTTTTATTAACTGCTACGAACTCAAAAAAAGGGACAAAATAAAAATATTACAATTTTTTATTAAAGGAGAATTATAGTGAAACAAAATTCGTTGGGAGAAAAATCAGAAGAGTATCATAGTCTAAAAAGAGATGACGTAATGAAAGTTTTGTCAATTTTGAAAAACTAATGCATCCCATCTAAGACCCAATCTAAGACAGCTACAATGTTAGATTTTTCGTTTATTGTGAAGAAATGTTTATCGTGATTCATGAAGCACATTCAACTGTAGGTCATTGTGCCAGAAACAGAATATTAAACGAGTCCTAAAGAGGGTACATAGAAAATACTACCCAGGCAGTTATATTTTTTATATAATGTACATTATTTATTACACGTATATAAAGGTTGTTTTATAAATGAAATGAATTATAACGAAAAAAATATAACGAAAATAAATTAAAAGAGTGTTACTTTTATTCATTTATTTATTTAGTTTGAAATATTACTATAGTATGTTTTAACAGCCACCACGACTGTTTTCTAATTCATAAATTCTTAACTATGCATTTTCAGAGAAGTTAACGAAGTATTTCCTTTTTTTTTAACTAAGACTTTACTCGGAAAACTTATCCAACTTTATTACATTCCCCATTACAAATTGGTCAATTGTAAGAAAAAAAAAGCGTAAAATTTGATCAGTTATATTTGGTTTAATAGTGATTGTGTCAGCGGGGCTCTCTCTCTCTCTCTCTCTCTCTCTCTCTCTATATATATATATATATATATATATATATATATATATATATATATATATATGTGTGTGTGTGTGTGTAATCGCTATACATTTCTTCTATTAACGATTTCCAGAACTTTATTCTCCGGACTCCCTCCGTAGTTTATTGATACAATTTAATGGAAAAAAGGGGTAAATTTTTTGAAAATTTGATGTTTTGTAGTGTATTATAAAACCAACGTTATCAATTACTGTTGGGCAGTGAACAATTATTATAACTTTTTGCTTTCTTCATTTGATTGAATATTGCTAATTTGATAATTTCTGCCAAGTAAAACATATTTTAAATATGCGTCCTTTTCTCTGGATGCTTCAATTAGCACTAATTACATCTTTACTAATAATAAAGCCTGGATCTCTCTGACGTGCCTAGCGCTTAGAACATTCTGCCGAATTTCATGAAATTTGGCAAATAATTAGTTGATAGCATGGGGGTGTGCACCTTGAAGCGATTTTTTGAAAATTCGACTTTGTGCTTTTTCTATTCCAACTTTAAGAAAAATTTTCTGAGCAAATTATCACAACGTGGAAGAGATTACCAAATTATCATAGCGTGGAAACCTAACATGGTCAAGCAAATGAACATGGCAAATTGTCGAGAAAATCATCATCCATTATTTGTAAAGATACAGGCGAACCAAGTGACCTTTTAATTTTCTACTACGGGCAAAGCCGGGCGTGTGCCACTAGTTAGTAATAAATTCCGGAATGACAAAAAAATATGCACAGAAGATAATGGATTCATACATTTCATCAAGTTGTTTGTTGACTATTGTTGTTTGTTTTTTGTTGGCGATTTTCTCTGAAATGTTATTCTGTAACTTAGACAAAATGCTAAACTAATAAAGTCGAATCTCGATAAATCGATGCCGTCCGAAGATTTTATTCGGTCAGAACATAATTCACTCTTTTTAATACAGTACACTTCCGGTTATCGGTGGTCCGATTATCCACCATTCGGATATCCGTGAGTACTTTCACATTTTTTTAATTGAAGGTAACTTGCAATCAACCGACTTTTTTTGCATAAATTTAAGGTATGTACTAATATTATAGTCTTTTAATGTTTTATAAACTTATGATTGCCTTATTGCTCGGTTTTAGCTTTAACCTGTATTTTTTACACTAAAGTTTATCGTTTTTAGCTAAAATTTAAATTCATGTGTGAATGATATTCACATTTTTAGCTATTATATGCACCAGCATCGTTTCTTATCTATTATGTCGATTATACGTGGTTTTTGCTTATCCGCGGTTACCGTGTCATCCTATTCCACGGATAATCGGGAGTTTGCTGAACATAGTTGTCTCTATGTCTTGAATGTACTCTTTTTAAATCAAAGTTTTTATGAGATTTTCGTTTCCAAGTTATGCATAAAAATGCAGCCGAAAAAACAAAAGTTCCTCTTTTAACTTGCGGCTTTGCTTAGGTTATGTGTGTGTGTGTGGGGGGGGGGGTATTTATGAACAAAATGCTTTGCGGTAACTCAGGTAACGTAAAAAAAAAACTGCATGGCGTAATTTGTAAAAATTTATAATTTATTTCCTTCTTCTGTATTAAATACAATTTAAAAAAAAGGCAATTAAACTCTTATTGAAGTAGAACTTCGTGCTTTGAATGTAGATAGTACTTTGATACAAAGAACTATTTGCTTACGTGGTAACTTTGGCTTCTGACAAGTACAAAAGTCAAAATCCATTAATTATTGTACAAATTTTGCATGGTCTTGAAATTGCTGCTGCAAAGGAAGACTTGCGGGACAAATTATGCGTCACATATCGGTCTTCTCATCTAGCAAAAACGCATTTGACAAACGAAATATGTATCTCTCTTCTTTTCTGTTTTCCCGTGTTTCGTAGATCCACATAACATGTGCACTAATTTACTACAACGGAAAAAGGTTTTGCGAAAACAAAGGCGAGCACTATTTTTATTCGTTCTTTTACACAAAAAAGGAATCTACCAAAATAAAATACAATAGTTTTTGCTGTGCAGCGAGTTAAGATAAACAGATTATCTCGCTTCGGTGGCCTTCAAACCAATTAGCCTAACATATGTTGGAAAAAAATGCACTGGAAAAAAATTAAATAAATAAAAAATTAAAATAACATTTTTCTTTAGAAAGTGTGTCATGGTTTAGTTGTTATTCAAAACTAACAAAATTTCCTTGAATAATCTTATCATATTTTTTAAGACTTAAGAATAGTAACGAAACGTAAAAAAGTTTGAATATGAATTTCCCGCATTCCTTTCTGGTTTTTTCCCTCATTTTAATCTATAATAAACAAATAATTAGATGATGAAATTACGTTATTAAAAATTCAGAACACGTTTAAATAATATACACATTTATTTTCATGTGTTTTCTCTTTAACATTGTTTCTATTTCACCGACATTTAACGTTCACCCGTTCATTATTTAAGCTCTTTTTAGTAGCACTAACACAGCAAATGAATGTAAAATCAACTGCATTAAGCAGAATATATGCATTTCAAAAAATCACTAATTATTAAACGTCAATTGTTTATTTCAGTGTCTCTGGAATAGAAAAACACTTTAATATATAAAGACAATGACGTGCGATAGTTTAAAGCAGGCGATTAAGAGCAAGAGAGATGTCAAATTAATTTCCTCAATGAAGAATTGTATCTTATTCTAATAACATGCAAATGTCTACCTACAACGAAAATTCTCTTTTGTTGACTCATTAAGACGGACCAATTTTTATCATAATTACAGGAGAAAACTCATTCTAAGGTATTGGACAGAAAACGAAAGAAAAAATAAATAAATATGAAATTTAAAGGAGACAAATACGAATTGCACTGTACTTTCATATTTACTCATTGATAAATTGATAAAAACATTACTATTTCTGTTGGTCTAAGTGATAACACTTAACAGTGAGTTTAACTTTGTTAATATTATGATTTTCCATAAACATAGTTAATTTCTCAAAATAAATATTTCACCTTAATTCTATCGCATATTAACCAGTTGCCTTGATTGCAAGCCTTGATTTTACCATCATTATTTCAGTTGCAATCATCATTTATTAATGACGGATTTAAGGTTTTTCTGTTTTGTCCGGTCAGTCTTCTTGTGCTTTTTCACAAAACCAACCCTGAATTGTAACTCAATGATTAATCAATACTCGGACAAAAAATATCCGTTCTAAGCACTTCATAGCTTTATGTTAGACGACTGATATGTCGAATAAGAACTCTGGGTTAAGAATAAACAAGTAACAAATAACTGAATAACAAGTTTCAATGACTTTAATTTGTGTGTCGTGATATTTTTTTTTTCGAACTGAATCCCATCTTAATCCCACGGGCAATTTGTTTTATCTACCAGTAAACAGTATGTATTGCTTTTGCTATTGGGACTTAACTCATTCACGGTCGCGAACAAGCCTTTCAAATCATATCGTCAAATGGGGTGACTCTGTGTTGTGCTAAATACATTGTGGCGTAAGTGTAAAAGGTAAGATGTCGTTTTTATAAACTATAAACGGATTGAATGTGCTGTTTTCTGGTTTTCTTTTGCGAATCTTAATTTAAGCTCTTTGTCTTTGTATTGGTACATA
This sequence comes from Uloborus diversus, assembly GCF_026930045.1. Lineage (NCBI taxonomy): Eukaryota > Metazoa > Arthropoda > Arachnida > Araneae > Uloboridae > Uloborus > Uloborus diversus. Next base: position 43,688,833 of record NC_072731.1, read on the forward strand.
TGATGTGACACGTTTTCCTCTCATGCTTGCATTAAATCACTCCCTTCGAAGGTACCAGTATTATGCTAATGTGAAAGCTCTGAGTTGCTTGTACCAGCATTTAGAGCGAAGGTGAAATTGGCTGTTTTTTGATGCAGAATTACATGTAGCGCAATAATAAAGTGTGACCACGAAGGCTTGACCCTCGGCTCATCCTATTTTCAGAATTGTACATTTTCGTGAAGGGGAGATATGGAAAGGAAAGTTGAAACGGAATTTGCAAGTGCGTAATTGGTTACAGAATTTGAATACTTCACCTTGGAATTTAAGAAATTAGCTACAGAGTTAAAACATTTTAATTTGTGTGGTCAAGGCACGTGTCTCACTGGACAGGTCACATCCTACTTTAATGGGTGCTAGCTTCAATTATTTCAGCAGCCATTTGTCAGAGATAACAACGCCTCCTATAATTATTAACTTCAGTTAAAAATTAGCGAGAGTAGGGTTTCAATTAAGTATGAGAAGCTTTTCATTTCTATTTTTTCGCCAACTCAATGGAACTTACTGCTGTAACTTAAAACTTTTCAGATCTAAATAATCACATAACGAACACATAATATAGGAGCACTTTTTTTCATATCGCTAAAATGTTGATCAACTCGAAAATATGGCACGCGTCCTTTTTTTCCTTCTCTACCTATTTTAAGAAATAGACTCGTTTTCTCAAATGATTCACAAAGGTCATTTGTTTGCGATCAGACTATATAAGTAAAGTGTAAAATTTTTGTTATCTTAGAAAAATTATACATATCAGCATAAAATTTAAAGTGTAAAGTAAAAATAGCACTAAAGTTGAAATTCCAAAATTTTGCCTTCTACTGTGACTAATATGTGAGACTCCGCTGTCTTAGGGCAAGATCTAATACTAATAGCATTGGTAAATAGGTGCTGTTATACAGCATGATTAAAAAAAATCACAGAAGGCTTACCTAGGACCCCAACTCAAACTTTACTCAAAACTTGAAAATGTTCACTTACATCCCCTTGCTTCTTACTGTTTTATTTCGGAATATCAATATATGTTGATTGTATTTACTTAAAATGGATTATAAAAAAGTGAAAAATGTTCCCTGTCATGTGTTTTAGTTGAAAAGTGAATTTCTCAGAAAATTCATTGATTATGCTTTAAATCGCCTGCAAACAAAAAAAAAATATTTGAAAAACGAAATCAGCTTTAGCTCCTACAAACTGAGACAGGTAATTGCAATAATCTGATATATTAACAAGTTTGTACGTTTTAAAAATATATTCGTTCAATCATAACTCTTAGTCTACATTTTTAATATTTAATGTCTTTCCAAAATATATTTCTGCATTTGTTTCATAGTGCATTCTCTACAAATTGAGGAATATTTTTATTTTTTGCATTTTCTATGATAACATACATATAATGTGTTCTACAATTACCACTCCTGAAGTTATTTTCCTTTCGCCGATAAGAAAAATACTATTCTCTATCTTCCTTGCCCTGAAACTAGAAATAAGAAAACGAAGCTCGAACAGCTTAATTCAATTTAGGATGCAGTGCACGCTTTTGAAACAGTAACGGAGTCATTGGAGATAAATTATTTGCTGCATAATACTCGCCGTTTTTATCCCAAAACAAAATAATTTTCCATGCCGGATCCTCGTTTATTTTTATTAAGGAAAGCCAAGATATTTTATGAAGAGAGATATGCTGGGAATAGGCAGGGAATTAAGGATATTTTTCTGTTTTGGTACATTATTTTAAGAAATTATCTATGGGAAAATTATTCACACACAGGGTAGCAAATCATGTTAACCTACCAATTAAAAATCTTATTTTTAAAGCTAATTGTCAAAAATCTTGTCTCTTGCCATACCAAAAAACATAAAATAGTAGTTTAAAAAACTTTGTGAAACAAACTAGGTGTTAAAATCACCGTCCCACTTTTTTTCGATGGGGGTGTACCACTCTGTATGACGTGCAGTTGATAATAGTTGTGTTACATAAAATTATTCTGCAGGATTAAAAAAAAAACTGTCAATGTCAAGAAAATGGGTGAAAACCAAATATTATTATTTAATTTTCTAGTTAGTACATAGCAGTACCAGGGTTGCGAGGTCTGAAGAAAATTTACCGACTCTGACTCCAACTCCAGGAATTTTAGAGCCTTTCATTCCGACTCCGACTTTATCCCATAATCTGTCCGACTTCGAATCTTTGACTCCTACGTCGCAGCCATGGACAATCTTGAGAAAAAAGTATTTTGTTGCAGCATGCTAATTCATAGCTTGTTTACACTGAAATAAAAACAACATTTTCTGAGAAAAAAAAATGAATGCACATCAAAAAGTGCCAACTTTTTCAATTATTTTTGTAGTAGAACATTAGTAAACAAACTGCTAAATTCTTAAACATTGTGCTGTCCGTGACAACATTTGAAGTTGTAAAAAAAGACGTGTATATATATATATATATATATATATATATATATCTGACTAGATTTTGCTAAAAACAATGCACTGCGAAACGTTATAGTATGATTAACTAAATCATTTATCATGAAATAAAGAAGCAGGAAGTATAAAAGAAAAACAGAATGCCAATATTTCAAGAGAAATTGTCGTAAATGATGCCTAGATTTATGATGGCGGATATCTTTCTGCATTATTTGCTTCTGATCAATAAATCAGAGTTAATTTTCCGATAAAGCCAATCTCCCATATTATGGTAAATGGTTTGGTATAGTTATGTGCAAAAAGTATTTCATTGAAGCTGGTTTCTTATATGTTAAATGCACTTGCTGCTTATAATTCTTGCTTGCATTATTTATGCAAGACTAGTTAATGATGGTGCTTAAAGTGATAAAAAATTATTAACATTAAAATGTACATAAAGATGGAATATTTCTTGATACCTTTCACCGAACAGCACAATTAGAGTTTTTATCAGTAAAAGTCATTTTCTAGAATTACGAGTTAAATGCACAGCGATAGTTAATTTATAGATTCATTGTACTATACTTTGAAAACTGCAAAGGTATGTTCATTACACACAACATTTTGTGAAATATATAAATTAATCAAAATATTAGTAAAACTTTCCCGTAACGTAAAAATTAAAGAAATATGCAAATTAAAGAATGCTTGATGCATTATTAAAACTTTCTCTAAATACTTAAAAATAAATAAATACATAAATAGGGTGATTTGCCAGTGGTTTACCACCTGCCAGTTTTGACAACTCTAGCACTAATATGCACAAAACAAGAATAAATAAATATATATTTTTAATATGATTGAAGGAACTAATTTATAGTATCCCCTGTAGTGTTCTCTTATACTTTAAAGTTGTAACTAAAGTTTTAAATGGAGGTTAGGACTGCACAATTACGAAGACACATAACATTTTTCAAGAAAATCACTTTTCTCACTAGTGAGAATTGTCATGAGATAAAATGTTTAATCGTATTCCTCGACGATAAATTTTATTCGTCAGGTTTATTTACTGATATATGCTGATCATCCATGTTTATACTAAGTAAATAAAAAAAAATATTTGAGAGTGTGTGCCATAAACTCGGGACTACCGGATCATGGTGAATCCGCTTGCTTGGCTAGTTGGCTAGGGATACCACAACCTGTCGTCACGTGAACTATATGACATCTTATATGAGGACCAATTCATCAAAAGGGAAAGTATTCATTTTTCAAAAATGTTCAGGAGATGAAAAAAAAAACGAATTAGGGGAAGAGCAAAATAGTTTTATCAACTTCTCTGGATACAGAATTGAGCACAAAGTCACAGCAAATCATGGCCCAGAGTAAGAAATGTTTGTGTAAAAAAAGAGATATCGCCATCTTAATTTTGGATATGCGTCCTTTTGAACGAAAACCTGAATGTTGAAAATTCCAATTTCTGTTAATCTCTAACTTTTCACCTTCTCATCTTCTCCTATCGAAGTACATTAACCTAAAAGTAGTGGATTAAAATTTGTGGATTTTGGACATGTGTTCCTTCGGATCTAAAAAATTTCGTACTACAGATTCTTTTAGGATATGTCTCCTTTTGTTAAAAATAAAACGTGCAGAGGATGGATTTGTTACCTTTTGATCAAAAAGCCACATTTTACCCTTAAGGAAAAGTGGGTCTTCAATGTTTGGACTTCTTGAGAGTAAGTGATTTGATAAAGGTCGTCTGGAGAATTTAGAAAATATCATAAAATGAATTTTTCTAAAAAGTGGATTTGTTCCCCACTATCACAAAACACTTATAATGTCATTATTACGTGAAACGTAGGAGGGTAGTTTATGTGCAACATAATATCCAGTTTTATAATCTTTGCTCAAAAAAATTTTCCGAACCAAAAAGTAAATTTAATATTTTCCTGTTTTTTCAATCAATACTATTAGCTCACAATCTCCGAATATATCTTGTTGAATTCTTGCAGATCAATTTTTACCTACTTCATGTAGTCGGATCAGAAATATTTTCCTGTTTTTTCAATCAATACTATTAGCTCACAATCTCCGAATATATCTTGTTCAATTCTTGCAGATCAATTTTTACCCACTTCATGTAGTCGGATCAGAAATTTGGTATGATACCTCAGAATCGGTGACAGTGCAATATTCTACGATCAAATTAATTAACTATTAATTAAAAGTTTATTCCAATTTTTATAAACATTTAAGCATAAATTCTCTAATTCGAAAGCGAAAAAAATGTTCACAAAAATTTTATTAAAATATCGATAGCATTCTATAATTTGTTCCAATGTTTTAAGGTAATTTAGAACGTGACTTAATATTGTTTAAAATGCAGAAAAGCCTCCAATTGGAATTTTTTTGTTGATCACGGTCATTGTTGAATCATGGTTTTATTGATTTTTTTTATTAAAGCTTTCAAATTAGCATTATATGCGCCTAGTAAAGCAATATAAATACGATTTCCACACACAAGGCAAGGTTGACCTAAAAGTAGGAGGTATATTTTAAATTTACATATTTAGTATTAACATATATTTTTCAACTAATTTAAATTATACCATGTTTGTAAAAATGCTACGTGAAGTTATATTTTCAGTTACTGCATGCTGAAACAACAAACAAAACTTTACAGTATTACAACAAAACTTAACATTGAGATATTTCAAAAATATGTTTGAAAATTTGCCTGCTCGAAAAATGGCAACGAGCCGAGATGCTTCTCAAAGCCATTAATCACAAGAAACAAAGTTGGCAGAGCGATACGTCGAGTGCCAATGTTTAAGAAAGCACTGTCAAAGATATAACTCATGATACGAAGCTTGATTATCTTTCTGAATCTTATTTTCCCCAGCAATAAATCATTGATAATATTTTTGATAACAAAATTTCAAAGTAGTTTTCAATGTCTGTTGTAAAAGGCACTTTTAATGTAATTTCTGAGGCTCGGGATAGATTCATACTACAAAAGTCATATAATACGGCAGTTTTTTAAGAAATAAAATTTTATGAATTTTGTTGTAGTTAATGTGCGCTACGTCCCTAAATTCGTACATCATACAAGAAATGATTCTTTTATCATTACACCTCATTGTAAGAACATTAATCAATGATCCTACAGTATTATTTCTTTTAATAAAAAAACTCTCTTAGATTCTTTAAACTTAACTTTTACAACAAAGTCCTATTCTTATAAAATTCATATAAAACTAGAGCTTCAATACATGGAAATAGGCCATCCTTTCTGATTAACCCCTCTGTGCTCTTTATTACATTAATTGCTACTACATTTATTTAACACTTAGCAGACATTTTGAAAACAAAAAGACAGTGATATGCACTAGCTGTAGCTCATGGGAATGTTATTTGACGTTATGTTTTCGCAGTAATAGGTAGGAAATAATTTCCCTTACTCGCTGAATGAAGAATCAAGGTACTAGTCCTTAACTACTGAGTAGTTCCAGATTTATTGAAAACTTGAATTGCTTTATTTAAGTAGCCTAATTTATTTAGCCAAAAAGCTGCACAAGAATATTCATATACAATACTGTGCAAATTAATAGAAAAACATATTTTTTAAGATTTTTTTTTCTTTTTTTTTCCTGCGCGATTTTCCTCCTTAACCCAGTTTCAACTGCTTTTTTTGTACACCGTGCTACTGCCCTTGACTAATCTAAACCGATCATGACATGTCGAAATTTGTCCTTTCAGTTGCCGAAAGAAGTGATCGGTTGTGTGTAATGTGCTTCTGACATACACTTAAAAAAATGATATCAATCGAAGGAAAAGGCACAGAATTGTCCTCCCTCCCCCACCAACGTATACTTCTATGACTGTGAAGGATATTGGTGCAGCAGCTGGAGTCCAAAAATCCAGCATTTTTGGATTATTAATCATCAAAATACTTTTGAGAAAGGGTCTCCAAAACAGAAGGGTAATTGTGAACGCGAAAGGAAAAGACTACACTTCTACCAGATTAATTTCTTGCCCGTAATAGTAAAGTTCATAATTTGAAAGACAAGTACAAATCTTCAGAGTGAGTTTTAAGCTACTGGTGTGAGCATGTGTTCATCGACAATTTGACAAAGGTTTATTAAATCAGAGAGATTTGCAAGAACACCAATCAAAAATAGTTATTAAAGCCTGCAATGAAGAGAAAACGTTTTTACTGGCTCAGGAAATATCAATCCTAAAAGAATTTTGTATGAAGTGAAGTGAAGAAACACATTTTATTGTGCAAAGGTTTCGACAAAAATTTGTCAAGCGAAGTGATGGAGATCAGGGAAAAAAATCTTCTTGAAACAGTTAAGCATCCGCAGGAAGATATGTAGGGAATTGTTTTACTCCTGGAGAAACTGATAGCTTATTAGTTTAAGGGATAATGAATTCAAAAATTACACTTTTAATTAAAAAAAAGATACGATTGTGCGTATGAGGCAAACGTTTGCTGTTGGTGCATCTCCGCAACAAAATCCCCCCCCCCCCTCTTCAGAAAAAAAAAAACTTCTCAAGATCATAAATTAACGGTTTAGGATTGTCTTGGAAGTTCTCTTGTTATAAACCCATCAGAACATTTTGGAGCATTAAAAGGGACGTGTGAGTACATACTTTGTATTTGATTGCTAGACCATGCATAAAGGTTAAACTTTACCAATTGAATAGCATTTGTGAAAATTTTTGAGCTTCTTCCAATTAATTTGCACAGTACTGTGGGCAGAAAAAAAAACAAAATATTGTAGAAAACATTTTTAAAAAAAGAAGAAGAAGAAGAAGAATGTTAAAATACGTTTTGAGCACTTAACTCTCATTTTAATTTGGTGCTGTTTAAAAACAGTTACGTGTTATTTTATAGAACTTTCCCCTGACCAAGGAAGGCTACCTATAGGGATTGCAGTACCGGATCAAAAATTCAATACCTGTATTCGTTTTTTTTTTCACATGATACCGGAATACCGGTATTAATACCGGTATTAGAAATTTTCCGAAAAAAAAATTCAAAAACATTATGTTTTCTTGCCATATGTTATTTATTTATTTATTTATTTATTTTTTGCAAAAGTTGCATTATTTCCTCATTGTGAAGAAACATAAAATGAAGCAACAAATACTATACTAAAAAATCAATAATAGCAAGAAACACAAAGCATTTATTTAATTGTCACAAAACCTAGAACTCATTTAAGTGAAATATTTCCTACATTTCAAAATATTCTTTCTGAATTCACGCAGGCCGGTGATACTGTTAATAATGCGCATTACAGCTGCTGTAGTTGCTTGGGAGTTCTACATTTTCAAATAATTTGGTCTTTACCTAGCTGGATTTGGAAAAATCAGTTTTGTGAGTGTGGGTGTTTCTTTTGCATTTTGGGTTGTTTTCTGTTTAATCATTATTATTTATAGCTAATTGTAACTGTTTTTCGAGCGACAACTCTTTTTGAGTTTTTACATATTCTTCAACGATTTCCTCTTGGTCAGAACAGGTTTCCGTTTGCTTTTATTGACATGTAGAAATTCTTTACAACTATATAAATATCTGAAAATATGTTCCAACTGGTTATGTCTTAACTCTTTGCAAATTTTCAAGGCGTTACAAGTATTATCTCGCTTGGAAGAAAGCTGAATAGCGAGACAGAACAGCACGCTAATACCGGTGACAACAAATTACTTCTTGTTATGCTGTATAACAAGAAAAATCTTTCAAGAAATTCAGTACAGTTGAGGCAAATATGTAACAAAAAATAAATGAATTTCTGCAATGGACGGTTGGAATAAATTGTTTATGAGACAAACGCATTCTTATTATACTTAAAATTACTTTTCTCAAGAGAGCAAGTCAAGGATATGGAGAAAATAAAAACGTGGTTCACATAAACTCACGCAAGTGCGATTCCTCACACCATCTGGTGATGAAAATATTATTTCGTAATCTTTCGGCTACTTTTATTCATTGATATTCTATAAACTCGGTCTTTTGAAGTCAGATCTTAATTTCAATAGATTGATTTTGGTACTATCTCATCGAAAAATAAATTTATAGTAAAAAAAAACAGTCGACATCTCGTTTTTTAAATTGACAACTCTTTGATTAAAAGCTTTTTATTATGCTTAGCAAATACCGAAAATATCGGTATTCTACCTCGGCAAATACTGATATTTCGAAATTGCAAAATAGCTCCAAATACTGGTATTCAGTATACCGGTATTGCAATCGCTAGCTACCTGTTTTCCTTCATTTTTTGGGTCAAAGGTATTTACTTCAATTTCAGTGGGGCGATAAAATTTACCTTATTTTATCGATCCCCTGAAGGGATAAATAGCAAATCAACCATGCTCAACCCGGGAATAGAACCCGGACCAGTAGCGTAGGAGTGCGCAACGTTTCCACTGCGCCACTGGGCTTCTGTCTCATTTCATCAGGTACCAAAAAAAAAAAAGAATGTTTGCATTTCATAAATCTTTGACATGAGCTTTACACTAATAATGTTATTTACAATTACCGTAGTATCCTATGTAAGGCTTTTTGAGGCAATTTATGCTCTAAGTCCACTATTCATCCCTAATAATTTGAAGATGACCATCCGGAACGAACACATACATCGCCAGTTTCATTCGCACTTCCACTTCTCTATGATTCTCTTTTTAAAGAAAGAGAAACGTGTTTTGCCCTTATTGCGTATTTTGCTCATTATTTCTCCCTTATATTGCACACTTCTGCAAATAGATTTTTATTCTAAATCACATGCCTTATTTAAGTTTAAATAAAATCAATAAGCAAGTATTTACTATTAGTCAAGATATTTTTATTACAATAATATTTTGTTTTCTAGATTCATTTATCCAGCATGAAGATGATTTTGGCAGTACTTAATGCTTAAACACAAACGTAACTAGTTGTAGAATGAAATGCATATTTTACGTAGATAAGAAAAATATTTGTATACTTTAGGTCCATTTCATTTTAAGAGTTTGCGTTTTAAAAGCATATTCATACAGGATATTTTAAATTTTTACACTAACATTTATGCAATGTCGAATTAGTTTTTATTGTCAAACTACTCAATTAATAGGTAAAGTAAAATTATCATTCCGTTACAATATACTGCTGCATTAATTAATGATACGGTGCTAAGGTATAAAACTGCATCTACATTATTTCTAAGGGAGCGATTGGTAACAGTCGCAGATACCACTTTAAATGCTTAGCATTTGTCACTTAAGTTCAAATTTACCACAGCAATATACACAAAATAAGCAAATACCACTTTTTCCTTAAGGCTTTTTTTAAACATTTCGTGGTCAAAGATGACCTTAAATAATGATCTTAAAAACTTATAGTTTAAGTAAATCAAATTATGAATAACAGGCTGGTGAAATTAAATCAATTTTGCTAAAATGTGCAGATACCAAATCTGCGCTTAGCACGGCAGCATACATGCTTTTAAAGCCTAAGTACACGTATTATGAATAACCGTCATATGGTGCGATTTTAGTCTATTGAAGGCATCGTTTATTGCTAAAATAAAACAATTTGTAGACACTACATTCCGTGAATGGGAAACATATAGAACTGATAAAATGTATCTACGTAAACCGTTGTGGCGTGGCAAGTTCCGTAAGCCACACAAACGAGTGAAAAAATTCTTATGGCATATATGCCCACATATTTGTAGTTGAAATAAATGCTTAAACCATTTTATGGTGAAGATATGGATTTTATTAAACGTTTCTATTTAGATTTACAAATTACAGCGTCAGAATTACGGCCTTTATGGTGTACGAAAAAGTAAGCTCGATCAATGCCCGAAGTTATTATTAGTATCCTTACTAGAAAACATCACAGTAATCAAGTTTTATGCAACTGAGTAATAAAGATTGTAGTCTCCATTGTAATTTAAGTATTTTATAATCATAAACCTTACTGATTCATTTTTGTGTTCACTGACACGAAGAATTATTTTTTAAAGCAATTAAAACATAAATAATTAAATATTAGAAAATATTTTATAAACACAACGGAAAGAGAGCCAGTATGTATTTTTAACCGAGTAACAAATAAGTGCAAACCGACCGGTGAATCAACAGTTAAGCGCAAATTAATTTTCAAAAATTCATGATATCACTAAAAACTAGCATTTGACACCCCCATGCCACTAAAAATATTCTAATTTATATATAAATTTGTTTTTTCCTTCTTAAAAAAAATATAATTTGTGAGAACTTTTACGACACTGAGCCAAGTTTTTGGAACCTTTATTTTTGTAATTTTCTGTAAGTAGGGGATCATCATTTTATTCGGGCATTACAAATGTTTATTGTGTAAGTTATTAATGATTAATTGTGAATATCAAAATCTAAATGTTTATCAGTGTAATATTTTGTACTTAAAATAAATATATAAAACTTATAGAAATTATATAAAAATAAAAATAAAAAAAATCAAAGTGTAAAAATCATGCAAAGGTTCACCAAAGGGAAGTGAACGTGAGCTACAACTATCTATAATTTTATGTTAAGGCGACAAGGGAGTTTATTTCAGTTGTTTTCCCAATTTTTGCTATATTTCTTTAAAATTTTGTGTGATACGTTTTGGCAATATATAACTCTGTACCAAAAATTATTTAAAAAATTTCAAAATTTTAAACTTTTTATTAAATTTAATTTTTTTAAATGAGCGTATTTAAAAACAGCCCCGGGAGCAATAAGTTTTTAAATATTGCTTCGATAAAAATGTTGGGGTTATTTCAAGACATGGTAACAGAATGCACCCTACACCAACTATGTAGTTGTTGTGTAAAAAAAGATAAAATTGAAAGAATGAAATATTACGAAAAATTTACAAAAATCATAATCGAGAAGAACATTTTTGCATGTCATAGTGTTATTTATTTTAGAAAAAATTAGTTAGTTTGCACAAATGAATCTTACACAAATACTGAATGCACACAAAAAGTTTTAAGTAAATTGAACAATAATTAAACAGCCTGGAACTTTTCGAAGTTTTTAAAACGTCGAAAAACCGTAATCGGAGAAAACAGCAATTTTTATGAAATATTTGTCAGTAACTGTTTTTTTTTTACATTTTAGTTGTAGGTAATTCTACTCATTGTATAGCAGTATGATAAATAGTCAATATAGTGTTAAAAAAATAAGAAATTTTGAAGCATTGAATGTTATAAACTTTTCTCGATGTTGTATTTATTACGCAAGATTAATTTGCTATAAAATCAGAGAAATGGTAATATATTTATAAAAAAGTTAGAAATGTTTTGGCTGAATGTTATACTTTTTTCACATAAGTATATTACTTAGGCATTATGTGTAACTTTTATTATTTTTTTTATTTAAAATTTTTAAATATTATGTATACTTCTTGGTGACTGGGGCAACAAATGTCATTCTGAGACCAAGTCCAAGATTCCAATTGCGGCATTATGTCAAATGTCGGCATTGTTTCGGTCACCTTGCACCAATTATTTCTATTAAACTATTTAAAATTTTCTTAGTTGTTATGATTTGGATTACAGTTGGTGAGATTTGCTGTCTCGTCATACTAAGTGTAATATCGACAGCTACTGTACTAACTTTGAAAAATTCATACAACATTGCAGATTTTGATTTGTTGAAGGATAGACCTATAAAGATAATAGCACCCGTTTAATCATCCAGCTGTAAAAATAGACTGGATTTTGCTTGGTGTGATACCCATGTTGCTACAATCCTTTTTTTTTTTTTTTGCAATCATAGGACAACTTAAAAATATGGGTAAATCAATGCAATGAAAATACATAAAAAATAAACCTATAATTATTTTAAAAATGACACTATACGGATAAGTATAAGCTTCATATAATCAGTAAAATAGCCGATAACTCAATGACAAAAAACAAACAGCTGCTGCGCAGAACATGTAATGATGGTTTTTGACAACATTAGAGAAATCTGACAGTTACGGTAACATGATCAGAGATTGGAGGGCAGATCTTCTGTGTGGATTCAACTCGTTTATTATCCTGTTACTAAGATATAAATATAATCAATATTACAATTTTATACAATAAATATTCAAAATGAATTTTTAATGAGATTGTTTCAAAACTGACCGGCCCCATAGGCCACTCCCTCATGTTTCAAAATTTCAGCATTTTTAGTTAAACATTTTTTTTTTTTCAAATTTCTCTTGAGTTTGTAGTCACTCGAGTTTATCTTTCTTATTTGGCTCTGCCATCGTTTATCTCTCTTTTCTGCAATAGCCATGGAAAAGTCATTAACGTCAACATGTGTTGTAATTATGTCAAATGATGCGACGCATCCAAGGTTGAACTCTCTAACGGCGGACACTAGGGCTAGTTTCAGTCGCTTTTTTGATACAAAAATCTCTTTTGGGCACTTATTCCAAATCACACTATGCAAACACTCGTTTGTATTTTGCGTTTCAGTTGAAGTACATCCTGCCAGTATATCATCCACTTTTAGTCTTTGATATACTGGCATGATCTTTTCTGCTATATTTTGTGACAATATAGTTTTTATTGCTTTGTTGCTACTTGGCTTCTCGCCTTTCGCCAATGCTCGTTGGAAAAAGCGTCAGAAAGTTTTGAAAACTGGGCATTTTTCATTTATTATATGCATGTTCTTTTTATTAGTTGACATGTAGTGAAATAGGGAAGCAAAAATCCAGATTTTGGCAACATTGGGAGCATTTTCTTTAATGATATTTCTGTGATAATTGTGAAGTCGTTGTATCGTGTCATCTTTTAGAGCACCCCCTTTTTTTACCGCCTAGGGTGACGCCTCTACTTTTTCATTCGTGCACCGTTTTTTTCCAATCCTGCTACTAACCTTTTCGCAACGTGATTGATGCATTCTTCTTTGTTGATCGTAGTTTCCCCATAAACATATTTTCAGTGAAATGCTGTAATGCTTTTACATCCCCATCGCAAAACATAGTGGTATATCGCATTTTGTGGTCAAGTGATCTTGACCACAATATATCAGCTGTAGATGTTTCCATGCTGTTTGATGGCCCACTGTGATTCTTTTAGCAATCGGACTTATGGCCGGCATACCACAGGTATGCCGGCCTTACTTAAGCCTAACCGGCCTAAGTTAAAGACTTAGGAGTAAACTGTGCAGAATATTTCTGCACAGTTTACTCCTAAGTCTTTTCCGGTTACTGTAGAGTCATGGCAATATTTGCTGAGTACTTCGTAATAAACAACTAATACAGTTGCGTTATCAATAATGAGACCTATGCCTTATAATGATGAATGTCCTCGCTTCTGCCATGTTCCATCGTACGAAACGAAGATGTCCAGAATATCCGATCTTAAATCAACAATAACTTCGCTAAAAATAGTCGGAAATGAATTTTTTTTCTTCATCTGAAGGAAAACGATTTTGATTATTTAAAGCAAGTAAAAAAAATCGATATTTTGGCCGTCTTTTATTCAGTTTGAAGGCCGCTTAACCGTAACTTTGATGAAGACAACATTGTCCTATTGGAAGTAAGAAGTGTAGTCGTCCGATTTGTCTTCAAAACAATTTTTACATAAAATTTAGATTCAATTCTTGTAAATGCAAACATCATTACAATAGAGATAACAAATCCTACATTAGGTAAGAATAAATTAATTATAAAGTAGATAATGTGCAGTACAGGGGGGAAACCGCTCAATTTGTTAAATATTTCCAAACAATCTCAGGAATATTAAAAAAATTATTAACCCGTAAAAATACGTCTTTCATGATTTTCACATTCAATGCATAAGAAGCAAAGTTCACTCTCCCGGCAATTTCCACGTACATGATGTATTTTTAAACATTTATTCTATTGCGTTGATACTTGAACTCGGTAATTTTTTTCTCAAGTAATTAGATTGACATCTAGTCTAACCTTCTAATTCAATCAAGAAAGTGCTTCAGAAAAAATTGTGTGCGTGCGTGTGTGTGTGTGTGTGTTTTGTCCAAAAATACCAGTTAAAAAATCGAATTTAATGCCATGAATGCAAATTCAAACTTTAATTTAATCCTTGCTTTAAGATTCATCATCCTGCGCATAATTTCTAATGTATTTCGGGGAAATGAAGTAAATACTATTTTTTTTTACATATAAAAATAAAAATATTTTAGAACTTACTTCGTTAAAAAATTTAACAGTCAGAAAGTTAATAAATAGAGAAAACAATTAATGTATCTTAATTATGGCAATGCATTCTAATGAAATTAACTGTTGTGTATTAGGTAATGGTAAAAAAATCAACAACTTATTGAAGTACGTGAAATGATAAAAGTGTGTTCTACAAAGGTAGTACTCGATGAAGCCATAAAAAAACCCCGAGTTCCCTTAGTGACAACTGACGATAAATTATACGAATGGTTTCGGAATTCCCTACCAGTGCTCTCACCATTTTCAGTAGTTCAGGATTTGGGAAATAATTCCCTAAATACTATGACAAATTGCGTTCATAACCTTTCTAAAATCAGAGAGGTAAAAATACTTTCTCGGAAAAATGGCAGTGTGCCGAGTTATAGTATGCGGCACTGGAACATTAATCATCAGCTACAGAAAGGCGAAATCTAAAGGGAAAGGCAGTGTGCCAATGTATCAGAAGAAATTGTAGGGAATGATACGTCGAGTTATGGTATCTTTTTGCATTATTTGATTCTGGACAATAAATCACATCACATGAATTTCGATGGAAACAAATCCTTGGTATTATGCTAAGAGCTTTGGTATGTTTCGTGAGTATCTTTACAAGGAAGTAAAATATGATGTTTTTTTCCCCTGTCAGAATAATACCAATGCATTTTTCAAAGCTAGATTTTCAGTCCTAAGTGGTATTGCGTTGATAACTACAATAGACAGATCGTTTATTAAAGTATACATTTGGTTTAAACATTGATTTATCTTATTTCATCCGCAAAAAAGTAAGTAGTAAAATGGTTAGTAACTTAAAAAGGAATAAATTTAAAAATAAAGATAAATACGCGAATTGCACACTTGAACCTTTGTATGCATTTTATATTTATCAAGATTTTTTTAATTATTATTCAGTTAATTTATTGGTTAAATCAGGGAAAGGTTCTTGTGTTGCAGCCAATTATCTTAAAATTCAATAATTTTTTTTCTTCATCATGTTGTCAATATATAGCGAAATGCATAAATTGAAATTCAAATGATTTTAAAACGAACATTTAAATAAGAAAAAAAATGAGACAAAGTTTATTATAGGATTGCATTTAGTAAAAGTAAACTTAATTCATGAAAAAAATACTTATTATTTGATCAAAAAATGTTTAAAACAATGTTATTTTTATAAAAGCTATAAATGCATTAAAATAACGTCTTGGACATTTATCAATATATTTTTGACAATGTGTTTAAACTAGCATGTTATGACAAGGAAATGTCATTTTTCTAGTTTGATAACTGTGTAGCATTAAGTAAAACGCAGTAAGATCTTGACGGAATTTAAGTTGCAACAGTGCTTCGAATTTTGGTATAAATACGGAAAAATCAGCAGCGCACTTGCGAGTAAAAAGGGTCAACTTTATTGGAACTTATATCTTCAATTAGAATACTATATTAAGTAATACATCAAGTGTAAGAATACTTTAAAAAAAAGAATGTTAATAGTTTATTGGAAAGAATCAAAATACTGGGTTTCCTTCTTAAGCATTTCCTACTAAAATAAGCCCGCGGGGTGCATAAAATATTAGTAAACAAAAATGTACGTTTTTAACACATAAAATTTTCTTCAAAAATATTAAACGGAAAGTTAACAATAATAATAGCAACAATGCTATTTTTTTTTTTGTTTTGTTTTGGCGGAAAAAAAAAAAACAAATTTGAGAAATGTCTGCTTTTTTATGGTCAAAGTTTAAAAAACGTATATATTATAAAATATATGTAATGTTTGTGTTTTCAGAAAGTAATTTGGTGTAAAAATAATTCCTTGAAAAAGCTGGTCAGCATACAAATAAATTTTCTAACAAATAACGAACTGATTATCGTTTCTATAGCGCACTATAACACACTCACACACTCATTTTAAGTACAAATTCAAATATATCGATGTTTATTTTGAATCCTACTATAGCCAATGTTGCGAGTATTTGTTGGATATGGTACTGCGGAATTTAAATGTAAGTAGCATAATTCATTAATGTGTTTTAGTTATTAGAGGATATACAAAACTTTATGAAAGGTAATTAACAAAACTGTGTTTGATATGCAGTTTACGTACTTCCATTTATTAAATGCATTACACATGCTAAGTTAAATTGAAACAGTTCAGTTTCTCATTCATATTGTATTTTGATGTTAACTATACTTGTGTGCGTTCCTAACATAAACGCAGCGCGTACTTAAATTTGTATATGTTTAAACAATTTCAGATTTCATTTAAAGGATTTATCAGAATGTTTTTCGAAATTAGGTCTTATGCTGAGTAGCACTGCTGACAAAAAATCATAAAACTTCAAACCTGGTTCGCATAGTTCTATAATCTACTTACAACAGACACAGGGGAAAAATTAGTTTTTAATTACCCTGGTTTACCGTGGGATAAGTTGGAACAGAATTTTCGAACACAAAGAATGATAAAACTAAAGTTTTTACATGGGCAATGACACGGGTAATTGCCTGACATTTTAAAAGTAAAGCAGTATTAATGTTGTACTATTAAAATTGAAATACACTGTACAAAAGATATTTGAAATAGATTATTATATTTTTAAAATGAATTTAATAGTATAACTGAGCTGTCAAAATACATTTTAGCTGAGTTGAAATAAACATGTTAAAGACATGGTAACTGACCGGCATACTCTATTTTAAAATGTTAGTAAGTTACCATGTTTTTAACATTTTTTTTTTTTTTAAATCATCCGAAATATATTTTGTTAACTCAATTATATCATGAAATTCTGCTAAAAAAATTCAATAGTCTGACGAAATAGATCGGTTTCACAACGTATATTTTACGTTAAATGTTACAAAAAACATGCTATTTTGCTTTTAAAATTTCAGTTACTTAGTCGTGCAATTGCCCATTTTCAGTTGCTCTCAGGGAGTTACTTACAGTCGTGCAATTGCCCATATACAATTGCTCTCAGGGAGTTATTTACAGTCGTGCTATTGCCCATATTCAGTTGCTCTTAGAGAGTTACACTAGATGAATTGCACGAAACTTGATCTCTCAATGCATTGAAAATAAATAGTAGTATCGAATTTTAAAACTTAGAACTTACATTTCCACTTACCCCAAATGATCCTCGTCCGGTTATTCTATGTTGCATAAATAAACACGATTCCCTAAAATGTGGAAATATCTTACTGTACCAGTAAACTTCATATTTTACTTAGCGAAAGTCTGAGTTTTCGTTTCTTCGATTATCAACGCATTTGTTTCGGGTAATATAAATCATTTATGTTCTGACATTGAAGAGAAATGTACCTTACTTTGAATATTTCACCCCGTATTATGAATGACTGATATATCTCATTACTATGCGACGGCGTTATAAGTCGCAAACACTCCCAAAGGAATATTTCATCGACCTGCTTTAAGCTTTCCTAATGATGCACAGAATAACTTACGAGAAAAATGTTCTTTAGTTTAATAACTCGGAAAAATAATGACCTTTGCAGTTTAGTGGGAAAATATTCACATGAATGCCTAAAATCTGAAAGAAAAGATGTAATGAATAATATTAAACATTCACCTATGTTTATAAAAATCTATATTTCTCAACTAGAAGAAAGTATATTTAAGTAAGCTGATATTTTTTTTTATATTTGCGCTAAAGCATTTAAAGTACTATAGGAAAAATAGTATTTATTGCATTAATTATGTTACTCAAGTTTAAATTATTGTGAAAATTATATCAATAGTTTTATTTTCTGTGCCAAACTATATTTTGTGAAAAATCGTACAGTTTGTTGTAAATATAAGTAATGTATTAAAGTAAAACTGTATAGATGATGCATGGAAAAATGATTAATTTTTAAGATTTTGGCTGTTTGTTACTTAAGAGAAGAAACATTTAAAAACCTTTTTACGTCTAATAAAAAAATACGGCGATTCTTTAAGTTGCTTTTTTTTTAAATTTATTTCAACCGACCTTATGATAAATAAAATTCAAATAAAAAAGGCATGCATATATATTTAATGGGAAATTCTAGTTTCTGGCAGATGTAAGCATTAAAAAGTAAATATATAAATCCACACACCAAAGACATTGACGATAACCGACTATTTCCGGAAGTTCTCCGGTGAAAGTCGATATTACGCAATTTCTCTCTTTTATGGTAACAAATATGTTACACATATTGCAACTGCGTGCCTTAAATGCAGAGTATCAAATTTTCGATTGTAAAAATTCCTTGTAATTGTAGGTCGTTTTCATTATTCGATATAGAAACCGCCACACACATTGCAAAACTTTGTTCACATGTTTTTAAGTGCACGATAAGAGTTATGACGCAAGTCATAAACCCATAAAAAGTACGGTAAGTAGTACATAAGAGTGCGTCAAATAAGTAGTCATAAATAGCACAGTAAGAACACGTCAAGAGTAAAGTCTTTACAAATTAAGCTGCTAAGTATATCTAGTTCGATTATTATTTTTATGAAACTTGGAAATTAGAACTAAGTTATAAACTCTAACGTTAGGTGACTGTCAATAGGTGTTAAAGCTTGAACAAAGTAGAATTAATTAGTTTATGTTCTAGATGCTGATAAGCTTTTAATTATGCATCTTTTTTTAAGTAAATCTCTTACCAACTCAATATTATATTTCAACAGACAGTTCATTAAGTTTCCTTGTTTTTCCTTGTGAGACTATATATTTAAAATTGTGTCTAAGTGTATTGCAATTTCACAGTATATTTTTTCGAAGAAATCTGTAGTGCAAAAAATTTGTAATTAAACTTGACATTCAAAGTTTTGACTTTAGCTTATAAATTTTATGTAAAAATTTAACTACTAATTCAAATAAAACATGCACATAAACTTTTCTATGCAAAATATTCTTAAAAATGAACGTATAAATATTCATTTTAATGCATAAAATTATCTTTATTTATTTATTAATGTACTTTCTCACATTTCTTAAAACAGAATAAATTTTAATCTCCCCAGCGTAATCTGCATTTGATTTCACATTTTAACTTCATAACACGATATATGTGTTCTAGCGCAAAAATATTCTTTATGCATACACTTCAACAATGAAAAAAAAAAAGATTTTTTTCTTGGAAAATACAATAGTAAGAACAACAAAACAAAAAAAGATTTATAACAAAAAATGGGTAGAAAATGATTAAGGTGCAATCAGTTCAGCGAAACAGAAGAAATACGACTTTTCCTATGATTTCTGCATTTTAAAATATGTCTTCATCTTATATAAATGCTAATGTATTCCCTTTCGAGAGAACATAATTTGTACTTGAAACGTAACATTTCAAGAATGTCTTTCGCTTTCGCAGCATTGTGTTTCATTTGCAATAACATGGAGAGGTTTTTTTTATTGACAAAAATGAAAATATTTTTACTGATTCATATGATTTGCATTTTATTTTTCAAATGAATTAAGCATTTAATTACTAAAACTTTTTTTTCTAAATTTAAATTGCCAAAATAAGCGCATTAAAAGATTTAGTATGACAAGTAAAAAATGTATGAATTTTCTAGGGAAAAATAAAAACTTGCTAAATGAGAGCATTCATTCATTCATCCTTATTCATTGATAATTCTGTTTAAAAAAATCACTCTAATATCAGGAAATAATCAACATTTTGTAGCACAGATTATTGAATACACGTGTTTCGGATTTCGAGGAATCCATTTTTCTATTCAAAAAGGAGGGTTTTTAGATGTAAAGACATCTGGTAAAAACAACGAAAATGAGTCGCAGGCAGCTTAAATATAAATTGCTATTTTGCCATCTAAGCTATATGCTGTTAATTTTCGTTGTTTTTACTGGATGTCTTCACATCCCAAAACTCACAATTTTAAATTGAAAAAAAAGGTTCCTTGAAACCCCGAAATACGTGTATTCAGTAATCTGTATATTTGTGCTAAAAAACGTTGGTTATTTCCAGGTACTTCTCGACACAAAGGTATTGATTTATTTTCACTATAGTATATTATTATTTAAAATAATCAGCCATAATCATAAGTATAGACATTAAACATGTTTTACATATTTTGAAAAAGTTACATGTTTTAGCATAATATTCATAATCAGAAAATTTCGTAATTTATCTATGAACGAGTAGTTTTTATTAAACGGAAACGAAGAAAATATGTCGAAACGGTACAAATTTTCCTATTTGTTTATAACAAATAATTAAATGCTTCAATTCCTAACAGAGAGAATGCAGCAGAATAATGTGCGAACAATTTTTTTTTTTTTTAATGTGTTTGGTCATTTTGGATTATTTTACGCAACATACGCTTAGTAATGATTACTGAGTACTGACACACAATTCTAGAGCTATTTTTTAAAAATTATTGCTTCCACTATACTAAGATACTTACTTACATTAGACTTATATATACTTTTTAAAAATAAACATTTATTTATCACATTTATTTCTTGCTGTCGAACAGTATAGTTTGCTCTGTAATCTGAAAGAACTACCAATTTACTTTTAGAAAACGGTTGTTTTAAAGAAATGAAGAACATTCAAATAAGTATATTTCTCTTACAAATGCAACGTGGGTGTTTTATGGTATATTGCAGAATTATTCAAATGAGGCAAGCTCCTCCGATCTCATGTCCTCGAGCTCTGTATTGAATGACCGTACTTTAATGTTTGTCACCGACTTCAAGTTTTGTGTTGTAAAATTTCAAAATAGCCAGACTTGAAAGCTGAGAGAGTAATGCGTGTTCCTAATGTATTTTCTTTGACTTTAAAATATAATTTTGTGATGCCTTTCCGAGAAAGAAATGTTGTTCTTATTCATTGATGATGATTCGTCACATTAAGTTAAGTTAAAGTATACATTGGTAATTTTTAAAATTAAATCCTAAATGCTATATGCATATTGTGTATTTTCAATATATATGTATATATATTATTATAAATAATTAATAGAATATATATATATATATATATATATATATACACGAATACAGCTTATAAATGTTTAACTGTGCTCAGTCAATAAATATTTTGGTATTTCTAGTTGAAAAACATATTACATATATGAAACATTTAAACCAGTAAAAACAAACACCTGATAAAAACAAACTGCATCTATTTCCTTTGCTTCATGATATTATTACAATTTTCTTTTGACGTAACTCCTAGTGGTATCTAAGGGGCACCACTTGTCTCAATAAAAACTTTTATACAAGCTTAAAGCAAAGAGTAAACCATTTGGTAATCTAATAAGAACTTAGGTGAACTTTAATGGAGCATATAGAATGTACATACAAGAGTTTTTCTAAGAGCATGGAGTTTCTCCAGGAAATGTAAGTTTTATGAAATTTGACAGCTTTATATGCTGGGCACTTAACTGTTTCAGAAAATAGATTTCAGGAAAACATTGCTTGAAAGCTTCTAAAATAAAAGACTTTGGACTTTCTAAAGAGTTCTATTATTGTTTGGTTATTTTGTAAATCATCTACTGTAATCGCTAAAATCTGTACTAGTGTGTAATTATAAAATTACATGAAAGGTAATGTATTTTAAAGACATAATTCATAGTATGTATACGACTTCGAAACAAAAAAATATATGTACTTATCTTTTGAGAAATTACTGTTTTGACACTATTAGTCGAATTTTCTATCAGTAACACGGTGGTATTCAATAGCTTTTTACCTAAGACATAATAATAGCACATTTTTGTTGTAATTAAAAATTTTGTTCTTTGTTTTGTTTTCTTTTTGGTTTTTCTTGTCAATATGTAGCATGATTCAGTTCAATAGAGAAGTATTGGGTTCAGATTTTCTTCTCTGATTTTAAAAAGTCTTGAAAATTGAGTGAACGAATTTCGGCCTTCGATTTGGGAATAAAAAATATTTGAAAATTATGCACAATAGTATTATTGTGTTTTGATTGTATAGAAACAGCTGCGTATGTTCGTTAAGCACTAATAAAATAGGTTTGTATTTATAAAAATTATGTAATAAGATTTTAGTTTAGTAAGGCACTAATATAAATCAATCATATTTTTTTCGTGTATATGCCTAAACGTAAAGTCACTTTTAAACTATTTTACATCTAAATATTAGATATGTATGTATTAGTAAAAAGGCGAGTTCTTATCATAATGTTGCACTTTCAACCGAGTTACGCATATTTTGTTAAACTTTTGTGAAGTTGTGCATTGAAACGTTGGTAAATTATTTTGAAAAACACTAAAATTTTCTTTTTTCGTTTGATGACAAGGAACATATATATTTTCCACGAGTTTTCGAACGATAAAAAATATGATATATTTGCCAAGATTTCTCCAAAAAATATGAATTTAAATAGATAATAAATGATAATTTATGCGCTTTTTGCTATCGTGTAGCGTACTTCTTTCTTACTTAATGCTTTAAAGCGCTGCTGAAAACAATAACTTGTCCCGAAAACATTCATCTTGTATAGAGACACAACTATATGCAGGTGGAAAATGGAGTAATTTTTCGGGACCTAAATTCTAATGAGTTTCGGTTGTATCCTGTTTAATTCGTTTTGAGAAACAGGGTTTGAGATTATTTTTACAAAGCATATTTATAGTCAGTGCATGAACATGAAATAAACTTATATGTCTTAAAGTATACGTGTTTACGAGCGATTCCCATTTTTGATGGTTTAAAAGAAAACATGTAAAATTATGCAAAACAGCTGTGTCTGCATGCAACATTTTCTCCATTAAAAAATCATGTTTACTTCATAATTTATTACATTTTAAGTAATAGTCGCTTTTTAAATGAAAAACAGAACGTTTTTGACCATAAAACAGCTGTTTGTGACAAAGTGTGTGTACTGAAGCAAACATTTTACTATATTTACTTTATAATTATGATCACAAAAGTAAAATGTAATAAAAATTGCAAAGTAGTATAAGGTATTTTCTAGTAAAAGGAACCTGAGTTTTTACAATTTACGTTTGGAGAAAATTGCATTTGAAAATGAAATTGTACATACATTTTTGTACATTTGTATCTCATAAATATTTAATTTAAGTTATTTGTTATCGTCATAGAAATAGAAATTCAGTGCCGCTTCAGAGCTTTTGATTTGACTATCCTGAATATTTAAAAACTGAAAAAATCTTTTTTTAAAGGTTTGAGAGTACCAATGCCCCTTAAGTACTTACTACTTACTTTTTCAGGGGAACTGCTGAATGCATTTGCATAAAAAAAGTGAAAAACTCTTAAAGTATTGTATAGTTTTTTAAAACTCAGAAATAATAATTATTATAATCAATTAAAATGAGTTGTTTATTTGACTCTATATTTCTAATACACTTAAGTTAACTTTGCGCTGTGTGAGGAATCTGATGGAGAACGTGAATAAGTAAATGGAACTTTAAATCAGAAATATCATATTGCGATAATTGCTTTGTATTAATTTTTTGGGTTGTATAAATGCAGTCAATTGGTAAAAGAAAACACTTACTCATCGAGGCAAACACTTTTTACTATTTATGTAGGAAATAAAAAAAGACATGTGGTTGAAGAAAACTATTAATGCATTGATGTTAAAACTTTTATTATTTATGTAGGAAATAAAAATGTACGCAAAAAAGTTTTAAATTATGAATCTTATAAAAACACCTTTTTTCAAATAGTTATATTAGAAAGTTGTATAAAGAAGAAAAGGATAGGTGGCATCAGCATGTAACATTTTAAACCAGAAATCAATTGCTTCAATGCTCTACGATACAATAACAATCTCTTTGTGGTGAGTAAACGGTATTATACATTTACGGGGTAAAAAATTTTGGGTGAATTCAAACTTCTGACTTTAATAATGTGATTTTTATATGTGTTTATCAGTTATAAAACGAAATAAGGAACACATGTTTTGAGAAAAAAAAGCAAATAAAATCATTATTTTAGCGTGTGCGTAGAATGTATCTTAACTTTTTAAACAACAGAACTACGTCTAGCTTTAAAGCTCTTGTAAAATACCCTAAAAATAGGAAAAAAAATATAATGCGTTAAAATTGTCATTTTACTAAACATTGCTAAATAAATGATAACATATACTAAGAAAATATCTACAAGAAATAAATAACCTCTCTAAAGATCAAAATGTTTCTTAATTCTGAAGGGTAGTTAGTAGTACTTCAACAACTTCAAAAAGATATTCCAAAACTGGGTCCAAGTATTTTTTTTTTTTTTACTGTGTAATTTTCTGTGTGTCCTTTTAATTCCGACCACCACTGCATGTTTTGTTATTGATAAATGAATATTACCTCACTTCTAAATGAACATTTTAAAAAAGTACATCGTTTAGGAGATGTCTCTTAGCATACCATTATTAGATATATTTAAATTTGACTATGAAGTTAAATAGATTTCAGAAAACTGCAAATCTCAAGAGAAACAGAAACGTTTAACATTTTTAAATCTCGATTCAGTTGATCAGTTGCTGTCTGCATTGCCTTTGAACTTTGACGATTATTTAAGATAAGAATTTGTAATTTATCGTACAAATTAAGACCAAGCATTTTTCGATGTGTGATGTAAAATATAAGTTATTGTGCATGAAAACTACTCTCAATTCAAATCGCTTACAATGGGCAGCAGAAACTTTTACTGTCTTCTAAGAAAGTGAGAACAAATGAGACAAATGCTTGATGCCCTGAATGAATTGGATGCAGTGCATTCAAATGAATATGGCAAACTATGATGTCTCCGATGATACACTCTAAGGTATATTTTGCAGCCTATATAAATGGTAATGCATTCCCTTTTGAAAGCTTATTATTCATTCTTGAAAGGAAGTCGTATCAATGAACTTCATTCATATTTTCTGGCGTAACTTTTAGACTTTTGAGAGGCAAAAAAGGGCTGGTATTTAAATTTGCTCTGTTAGCATTTACTCTTGCGAAAATATCTAAATCATAGCATTTTCAGTTTCACGGAAAAACTTGAATGACGCATCATTTTTGATTTACAATTTCACAAATCTCTATCTTTCGGAACTTTATATTACACTTTTTCTTTTAAAGATATTTTCATAAAGTAAACTATTTTTTTCTGCTTCTTTGAGGCTTTTTTTAAATCTTGAATTCAAATTATGTTTTTCGCAATAATGATTTCAGTAGGAGCCATTTGTAGAAGCATAAACCACAACTAGTATGGTCGTATTACAGTTCGTGATTGCGAAAAACATAATCTGGTTTCAAGATGTCAAAATTCATTTTGTATATTGAAAATACCCCCCCATATATATATATATATATATATATATATATATATATATATATATATATATATATATATATATATATATATATATATATTTTTTTTTTTTTTATTTATTTATTTTTTTTCAGGCACAAATGCAGCAGTCACTTGGGTGCTCAAATTTTGTTCCATTCGCACAAGCATTTATATATGTATGGCAACTTTTTTTTTTTTACTATATTCATTTAGACATTCATTTTTTTTGTTTGTTGAGTTACGTATTTGTACATTTAAGTTAATGCTGGTCTGTTTCTCTTTTTGTGTATTCCGTACTCAAATGTAGATTATGAATGCAATTATAAATTTAAGAAATCTAAAGATACTACTAAAAGATACCAAAAAAAAAAAAAAAAACCGAAACATCGAGAATTTACAATATAGATAAAATACATTCTAAAGATTGTATCTTAATACTCATTATTTATACCTACCATTTGCAAAACCCGGAATGCATCTTATGTTTATCCACAAAATATTTCTATGAAGTCATTATTTGTTTTTTAAACTGATATATCTCTGTTTCAGCAAAATATTTCAAAAGCTTTACCACAACGGTTGGGGCACGTAAAAGAAGGAACGTGTATTCCTGATATAGGTTTGTTCACATTATCAGAAAAGTACGTTGCAAATAAACAAACGACAATTCATTTTTCCGTGTATACACAACTATTTTGGCCAGTTTTCACATGGAAATTTAGTTTTTTTTACTTAAGAAACCGTTGGAAGGAATTCGTTAGGAAGGTCATACTTAGCCCTTCAAATTTAAATAAATGTATCTTCAAAATAAAAAAAAGTACCTTGGGAAGACGAGACGAAAATGATGAATTCTTCTTTTTGACGTGAGCTTTAAGATTATAAATTGTGTGTCCTTATCATTACGTAAATGAAAACAGGACTTGATTGAGAGAGAAGGAATTTATCTCAAGCATATGCATGAATAATTTCTTTTACCGAAAGAGTCATAAATTTTCATTGGGAAGAGGGTTATTGACGTCAAAACAACTCTCCGTTTTTCAAACGGAATGAGAATTTCATATTTCAAGGACCCGTAAAGGACATGTCATTTAAATGCAAGTTTTTTCTTTCTCTGCTTCATTCGAATTGATATTTTTATTAAAGTGTACAGCACGTAACTGTTAGAGTTTCATTTTGTTACAATATCACATTTTTTGTGATGATTATGAAACAAATAAACAAATTGTTCAGTACTAAATGTATATTTCTACTTTAGAATGGTAAATGGCTAAAATGCATATCTTATTGTGATCATAAGCTTATTGTAATTTTAAATTATCTTTAACAGCAAATCAAAAATTAGAGATGTGACTAAGATTAAGAGACACATGAATTAATCAAAACCGTGAAAGAAAAACAAAAATAAATACATTCCAAAATTATCATAATTATCTGTAGAAGAAGTTAATTAATAAATTTTGCATTTTTTGCAAGAAATTGTAGATGTTAAATACGCAATTAAATTAGTTAAAATGACATGATTGTTTGAATTTTCAGTGGCGAATCTAGTAGTTCCAATCATTCGCAATGAAAAATATTTGAGGGACGGTGGTGCCCTGAGCGGTAAGACATCGGACTCGTGACTGGAAGGATCTTGGTTCAGTTCTAGACTCTTGAAGATCCACCGTCTTCATGAAGGGTGACTGGGAGACGTTAAATATGATCCTGGTCAAAAAGTCCTCCAAGTGACACGATACCTTTGAGAGTGTTAAGCCTGGAGTTATTCAGTTTCTGGTTTGGTCTAATGTTTGGTTGTAATGTCTGAGTTAAATCGGACTTCCACCTAAAAAGTAGCTGAAATAAATGGAAGCCGTACCTCTCTGCCTGAAATAAAGTAGCCTTGCTATTCGGGCTTGGTTTCCGAGTGGCATAAGTAACAACAACAACAATAGCAAGATTATTTGAACGAGTGAGACCTAGAATTTCCCCACTGATGATTGCATGCAGCAGCATTTTTTGACACTCGGAAGATCAATATTCCCTTGTACTTAAAACGACTGGAAACGGTCAAAATGACAGTTCTTCCAAGAAGATATAAACATTACATAAAAATATATATAACCAAGAACAATGTTAGTTCTATTATAAGTTATAACTTATACAGTTTAACTTGGAACGTATAGCAAAAACAAACACAAATACATTTTAAACATCTCTCACGTTCGTTCAGCTCAAATCCAGTAGAGACGAGCTGATATGTGCATCACATGACTTCATTTTACTCCAACTTAATGTAATTTCCCCATTACTGGCTATTTTAATTAGGACTCGACCGATGGCATTTTTTGGCCGATGGGCCGATGCCGATTGTTGGCCGAAGGCCGATGGTCGATTGTTTTTCTCCAAATGACCGATTGCCGATGCCTTGGCCGATGGCAAAAAAAAAAAAAAAAATCAAACAGAAATATATTGATAAGATTATCAGGGATTTAAAGGATCATTGATTCATTTCACTTTACTTCCTTTCTACGAATAAGAAATCGTAATCACAAAAAAAAAATCAGATTTCTACCTAAATTTCTATTTTACGCTCACCCAATCTAAACTTCACAAGTTTTTTCGGCACATCTGTACATGCATATGTATCTAAGAACATATGGATGACCGAAATATCCATTTTGAACGCCTCTTCAGTTAATTATCGCAAATTCTCTTGTAATGTCTTCATGCGCGTAAACTTGCGTCATTAAAAAACTTTATGAAGCAGTAAGTTGAAAACTCATGTGTACGTAGTATGATCTGAAAGTTCGAGGTCAAGCAGTATAAAACCTTACCCTGAATAGTTCACATTACTGAAGCACATCTATCTACAAATTGGTCACCTCGGACGACTATGCACTTCTGCCAACGTTCTTATGGCTTTTAGAAGCCCTCCTGGAAGACATTTTTCGCAACCTCCCGTAAGGCCTCTTGCGCTGCTGCTTCAACTTCATCGTGGGGAAGAAGGCGACTTTCATGTTGAGGATGCACGGTTCGATTAGTCAATGCTCTGATGTGTCAAACAAATAACATAATGTTTCGTCGGACTTACAGGGTCGATCCTAGCAGGTGTGCAGAGTTTGCACCGCACAAGGGCGGCCAAAGCAAGGGGCGGCCGCAGGCCGCATCATATAGTTCTTTTAATCAAGCGAAATTCCTCAAGAATTTCTCACAAGATAACATAATAAGTCGAATAAATATGCAGAATTTTAAATGTTCAGTTATCAAAGTAAGTGCCAATTTTCCAACAGCAAAGCATATTAAGAAAAATGAAATGTTAGAGCACATTGTGTTGCTCCATTATCCATTAATATCAACTTTTTACTCACATGCTTCATTTGGTTGCAAAATTTGTGACAGAACTGGTAATCAGGCATGGATACAGTGGAAGGGCAATGACGGAAATCCCCTCGCCCCCCTCCCCCCCCGAAGCATGAAAAGCATGAAAGAGTGCCTTCCAAAGGCCACTAATGCTCATCTCCAGCCTCCCAAGCTTTTAGTGACCCTTAATAATGAAGACATATTTTATGTAAAAAAAAAAACTATGCTGATAGGATACTCTCACAAGTATTTCAAACAACAAACTACGTTCAGCAGTCGTAGATGCGTGGAGACTGGAGAGACAATGGAAAATTGCGACTCCCCTAGGAGTCAAACATATATAATCAACGAACTAAAATTTTTAATTTTCCCCCTTTACAGCAATTTTTTTTTTATAATTAAAATCACGAATTAACTGCCCGATTTCAGATCAGGTAGGAGGACAGGGCCCTTGCACTGTTTTACAAATTTTAAGTGTAGCTCCAAAACGAAGATCCAAAAGGATGCCTTGACGAGACTAAACAAAGCTTCAAACTGCGGTTTTAGGACTTTAATTCCGGAAAATTTCGCTGATTGAACCATCGATTTTAAGGATCCAATTAAGTCTCTTGTTCACCCTTTCTACCTTAATGTAATCAAACATAGCCTAAAAATGTTGACTCCAAAATCCAAAATGTCTTTTCCGGGGACAGCCCTTCCTAACGTCATTAAAAATTGCTCAATGGTATTTTTCGAATTTCGTTTTTGAAATTTTTGCGGTAGAGGTCCCTGAAATTCATTCCCAAAGATTACTACCAAAGATGGTCTGAATTAGCGTCTCTAGAGAGGATCCCAATCCTACCCCCTCTCACTTAACATATTAAAAAACAAACTAAAATTGCGTTTTTCAATCATCAGTTTCGAAGAACTTTGGGGGAAATACCGCGGATCCCACTTTTGTCCAACATAATCACTATAGCTTAAAATTTCGTTTTTAGGTGGTTCCGTGAAGCCACCAAAACCTTCCTGCCTAAACTAGCCTGAAATTGACTTCAGTTTAAAAAAAAAACAGTTCTTGAGGACACACTGATAATATCGACTGATAATATCGAAAAATATTCAGAAAGGTCAGCTGAAGCTTCTTGGTTTCCTTAATGTCACCAAAGATAGTACAAAATTGCTCATTTTAGAGCCCTAAAACCCTTCCTTCACAAAAATAGCCTAAAATTGATTTTAATTCCGAAAAATATTTCCCGTTTCCCCTATCGTATCCAAATCTAGCGAAAAATGTTTTTTTAAACAATGGTGCCGATAAATTACCAGAAGAATGATGCCAGACCCTCTACCGTCACCAAAGACAGCCTAAATTTGAGTTTTAAACTTCAATTTTGAAAACTTTCGATAGGAGACAACCGAATCTCCCTCCCTCCATCAGCAACGTCAACAAAAATAACCCAAAATTGCTTGTTTAAAGCTTACGTTTCAGAAACTTTTCTGGAAGAGCGCCGATCCTTACTAAACTAAGGTCACAAAAAATAGCTGCAATTTAACATCAATTTTTAAAGAATTTTAGGAATGAACTCCAACATTACTTCCCCTCAAGTCTCGAAAAATATCCTAAAATTGCAATTTTGGACGTCAATATTGAAAATTTCTCCATGGACCTTGAATGTTCCCTACTCTTTTGTCCTTGCAACCAAACACAACCAAAGATTAATTACAGCTATTTTTCATACGCTAATTTCGAATATTTTCTGGGGGCGATCCCCCCCCCGTTTTTTCTTCCTCCGTCTTTTCTCTGATGTCACCAAAGACAGACTATAAAATGCATTTTTACGATTAGTAAATTTTTTGTACCTATTACTTTCTTCAAAGATATAAACCTAAGGAGTTTTTTTCTAACTTTTTACATTATTTCATCCTTCTTCTGTTTTTTTTTTTTAATTAGAACTTGATACAGAAATTTGAAGGAAGATTTATATGGGCGTTATAGTCGAAACATGCAAATTGCTTTTCAGGGGCGGCACATTAGTTCTTTGCACACGGGCGGCCGACACCCTAGGATCGGCCCTGCCGGAATTAGCCCCGCGTGACTTTTACCTGCTCCCAACAAAAAAACGTTTGCATGGACGCTGCTTTTTTTCCGCCAGGAAAAGATAAAGCTGCATCAAATAAGGTAGAGAAAAATGGTTTCCAGGAATGATTCCAAAAGTTAACTGAACATTGGCAGAAGTATATAGTCCCCAAGGTGACCTTTTGCAGATGAATGTGCTTCCGTAATGTGAACTATTCCGGGTAAGGTTTTATACAGCTTGTCCCCGAGATTTTGGATCGTACTACATACAATCTGTATAGGGTGTAGTTATGCTTCTCCTTTTTTGACTGTTGTATGAAGAAAGAGAAAGAAGAACAGCCCCCTCCCCCCCCAAAAAAAAGAAAGAAAAAAAAGGAAGAAAAACAAAGAGACACGTAACTAAGAAGATATAACTAAGATTTCAGTAACATTGTAATAATGTATGGATTTAGGTACACTAAACACAGTTTAAAGACATTAAATTATGTTGTTTAATCATTCAAAAAAAAAAAGAATGAAACTATGAAACCGTCAACAAATTACACAATTAAATTGAAAAGATTGCACGTAGACATTTTTTGGTCATCAAATTAAACAAAAAGGGTAAAAGATAAATTACAATATTAAATCATAATAAGAATATTTTTGTACTTATTTAAAATTTATGAATAGAAAAGTTTGGATTTTTCATAAAAGTTATAACAGTGACATAAATTTTGCTGAAAAAAGAAATAGCCATGAAAAGAGCGAGGTACTTAAAACGCAGCTACAATAAACAAACTCAATATTTACACCAAATTAATAACTGAATATATATACTACTTGATCTGATGTTTGCACACATAATATTGAACAATTTGATTGTTTAATCTTTTATGAAGCTTTACAAACAAATTCAAAGTAAATTTTTCAATTTAACAATAGTTTTCTGAAATTAAAAAAAAATGCATTATAGAAAATCCTTGAAACTTTTCTATAAAAAACGAAAATAACTTATTCATTGATTTTATATAAATACATAAAAATAGTTACAACAGAAAAAGAAATCAATCGCTATTAACGATGCAAAAAAGATGGCGCATTACGAAATATAAGTGAAATAAGTATGAGAAATACGCAAAATGACATTTCTTGACCAAAATAAATAATCGCTAAATATTTAAGAAATGCTTCAAACGACGAGGGAGGCTTGGGGGGGGGGGATCACCCTCTGATTTTGGAGTAACTCACACTTCGACCCCAACTTTGGCCTCATTTTTTTAGTACAAAACCGCTACCACCAACGCCTCGGAAGAGTTTCCAAATCTATTTCAGCACTTCCGAAGAAAAAATTCAAAAGTCCCTTTGATTTCCGAATTATGTCATCCATTCAAAACGTTTTTAATCAATGGCTTACATTAATTCCCTACATTCTTTCTTAACAATAGATAAAGCTTGAAAAAAAAAATATTTTGAAAAAATTTATGAATGGTGTTAGTTTTAAACAACTCGGAAGCACGACTAGAGTTTAATTTCAGAAATTGAGAGAGTGAGAGGAGGGGCACGCAAGTGTTCTTGGAAATTCAAAAAATAATCGTAAAAAATGGAGTTCAAAATAATCATAAACATGGAGCAGAAAAAATCCTGTTAAACTTGCACCCGAGTTTGTTTTAACGTGCAGTGGCGGATTTAAAGTATAGCAAATGTTGCAATTGCGCGAGAGGCACCATAACCATAGGGGCACCGTAGGAGTTACAAAAATGCTTATGATAAATTTTTTACAACTTATGTGATAGAGATGCCCCTAAATGTATTTCGACGTTCCCCAAACTTGTAACTGCGCCGAAGCGATACACAAACGACTGCATTACTGTGATTCATATTACAAATATCGAACAAATAAAAATTACCGTCGGTTCAACGGGAATCTAAGAAAATGACACAAAAACCGGTTTCGCCACCTCATATTTGTTTCCATAGTCTCCAATTCAGCAATATATCACCAAATGATTGTCGGTCTGAGACGCTATGTTAGTTTTGCATAGAAATAAGTAATTAATAGCCACAAAAAATGAGTAAACAGGCTTTTCAGAACACCCGATTGAAAACAAAAAGGGAAGTGCACCACTGGAACATTCGAACACACCACATGCGAAAATTTAAACCTTCTACAGTTTACCATTTTTGAGTTATGACTTATGAGAGATAGATACGTACATCCAGCTGCAAGAAACAGCGCACTAATTAACTTGTTTGGTACTTGAATGCCGTATTAAAAACTCCTTCAGGGGTGACTAAAATAGAAATTCATACTGAAATTTAAGTAAACAATTTTATATGAAAACAATAACTCCCTTTACTTTGTATTAAAAAGTAAAACAGCAAAGGTCGTTTTTTTTCAAAAACATCGGCCAATTCCATCTGCTTTTCGATGTATTTTAAGGCCGATGGACCGATGTCTCCTGCAGTTTAGCATCGGCCGCCGATGCCGATGGCTAAATTGCTGAACCATCGGCGCCGATGCATCGGTCGATTCCTATTTTTAATCTGATTCAATAGTTTACACTCTAAATATCACCAACAGTGGCTAAATTGAAATAAGATTTCAAAAAACTTACTAGGCGACAAAACATGGCTACCAAAAGACTGGCGATATATCGTCAAGTATCCGCCAAATTATAAAACGACTTGAGTTTACATCGAAATTATCAATGATTTCCCTCCAAAAGGGGGAAAAAGACCCCTTTAGAAACAGCCGAATGCAACCAAAAGGGAATGTGCACAGCTAGACCCCCACTAGAAGTCTACGTACCAAATTTCAAAGTTTTAGGCCATACTGTTCTTAAGTTATGCGACATACATACACACATACGCACATACATACATATGTACATACAGACGTCACGAGAAAACTCGTTGCAATTAAATTTGGGAATCGTCAAAATGGATATTTTGCGTGTCTATACGTGCTTAGGCACTTATCCACGTGGGGTCGAGTCGAAAAAAGAACTTAACATTCATTCGGGGGTGAGTAAAATGGAAATTAAGTTCGATTTTTAAGTGAAATTTTTTTTCTCGAATACAATACTTCCTTATTTGTAAAAGGAAGTTAAAATGAGACTTACACCTCTGGGGAAGAAAAGGCTAAAAATCTGCTTAAGTGTATATATCACTAAAAAAGGTTTGATTGAAGGTCACATACTTAAAGTCATAAGTCTTTCAGCATTTCGTATGGAAAAATAAAATGAAAACATAAACAAACGTAACTTTGAAAAGTCATTTTGAACTTTGTTGGCCGTTGTAGGTATATATGAAAAATTGTATAGAAAAACAATGCGAAAAATAAATGAATTTCTTTATGGAAAATATTTATCATTATTTGGACAAAACAAAAAAAAAAAAATCAAACAGATTTGTTAAAATCAAAAAAGTCTGCGCGTAATTAGAATTATGTTACTGTCATGATGGCCTGAGTACCGTTCAATTGTTACAGCGGTATTTTTACTTCCTTTTACAAAAAAAGAACTATTGCATTCGCGGAAAAAATGTCACTCAAAAATCGACTTTAATTTTCATTTTACTCACCTCCGATTAAATATTGAGTTTTTTTTTTTTTTTTGAACTCGACCACACGTGGATAAGTGCCTAAGAACCTATAGACAAGCGAAATATCGATAACGACGATTTCCGAGTTAATCACAACGAATTTTTTCATGACTTCTGTAGGTACGTATGCAGATATGTATGTGCGTATGTACATATGTATGTGTGTATGTGCGTATGTGCGTATGTGCGTATGCATGTCGCATAGCTCAAGAATGGTAAGTCTTAGAAAGTTGAAATTTGGTACGTAGACTCCTAGTGGGGTCTAGTTTTGGTCTTTTTTGGTTGCTCTGGTGATTCTAAAGTGGTCTTTCCCCACTTTATTGAATCATTGTTAATTTCCATGTAAATTCAAGTGATGTTATACTTCGTGTGATGTCAAATTTGTCGTCAACATGGCAACAAATTTGACGAATTTTTTATTTATTTTTTTTAAAAAATATGTTTTAATTTGGCCACTGTTGGTGATATTCAGGGGGTAAACTTTTGAATCACATTAAAATTGCCAGTAATGGGGAGATTTCATTATATATATAAAATATATATATATATATATATATATATATATATATATATATATATATATATATATATATATACACTGGTGTGCAAAAATTAAGGACGAGACGGTTTTTTCAATATAACTTTGTATCAAAGCTTTCCAAATCAACACATTTAATACCGTAAGATCCCCAATACGTAAGGACATGTGTAATGTAAGCAACACTTACTAAAAGAGAATTCAGAGGGATAAAAAGAAGCTTTATTGAAAAAGTAGCATAGAGCGCAATGTGACTGAAGGCCGAAACATCCCTGTGATTGGTGTCCAGCAAGAAACATCCGGTCTTTAGTAGGGGATATGATCTCCCCCGACTGCTAGGCAGGTTTCGCAGCGTCTGCCCATGCTGAGAATGAGGGTGTCAATGAGTTGTTGAGGCATTACTGCCCATTCGTCTTGCAGCGCCAATCGAAGCTCCCGAATGGCTTACTGGTGGTAAGTTACGAACTGCCAAGCGTCTGTGAGAAAATCCCATACATGCTCGATGGGATTGAGAACCGGAGATCGTGCCGACCAATCAATACGTTCAATATCCTCACTCTCTAAGAGCTGTTTGGCAGCTACTGTACGATGACATGGTGCATTGTCGTCCATGAAAAGGAACTACGGACCAATAGCGCCTCTAAAAAGACGCACATATGGAAGAAGAATCTCGTTACAATAACTGGTCCCGTTGACTGAACCTGCGTCAAAGATGTGAAGATCGGTACGACTACCAAGCATGATGCCTCCCCAAACGAGAACACCGCGTCCTCCATACCTGTCCCTTTCAATGATGTTCGAGGTATGATTGCGGCTTCCCCGCTCTCTCCAGATGAGTATGCGATGAGAATCGCTGCTCAGACTGAATCTGCTCTCATCTGTAAAGAGTACTCGTTCCCATTCATTGCCTCTCCAATTCCGGTGTTCCCGGAGTCTTCTGGCCATGGTAAAACGCGATATCGTACGTCCAGTCGCCTGTGTTGTGTGCCTAGCGATTTCTCCCGCTGTCTGCCGCCTGTTTCTTCTGGTCTGTAAGATAATATACCGGTCATATGCGGGTGTGGTTCCTCGTGGACGACCACTACTGAACCTGTAGCTGTTCCTGTAGTTTGAAATTTTCTCCAAAGTCGTGAAACGATGCTGTGAGCAATTAAGAACACTGCAGCCACACTTGTCGCACTGCGGCCTTCCTCCAACTTCCCAATGATTCGACCTCGTGTAAAAGCATCCAGATGTCGTCTAACAGATTGATTATTCGCCATTTCTCGCTGAGGTAGCAACTCCGTGTGATTTTTACTGCTATACGACGTGCAATCTCTTTACCAGAAAAACTGATCTTACACCGACAACATGCTTTATACTACTCAGACACTGCCCCATTACGCCTGCCTGCTTATCTGCGCATGTGCTACCGTACATCAGGTTACTTAATCTCCTGATTGGTCTTTCTGTCCGCTCTGCCTCTTCGTTCAACTGATATGCTAATTCTTCGACTTCGTCCTTAATTATATATATATATATATATATATATATATATATATATATATATATATATATATAAGTATATATATATATTAGGGTGGTCCTTATTTTTGAAGTTGCAGACATTTTACGCGACGCCCCCTCAATTTGTTCCATTATACAAATAAATGATCCATGCAAAATTTTAAGTCAATCCATGAATATTAACCCGTGCCCCTGGGGCCCCGTTTTTTGAGTTTCGAAGAAAAAAAATGCGGATTTTCTCATTTTTATGTAAAAATATTCTTACGTTTCATATTTAAAGTAATTTTGAACCTCAATAGATGTTGCTACTTCCAGAGGAACCATTCTTTCACTTTCATTCTGTAAAATTTTACATATTACCGATATTACATGTACACCAAAGGCTTGGGACAGGCATAATACTATTCGCGCTCGTTTCAAACCAAGCGATAGGGAAACATTTCTTTCCACCAAGATGGACACTAGAGATTCTAAAGGCCACTAATGAATGGCCAAGGCCATTAATGAATGATCTTTGACAACAACAAAGTGCCTCCTCCAGGCTTTGGGAGTGTTGATTTAGAAAATTTTCTGTGTATGTAATAGGTGTGGCAAATAGGGTCGCTAGGTTTCAATGCTATAAATATAAGTAATGGCAATTATATTTTAATTCGCAGTTCTTCAGTTATAAATATACTTAGATGTTTATGCATTCTTAAAATATAAATTTTGAAAAATCTTCGATTATTCTACCATAAAAATATACTCTATTTTCCATATCTAAAATATAAATGTAAAAGAATTCCAGATCGGAATAATGTAAAAATCTATACTTTAAAATGTCTTCTTTTTCAGTACATAGTCCTTTATTATCATCAAATTCTGCTTGCAGTTCACAAGATTTAAAAACGGAAATGGGTATCTATCTTAACATGTTGAAACTTCTTTCTATATCTAGTCTACCACAACGCAAAAAAGCTTAACAACTATTGATATCTGCTCGCATTTCATCAATGTAAGACAAGTGCCATATTAGGGACAAAGATGCTGTTCATGTATTAACATTCTATGTAGATGCAGTAAATTTAAATCCAAATGACTTTATGATCAATCGTACATCCCTTAAGAGAGCAAGAGAAAGTCTTCGAGAGGTAAAATCAGATTTCATGAATTCAAATTTTTTAGTTATTCACTGGGATACAAAGCTACATCCAGATGTAACAGGAAAAAAAAAAAACACCGATAGGCTTACCGTGATAGCTTCAGGTCCTAATGTTGAACAACTACTCAGAATTCCTAAGATATTTCTTCATTTGTATCTTAGATAATTGCTCTTTATTGCTAACTGTTCAAGCTGTAGTGTCAAGCTGTAGTAACGACTCACAATACCGGCCGTAGAAGTTGTGCATGTAATTTTTTTTAGAGCAAAAGATGAACGGTAATATATTACATTTGGATTGCCATCATCATGCACATGAAATCGTACTGCAGAGTGTCTTTAAAGAAGTTCTTGCCTTTCTTAGTTCTAGACTCGATATTCCATTATTTAAGCCCTTCGAAATTTTCTAGAAAGATCTCCATCATTCAGAACTTATAACATTTCTATCAAGTACACATGCCACTTAAATTCTAAAAGACGAAGTTGATGACATATTATTGTTCGTAGAAAGCGGAATTGAGAAATATTACAGATAATTCTCATAACTTGTAATAATATTTCTTGGTGAAGTCGTCCCTCCTACAGGGTTATGTTTTCGGAAACCTAGAGCTTATCCCTGAGCCAGATGGGTGGCAAAAGGAATTTATTGTTTGAAAATTTATATATTTAGGAAACAATTTATATTGACTTTACATGAAGAGAATGCCCGTAAATGCTGTTTTACATATAATGTTGTATGAAAATATTTTTTTTTCGCAGCAACCCGCTCTAGGCCCTTTAAAATATTTTTTTTAAAAAACTAGCAGTGTACAAAATTGTGACAATCATGCAGCAGAAACA